>NC_084940.1:9715000-10340000 GCF_958298935.1 Phragmites australis
TTGTTTGGATCAATGACCTTCTATGAAATTGCGTTGAAGAACGAGCATAGCTTTATGATTGGGACTCATGCCCTATTCGGCAGAATACCTCTAATTGCAACTGGAAGTAGCTGCGTCATCATCACATGATAATCATGAGACTTCATGCCATCTAACTTCTTATCTTTCATGTTTACCAAGCTCATGACATTACGCAAGCAACCACACAGGCGGATCTTCTCTTCCTTGCTTATAGTGTAGCAAGCTGTGGAAAGTTTCTTTTTGACATTGTCTAATTGTATGTAATGTAAGTCATTCCTGAGGTTCATTTCTTTCAGGTCCAGTCATGCATTTAGTGTATCTTTTGTTTTGCCGGATATATTTAGTAAGGTACCAATCAAGCTATCAAACACATTCTTCTCCACGTGCATGACATCGATTACGTGTTGGATCATAAGATACTTCTAATAAGACATCAACAAAAATATTGATATCTTTTTTCACATAGGAGCATGTTGTCTAGCCAAAAAATTTATATTATCTGACCCCTTTTCAAGTACAACTCTAAGTGTCTTTACCATCTTAAATATCTGTTCTCCAGTGCGAATCTTCAGAGCTTGACGATGCTCCACTGTCCCATCAAAATCTCTTTTATTCTTGCAGCAGTATAGGTGATCTGGACAAAGGAACCTACGGTGATCCATGAAGATTATTTTCCGGCTACTCATCAGCCCCCCCCCCCCATTTCCTCCAAGCACTGATCACATCCATTGTACCCTTTTACAGTTTTCCCTGATAGGTTACCAAGAGCAGGCTAATCTGAGATCATTATGAATAGCATGCAGTCGTTTCTACATCATGTATTTTTTTTACTTCCAATCCCAACGGGCAGACAACCTGCTTGGCATGGTAAGTGTTTTCGGGCAACACGTTCCTCTCTGCAAGTAATTCTCTTGAGAATTCTAACAATTCATTGAAGCCCTTATCGGCCCAACCATTGCCAGCCTTCATTTGGATCAGTGTTAGAACCATATGCAATTTATTATGCTCATCTTTACAGTTTGGGTAAATTGGTGTTTTAGAGTCCTCTACCATGCGCTGGTACTTTTGATGTTGTCTTTCACTAGTGAAGTCCCCCTCCCATCGTGCAATATTTGTTCTATGTCGTCTTCATTGTTGCCAACAGAAGTGTCCCCTCCATCATTCCCGACAAAAGTATCTTCAAATGCTGACATATCGTTGCCTCTGTTTTCTTCAACTATTGGTTGCCCTTCACGCCCAACATCTTCAAGTTCACCATGCTCAGTCCAACAAGTATAGCCAACCTTGAAACCCTTGCAAATCAAGTGTGCATGGATCTGCTCTATGTTTGAAATCTGCTTCTTATTGGTGCAGTTGACACATGGACAACATATATAGTGCTCGATACGCTTCCTTTTTAGCTTCTGGTATGCCGCGGCAGCCCTAAAAAAGCTTCAACGCCAACAACGAACTCTGGTCCCCCTTGATCCTTGTACATCCATGACCAACCCATCTGCAAATCATTATAATTAAACCAATTCAACTTATAATCATTAATCATTTCAAAATCTAGAACAAATTCATTGAATTATCGAGCATCTTGATTAGTCCCTATTTGAGGTCCCATCTCCTTACGGTACTTGGCCGAGTTAGGGGACCCGCCTTCCAAAGGCTGTCATGTCCGATTGCGACCCATTGGTGGATGTGCCATCACTACAACACAGTATTCTATTAAATTTGCTAAATTCACTAGGTTAATTAATGAACAGAGGAAATCCACTATATTATTATTTAAATTCAAGGCTTTAAAAATATACGCAATCCACGTACTAGAAAATTGAATCTAGATTTTAGAGGCATTTGCAAATACCTTCTTGGTTTTTTATTCTTTGCAAGGATGCCACTTAAATGAAAGTTCTAGTGGTATTTTTGTAATTTTTAATCATGGTAACGGTTCAAGTAGTGGCAAATTTGCATTTGTCTCTAGATTTTAATCTACGCACCTACATATATTTACATGTGACTTTAATCTACTCCTTAAATCATCTACAATGACAAAATTGTGCTCTTACTCATTCCGAAATTCAACACTAAGGAACAACCAACTAAATTCAAACCTAGAGCAATCTAGCAACTAAATCAAACTAAGAATAAATGTAGATCATCTCTATATATCTAACAATGACAAAGTTACAAACTTTTTCTAAATTAGTTCTACCAAATAAATATATCTAAAAATAAAATATAAACCATCTCACTAACATTAGAGTAGTTAACTCCTCCAAATCTGGAATCCTCAAGGCAAAAATCTTTCCTCCAACCACAAGACGGCAAGAAAAATGGTGGGCAACGTTATTTGCTTGAGCTCGAGCAGTGCTGTTCTGGTCAAGCTGGGGGAGAAGGTGGGCTTTTATACTATTCAGTATCAGTACCGGTTTATTGCTGAAACCGACACTTAAGTATCAGTGCAGGTTACAGCCACAAACCGGTACTTAATAGTCACTATCAATACTAGTTCTTACCCCCTTAGTCATTTTTCGCGCGCTGGACTTTGAGAATCGGCACAGTGTCTCTGACATGCATGCTGCATTGAAGAGATGTTGGGTAGTGTGAATGTGATGGAGATCGATCGGCGCGATCACCTGGTCCTTAATCACACGCTGCAGTGTTATCAGTGGGCAAAAGGATTTCTGCATCCGGATAGACCAGATCGCCATATGATCGTCGGGCATTCAGCAACAATAAGAAACAGTGCCGAGAACGAGGTAAGCTTTTAGCTAGGCCTCCCAGAGAAGCATGGGGCAAGGTACCTGAACTTCGCAGCACGAAAAGCGCCAGATGAAGGTTGTCTTCATTACATCCTGAACGGATGACTTGACGAATTAAAGGTTGTCTGAAGTGCCTCAACATCCACACTTTCATGGAGAAATTAAGCTAGATTCCGGTAGCTTAATCTAACGTTAACTTAATTAGATGTTGCGAACATATATCTGTTTTTTGTTTTCTTTTGTTTTCTCGAAATTTGAAAGACCACGTAAGAATTGCACTACAATGTGTTTCTTTGAACTCAGCTAAACAATCGTAACTTCAGTAAATAAGCTGCAAAAACCCATATCCTTTGCACGAAGGGAAGAAAAAGGCTCAAATTAACCGGTGATAACGGTTGGTAGCAACAAGTTCCAAAACCTTTTGGACCCTAGCTGAGATATTCTTGATTATCCATTGATGAAGTATGAGAAGATATATACACCTTGTGTTTTCCCAAATATATAATTCTCAGCTAACCGAAAAAATATGTGCTCAGCAGTGTCGCCAGCTTGCCATCACATTCTGGATATCATCACACAGTGATAGCAAAGGCAGGACCATAGCAACAAAGGCGACCTACACATGAAAGCAACAGGGATAAGGATGTCAGAAACGAAATGACCAGTCCTTGTGGATCATGCGGAGCATGCACCTACCAACTTATTGGCAAATATTGGCACCAGCACACGATCTTGGATGCACATGCAAGGCAAACCGTCTTCAATACTAGAGCATTGTACACACTAAGACATGCCGAATCATAGCAATGTGACAAAAGAAAGAAAGGTTATGGCCACAAATGTTGACTTGAGAACCAATTCTCGTACTGCAAAGTGACATTCTGGTATGGTGGAGAAAGATGCATGAGGTCGACAAGCGCAAACAATAGATGTTCATGCTCTTCATTATTTGGCATGACTAGGAGAAAGACTCATCCTCTTAGACCTCGCAGATAAAACTGATCAGCAGGCAGAGACATTATTGTCTCATCTGTACATATACATGTCGGCACAATTTCAAAGTGAAAACTTCACTAGAATGTTGCATATGCTTGCTAGGTTTCCCTGTCCAACTGTTAAGCAGCAATCAATCTGGAACTAGTCAAAACTGGTCAGGTGTCATACATGGCCAACCGAACTCGCAGCTTTTACCTTAAGATACAGTAACTTAAGTGGTTATTCATGTTGGTCATACATGTGACCGAGAATCAAAGAACTCAAACACGGCTTCCTTTGTATAATGTCGCTGCAGAGCGATGTGTAAGAAATTAAGTTGAAATGTGATTTGATTTATTTGTGATATGTGATTGATAAGATTGTAGTATCAGTTTGATGAGCTTTGGGTTGTAGGAGCATGTTTATATATTGCAAATATAATCATGTCTGACCAAAGGTGAAAAGGAAATAGAGTTTTATTTTTGTCTTTGAATTCAGAGAAATTGTACTCACCGGATGATCTGGTGTGTAGATTATACACACCGGATAGTCCGGTGATCATAGACAGCACACATCGGAGCTTTTTCTATACAAAGGCAAAACTTGGACTATGCACCGAATGGTCCAATGTTCAGGGGATGTGAACACCGGAGCATTTTCCAAAGAGGTATATTTTTGGTGCCAGGTGGAATTCGACCACCAGATGGTCCGGTACTCCGGTGATGGAGCTCATCACACACTAGATAGTTTTCCAGAGAAGTCTGTTTTTAGTGACAGAGAGAAGATGTACTTACTGGATAATCCGGCGATGAACAAATGAACATCGAAAGGTACACCAAATCATATATCAGAGAGGTTGCAAAATGGGGTCTGATCCAGATGTACTCACCGAATAATCCAGTGATGGGCTTGGTACATATCAGAGAGTTTTCCAGAAGGTTTTTAGCAGAGAAATCAGTGCACAAATCGGATGATCCGGTGTTCAGAGACGGGTACACACCGAAACATCCGGTGTTCACAATTTTTCATGGATTTGGTCCATCGATAGGGATTTTGATGTTGGGATAATTGGAGATATTTTTGGAGGTTTGGAGAAACATGTTTGCTTGTCTAATATTGTGTAGGTGATGGATGCAATTTGGCGGTCAATGACGGGATGATCAGGGCCAAGTGGGGAGTTTGGTGCTAGATGATCAAGGAGGTCGGGCGGAGTCAATGGTGATCCTAGCTATGTACATAGAGGTCAAGCAAAGCATGGAAGGAAGGATGGAGATGATGTGGTGACAAAGTCAAACAAAGGGAATGCCGGTGCAAGTGACAAGGCGGCCCGAGGGATCGTGAGCGAGAGAGACTTTCCAACGGTCAAGATCGCAAGACAGAGTACACGTATTGATATGGGGATGCTTGCTTGGGGTCAAAACAAACTCTTGCATGAGTCTATCAAGGGAGATATTGGCAATGGAGAAAAATGAAGAACTATCTACATGACAACCACAACTAAGAAGGGGGACATAATGTCGAAGGAAATTGTAGCAAAAAGGGAGATATAATGTTGATGAGAATATGATCGTCCTTACAATTGGTGTCATAATTTGTTTTACCATGCATCCAAGCAAAGAGGTATGGTCTTGTGAACTTTTGAAATCATGTATTTTCTTAATTGGTATCATTTGCCTCTTGATTTGGTTGTGTTGTCATCAATCACCAAACATGGGGAGATTGTAGAGAAAATGGCCCTATTACGTCATGATTGTGATTTTGGTGATTAACGACAACATAGTCATTGGGACTAACATGTTTGTTAAGAGTATTTGTTAGTAGGTCTCATGGATGCAATATATGAAGAAACCACCGTAGCGGGACAAAGTTTGATTGAATTGGAAGAAGTCACAGGAAAATTAACTACACCGGATAGTCCGGTGCTCCACCGGGCATGACCGGTCTAACCACCTAGGAATAAAGAGTTTTGGCACTCTGTTCCCTGCTCGCGCTCTAACCGCTGGGCATGCATATCTGACTGACCGAGAATAGAGAGTTTTGGCACTTTGTTCCCTACTCGTGGTCTAATAGAGAGGGTTAGCAGTCTGATCGCCAGCCTATGTCAAAATTCATCATCATGATTTTATAGCAATTGAACGGCCGGCGGTCTGACCGCCAATATCACAGAGGTGTCAAACCAATAGAAATGATCATATTTTGGAGTGTGGCATATATATAGTCACTTGGCTGGTTCAAGAGAGGCATCTAGCACTTCAACACAATACATTTGAGCTATTTCCCTCCTTATCTCTCTCTCTTGGCTTAGTGGTTGCATACTTGAGAGTGTGAGAGCATCTAGTGTGTAACTTTGAAGAGTTTGAGCATTGAGGCACTAGTGATCCTTCAAGCAAGCATCATCGACTTGTTACTCTTAGAGGTTGCCACCTCCTAGATGGTTTGGAGGTTGTTACATTGTTGAGCACTTCAAAGAAGATTGTGAAGGAGCCACGACGGTGATTGTGAGAGGCTTTGAGCAGGCCTTACCAGAGTGGCAAAGTGCTACTGTCACGTCCCAAATCCTTAATCACGTAATTAAGCATAATCATGCTTTTTCAGCATTATGTTTAATTTTGCGTAATTGTAAATTCGGAATATTAATGCACTTCTTTAAAAGTCAATTAGATGAGAGAAAGAAATTTGGGAGAGAAAAGAATGAAATTCGCAGTCAAAATAGACCTTTTTTCTCTAAAATGTGGGCCTCACTTGTGAGCCAACCACCCCACCTCTCTATGGGAAGCAGCCCCACCTGCCTTCTCTCTCTCCTACCTCACTCTCCCGTGCTCTCTCTCCACTCGTGCAGCAGCTAGGAGCTCCCCCTCTCACCCCCTCTCTCTCAAACTCTCTCAAACTCCCTCAAATCTGAGCTCAAGAGGAGGAATTAAGGTATGCATGTGGTACCATTGCATTCTCTAGCTGATGAGCTGCTCATCTATCCAATTCATTTTCATGTTTGTGGAAGATTCGAGTAGTTCTTGAAGTTCTTGGCGTTCTTGAGCTTTTTTTAGCAAAAATGGAGTTTTGGGCTAATATGAGCTCTAGAGTTGTGTTGCTAGTTGATGAGTAAGTTTCAGGACCCTTGGACTACACCTAACATGTTCCCTTTTGCTTGGAAAAGATCACAACTCGAATCGACCAAAAATCCACTCGAGAGCAGTTTTCTGGGCTGACCCGGATATTCCGGCCTCACCTGGATACTCCGAATTCAGCAGAAATCGTCCGTTGAATTCTGTTCAAAATTGGTTAGGGTTTAGAATGCAAGATGGGTTTAGAATCCTTTGGATAGAGCATACACACGTTTGTGTAGCACAAATTTGTAAAGTGAGTCGAATCACCAGGGAAAAAGTTGTGGAAGAACCCAAGTCTGTATCATCTGGATAATCCGGGTAAGCCTATAGACTCCAGGTAGTTGTGTTAATGAATAACCGAGAGCCTCTCCCAGAGTGTCCGGCACATCCCGGATAGTCCGGACCAACCCGGAGGTTCCGGGTTAAGTTAGAATAGTGGCTAACCGAGCGCCTTCACCGGAGGATGGCCCAGAGGCTTCGGAATCCGGGTATTCCGGATACTCCCGGTTAGACAAGCAAAAGGCTGTAACAAAGTGCCTCTTCCGGAGATTCACCCGGAGGATCCGAACCCGGACACTCCGAACCAACCCGGATACTCCAGATGGCCGTTATTTTCCAGATTTCGCTAGATCGTTTAGTATTGCATTGATTCACGTCTTATACTTTCTAGCATGTTGTTGAGAATTGTGGCATACCTTGTTGCATTTATTCATGCTCATCATTGCACGTGTTCTTGTTAAGCGAACAAGGAGCCAGAGCGGGAGGCGACCGTGGTCGAAGACAACTCTAATCTTCCAGATTTCTGCGAGTGTTGCGTGGGTAACTATGGGCAGCCACCTGAGCAGCAAGGCAAGCATCTATCATATTGCACCTTTGTCGAATTTAATGAAATATAAATATTGATAACCTATGCTTCTGTATAGGTTTGCATGTATAGGGAGTCGATGTCGGATTTTTATGGGTAGAATCTATGTTGATTGCATAATCCCTACCTTGAATTGTTCATCTATATCCTTGTAGCCTTGGTAACGTGGTAAATATCTAAGAGTCGATCAAAATGCTTAGCAATGCATAGATCCTCAGTAGAAGACGAGCAATGGTTCGACCGTGGTTCGCGAGCTTAGTGCTTACTACTTGTTCACGTATATGGCTATGTGGATGTTGGTTGGATGAGTGGTGAGTATGAGACGAGATGTGGGCGGTATTAAGGGTGACGTCTACCTCGAAGGAAAGTCCTGGGGGTAGTTCGGGAGAGGAACCCAGGCACCGTAGACCGCTTGCATCGTTTAAGGCCGATCGTCGGGGTAGTTGGCTTTAGCACCTAACTTACTCACTACATGCCTATCTAATGGTAAGGCGAGCTGAATACCTTCACAGTTATGGCTTTGTGGGCCTGAACATCGATGGTGTGAGCGGGCAGGCTTGTAAGTGGGACTAGTTTGCTCCAGGAGTAGTTCTAGTATCACCGCTCCGAGGGATGCACGATCCACACGGTTGGGGCTGGTTGGGAAAGGTTGTCACGAGTACCCCCTTGTGTGCACTTTAGCGGGTGGCACAAGCCGTATGATCCTCGTGTCGTGTGGGTCTAGGAGTATCCCCCTACAAGGTGTATAAACAGTTCGAACTGCCGCGCTCTCGGTCATGAGCATGCTATTGTTTCATTTGCACCTAGTCGTAGAGTTCTCATTTGTGGGTGATGGTTTGGATATGTGGTTGATGGTTCGGTTATTATGGTGATGGATGAGTTGGTTCATTTTACTTATATGTTCAAGTGCTTATGTTACATTTATGTTACAGTTTTATTTATGTTCAGTTGGTTATTGTAGGGTAGAATGGCATGTTTGGTTAAGTATAGGTGCTCACACATATTTATCTAGGTTGCTTACCGCATATGTTTTACTTAACCTTGTGACCTGTCCTTGCTAACAGCTCAAAGCATAATCCTTGGAGTCGGAATATTATATACTCAGGGTGCTACCCTTAAGTTGATGCAGGTGTTGCTGCTGCCGAGGAAGAGGCTGTCTTTGGCTACTTCGTGCCTGCCGATCAGGGTGGCAGGCAAGAGTACTTCATTCTAATCTAGGAGGTAGTGCTTTTGGGACGGTGCCTAAGGGCATGTGGCACCACTCTCTCTTTTATTGTATAGGTTTCTTCCGCTGCATAGTTGTTGTTTCCCTTTTGCTGTAAATTGTTGGAAACCGTTGCATGTTTAAGGAACTTGTAATATAATGTTAATTACTTGCTGTTTATTAAGCTATGTTGTGATGTATCATGTTGGAAGGCATGTGTTCCGATCTTGGGTATAAAACACGTGCCAAGACTACCAAAGCGTTATTCGGGTTAATCGTTAAAGTCGTGATTAAGTAAATGATCGACTTAATGATTAATTCAAATACTATATAGACGGTTCCTCACAGCGTAGTATCAGAGCTTGGTTTAATGAAGTAGCCTAAACATAATTAGAACGTTGTTTAGTAAGTGGTTAACTTCACTAAGCAACTCACTAAAATTTTCTTCGTGCATTTTCTTTCCAATATGTATGAACCTGCTATATTATGCCCCTAAGTATAACGTATGTAGTTGTGATGCTTGATTAGGTGAGATGCATTAGAGAAAGATACGTGTAGTTCAGACGCGAGCATGCTTTCATGTTTCATTGCTCATTTTGCATTATGCCTTTGAATATGCATTTTCATCATTATGTAGTATACGGATCCAAATAAGCGAGGTTTGACATAGCAAGGTAGCATTAGTTGGAGTTTGATCAGTTTTACCTATGTCGGAATTTAACATTTCACATCTCTTTCTTCTCATCGCCACAACAATATGAGAACCTGTGGCAATTGGGAGATCTTCCCGAGGGTTCTAATGAGAACAACCCTCTACCACCTCCATCGTCGAGCATGGCGGATGTCCTAATACAAATCGAGCAAAACTGCCAAGCTCAGACGGCGCTCCTCGAGGCTCTCGTGCACAATACGGCCCCTCAAGGAGCAGGTGGGGCCGGTCACCGAGATGATTTCTCAGATTTCCTATGGACTCGGCCACCTACCTTCACGCGTGTTAAGGATCCACTCGACGCCGACCATTGGCTTCACACCATCGAATAGAAGCTCGCTCTCCTTCGGTGCGAGGACCACGAGAAGGCGCTTTTCGCCGCCCATCAACTTCAGGGTGTGGCGGGCACGTGGTGGTCCAACTATTTAGCTATGCACCCCGCCAATCATCGGGTGTCTTGGGCGGAGTTCCACCAGGCATTCCGCGACTTTCACATTCCTAAAGGCCTCATGGAGATCAAGAGGTGAGAGTTCATGGACCTCAAGCAAGGAGGCAGAACCGTCATGGAGTACGTGTAGGTGTTCAACCACCTTGCGCAATATGCTTAGGATGAGGTCGACACTGACAAGCAGAAGCAATACCGCTTTGTCAATGGCCTCAACTCGAAGATGCAGGACCGGCTGTCTGCACACGAGTTCACCGACTTCAACAAGTTGGTGAGCACGTCCCTCACAGTGGAGTTCAAGCTCAAGAACCACCAAGAGGTTTTTAGTGTAACTTTTTCATCGTAGCTCCGTTTTAAGCGATTCTTGCATTACTAGATTCATTTCTCCGAGCTCTATCTTTCTAGATAGGTTTTGTCTTGTTTTCTTTTGTTTTTTGTTATGTTCTTAGTGTATTTTATTGTATGCTTTGTTGGTAATTGTGCGATTAGTCGACAACATCTCAGATCAATTTGAGGAACGTCAAGATCAAGAGCTAGGATACATTGAGCAACAGCAAGGAGAAGTCAAGTGTCCTTGATCATCTTGAACCTATGATTTAAACTGTTTTGTTTTACAAAATTGTATGCAGTGTCTGTCAATATGATGAGTAGTCACCTATGTTAGGGTTTTCCCTAGATTTTCCCTTACAATCCCTTGAAACCTAGATGGTTTATGGTTAAGTATCTTTGGTGGGTAGATTTCTTAGCTATGCTTTTGGGATACTGGAAAGTGTCATAATCTTGACTGATAAACATATGCAATAATGGTGGTTAACTTGTTAATGGTTTAGCAACATGGAAACTTATGCCTTGAGCATAGGGATGTTGGTGATAGTGGTCATGGTTATGTGGTTGGTTTAGTGTTTTCTCTAGTGACCTAATTAAGGACCGGTTCGTGGAATGACAACCAGAGAAGTTCTGTACAAATACGAGACTGATATGGGTAGACTTAGCCGATTAATTAGGGTTCTTCCAGTGTTGTGTGGACCAGATGAGAGGCGTGGATGAGGGAAGTTAATTCTCAGAAACCACAGGGCACAAGAGGGGCTTCTAGGTGGCAGCACCTAGCTGTAAAACCTAGAGTGTTGGTGACACATACTGGGAGGATTCTTTGTAAAGGCTTCGTAGTGATCTCCTGGCAACACATCACTGGCGTGTGTATGGTGCTTGGCCAGCATTGTCACATGGAGACTTTAGTCATCTGCTTGCAGGTGATGAAATCACGACTCGTGGGAAAGTTGTACAATCTCTGCAGAGTATAAAATCTGATATATCAACCGCGCTCATAGTCATGAGAGACTTGGACCCTCACATGATTAGTTGGTTTTGGATATGGATTATGGTTATGGTCATGGTCTTGTTGGTATAGGAGGTACTGGATGGTGATGGTTTATGGATGTACCTTTGGATGGATGGTTGTTGGGTGGTTTGGGTTACATTCACTTAATAACTGCTTAATGTTTTTGAGTCCAAATATCTTTTTTTTACTCGCATTTATGCAAATATACCATGTGTTAGCCTATTCTTGTTGAAAGCCTACATATCATTATTTTCCCACACTTGCTGAGTATTCTATGTGCTCACCCTTGTTATCTCCCACAATACATATACTGCTCAGTGGAGAACTTTCAAGATTTCCAAGACGATGACCTGGTGTTCTAGGATTGTGTCTTCCGGTCGATGCCTATGGAGTGCTTGGTCATCGATGCTTTCGTCCTGTTGCCGTTGTTTAGCTAATAGAGTTGTTTAGGTGAAGTATTTAATGTAAAAGTTTAACGATTGTAAGTTAAAGTATTGCTTTTGTTACTTCACCTATGATGTCTTTATGTGTGATGAACTTCCTGGGCACACATAAGCCGCTTCTGGTTTTGTCTGTTAAAATCAGGTGTGACAAACAGGGCACACTTTCATTGGACGAGGATCTACGACATGACCAACAATGAATTCGAGCTCATGTGCCGTCGTAGGTATTTTTTAGGGTATAGCACAGGAGACACCATGCAACAACGTCAACTTAGACCTCACAAGGTGAAGTGCATATGCAATAAGCCAAAACTGCACCATATCCCGTGCTCGCATGTCTTAGCCGCTTGCAGGGACATGGGCGGCAATGACAGATCATAGTACGTAGCACTGTACTTCATGATAGATGCATTGAGTAGCACATGGCTTCCAAAGATGCGGTCCTTCAACATCGGAAGTAGCTACAAACCGATCGATGCACGGATCCTGGAAGGCCTAGATCCATAAGGCTGCAAGGTGACATGGATGAAGTAGATGTTGTTAATTGCCTACGTAATTGTAAACTTTGCAAACAACTTGGCCATGATAGGAGGACATGCTCGACCAGGCAGTAAACTACCACGCACTATCGAATTGTAGTGTTTTAGAGTTGTTGCATTTTATTGAACCATAAAGCTTGTTTTTCACCTATTTATTGAACCATGAAGCTTGTAACATATTCTAATTTGGTATTCACATACTTATTGAACCATGAAGAGTGTAGTATATTCTTTTTTGTTATTCACATACGTATTGAAACATGAAGCTTGTAATATATTCATATTTGTTGTTCACCTACTTCTTGAACTATGTAGCTTGAAATCATTGTCATGGCTTATGCTGGTCTTCCTGAGCTTCTTCAGCAGCGGTACGACAACAACCATAGGAGTCAGATGATTTTCACAGGGCAGCAGGTACCACGATTATATGTGCTTTTTAATTGTCAAGATAATTTGCTACTAACTTAGTACATGTATTGGATACCTTTTGCAGTTGCTTTCGTTGCGAGCCCGGAGTGTCCAGACGATTAAGGAGTTGGACCCTCGATTCCACGAGCCACTCGCACGAACAAGCTTACTACCTTTCGCTTTCATGATGGTCGGTTTTCCCATAGCGGGTGGTGACAGGACACCTCTCCCGCCAATTGAGGAACCACTGCTCACAGGTCTCGTCGACCAGGGTTACCACGAGCAAGTCACGGCCAAGCTCCGACTCCCTAACACCTTGCTTCTCCTTTTCTCTTTTCCCTTATGCGCCATAGAACCGCAAGTCAAGTGTCGGCACGGCATACGATAAACAGCTTACCTTACCATTAGATCAGCATGTGGTGAATACAGAAAGTGCTAGAACCAACTGCATCGACGGACGGCCTTGAACGATGCAAGCGGTCTATGGCATCTGGGCTCCTCTCCTGAACTACCCAGACAACTCCTCCTGGGCAGATAATACCCCTAACACCGCCCACATCTTGCCTCAATCTCACATCTCAACCATAATCTCAACCTCATCTTTGTATTTATGAACAGTGATTAAGCCTTAGGCTCGCAAACAACGGCAACATCGTCGCTCAATTTCTACCGAGGACTTAAGCATTGCTAAGCATTTCGAATAATCCTCGAAGCTACACACCAACTATATCATGAAGGGTACAAGGATAAGGATTCATCAATAAGTCAAGGTAGAGACAATGCATCAACATAGATTCCACCCATATCAGCCCGACACTGGACTCAACACATGCAAACATACATAAAGCATAATTTATCAATTTAGACTCCATTTAATTTGAACAAAAGGTGTAGTACGCTTAGATGCTTACCTTGCTGCTCCGAGTTTGCTCGATACTTCCTGCACAGAACTCACAGAAAAGCGGAAGGTTGGCATTGTCCTCGGTCACGCTCGCATCACGCTCCGGACCTTCGTTCAGTACAGAAGAACGCATGCAATGATGAGCATGAACGACATGGAATGACGGATGCTCCACAGTGTCTGACAACAATGGAGATGCAATGCATCATGCATAAGTTCTAAAGGATTAAAGATTTTCCTTAGTTTGAATTATCGTTAAGCATCTAATCATTTCCTGGATTAATTAAACTTAACATAAAGCTTAACCCTAAATAGAAATTTAACCATATCTAACATATAGATGATTGTTTTTGCTGCACAGGGTATATCAAAATAGTATTAACAAAATTGACCTCATCAATTCTGGAGTTATCAATAATTAACTATGAATTAACAAAGCTTAAGTCCATCTTCATTAACTAATGAAATTCCAGTATATATTTCACAGCTCCTACTATTTTTAACATGTATATTATGATCATACAAACCTAAAAAAATTGATTTCACAATTTTGGAGCAACTTTTGATTTTCTATGCATTTTACAAGTTTCAGCCGAATTAATAGTTGAACAATAAACCAATTTTGCAGTTTCCGATTTAATCCGAATATTAAAAGGCTAAAAATTCTTTTTCACCCAGGGAACTCTAGCCATAGCCATGAGCAGTGGGGTCGGGCCCATGCCGACCAGGTCAAAATCGACCCGAGGCTGGGCGGCACAGTGTCGAGCCAGCCGGCGGCGAGGGAGCGGTGGAGCTCGGCCGGGGAGGACAGCAACGGATTCATCGCGACGCGAGGAGTTCGTTCTTGGCACTCACGGCCGATGAGCCCGACTAGAGTTGGGCCAGCGGCGGGCAGCCATAGGCGGCGGCGCTCGGTCGCCGAGGAAAGTCGTGCCAGTGATGAGCCGAATGGAAAAGCGCGCATGCACTAGCTACACGAGGGAACGAGGGAGCTCACCACGCAGATGGTTGACACAAGGAGACAACGGTGAGGCAGCTCAGCGGTGGAGAGGCGGAGATGGGTGCCGGAGGCGGGGAAGATGGCACGACCGAGCTTGATTCGCGCGAGAAAAGGCGGGGAAGGCAACGGAGGGCGTCAGGTGATCCACCCCGGTGCTTCACCTGGCTGGGCTGAGGCTAGTCAGAGCTCGGGCACGACAGATTGGACGGTGGTGCGTGTGCGTGCTGTGCTCAGCTGGGCTCTGCTTTGGGCACGCGCGAGAGGAAATGAGGGAGAGAGAGAGAAAGCGGGCAGCAGGGGGGATAAGGACGCACTGAGCTCACTGGAAGGGCAGAGGCGTGCCACAATGGCCGGCCACGAGCTCAGCTCTGCCGTCCAGAGCAAAGAGGCCAAGTGGACTGAAGAGGATGACGAGTGGACCGTGATGAACAGTAACCAGCAGAAACAAAAGATCTTCCCCTCTGTTCTGATCCAAATGAAGGACTTCCCATGCCCCAAAATTCCTGGTTCAAATTTTGTTGTACTCTGTAATTTATGTGCAACCTATTTTAGCTTGTTTGACCCCAATAGTCTGAGCCAATTTCCAATTAAAATTCTCCAAAGATGCAAGCTTTTCTAACTTGGTTAATTTTTATGCCTTCAAAGTAATACCAAAAATTCGGGAAAATTCACTTATATTCTTCACATGGTATGGACTAATTTCTAAAATTGTTTCCAGCTATATGTTTCATAGCAACTTTGTAAGATGCTTCACAATGCACCAATTAATATTGATTTTAACAGTTTATGTTTAACTTGAATTTCATGCCAAAACTTCCTCAAATAATAAACATGATGCTAATAATGTTCATGATGCTTAATGGCATGCTTAAGCAATTTGGGCTATCACAAAACTCCCCCCCCCCCTTAAAGAATCTCATCCCGAGATTCGGGTAGAGTGTGGGGAATTGAGAGTTCCCAAAATGGAATGATGATAGCATCACCGGATGATACGATGGTGATACAAGGGCATACTTCTCAGATCTCGGAAAACTCCCAAGTCTCTGAGGGCTATATTCACCTAGACAAGCAAATCCTTCAACAAGAACTTCACATGAAAATAGCAGACGTTGTGTGAGCGATGATGGGGTCATCATCCGTTCTCATCTCAGTTCACTGACATGATAAAGTAACAAGTCCCACTTATACTCATGAGAGAACAAAAGTAGGGTGTTCTTCTTGGGAACTTGATGGTGATTGTGTACATATATAAGAAAAATAGGAATACAAGATTCCTACTAAACCACGGGTGGTGTTGGCAGGACTATGGAACTTTCATATACTCAAAAGTGAATGCATCTCAACATTATGCAGGGTGTTTCATGATGCCTATATTACTACAGCACCATTTACACGCTGTGAGAAATAGAAACTAATGCAACACTCGCAATTTGGAGAAAACTCAGGATAATCGGTGTGAAGCCGATCCTCACGTTCCCACATCGCTTTGCCTTCGGAGTGATTACACCATTGAACCTTAAGAAACTTAATCGACTTGCGTCGCATCTTCCGTTCGGCTTCATCTAGAATACGAATAGGATGTTCGCAATAGGAGAGATCTAGCTGCAATTCTTGGTTTGTAACTTCAATGACTTTGGTTGGGACTCGAAGGTATTTCTTCAATTGAGAGACATAGAAGACGTTGTGCACGGGGGAGACGACGGGCGAGAGTAGTGCTATCTACTCGTGAGATGTCGTTTTGGGTGGTGCTTATGGGTACATGGCATAACCCGTCTTTTATCATTCTCGTATTTATTTCCACTGCGTAGTAACTCTAATCAACAAGAAGTTAAATTGTCTTTTGTCCTCTTAGTGGTCGTGTTATATACACTATGACGAAATTGTAATAACTTAAAGACTTGTAATATAATTTTATTACTCACTCTTTATTATATCTTGATGTGACTAATCATGTTGTAAATGCTTATGTTCCGATCTTGGTATAAAACACTTGTCGGAACTACCGAAATTAGATTCTGGTTAATTATTGTGGTCGTGATTGTATAAATGATCATCCTAATAATTAATTAGAATATAATTTAAACAGTTACCCACAGTTCAAGTCCTGGAACAAATGTTGTGAGCTGCACACAAAATATTCTAAAGAACAGCTAATGTAGTTATATCTCCCACCTACTCTTTACGTTTCATATGTCATACCAATTCAGATTGTGTCATTGTACTTACAGTTATATGGTTTATTTGTGTTTCAAGGATTGCTCCTGGATGATATTTCAACTACACTAAAGACAGCTCTTAGATGATGGTTGAACTACACATGGCTTATTGATTGAGCTTAAGTCTTGTGATCATACTCGGCTTACACTTCTTAGGTGATGCTAATAACTTCAACTTTAAGTGAACCATGTAACTTGAAAAGAAGTACCGCTGTGTATTGGTTGTTTCGCACACAAAAACATAGTGAGGAGGGCACTGGTGAGGATAGAAGTCGAGTAGGAGAGCATATGTGTGGCAGCAATAAAGGACATAGCGGTCGCACTGGTGACAGTTGGGCGTGACGAGCACTCGTATACTCGAGAGCAAGTAGGACCATAAGAGGCTGTGCGGCAATTGGTGCCTAGGATTGGTAGGGAACTGATGTGCGCCATGCTAGAGAACGAGCTGAGCGACCTCGGTGCTCGTGTTGTGGATCAAAAGTAGTACAAGAGGACAAAGGGTGAGCATATGCTGGTTAGTATGATCTTACATGTCGGTGGTGACACGACATGTACACTTTAGCTTTATATATGTGTGATATATGTGCATAGTTACTAATAATTGTAAAATAGATCGACGACAATAACCGAAAATCCCAGTGCTTAGTGGACCAAGGATTCAAGTGCCAGTCAAAACCATCTCCAGCGGCTTTCGTTATCCTCTTGCCAGATCAATCAAACTAGAATTATTACTACTCGATTCCTCGTCAAACCCTCGTGTGTGATTCTCGGAATATGCAAAACTTGTGCTTTGCATTTTAATGCGTCCCGTTTAGAAGGTGCTAGCAACTCTTTAGTATCAACTTTTTTTACAAAATGAAAAGTTTTATTAACTCTTATCATTATATCAAAATAATATAACTGCATAAGTGTTTATATTAACTTCATGTATGAAAGATGCATATAGCCAATCTAGGATCGATGTACAGATCGGTCTTCAAAACAAAAATCACAGATAAATGTGATGAGCATGCTGCTGCAAGAGGCGCGCCCAGCAACTCTTCTAGGATAGAAAACAATGGACGGCAAAGGAAACTCGAGTCTCCGCGATGTTCGGATCAGCCAAACACTCAGAACAGTACAGAATCCTATGTCCCGGCAATAAGTAAAATCTTTAGTAACAAACTGAACGGGAGATATGGGAAGCAGGCATAAGTCAATCATATAACATGAGCTTCTGGCTCTAGCACTTCAATTTTAAAAAAGACCAAGAGAAACTGCCGGACTGAAAATCACAAGCCTCGTGAGATTCTTAGCCAAGCTTTATGTTGATGAAACAAAATGTTTTTCACAAACAAAATACGGCAAGAACTTCATAAGTAATTTAATCTTAGAGGATATTTCCTTTCACCAACAAATGACACCAACCATAGGATCAGCTACGTTGGAGCCATCATCATCCATCACCAAGTCCCTGAAAAGGCCAAAGCCCCTATAACCTTCTCCCACAGACGACACCAACTATTGATGAAAAAAAAACTTTCACAAACAAAGTGCGACAAGAACCAACTCACAGGAGTGGTTCAAGCTTAGAGAAGTAAAGATGGTAAGTGCCTAGAGTTCTAAAGAAATCTGTCCCTTTTAGTTTGGTGATCAATGGTCAATATTTATACTGATATTCAGAGTATGAAAGTACAAACATGTATATATGAAGCTGGTAAACATAGAAATTCTTTTCTGTACAACAGAGCATAGTGATAGCCCCATATACCATCGCTATAGCTAGTGAGGCGGTTGTCCCAGCAGCTGGTCATTTATTCTGGCATCACACTACACCATCGTATCAGGCGGCCACCACTTAATGGGTATTAAATGCCGATTACATCACTGTAAGTACGGGCATCCTACAAGACCCCTCCGGGGCCATACGGAGGCCATACCTTCGGAGCCCTTCGAACTCTCAAAACCATCGATCCTTCAAAAAGATCAACTAAAAAGGGGCTTGCAGGCTACCCCTCACTTACAGTGAAGTGACTAGCATTTAATACCTGTTAAGTAGTGACCACCTAACACGCTGATACAATGTGACACCAAAATAGATGGTAAGTCTTTGCAACAATAGCCTCACTAGCCGTAGCGATGATTTACAGTATTATCCCTATACCCTGTTATTAAAAAAAAGAACTATTATGTGTACAGTCTCGTATAGACACGTTTATACATTCATACTCTTAATATCAATATAAATACTAATCCTTAGCCACCAAACTAAAAATGATATATTTTCCTAAGAACTCTAAACACTTTTATCCTCTCCACATCTCCTCTAACCTTAAACCACTCCTATAAATTAGTTTTCACCACACTGTAAAAGATATTTTTCTTTCACCAAGCCTCCTGACTAGATAGAAACAAGCAGCTGAAGTTGAGCACAAGGATCTCTCTCAGCTTGGTTTTAGGGCCCAGCCCAGGCAATCAAGAAACGCTTGAATTTGAGAGAATAAGCGATGGCAACACAAAACAAGAAGCCTAGTAGCGTAACCTCCTAGAAGCATTTTGATTCGCGAGAAACAACCCTAGAACTTAATTTCAATTGCCCCAGAAATTACTAGGGCAGTAGCAATTCTTTTTTACAGGATACATCAACCATTCACCAAAAACCTGGCTACTCATGGTACAACCTACAAGGCTACAACTCATTTACTTTTGATCCACTGTACAGTAATCCTTACAAATGGTGGCGCAGCCACAATCTACAATCACTTTCAACTTCCTTCAGCTTTTCTTTGCAAGGGCTTGACTCTGATTCTTATCTTTGGCTTCACTGTTGTCTGTGCGGTATCTATAGTTGTTTCCTTGCTTGAAACTTGGGGTTCAGAACTTCGCACTGGAGCTGGTGGCCTCGCCGGCAAAACTTCCTGCGATCCTGAAGATTTCACTATGTTCTGCTGTTCGGAACAAGGAACCCCTTCACTTTCCTGCTGCTTTCTGGCTGATTCTTTCTCCATTCTTTTCTTCTCCTTCTTAAGTCTCTTTTTCTCCAGATACTCGGGGTCATCTTTCTTATCTCGTTTTCGCTTTTTATCTTTCTTGTCCTTCTTTTTCCTCTCTTTTGATTCCAGTCCGTTCATAGATTCTGGAGCTTGGTTTCCATCACAGCTGGTGGAGACCCCTTCAAGCTGACTACCAGGCTTGTCTACAACTTCCAGCGGATTAGTGAGAGGAGAGAACTGATCCTTGGGAAGAGCATCTAGCCTTGAATGAGCGGTGCACTGTAGCTCCTTGGAAATTTCATGCCTGTCCATTAGTTTAACATTGCTAACGCTTGCAGACATCCTTGATTCAAGGTCATGACACGAGTTCTGTTCCTCAATGTTATGATTGCTTACATTTAATGGCTCATTTGCTGCTCCAACCATGGGGGCATCCACTGACATAGAACTACATGCACCCGCTTCGTTTTCATTTCTTCCACCATGAGAATGATCTCTGTGGTCAGCATCAGATGCTTTACTGGAAGATGCAGTACGTCTCACCCTAATTTTGACGACATTCCTTCTTTCACTGCAGTTAGATTGATTATCAGCATCTTTAGTGGGTCCGGAGGTAGGTACGACCTCGCGGACACTAGGAGTGCTAGTGGAAGGTTCTTGAGGTTTTGATGGTTGAGGAATCGAGGAATCAGCTTTAGTTTGCTGATCACTACATATGTCCTGGACCACCGGAGGGGGGGTGACAACCTTTGGAACACCATATAATGTTGGGGACCTGACAATGGAAATATGTCAATGTTAAAACACAATAAGCCATTTGAATGCATGCTTGATGACTAGATATTGAATGTTTATCACACAGTGGAATTAAAGATACTGGAGCATTTAGTTTTCCTTTTTTGGGGTCAAGTTGACCCAAAGTTGGTACTACAGAAACCCCATTTTGTCATTTGTTGTCTCCCCAAGTACTTTTGTGTATTGAGGTGGGTGTCATGTCCTAACAGGGTGTTTGCTGAAATTGACAAAACCACTAGGAAACCCATCAAGGGATGTTGACAAGGGTTTAGGTACTACCGCGTTTCCAATCGGCCAAAATTGGCTAGCTTGATGGTGAAATAGTACATGTGAGACTCAAAATCTTGAGTAAAGAGCATGGAGGTTTAAGTACCCGCTTTTCTTTTTTTAACTGAAATAGCTTTCTAGGTTCAAAACATTGAAATCCTTTTGTGAATTACAAGTGTACACCATACACGTACATAAGTTGAACTCAAATGAAGGGTTTTAGGGGGTAAACCCACTGAACCAAAACTACCCAAAACCAGACCCAGTCGACCAGTTCTCATCTTATCACTGGTTCTTGGATACTTCGGCAGTGTGCAAGTATTGTTGAAAAAATATGTTAACCCTTTGCTGGAATGCGAGCTTATATGCAAAGGTCACATAATGCAGTAACAAGCAACCAATGAAACAAGATAATGGATACATGTGAAACAACAAATTCGCTAACCTTCCAGCAGCAACTTGCAATATGCAGAACACATGATGACGAAGAAATACGTTGTTGTATGCCTTCATGCCAGCAAACAGGTAAAGAAGACCAACCAGAGTCGTTAATTTTATTTGATCATTAAGGTGAAGATCAACACTCGCTTGACATATACGCAAGACATGAACAGCCAACTTTGTCGCTCCTGCAATAACTCCATGTCAAAATAAATCAAAGCATACAAAATAAGCCAAAAGTTACTCTTGCAATCCAACCTCGCAAAGATTTTTCTTCATCCACATATTTCAAGAACAACAAAAGAGCTGCATCAAGGCCTTTCTGGTGTAACTCAAGATCAATAAGAACCCTGCTAGCTTCAATACGAACTTTCCATGGTTTGTCCAGGTTGCGAAAGGGGGCAATTAGTTCACAAATGCGATCCTGCAGCAATGAAAAGTTATGCCACATGAATGTGATATGCGCTATGCAGAGCACATCAACTATTGCAAAAGATATGCAGAACATAGATGGGAACTTTCTTACAAGGCATATGGAAGATGACACCCTCGCTGCTATTCGTGCAAGGGTACGAATGCAGCTGACAGTCAAGACCCCATTGTAACCAGGCATAAAGCTGCACAAATGTTATCAGGCCAGTTATTAGCAATTGTCAAGACTGAAGGACATGAAAATAAGTAATACTGGTGGGGAAGTTCCACAGACTTGTCAAATTGCAAGAGTCGATCAATTCTCTTAAGAAGAGAAGATAGTAAGCCTATGCCCTGCGAAGAAAGTCAATGTTATTCTTCATACAGTCATCAGTGCCTTGAAAGCAATTTGTGAACACCTCAAAAAGAGCATCTGGCAATATAATATCTCAAAGGCATGAGTAGTTACAACCATAAACATATCTGGTCTTATTTCACTATATATAGGAAGCAAAACCAAAAAAGTGAAACAACATTAGCCATGCTTTGATTAGAATTATTGGGCCAGGATCAGATCCACTTTTATCTGTTTGGATTGCCCTATGCCATGTAGATAAAAAACACTCCAATGTACATTACCGCCGGATTGAATTAATAAAGTATTAGCATTATACCAGGTATACAAAACAATACAGCATGTCCTTCAATATAGTTTGACCAAACTGTACTTGAAACATATAGGGTTAATTCCATGAAAGCGGCCATGTATTTTCATAACTAGTCATATCAAATTATTTTGATCTTATCAAGCATCCAGCAATCTTACAAGAACTGATTTGTCCTAATGTGTCTAAAAAATAAATGTAGGCCATACTTTACTAGATGGAATGCGTCCATACAGACCTGCTGACCAAATTCCAGTTCGCCTATTGACTGTACCATTGCAGATAGCCAGTACACATCTGAGTAAATATTTCCGTTGTTATCATTGTACTGAAAATGGGACAAAACAAAATTGTACAAACATATTAGCAGGCAGATTGTAATTGCTATCATAGAAAATTATTGCAGCAATATGCATATATATACTAAATGATCATGAATTATGAATAATGTTACACCATAATTTGTAAAAAGAAATATCATTACAGGATTACAGATGACAAATAAATAAAATGAAACCAGAGAGAAGCGGCAACCTTTAGGAGCTGAAGAATAAACTCAATGGCTTCCCTTGGGCTATTCTTGTCCGACAATCTAACAAGAGCTACTGCATGGGGGATTGCCTAATAAAAGGAACATAAGTAATGAAAAATATTACTTTTCGTTAGTGTTTGTATCACCGGATAGAAGAGCGTGGAAGTTAGCAATCCATGTGCCAAAACTATAACTTATGTATCGGTCTCCTTGTACCGTTATTTTTTTTTTTTACTATTACTAGTACCTTTACTATCATTATTGTTTTCTCATCATCTCTTTAGGATCTTGTGGGTTTCATCTCTAACCTACCCCAACTTGCTTGGGACAAAGGCTTTGTTGTTGTTGTTTGCTACACTCAACAATGGCTTAAGAGACTACAGTAACTGAACTACTAGCTCGCTCAGCAGCGACCAAATTAAATTGATCAAGCATATTTTTGCAAACAATGAAACATTCGAAAAAAGGTCGACGGAACCCATAATATAAATTTCTTTGTGTTTCAGATTTGATTGTTCTCTCATCAAACATTTCCATTTGCAAAAAACAATGGAGTCCCATGAACAGGGCACAGTTTCGAATCACTGCAAGAAGATAAGTAAAGATTAAGCATCGTATCTCAGTTGGATTGCCATTCATATAAAAGATTAAGGCCACTAGGTAAAAATTACATCAATAGATAATGTTTGAGCTGGTATTTACAATCAAGGCAGACGATGTCCCGCAGATTTGCCCATATAGTTTATCAGAGTGATGATATGAGAGCTGATTACGTTTCAAGACAAACAATAACTACTAGGTTTCTTATTTTAAGTCTACTAACTCTTATCCAGAAACTAATGGCAATGCTATAGTATTGCAGGAAAAATAGTATACGGGTAACATTCTGGACATGTATGCAGAAGACCAACACAGGTAACAATGTGGATATGTATAGGTATAGTGGTCGCCCCCATGGTCCACAAGAATAACCATTTTCTATTTTCTAATGACACAGCAAATAATGTACTTAGTTATTTTCGGGATACATGAAAATAGTGGTATATAATGCATTATTTTGCCATGGGTACTCACAATAACAATTCCTACCTCAAAGCATTACCTCAAGAACAAAGTATTCTGGGATATCATGGAAGTCGTTGGGCCTATCAGTAAAACAGAATGATGCTTATTATGGCCTCAAGAACCATAAATAAATAAATAAATAAAACAATGGAACATAATGGTTCATCACAGGGAAAAAAAGGTTATGCATAATGCAGATCTTGACCTGGGCATTCCAATATCTGCATCAAACCGACGGCTTTTATAGAAGTTAACAAGATGAAGCAACCCAACTAAATCAGTTGCCTGAATGAAGCAAAACAAATTCATGTAAGATAATTGTGTAAAATTACTCGAAAATAGAAAAGGCAGTAAGAACAGCCAAACATCCCGTTTTGCTGCTGAGCAGTGTAAAATAAATGCATATATCATGACTTCCGTACTGTCAATCATGGACTCATTTATGTCAATGTTCACTGTCAATCTGCATTATTTGCAGGAGCAGCAAAAGAAGGTAGGAAAATGCAAGAGCAGTGAGATTTTCCCCCACTTATTCTATATTCAATTTCATCGCTAATTTTTATCTTCTTTAATCTATATCACTTCAGATATAACCTTATTGGAAATATTGTCTCATCAGTTTCTTTTCCTTTGATTTTCATCATAGCATTATGCATCCACTAGCAAACACATAAATTCCTCAAACAAAGGGGAAAGCATATGCGGAAGCAACTTTGTTGGACAACTCATAGCATGGATTTCCATAAGAAAAACTAATAAAAAACCTATATTGCAGCCCTTTAATTAACAAATGAATAATTCAATACAAAAAAATAGTCAACTACTAACAAGGTGTAAAATTTTGGTCTTCAAATATCTCAAAACAGAACACTCTCTGAATATGTACAACAATAAAATATGACTGCTTTAGGCAAAGAGTAGCAAACATACAACTTGCAGCGTACCTCAGATGCTGTAACTGCTAATGCATATGCTGCTTCAACTCTAACTCTCCAAAAGGCCTGCATGTTACTAGTCAGTTACTGAATAACATCGAAATATAAGATTTCAAGATGCATTATTGAAAACTTGAAATACCTTTGTGTCATTTAGGAAATTATTGAGTGCATTAATCACAGCAAAAGAGAGCTGAGGTAATTTCTCCAGGGCAGATATTGCCTGTGATTGTGATATAACGTCTTTGTCTTTCTCCAATTGATTGATCTGCCAAATGGCTCAAAATTTGAAATAAGAATGGATCACAAAGGGAGAAAACAAGAGCATACATCTCTTGATCCTAACATCATTTTGGATTGATTATTATTGTTATGTTCTACCCAAAGCTTACAATACTGATACCAATCCAATATGCATCATATCAAAAAGTTGAGGGGCAAAGGAAATGCACAAGATAGTGTACTTATCAAGATCTTAATTTGGCAACAAAAAAAAGGCACTATTCTATCATTTTTATGGATGCTTATCCTAATGTAACACCTATTTCACCAGAAAATAAAAACTTTAAACTAAACTACAGATATATGGTGCATCTGTTTTTGGATCACCAAGGAAGCCAGATCATCAGTAGATAAACAGAAAATCTGAAAGATAGTAAGGCACCCATGGCCTGGTATACTTATATGTATCAGAAGCTGTACAAGCAGTGCAGTATAACTCTTATAATGGTCATGAGATCAAGTTTAGGCGTATATCACACTACTTTCCATAAAGAGGTACAGAAGAGTCGGAGTCTCAAAGGAACAATCCGACTTAGTGGATCTCCTTCTTGATACCTAGAGAGTTACAACAGATACTAGCACATCTTTTAGCTAGATCTTCCTTGCTAAGTACTAACACAATAAATTTGGAAAACATTATTATTGATCTCAGAATAGTAGGGAGGACTTTCTTGTGGTTAAACGTCTTAAACCAACAAAGCCACCACTTTATTTTTACAGAAATTATTCTGCATCAACGTACTCCATGTGTCCAATACCATCATCGATATAAATATCAAATTCAAACAAATGAAAACGCAGGACTCCCTTTTTATCAATAAAAATTACGCTTATCTGGTAATACGCACCCACATCTGAACAGGCTGGTAAAAATGGACCTCAGCAAGATATTCCATCTCCGGGTCCACTCTGATCCATAGTAAAGGTGAATCTATGCTGCAAAAGGCAGAAACAAGTGACAAAGTGAGATATCAATAGATAGAAAAGATATAAATAAATGGTGGATTTGTGGAAATAGACCTTGTGCGGTTCTCTTGAGTAGAGGCATCTACGTTGTCATCAGAACCATCAACTTTTGAGCTTTTTTTGGATTTCCAAATGCGCTTTGCTGCTAGTTTGGAATGGCACTGTATTTCCACCACCTGCAAAGCTTCACCGGCCATTGACAGAACTGGATGATCATACGCCCCGTCAGTTTCATGAACACGTATGCTCATCATTCCTGGCCATCCAGCATCACCTTCTTGAATATCACCATTTGCAAGACTATCAGAATCAGGTGCAGCTTTTGCTGTGCAACCCCTTGAAATGGCAAATTCAATCATATTCCTTTTTTTGCTATACGACATTCCCAATCTTCCAAGCAGAAGGATACGGAGTTAAGTACAAGGATATGATGAACAAATGAATTTTACAAATTGGACACATGCAAACAACAAAGAAATCTCTTTTACCTCATAGCTGGACATCCACAAGATTCAACCCACCGTGGAAAGAATTCTTTCAGGAACGGGCGTTCAAGGTTACCAACCTTATTTGCAAGGTGCCTGAACTGAATAAGAGGAAGTAAAACAATAAATTCAACTCTGCATGAAGTTCAGTTTTGCTGCTAAATCCATATTGCATGTGTCTGTTTGTCATAAAAGTATTGTTGAAAGGGACAGAAATAGTTAATATAATGCATAAACATCCCACATTACAATGTAATCAAGGGAACTAAGAGGACCCACAAAACATATTAATGCTGTCATAAGTGAGACCACATACTGCATTTATCAGCATATGCCAGTGCTTAGCTTAATATAAAAACAATTCTAGCCCACATGGAACAAAAGGTAAACTAAATCATCACCACAAACAATTGCGGGGAAAATGATACACTGATACACCACTTCTATTACTGTGAATGACCACTTCTATTACTGTGAATGCTTATGTTCGTAAATCACAATGAATGAAGAGGACCAGAAACTTCTCCCTACGATTGCAAATATAAGTTATTTCATCCCTGTTACCATTTTAGAGCATATAGGCCGTTCTACAACTTTGAGGCACATTTATCTCATTTCTTCCTATTCTACACTTGCTGAATTAGCATTCATATATTCTCACTGATAAATTAGGCTTCCTTCTCTTCCTTAAGAAAGGGCTGGTAACTGGTAAGCATAGGAACAAATAAATGAAGGGAACCAATGTCATTTTATGTTACTACAAAAAATTTGATTGAGGGTTTGAGGGTGGGAGGGAGGGGTGGGGAATGCGATCGTGTACAGATATCTAGATAGATGCAATGAACTTGACAAACGAAAGTTATACCTCTTTTGTACTTAGTGTTCTTGAGGCACGATTTGGAGCCACTATCACCTGCAAAATCTGAAATTGGGAATGATGACAGCCTATCAGAAGCTTTCTATATTCATAATGGTCAATTAAGAAATCAATGAGTGCAAAAAACCAACCAATAGGCAGTTAACTCCTAATTAGAAACAAGAAAAGAATTTCAGCTATAGATGTAGAACCATATATCAAAAATAAAAATTGCAGAAAGGATTAGCATATGAAACTTGGTAACTCCTATCACGAATAGTCATGTATTTTTCCATTAAGGATCCAGTGGCTTAGGCATAGTGCTGTGATTACATAGATAAAAAATAATCAATAATGCAAGCAGCAATATATCAAAGATGCAAATACCTTCCGAAAGGAGTCTGGTCCCATCTGTTTCTCCAACATTTGAAGAACAGCTACCTGTTCAAAAGAAGAAAAGAATGAGGAAATGGTGCATATACACCAATTTTACAGTTCAATACTCAAAACTTACTGCCTTCAATGAACGAATTTTCCCATATGAACCAATTGTTTGGGTTCCATATAAATCACTTGAAGCAGCAGGAGAGCTCAGAGCAGTTGCACCACTAACATCAGACTCACACACAGTGCAATTAGCCTATTACAAATACAAAAAAATGATATTCAAAGATCATGTTAGTTAAATGAATATGTAAATGCATTGCTGAAATTTTGCAGCAGCAAAGCCAGAAATTGATACTTAATGTCTTAATCCCCTCAATAGATCTATGAATGTTATTTCCCTTCCGACCATACTATCAACCGTATCTCAAAAGGAATACAGATCATACTTGTTTGTAAAGAGTTATATCTTCATGGATTCCCCAAGCCATATTAAGGTGAATATGTACAGACGACTATACCATTTTGGGGGGAAAAAAATGGCTACGAAGTGATGGAAAATGGAAGAATATTTACATGATCGTTGGTTACATGAATCCACACTGCTGTGTGAAATGTAATCTAACCCATATGAACCAACTGTTTGAGTTACATATAAACACTTGAACTAATTATGTACATTTTGTTTGAACATGACATACTCTATATTATAAGATGTACATGACAGGTACAAACAGGTAACTAAGACAACAGAAAAGATACATCATGTGTAATTGAAGTGCAGGCATTAGTGGAAAATCTACTTCAAGTGGCAGATCCAATTGCTAGTTTTTAATATCATTAGATTATTCTAACAAGCAATTTAAATACATACGGAACAGTACAGCAACAATTGTGATATCAACAACATCGCAGAGACCATTGGCTTCATAACACATTTAAGCATTATTAAAATATACTGTTTTAGCTACTTCAACTCCAGTTTTCCCTTGTAGGAAAAATATTTTCTGGGAAAATGAGACATCTCGATTCCCCGATTTAACTATAAATAATTCTCAGGTTTTTGAGTAAACACAAGTATGAATAATTTAAATTTTGCTTTTAAACGCAACATGGTAAATCTAAATGATCCCATTGAATCACATTCCAAATTCATATATATCGAATTCAACATATCTGTACGACTGGTCATCTGATAATAACAAGAATCGTAATAACAGGTGCTTTTGGTAAAAAAAAACAAACCTTGAACCGCCTATAACGTGCCTCGTTATTCCCAAGGTAACGTTTGATAAATAGATCAGTAAGAAAACCAGCCAAACCATCCAACAGCCATTCTGCTCCGGCAGTAAATTATATGGTCAATAGCATTTTCCAATGTAATAATGTACATAATTAGCAGGTAGAGGCGAAGTACCATCATTGGGCTCCTCTGCACTTGTGTATATACCAAACCATTGCTTTGAAAGGGCATAAGCTAGTCTGATTCTTGTGCCAATTATCTGAACTATTTTACAAGTTAGTTACAACAGTGCAAGTTATATCTCAACAAGACAGGTTTCCAATCATCTAGCAATTATGATAATCGAAATGTTCCAACAGGATAGCATAATAAGCTGAACAATAGGACCTGAAGCAAATCTTGATCGCAGATCTGTTCATACCAACATGCATTTTTTACTAAGCACTACACAGCAAACATACAAAATAAAAGGCACACAATCATGCAGAAGCATTGCACATACAGTTTCTCACAAACATATTCACAGTATCTGCTGGCGTGGCAAGCTTTAATTGATCAAATTAACTAGTATGAAGTGCCATAATGGCATCTACGCAGGGATCTGACTAGTTGAAAAAGAAATACTGATAGAGCAAGGACTTCCACTATCAGCGGAGGTTATGCATTGTTTACTGATGTTATATGCTCTTATTGAGAAAGAGGGTATGGAATGGGGATGGAAAACAAATGACTAATAAGCAAAATAACTAAATAGAGAATTTACCACAAAGTAACAAGTATGTTCTAACAATTAACACATACACATTCACATCTTGTGAAAGAGAGGTGTCAAATTGTTGGTCAATCTTAGAGGAGAGCAAAATAAGGGAGACACACACGCACCTGATCTATAACCTTCTCGTCATGCAAGATATCTGAACTGAAGATGCATGTGGAGGCTCCTAAGCTTGTTGGTGATACTGTCATTTCAGATGGAAGAAAAATCTGCTTGTACAAACCAAAGGGAAATGGTGTAGCAAGATAATCTTCATAACAGCTGCAAAATGACAACGATTGAAACAGTTATCACTAAAGCGCAAATTTTAGAAATCAATGACAAAGAAGAAGCTTATTCAAATAATACAAAAGAATTGACTCCAAACTACTATATTTCACAAAAAAAATGTTTTGGTTGGCACCTATATGCATCATGGAAAAATGCAATTGTGTTCTCAAGCTTCGACAAAGCAGGGGACAAACATATGTGTGAGGCACTTATGTCATTCCTGTCAGGGAGAACTTCAAGTGGACCAACAACCAAGGATATCCACTGTGCACTAACTGGAGTGTTCAATTTATACACGTAAGTTTTTCTTGAAGGATCTTCCTTGCTTAGGACCTGCATGATGTAGCATCAGCAGAATGTGAAAGAAAAAGACCTTTCAAGATCAGGAAACAGTACAGAAAGAGATCATCATGTAAAGTTTGCAAAGAACATTTGCTAACAAACTACAATACCAAGTTCGTAAGAAAGCTTCATAGTCGCTTAGCGCAAAAGTGAGTTCTTTTTCCAAAAGGAGGAACTTATTGCGTATTATGCCTCTATGACCCCATCGTCAATTAAGATTGAATGCGTACCTGGTAAAGCAAGTCACCATTGCTGACAGCGACTAAATTCGTGCTAACTGTAAACTCTAGGTCAAATCTGGGCACAGAATGATACAAAGAGAATTATTAACATGCACCAGAAAATAGACTAGCAGGATTTAAGGGGGGGGGGGGGGATAAACTTCACTTACGGACAGCGTTGTGTGGCAGTATCAAAGCAAGGAAACCAGCAGTGTGTGCGTTTTATCTGACTACTACTATGCAGGACATTGCCGACGAAGTGAACACCAGTTTCAGCCTTCTCCAAAATATAATCTATGTGAACCAGTTTTATGTTCTTCACCTATGATTTATTACAATGAGATATCATGTCTGCACATATCTAAAAATGCCAATAGCTGGTAACTATATGTTTGGTTTCTTTGCCCACCCTTGCCCACTAGCCTTGCTTGGCAAGGTTAGCAAGGCAAACCTTGCTAGAAGAGGAGAGCCAATTTGGCTCTCTCTCAAAAGCAAGAAAATCCTTGCCCACCTTGCTCAAATTCAAACCAAGCAAAGGAACCAAAAGTTTGCTAGGCAAGGCTAGGCAAGGGTGGGCAAAGGAACCAAACATACCCTAATCTGTATCAACAAAAAACTTTATTTTACCTTTTCATTTTCAGTTTCAATTCCATTTTCCTTATCCTTTTCATTTCTATTTTCATTTTCCTTTTCCTTTTCCTTTTCCTTTTCCTCTTTCACTGCAGAACCATTGCAGCCATTAACAGCTTGATCAATGCAACTTTGAACAGACTTTCCACCATGTTCCTCAAGCCTTCCACTATTTTCTTCATGCTTTTCACTGTTTTCGTCCAACTGTTGCTCAGTTATTGACTTAACTGATCTCTCAGATGATACGATAAGATTAGGTATAGCTTCTCTATTTAGAGACGAAATGTATGTTGAACATGCAACATCAGCAGCAGTCTTCGAACATGATACCAAAGACCAATTCGGTTGATCACCATCGCTTTTCCAATGAGGGGAATACTCAAACTCAACAGATTCACCGTCCACCAGTATACTCCTGATCGTCATATTGTCAGCATGTAGAGCAAAAGTGTCATTCTCGGCTAGAAGAACCTTTATCTCAGTGTACCTTAATGGATGGACCAAAAACATAAGTTCTGTCAGCTCTCAACAATGTTGATCAAAGGCATTTATAATGCAGATGCTGGATGGAATAGGGATGGGAGGGAAACGATCACACTGCATTCTCTAGAATGACGTGTGTTTAGGAAATAGGAGCGAATGGACTTCAAGGGAGTATCAGTCACAGCATAGTTAATAAAGAAACTAATTATCACCAAAGATCCACTAATTTTTTGGACATAGGACCATGGACCACCCAAGTGATTGATTGGGTATATATTGGTTAGTTTCCTCTAGATTATACTCTGGTAACCTCTCTTAGGCTTAAAGGCACATGCATTGGCAGTATATAGCATGTGTATGATTAGAGAGTTTGCTACTACAAGATTGTCAGGGGGGAGGGGGTTACAAACCCCTCTCCTTTCACCTTATGAAATCTCCATTCTACGCTTGTCAACTAATCCACACGAGAAAATCCTATCTCACGCTTTCTCTCGGTTCATCCAGACTAAGTCTATAGCATAAATACCCAAACTAAATCGTAAACTTGGTTGAGCGGGGACACTACCAAAATCCCTCCTCTTTTCCAGCAATTGATGGGACAACAATAGTTCATCCAGACTGGTCTACAATAAATATCTAAACTAAATCACAAAGTTGGTCCTCTATGATTTTGATAAACTGAAAGACTTGATCCTCTATGGTTATGATCGGATAAGAATTGAGTGATACAATGAAAAAAAAACATATCATCAAACAAAATGCAGGTGGTATATGTAAGCTCTTACCATGTGTTATTACTTTGTACATAGCTTAAATGCAATTCACCGAAAGAACAGGATGCTAATGAGCTAATATATTACAAGTCAGAGTGTTCAGTTGGCATCTTTACCCCGTTACTGAATGAACATAATCTCATGCAAAAACGGAACTACATTCAAATGCACAAACTAGCATCTGAAAATCAGGAAATAAATCATCTGACAGGTCTGAAAGATTAATTACGCGCATACTACAGCAAAGGTGCGAACTGGCTTTCTAATGGTGTCACGCGATACTAACAGACAGCTAGACCAACTCTGGTAGTTATAAAAGGCTGAGGTGCACTTTCGATGTGCACAAAAGTTGCAACTTCTCCTAGTTTTCCACCAAACATTTTTGGGTCCATTCACTCTAACAGGAAACAAGAGCTCTCATTTACTAGGCCCACAATCACCGTCATCATTTCAATAAGAATTACGAAGACATGTATGCATTTTTTCTGACAAATAACAACAACTGAACATGAACCTTTTTCTAATTTCTCAATACATTAGCTTAGGGACAATGCAATCCCCCTCCACTAGATTGCTCAAATAAAGTGAAGTAATTTCAAACGGGAAAGTTAAAGGTATCTACTGTGAACATATTGAACCATGGACACGAATTTTAAACTTAAGAAAACAAAGCGCTACTACTTCAGAAAACCCAGCTTTCATTAAAAAAAACCCTGATTTCATAGGTAAATACAGCAGACTACAGTGGTAACCAAATGCAGCAAAGCATCAAATGACCAAATGCATTCACTCAATTTTGACAGCAATAACTTAAACTGTGATTTACAAATAATAGCTCATGCTTTTGCAGGGTGCCAGCGGAGTCAGCTGATACCTATACAATTTATGCAATGATAAATTCGTTGTTTCAGGACAGTTCGCAGTAATTAGCATCCTCTAATACATGATCAAGTAAGCATGAGGAAAGGAAATGAATTGCTAAGGAGGAACCATAAAAACATGAAGCATCATAGCATGCATTGTTATATCAGCTAACCAAACTTCTTTAACAAGAATTCAAACCTCGCAGGTAGCTAATGGTCGTTGTCCACAGGTATGAGCAGTACTACCTATTTTACAGAAAATTACACTTGTTTCACGAATGTAATCCACAGCATTTGGCAGTAGGAGCAATTCCCGCACAAAATGAGCAACCAAGCACAAGTAAAAGAGCAAAGCTTCACCAGATACACAGTTAAGCAACCACATTGCACAGCTCACTCAAGCAGCTGCAACAGCTTCAATTGATACGCTGCAATCACATTGCGCTATCGAATCCGATAACAATTGATTTTTTTGGACAGAAAACAAATTCTATCAGCCGTCTTACAAATCAACTGAAGTATTTAAACTCCAAATCACAGGCCCAAAAGCTCGCAGCATCAATGCGCTACTCCATCGCGAACTCCAAACCCTAGCACTCGAGCCGCAACCCATCCCCCTCTAAGCACCCCCGAAGAGCAGCTAAACACGCACACAAGGTTAGGGCACGCGCACCAGGGGAGGGGATCGGAGCTATTTCGACACATTTCAAGCTGCGGCACGGCTCACCCATTGATTAGCTGGTTCTCCATGTCGATGGAGAGGCACAGCTTCTGGTGGAGCACGGTGGCGCCTCCGCCGGCGGCGTCGCCCTTCTGCTTCCTCGCCTTCGCCATCCCGAAGCTCCTTCACGCTCCTCCTCTTCCTGCCTCTCGTCTAGGGTTTGGATGCTTCTGGAAGGGGGGTTGGTCGGGGCTCAGTGAGGTGGTGGTGTCGAGGTGCGCCACGTCATCCCGCTGCTCGGGGGCGCGGGGGGGGGGGCGCTCTGAGACGCGAGACGAGGAACGGGGCGCGGCTACTTAAAGACCGGGGTGGGGCGAGCGCTCGCCGGCGCTTGAGACCGTCGCGCCTCAGATCTTTCGCCGCCCGGCGAAGGGGGTCTGCGTGGACCCGGTGCACGGGGGCCTGGTGGGGACGGGGACCCTTGGTCTCGTGAACGACTAACTAGGCGGGGATATATCTTGTGGTCTATGGACTCGGTCTATTCCAGGGTGCGGTAGGCAGCTTTCTTTTCGGTCTTTTTTTCCTTTGTCCTTTACAGTGCATCACTTGGCGTTGGGCACTTGGGCTTTTCGGCCCAGTAAAAAGGATGGGTTATGGGAACTTGGGCTTTTCGGCCCAGTAAAAAGGATGGGTTATGGTCTTATGGGCTTCCGAATTTAGCCCACGCCTGACAGCACCTTGTTTGCTTACGGCCTTGTCCGAATGGGATGATTATAGGCCGTTGCTTGTAATTGGGCAAGATGCAGGGCCTTGTTATACAAGCCTTAAAGATGGGCTGGATGACATTATTATATACGGCCCGTTTTGTCGTGGCAACAATTCAACGTTGAGCCGAGTACATCATTACTTGAAGGAAGCCCAACCTCTCAAAAACGAAACAAAAAACATGAAGGAAGCCCAACTTCATAAAAAAACATGAAGGAAGCCCAACTTCATATGAGAAAAAACATGAAGGAAGCCCAAGTCGCAACACACTTAAAGTGGTGGGCTAGGCTCAATGTCTATGAGAAAAGCTTCATTTCACCTCCCTCAATTATTACCAAGTTCACTTTACCCCTTATACCAAAATCAGAGAACCAAGCATTGGGTTAGGTGGTTAGTAGAGATGATTTATCTCTACTCACCAGGGATTAAACCTCAAATTTGCTTCTTCTATGTCTCACCAAAGCAGATTTTCTTTCAATGGTAGGCGATGTACTCATCAACAGCGAGACATATGTAGTGACTTTATCAATCTCTAAGTTTCATATCTTCGGTCTTCAGTAGACATTGTATGAGTATATATATGTGATGGTATGAGTGTGTCTACGTGTTGTACTAAGATTTTAAAAAAACATACATGTGTTCCAAAAAACATCTTGGTTCTGCTGATATGGCATCTACGTGGCGGTGGATTTTTAAAGTTAGGTTGCCAATCAACAATTGGAAGAGAAAGGTATAGATCCTTTCAATAGATGGACGTCTCTAGCACATTCGCTGTTGCACGAGGATTCGTCTTCCCGACTGTTGCACAACAGGATTCATGAATTCATCTCCTTTGCACACTCTACTCTGTTTGCATAATAGTAGATTTGTTTCTCATCGTCTCATCTTCTTTGTCAACTCGTCTGCATTGCTTGCCACACGCCGATTTGTCATCAAAAGCTCGTCTACATCGCTGATGCTTTTAGTGACTTCGACTCGGACGAAGAGGGATTGCAGTAGTAGTGCGATGACGTGTGGTGGCAGAATGGTATAGGGGAAGCGTGCAAAGGTGATAGAGAGAGAAGATATTGCAAGGTGCAAATGCCTAAGATAAGAGGTGGTGACCGAACATCAGGGCGGAGTCACGAAGCTCTTGTTTCTTCTTCAACTCTAGCGACAACTAGAATCGACGCTGACGTCTTGAACTACATCAAAACCATATAGCTCCCCGCGGGAGCCAGCTTGTCAGGCTTCTCCACCAGAGGCGGCGTCAGTGGCATCCGCCCACCGCGTACAGTCCGCAGCTCATATAAGACATGAGCTGCCTTGCCATGTCCATCGATGAGCCCCATGTGGACAGGCTCATCTCCATCTTCATTCGTGGCGTGCTCGACCGATGCTCAACTATGCGTGCTCCTACCTCGCCTCTATGTTGCATGCATGCATGCACTATGTGGTAGACTGGGATGTTGCTCATACAATTTGCCTGGGAGAAGAGAGGAGACAAGGATGGAGAGAGAAGAGGAAAAATGTAATGAAGAGGTTGACATATGGGCCCCTTATCTTTTTTTCGCTTTTTTATATGTCATATAACTTTTGGGTGGTGTGGCATCTACGTGGTAACCAAACTTGGTGACATGGATACTAAATTTATTTTATTTTGACGATTTGCAAAGAAGAGAGGAAGTTTAGTGATATCCGCACGGGATCCACGTCAAGAAAAAAATAATGAACATGTAGGTGCCGCATTAGCGCTAAAACCACATTTGGACGAAGGGGCTTGATAGTTGAGGGCGTTATGTCTAGTGCTGGAGTTGAAGGGTGAAATTCGGACTCTGGTGAAAGTTCAGGAGGTGAAATGGATTTTTCTTCTTTCCTATATCCATTAAATATATTCTTTCGCCATTGCTCTAGGCTTTTGTTGCAAGGGCATTTGCTAATGTTGGCTTATCAACTAAACTGCGAAACAGAGCAGTGAGACCATAGTAAATGATAACGATTATAGCGATCTCTCGGGAATGGTGCGGTATCTTTCTAGAAGGAAGGTAATACTACCACCATTTCGGATTAGGCCAGGTTTTTATTTTTGATTTTGTTTCTGCTGCTGCTAGAATTTAGAAGTTAAAAGTCAGAATAAATAGGATTTTATAGAAGTGATTTTTGAAGAAGTCAGAAATCTGCTTCTGAGAAAAATAAATTAAAGCTGAGAAGCTCATTGAGATACGTTTTTCTGAGAAGTTATACACTGAAAAATCAAAATTTTGTTGTAAAATCAACAGCCTATTTTCAAAATCAGTTTTCAAACAAGACAAAAGCATAACTTTTCATAAAAGTTCAAAAGCACAAACCCAAACAAACAGACTCTTAGACCACTGTCAATACTCTGTAAGCGTATTTCTTTTTCAAAAGTCAAATTTTGTGTACTTTAACTAATATTTAATTAAATTATAAGAATATCTAGTGTATAAAAATTATACAATTAGATTCTAAAATAATTTCACACTATATAGGTTTTGTAGCTATAAATGATGTATTTTGTGAGAAAATCTTAATTAAAATCTAATTTTAAAAATCGAGACTAAAAGAAATACATCTATTATTTCTGAACAGATAGAGTACTTTATTTCTTAGTGATGTCTACATAGAAAAAAGAATAAAAAATTAGTGTTAAGAAATAAGCTCCTGATACCGGCATGTATGTTACTTATATCTTTAGATATTTTAAAATAATTTATTATCTCACAATCATATATGATTATAAAAAGCTAGTACTTTCTTCCATAAAAAATAAATTTATTCTTTCTCTTCTTTAAATTATTTATCACATTATTTTTTTAAAATATCTCTTCATCGTGGGACGATGATGCGCACGGAAACGATGAATGAGGTGTTGCCAGAGATAGTGAAGGAGGTAGTGCCTCAGATGGTGGTGTTGTTGCTGGCAAGGAGCACATTAGCCATGCGCAGGGAGAGAAGGAAGGTCGAGACGCTGGTGACAGTCACAACAGCCACATGCACGCCTGTCGTGAACACGACAGACTCAGGCTTGCCAGCCATGGGCATGGACACACTTGATGCTGGCAGGCCAGGCATGGCCACGCTCACACTGTCAGTGGCCACGATAGGATCAGGCTCGCCAGTCACGGGCACGTCATGCACGATCTCGGGCTCATCGGACATGGTGCCAATGACCACGGTGACGAGTACAACCATAGACATGATGACGAGCACAACCATGCACACGGTGCCTTGCATAGCCATGCACACGGTGTCGAGCACGTTCACAAAACGAGTAAGTCTATTCCATTCATTATTGTTGCTTTCATACTACTACTTACAGAACCGGGTTTATATATCAGCCCGTCACTACCGGTTCCTTATGGGCCGGTAGTGTGAGGTATCACTGTTGGTTCGTAGGACGTGTGGGAACCAATCATCTTGGCTTATGAATTGACAAAGATAAGGAGAATCACTGTCGGGCGATGGCTTGAGCTAGCAGTGATGCCCAGCCACCTCATCACTATTGGCTTAAGCCACCGACCGACAGTGATAACTAGACATCACTGTCGGCTAGTGAGATGAGCCGACAGCGATGTGTACAGTATAAGCAGTGGCCCCCCTCCAAGTCCGAGCACAGCACTGTTCTCAATGACATTCATCGTCCTCACAAACGTATCACTGCTTCTAAGCCCTCTTGGTCTAATTCCATTGTTCGGTGAGCTTTACAGTACTATACCTAATCTTTTGCGCGTGCTAGTTCGATCGTACCCCGTTGTCAGCCTAGTGCTCCGTCAGCCGCCACCGCAAGCTCGCCCACCTCGCCAATGAACTTCGGGCTGTGAGCCACCTCTGCCCGAGCTGAATGCACGGTGAGCTTCACCGTGGTCCAAGAAACCTCGCCGCTCCCTTCCCTTCCACTTTCTCCCTCTGTAGGGCACCATAACCATCGGCCTAGCTCTGCCCTCAGCCATGGTCGCCGCAGGCCGTGCTTGCCGCCATACATGCTCTGCCAACCCCTCAAACGAGTCTGTCATAGTGCGTTGAGCATTTTGGTACCCCTCCCCAGCCAAGCTCCATCGCCTACCCTCCCCGGCCAAGCTCTGTTGTTGTTCGCTACCGACAACTGGTTAAAGTCAGAAAAGTCCAGAAAATGCCAAAATGAATATTAGTTGTATTGATAATCAGCTAAATATTATATAATTTGTAGAAAAATATCTAGATCTCAAAAAAATATAAAACCAAGTTTGTTAGCTTGTCATGATCTACATGATAAAGATACATGCATGCATGAAATGTGTACTGAAATACCTCTATTTTATTAAATATGTTGTAATTTGTTAATCCATAATTAAATATTGAAATATCCAAAATTGGTCAATCCAACTTTGTTAATCTTATTTTGTCATGCTCTGTATAGGAAAAATATATTTTAAGCATGAAATGCTTGTTTAGCACTAATTCTTTGTTAATCTTGATTAAGCCTTTTAAACTTGATTAATTTCTATAGAAATTAATAAAATTAAAAAAATGTGAAACTAATGTTTTATGTCTTCTCTATGTATACCTTACACAGTAAAAGTACCTTTTGCCATGCTGAGTATTTCCCTCATGTGAGTTTGTTTGAACTACCTCATATAATTTTGGATTTAAAAACAACAAGCATATAATTTGGTTAATTAAGTGGGAAATGAACTCCAATTCATGTGATTCTTCCTCTACTGTATTCATAACATCATGCACTACATCTCTACCATATTTCATATCGTTTGGATCACATCTCATGACATTTCATTCATTCTCATTCCGGTGCACGTTATCGCTCTTTAGATAACGACGTCGCGGAGTGTCATGAGGTTAATCCCAAAGGTGAATGTGCTATTTAATTTTGATAAGTTATCGATATATGTATATCATGAATATAATGGTTGAATAATAAAGAAAATTTCTGGGGATGACACCAACAAAAACTCATCGGACCCGTCTAACAAGGAGGAGCGTCATGTGGATTTTTAAGAAAAAAGAAGGATTGTCGGAGTGAAGAATGTCGTTGATGAAGAAGACTGCAATCAATTTGATGCACTACCTCCTTTCGGAGAGGACGTCGACCTAGGTCCCATGGAAAACACCGATGAACCTCTATATGTACGCCATGATCATAATGAAGGGTGAATTGTTAAGACAAAGTAGCTAAATTGTATTAATAACTGTGTATGAATTTTTAGATGCAATTATACTTCACTTATGTTATAGAAGCTTTAATTTGTAGTTTATGATGGAAGATATCTTTATTATTGAGCATATTGATTTTTGATTTTTAATGAATTAGCAATAGCACAAGCAGTATTGCTATGTATTACTACTTTTGATTTTTAATGAATTAGTAATAGCACTAGCATATTGCTATTTGCATATTACCTGATTTACAATAGCTATAGTTATGAGCGTATTTATTTTCACTTTTTAATGATTTAAAATATATATTGTTGAAATTAAGATATATAGCAAGCACCAATATAGAAATTTAGGTATGAACATATTTATTTTTATTTTTTATTGAATTCTAAAATTGAATAAATTGTTTGTATTGGGATTTTAGGTCAATGGAATGATAATAAATATAGATAGCACAAACTAATTCGAAAACACTTGAGTAGTGTAGCGGTTTAATTATTTGGTCTTACTTAGGGCAGGTCATGGGTTCAAGTCTTAGTGGGCGCGCGCGTACAGCTAAAATAAATTTTTTGCACCTCGGATCTGTAGTAAAAGGGGTTTCACTGCCGATGAACATATTCGACTGGTAGTGAAAGTTTTTTCACTACCGGTGGACTTCTTGGACCGACAGTGAAATATGTTTCACTACTGGTTGTCCTATTGAGCCGGCAGTGAATATCCCCTTTCACTGTCGGTCTTCATCTTAAGCCGGCAATGAAAGTCCTCTCCTATAAAAGTTATCAATGCATGCGCCATCTGACACTTAGAAAATTTTCTCCTTCCTAGCCTGTGACCTCTGCCGAATCGCCTCTCGACGCCGAGAAGCCTACGCTTCCATGCCCTGCGTCATCGTCCACCGCCGCCATCGCTGAGGACCACCACCTCGACACCGAGGAGCTCGCTGCCTCCTCCCCAACGTCGAGGAGCCCATGCTGCTGTGTACTGCACCCTCGTCCACCGCCGCCATCGCTGAGGACCACCACCCCGCTGCCGAGGAGCCTGCCACCTCCACCCCAACGAGCAGCCCGATGCCGAGGAACCCGCTCTGCCATGCCATGCACTCTCGTCCACTGCCATCGTCGTCGTGGATAACCACCTCGACGTTGAGGTAGGCCTCCCGGCTCCCTCTCCATCTCCTTCTCCCCTCTGATACCTAGGGTTTCAGCGCAAGTTCGTACTAATTCATGTTCGGCTGCTTGTGTGTTCAAATGATAAGAACGGATGCTTGTGTGCTGGTCCTTTTGTGTTAAAATGATAAGAATAGATGCTACTTGTGGTTCTTTTGTGTGTTCAAATGATAAGAACATATATGCTGTCTCGGTCCTTTTGTGTGTTCAAATGATAAGAACAAATGCTGGTTGTAGTCCTTTTGTGTGTTCAAATGATAAAAACATATATGATATCTTGGTCTTTTTGTGTGTTGAAATGATAAGAACAGATGAATCCTTGGTCCTTGTGTGTGTTCAAATGATGCTTGTGAGTATTTCCCCTCTTCAGTTCTGGACAGTATTGGTACATATTATCTTTGCTCGATGATGAATGATACATTGAGACTGGGTAATTTACTGAGTACAATAGTTCAGACCTGCGATTCTCTTGTTGTCTAATACTTGTTGTAGCCCCTGGTGAGACTTGTTGATAGTTCTTACTGGTCTACACTTGTATACCGAGATATATTTCTTGTGTTGTCTCTGTAGTGGGCTACCTATTATAATTTGATTCCTGGACGGTGTGCTACTATAAGTTTAGAGATTGATTTGCATATCAGATTCTGGATAAGGAAGTTGATTCATCCTTTTTGTTATGTCATTACTTGTTTGAATCCTGTTGTTCAGTCTCTATTTCTATCTTGGTAGGAAATTGCTTATCATTTTTAGAATATGTGCTCTCTGATTTGGTACAACAACACTATCCATGATGATATTGTGTGATTTTTGAGAATTATGTCTAGGTTCTAATAACTAGATGAGAACTTAGTAAATTGTCCAGACGTTGATATACTCAATAGAACAATTAGAGGGTAGGACCTTGATTGTCCTGGGGCCAATTGTTATTCATTTCCCGCGAGCACTTTTATACACCTACTATCCAGTTCTTGCTATACACGGAGGCCGTATTTCTTTTTTACTCCTGTTATGTGTTGTATTAAAAATTACACTGTTTTCATACTTGTTTTTCTTTTGCAAATGATGAAATTGGAGACCATACATATGAATACAAAGCTCGACTGGATGGTTATTACACAAGTCCAAACAGTAAGCTGTCGTGGCATATAACAGTCAAGACATCCAGGACGAGCTAAAATTGTCTACCTTTGAAAATAAGAAGAAATTTGATTTCATGTGTAAAGATGTTGTAATCCTAGTTCTTGTTCTAACCATCATTTTGCTATGTAAGATGATGTTACTAGTAAGATCAATGTGTCACTTATCAGTACCTTTGTGCATATTTGTGCCTATTTTGCTACATAAGATGTGACTTCTTTTTGTTAAATGTGATTATAATGTACTCCATTACAATATTGTATGTATATGCATTCTATCTATCGACTCCTTCAGGGTTATCTCTCTTTCGATAGCATCTCTCCCTCCCTCGTTAGCTTTATCTCTATCTCCCTCCTTCCTATATGTAGAATACTCAACCGTTCGTCAGCATCGTATGTAGAACTTTCAGAAAGGGATGGCACCACCAACCACCAATCTGGCCCAGGTGCCAGAAGGAGTTGTAATGCTGCCGTCAAACATTGAAGAAGGTAGCTCAAGCCACTACCTCAATCTGGACCAAACAGACGCCTGTGCAGGCGATGAGGCAATTCATAAATAGAAGAATACATCTACTTGATGCTCCTGAGGGTCATGACAATAAGCAATCCCAAGAACGAAATCATGCTCGAGATCCCTCAAAGATGCCTACAGGACGATTTGTAATCATGGAGGTCTCACCAGTAGGGGAGTCAACTGCACCAGAGAGAGTTCCAGGGCCATACAAGTCGGTCTGTGGGATAACTATTAAGGATCACGTGTCCATCAGCTACAGATTGTGGACTGGCAAATGAGGTGATCCGCATGTGGTTCCTAATTCAATCAAGAATGACATCCTATGGCCCAAGATATTAGAGAGGTTCGAGTTCCCTATAGAGACAAATATGGACGTAGTTAAGCGTAAGATGCTAATAATTATGGGCCTTTTATTTAAGAATTGGAAGGACACACTGAGAAGAACCTATGTGCAGAAAGTTATAACACCAGATTTCAGCAAATGACCATAATTGCAAGCTCATTGGTAAGCCTTTGCGGAGTACAAGTTGTCAGAACAAGTGTCCAACTTCGATGTCTTTAACACACCGATGAGCCTAAAGCATAGGTGACATTGCGGTCGATCATGCATGGCAGAGTCCTCTGCTCCACCACCATCGCCCCCCCCCCCGACGTCCCCGAACGTACACACGCCATCAGCGTTTGTGCGGAGACACGGTCCTTATCGCGGGAGAGGTAGAGGGATACTAGACTGGCTTAACTCGACCGACTTTTTAGAGGGTGACCTGTGAGAACTATTATCTATATATGTGTGTTTATCGATACCCTACACATTCATTGTATGACATGAATTACTATATATTAATGAAGACGCCTTTATTATTGATTCACATTAAATATATGTCTCATTGTATGCATGTATTGAGAGGGAGAGAGACGGAGTGATCGAGGAGAGAGGGGGAGGACAAAGAGGACAGAGAGAGGGTGGACAAGGAGGAGAGGGGAGGGAGGCCGGAGAGGCAAAACACTGCCGGCTGAATGCTCCAGCAGGCAGTGATGCCTTGGGAATCACTGCTAGTTGAAACCACCATCCGACAGTGATTTCTAGGCATCACTGCCGGCTGGAGCCTCCAGCTGACAGTGAAAACTTCTTTCACTATCGATCCTCGATGCCAGCAGTGATTGTCCCTGACTATCACTGTCTGTTACCCATTGTCGGCTCTAAAACCGACAATGAAGGGGGTTTTGGAGCCGACAATGATAAGGGGTTCTGTAGTAGTGTACGCGATTAAGTAAATTGTGCTTGTTCTTAAACCTAAGACTAATCATGTTTTCCCATACATTATTATATCAAGATGACAATGTCATAAGGAGGAAGTAATACACCGATGATGAACGACGAGCCATATATGCCATGATTATAGAGAGAACTTTGTTCGGCATTTTGAAGCGTGGAGTGACTAAGGTCATTTCTAATGAAAGGATGTGCCTGAGAGTTGTGCAGTGGATATGGTGCAATGGACAGCAGGGTGGTGGGATACACGCAGTCGTGAGCAAGAAGCCAAAGAATTGTGGCCGCAAGATAATAGCCTTTGATCCCGAAGCCATTAAAGAAGTTTCGTTACGTAAGAGAACCACATTCCAAGATCTAGCCATAGAATTGCATATGTCGAAGACTACATTGTTTAGGTGGTTGAAAAAGACAAGTTTAGGCGGTGTTGTAAAATGGCCTCTCGGGTCCCCTTCGGATGGTGAGTCGAAGACCTCTAATGGACACAGATTACTAATAAAGATTACAGTTGTCTTATTTCAGGATAATACTTACCGTTGAAGGGGCCATTCGGATAAGTGATGAAGACAACACCAGGCCTTCAAACCAATTGATGGCCTACCGACATCGCCCTCAGGAAATCCCCAAAGGGAGTGCCGAAGCCGTCACCATAGATGGAGCCTCTGAGGGGCCTTCGGAGGTCAACCTAAGGCTGATTCACGATGTCGTGCTGAAGTCGGTCGAGGGTGCGCTGAAGGTCCTGTCTGCGATAGACTTTCGAGGGCCAGGTCGAACGGGTGGCGTTCGTCGGAGGCCGAGGAGATCAAGGCGGAATCCGAGGATGGTGAAGGGTGAAATTGTAAAAATACCAATGTTCTTAGGAATGTACCGAATTACCCTCAAATATGCCAGGAATATAGAAGTTAGAGGAGTAATTATGTAAATTATAACAGAGAGTGGTTAAGTACAGGCTATAAATAGACCATCACTGTACTGAAATGACGGTTGATATTAATGATATTGCTCAGTTTTCCATAAGCGAGTGTCACCATAACAAGCCTTCTACTCCCTTTAAAGGGCCGAATACCCATCCCTGTGTTCGGTAAACTAGTTTTCAATAGTTGATGCCGACCGTGAGGCTTGACTACTTCTAGCCGGGGCTATTTGTGAGGACGACAAAGGTCACTGGGGATCGACTACTTCACAGTGCCATCCCTGTTGCTGATGTAAATTTATTTCTTATGCAGGATGAGTGATCAATTGACAGGTTCAGCTATTTGGAGCTCAAAGTCATGATTCAATTTACTGTGCCACGCTATCAATCTCACGATTTAATAGCTGAACTAAAATAGAGAAAAAAATAAATATTTATCATCAGAGAGAAGAGAATCTTATTACGATAAAATCATATAAAATTTATTTTCTCTGCGCGCTATGGCTTCACCGGCGAACAATGCGCTGTGCGCTGTAGCTGGCCGATCAAGCATGCATGCATGCACGCGCCATGGGTGCAGGCCCTCCTGTCTCTCAAATGAGTTTGACCAAAACGAAGTAGTGAAAAGATCGCATGCACGTACGGCGGCGAGAGCATACTTAGCTGAACTCCTCAGTCCTCACATGTGTCCGAGGCCGACGCCGTCGCCGATGGGATGTCTGGCATGCAGCTGCTGGGCACCGCACGATCGAGAATCAATCATGCATGCGCATGCATGGAGCCCTGCGTCGTCGACGACCTCTCCATTCGCCATGAAAACAGAACGGAGCTTAATGAAGGAAACAAGTAATAAACAACGAGCGGAGGTACGTGTACGTACTACGCAGTGTTGATCCGGTGCATGCGGTCAAACTCGATCATAGCAAGTGGCGCCAAGTGGATGCATGGAGCATGGGAGGATCGAAGGCCGGGCCACTGCGTGCGCTCGCGTTTGGCAACAGCAACGATGCATTCATGCAGCCTTTCGCGCCTTCATGTTCATGCATGGGTGCAGCTACTGTAGCTAGCTGGGGTGCGCCAGAAGCAAATGGCCTAGCTCACGTACAGCCTATACATATGCAATTCACGTGTGCGCATGTCCCACCCACGATGTAAGCTCAGAGAATCTACGGGTGGAGTGCATCATCACGTCCGTGTGTCTCTCTCCCAGCAGCGGAGGGATGGAGAGGGGGCCCGGTCCTTTCGATTAGGATGGACGAGCAGCTAATTGAATCTGATTAGGATTAATTAGCCTCTACTGAGTGTGTGCTAGTTTCAATCTACATAAATGAGCTTATATATTAGTCAATTACTAACAATTTCTAATGGATCGATAATGATAGGTTATTGTTCGATCTATCACTGTCAGTTTTTAATAGACTGACAGCGATGAGCTATTACTGTCAATTCATTAACCGTACGAGAAGAATATAATATCATAGTTTACGAATCGATAGTAATAATGGTCATCACTGCCAGCCTATGGTTTGAGCTGGCAAAGATTCCCGGTACCCTCTTCACTGCTGGTTGAAACCACTGATTGGCCATGATAGCCGAGCATCACTGCCTTTGTAGTATGAGCCGACCGTGATGTCTCCACTATATAAAAGTCGTCCTCTCCTTCCTCAAGCTCGAGTTCAACAGAGAGGAGCTCTGTTCTTGCTCAATGCAACCATTTGTGGTCACCAAGTTCTTGAGGGTTTTTAAATTTTGATGAATTCTCATGTCGTAGATGTTCCAAGGTATGTAACTTCATCTTCAATCCATTTCTAGTTTAATTTTATTTGCTAAATTGCACTAGATTTTGATATGATGGATATGAACCTATGGCCATAATATTTTAAGATAATGTAGATGCAATTATACCTCATTTTATGATATGGAAACTTCAATTAGTTGCTTGTGGTGGAAAATATCTTTATTGTTGATTTACATTAGCTATAGGTATGAACATTTTTATTTTTATTTTTAATGAATTGGAAAAATAGTCATAAAATTAAGGTATATGTAAGCTCCAATTATATTTTTATAATTTAATTAATTAGCAAACTCCAATATAGAAACTTTAGGTATGAGTATATTTATTTTTATTTTCAATGAATTAAAAAAAATAGCTATGATATTTAGGTATGTAGTAAGCTCCAATTATATTTTTATATTTTGATTAATTAGCATGCTCCAATATGAAAACTTTATGTATGAGCATATTTATTTTGATTTGTAATAAATAGAAAATTTTGCCATAATATTTAGGTATGTAGCAAGATCCAATTATATTTTTATATTTTACTTAATTAGCAAGCTCCAACCTAGATATTTTATGTATGAGAGTATTTATTTTTTATTTTTACTTAATTAATCTTAAAAAAGGGTTGAATAATAATAAATATTTTTAGGGATGACACCAACAAACACTCATCGGAAGCGGGCGCAAAAGCATACAAAAGATGGCTCCTCCAACTCGAGCCAATTGCCGGTAGGAGATGACGAGGTAATTTATTTATTGGTGATTGCAAAATCTTCTAGATTTTGAATACGGATTTACAATAATGATATAATTATATATGGACACATAAGTCAAATACACAGTCTCAATACATGTGATGTTCATACGTCGATTGCGAGAACAAGAAACAGTTTCCTACCATCCAACAAATACATTCCTACTTGATGACAAGGGCTTTATAACCAGCTATACCCATTGGACCGAGCACGGTGAAGCTGATATCATACATGAAGGGCAACACATTAGCAGAGAAGACGAAGACTTGTGTACCGATATGCCGACTGATGAATACACCTATATGCCACCTATTGGAGATACATTGGTCGATGATGATCTAGAGCAGATGCTAGTTGAAGACGACGATGACGATCTAGAGCAGATGTTGCGCGTTGGGGAGGGGAGCATCACCAATGAAATAGAGTTTCAAAATTTCAACGTATGGTAGAGGACTCTAAAACACCATTGTTCCTAGGCAGCGAGACAAAGTTGTATATTGTGCTTTCACTACTACAATTGAAGGTAAGTAACGAGTGGTTTGATACAAGATTCACAAAGTTGTTACTGTTCTTGAAAAAATTACTTCCAAAGAAAAATATGCTGCCAGAAAACACGTACCAGGCGAAGCAAGTTATGTGCTTATTGGGGTTGAAAGTACAGAAAATACATGCACGTTCAAATGATTACATGTTGTATCACGAAGATAATGCTGTAAGATTCCCATTACCGGGATCCCCTGTGCCTCCTATATCAGTCCCTAGATTACGTAGCTGATACGCACAGTATAACAGTTGTAGTATCACAGTCAAACTTTATGTGTAAATAGTAAGGTTCTGGGTACAAAAGACTTACAATCCACCGAAGATTACAAGCCTGGCCTAGCGGCCAGCAAAACACACAACGGAAGCAAAAGCCCAAGCCACAAGCAGCGAGGGGGCGAAGGCGACTTTAGAGACTATTCTTCATCCCCGGCTTCGCCTCCGGCGAAGTCGGCATTGGGTTCTTCATCTGAATGACAGCAAGAGTGAGTACGGAAGGTACTCAACAAGCGCTATACTACTTCAAAGTGTTGATAGATGCATAAAGGGGTTTATTCAAGGATAGGCTTTACGGTTTAGATTTAAGCGTAAAGTAGTTTATGCAGATTACCAATTGTATCAACTATGATCGACTTCAAGATAATTTAAATAGTTCAAAAACCAATGATGAGCTGTATCTGGGGTTTCTCGGTCCTGGGAGGGGCTACACCTCCCTCCGTAGTCCCTTTTATCACATTTGGTGTACCTCTAGTACTACACAGCTTTTGACGGAGTGAGCTAGGAACCACACCACACGGACATCCAGTCCACACACTCACTCATCAAAACTCACGCACATGGAGTCTATTCGTGCATGACCATGCCTTCACATGTCCATGACCGTGGACACGGCTATTCGAATAGATCTACACTCTGCAGAGATTGTACAGCTTTACCCACGCGATATGCTCAACCTCCAACCGTTGCAAGCGGAGGAGCGAATCATACCGAGACTCTCGAAGCACCTTTCTTGCCGGGCTTTTCCATGAGACATGCCAAGTCCCAGAGCTGCATGTTCCGAAGGCCAGCATCCCTTTTTAAGCCTAAGCCGGTCCCTGGAACCTCCAAACAACGGGACAGATACACCTTTGGCTGCTCGTTGCTCTCAGCCTCCTAGTATGATGCCCAACTCAGTCCAGTGAAAGAAAAATCTAGTCCTGCCCATACAAGACGCATGGTTGCACGAGGTGGCTAAGCATGATGGCATAAGACTCGGTACTTAAGCGGCCGGGCTAGGCATCTTCATGGGAAATGAATACCATCATGTAACTCAAGCCCCTAAGAGCATCCTCCCTGGAGGATCATTCTACCTGTCCGCGCCAAAACAATTTTCACCCATTTTTTTTACACATCACCAGCCATGTCCCACATGGCATTAAGGATTTCACGACCATCATGGAATTCACAACCATCAATGAGACATGGTATATGAGTTGTCATTGATAACAGTAATTCTTGCCTCCGAAGAGAAGTGTTTTTAAAAGCGATATCTCCAAGGAGACGTATTCCACCCTAAGCATGCTAGATATCAAGGTGTCATCTATCGTTAATATATTTAATAATAGTTATTCCTAGGGTGATATGTATTTTGAATGATGATATGTAAGGCATGGCAGTGCTGATAGGATTAACTACTACAAGTAGTTTGAAGGAAAACATAATATATAGCACATATGATAATAAGTCTGGTTTTAGTTTGATCATATATATTATTTGAAAACATAGGTTCAATATGATCAAGGAGATATGACTTGCCTTCTTCGGAATTTTCTTTGAAGTCTTGATTATAATCGGGATCCTCCTCACTCCTGATGCTTCTGACGTAGCACTCACAGAACTCGGGTTGCCCTGAAATCGCGACTACGATCAATCACAGTGATACTAAAGAAGAATCAATTTAACACCAAATGGAAAACCAAATGAGCCCTAATGGATACCACAACGTGACTGTCGGAGGATTAACTCCAGTCGCAGGGATCCCGAGAGACCCCTTTTTAGAGATTCGGCCGGGGGGATGATCCTGAATACGTTCGTTGGAGAAATAAATGGAAATGAATGCAACGGCCGGTGGTGGGGGTGTTGACCTAGTGCAAGAAGAAGTAAATGCACCGGAATTTAGACAGGTTCGGACCGCACGGGGGCACAATACCCTACTCCTGTATGGATACTATAACTGTCCTGAGGAAGTCCCTCAAGGATGTTGCTGGTTACAAGAATCCTGATCTATCTAAGAGCCTGGGGCTCCTTGTTCTTCGGCCTGTCTCGTGCTTCTCACTACTCAGCCGTGTTTCTCTTGCGCTGTGTTCTTGTCTATGCTTCAGGATCTATTCCAGATGCATTCAGCTTCACCTTCTCTCGTTTTATGCCACCGGCTGCTTTAAGTATCCGCCGGCCGCAACGTGCCCCGAACGGGAGGGGGGGCACGAGTTCCGAGACACCATAAATGGAAAGGGCGTCATCATTTCCTCTGGACGAAGTGACCGGGGGTGGAAAATACGACACACACCTGGTCATCCGTCACAATAAATGCCCTGGCAACGGGCGCCGTGGAGAGGGCCCACCGGGTAGCCGAAGAGCAGCCCGGCGTGCCCGCCCTGTCTTGTTCCCCTGTCACAGCAGCGCGGCAGACGGAATGCCTTGGTCCTTACGACGTTATCCTGAGACAGGCCGGATGGCACGGGACGGGACCCGTGCAATTAATAACCCTACGCCTCTCTGCCAGAACGTGGCAGGAACTGACGCTGAGCGCGGCGGGAGCAGTTGGAGGTGACAGTCCACGCACGCTCATTAAATGCGGCCTCGGGCCTTTGACTGGTTAACACCTTATCGGTGGGCCCCTCGGGGGCCTTTCTGGGTCGTCGGGGTACCGAGTGCTCGGGGGTACTGTTCACCTCCCCGAGCACTCTCTCCCGAGAATGCCTTTCCTTGTCCTCGGGGAACCGAGTGCTCGGGGGTACTGTTCACCTCCCCCGAGCACTCTCTCCCGGGCACACTTGTACGGATCCTCGGGGAACCGAGTGCTCGGGCGCTGCTGCATGCAGCCCCGATCACTCTCTCCTGGAACTTCCTTCGGTGAGTCCTCGGGATACCTGGGTGCCTAGGGGCCACCGCCAGTGGCCCCGGGCATGCTTCTCCCGGTACTTAGCTCTTCTGGTCGTCGGGGGCCTAGGGTGCTCGGGGGCCACCGTATACCTTCCCGAGCATTTTCTTCCCGAGTACTTTCTTCCCGGTACTTAGATTTCATGGATCATCGGGGAACTGGGGTACTCGGGGGCCACTGACTGTGGCCCCAAGCGCTTTCTCCCGGGACTTGATCTTTTCTCATCTTGCAGGAGAGACCCCGCGGGATGGCGCCATGTGGCGGATGGCTGGCCTGGCCTCGGGATTCGGGGACCCCCGGTTCCTGATACACCGACAGTAGCCCCCGGGCCCATTGGCAGGCAATGGCCCAGAGACTGCGGATGGGCCCTTCGTCGCGAACGAGGCCGAAGCCGGCACGAACGCCACGTGGTGAGCTTTCAGAAGGTAGTCCCTCCGGTCCGGGCCTTTGGTACGGCCCAACGGGGAGTCGAATGGACGCGCGTCCACACAACTCCCGAAGGGTGTGACAACGGGACGGGCGGCGCGTGATGACGGAGCAGGCGGCACGCGCGGCAGACGCGCAAATCGAGGAAAATACGCCTGGCAACCGCTGACATCGCATGACCCGTGGGAGACTCGCCTGGCGGTTGCGTCGATCGAGGAAACCGTCCCGCCGAGTGTGCTGTGGCATGAGACGTTTGAATTCCCTAGGGTATAAAAGGAGGAGGGGAGCAAACTGCCCCCCTCTTTACGCCATCTCGCGATCAAGCTCTTGCCCTCGTTGCACTCCTGAGCCCTAGAATCTCCTTAGGCGATCAGAGCACCTTCCCTTCTCCACCGTTCAGATCATCCCCCGCCCCGACGAAATACCACGAGCAGGAGGAAGCCGCCGCGACAGGACTCCCGACGGCGTGCTGCTGGAGTCCCGCCTGTCGAACGAGGAGGCGGCGGGGAAGATTCGGAAGTTGTTGGTCCCCGAGGGCCAGCAGGGGGCCCTGGTGGTGATGCCGGCGAGCTTCCCGCTGGCGACCAACCGCCCGGGGCACATCGTCCTCTTCACCTCTTTTGTGGCGGCTGGGCTGGTGCCGTCGTTCTCAACGTTCTTCCTCCAGATCATCGACACCTACGGGATACAGTTGGTGCACCTCAGCCCCAACTCGGTCGTCATCCTGGCGGTCTTCGCCCACTTCTGCGAGATGTTACTGGGGGTGCCGCCATCGGTGACACTTTTTCGACACTTCTTCGCGCTGCGGTCGGCCAGGAAGAAGAGGGGCTTCTCCACCGCGGACGTCGCTGGCTGTTGTAGCTTCTGGCTGCGGGACGGCCTGGGGGAGCGATACATTCCCCAGGTGCTGCGAAGCAAGTGGGAGGAATGGCGGCGCGATTGGTTCTACGTCGACGTCGACCCCCACGACCGTCTGACCCTGCCGGAGGTGGCGGCGGAGCCCCAGAAGGCGACCTGGGAGGTGCCGCCACCGATGGACGCGCAGCTGGAGCCAGTCCTGGAGTGCATCGGGTTCCTGCGCGATGTCGGGCTCACCTCGGTGATGGTGGTGGTGAACTTCCAGCGCCGTCGCCTGGCTCTCCTACGGGAGCGGGCCCGGCCTTACTGGCTTTACTGGCTTTACACCGGCCCCGAGGACATCACCCGGACCCAGATCGGCGAGGACTGGGACCTGGGCACGTCGGAGTTGAGGGGCATGCTCCGGGTGGTGACCGGGGTGGATGACCTGGGCCGGGCGGAGCTCCCGCGGGTTTGTGCGGGCCAGGCTGCACAGTGACGGCCTGTTCGGGTTTGGGTTGGATGGCTTAGCGGGATCTGGGAGCTGGACCGACCCACTGGGCATAGCCTTTGAAAGGCTGGGCCGACCTGGCAGGACAGCGGTGCTCGGACCGAGCCGTGGCTCAATCGGGCAGGCCGAGTCGCGGCCTTAGGCCGGCCCATGCGAGCATGTGGGCACGCGGGAGAGCGCTGGCGTACGCGACTGGCGGAGCAGGGGGAATCGGCCGACGGCAAAGAATCGATAGCGGCACGCACGGTGAAGCTCATTGGAGAAGTGTTTTGGCCGGGCTCCACGAAAACAAACGCACGCGGCGGAAATGGCGGCAGCGGCAGAGCGGTGGCGAGGCGAAATGAAGAAGAAGGGAGAGAGAAGACCGGTTGTACTATTTATAGATGGTGAGGGAGCACAGGGAGGCGGTGCACGCGCTGGTGTCATGGGGACGTCGGTGGTGAGGTGGCAGGCGGCACCCACCTTATTTCCCGGATCATGGGCATGCTCTGCGCCGGCCAAGCACGTGGGCGCGCAAAGTCACGGCGCAGAGGCATGGGCAGCAGAGAGAGAGGGAGGGAGAGAGAAGAGAGAGAGCGGAGAAGGGGGGGGGCGGTCAGGAGAGCTTCCCGGGGAACGATGACCGGCGAAGGCGTCGTCGCGCTGGAAACAGAAGGAGGGAGAGAAGGCACGCGGAACGGAGGACGGATCAGTGACGCGTGTACCTTTGAACGGTCGAGCGGCGCGTGGGCCACAGGTGAGCATGTGTGAGCTGGGCCGGCAACACTGTGACGTGGGCCGAGCGCGGCGAGAGAGAAAGAAAGGGCCGACGCGCAGGAGGAGGGAAGGAAAGGCCGGCTGGTGGGCTGCGAAAGAGAGAGGGCAAGGGAATTCGGCTTGGGTGAAAAAAAAGAGGGAAGGAGAAAAGGAAAAGGAGAAAAAGAAAAGAGAGAGGGAGAGAGATTTTGGGAATAATTTAGAAATGCAATATTTTGAATTGAATTTTGACTTGGGATTAAGATCAACTCCAATTGGAATATTTGAACTTTGATTTGAATTTGGAATAAGATCTTCGGGGAAGGATTTGAACTCAATTTGGATTGGAGCTGAAAGAATCTAAGAGTAGGTTTGAAATTGAGATATATTCAATTTCAAACCTCCACATAAGAACCAAGAAATCTAAAACTAATGCATATGAACCAACTTAATGCAGAGACTATTTTGAATTTGATTCTAGTGTACTTTGAATTACTTAAGCAACTTATAGACATGAATGTACATATATACTGGTATATATACATCCACTTACCTATTCTCTTAACCCATAGTTAGCTTAATTAATCCTAAAAAGTTTTAATTTGGAGTGAATTTTGTAATTAATTAACATACTCAAATTCAGGATGTTACAAATGCAGACTTGGAAGCGTGTTTGGTTTATGGTGCAGCACGGTACAAGCGTGACGGTGATGATATCGATGGTGAAGGAAAGAAGAAAATACCTCTCGTCAAGGTGATATGGTATTTTCCTATAGTCTCTAGTTTGAAGTGTTTATTCATGAACAAAATCTATGCGAAATTGATGTGATGACACGCCGAGGAGCGGAAAGATGATGGAATACTGAGACACCCCGCTGATTCTATACAGTGGAGAAACATTGATAGGAAATGCAAGCCCTTTGTAGAAGATGTGAGGAATATAAGATTTGGGTTGAGTATGGATGGGATGAACCCATTCGAGAATATGAACAGTAGTCATAGCATTCAGTCTGTGACTCTATATATCTATAATTTTTCTCCTTTGTTGTGTATGAAGCAAAAGTACATTATGGTGTCGGTGCTGATACAAGGGTCGAGGCAACCTGGCAACGATATCAATATCTACCTGAAACCATTAATGGAATATCTTGTAACATTGTGGAACGGTGGTATGCGAGTATGAGATGAATACAAATGAGAGAACTTCACTCTACGTACAATGCTGTGTGTAACAATTCAAGATTGGCCATCCCTTGGTAACTATCGAGCCAGACTGTCAAAGGTTACTGTGCATGTGTGCATTTCTTGGATAAAATAGAGAACTTGTGGCTGAAGAACTACCAAAAATGGTCCTAGGTCATCGTAAACCTCTTCTCAAGGATCACTCATACCGCAGCAACAAGAGAGCTTTTAATGGGAAAGTTGAGACTTGATCACCTCCTAAGCATCGCATTGAGAAACAGGTATATGAGATAGTAAAGGGACTTAGGGTTATCCTTGGAAAGGGACGTGGGAGTACACCGGTTTCAAAATCTAATCTTAGAGCTTCTATGTTCAAAAAGAAGTCTATTGTTTATGACTTAGCGTATTGGGTGGATTTAGTGGTTTGACACGCAATCGATGCCATGCACATTGAGAAGAACATGTGTAATAGCTTGATTGGTACATTACTAGACATACATGGTAAAACAAAGGATACACTCCAAGCACAAAGGATCTAAAATGTTTGAAACTCATACAGGATCTACATCCCGAAGATATGGAATAAGACGACAAATATCTTAGTCCCACTAGCTACAGTCTAAGCAAGGCGGAGAAAGTTGCAATGTGCAAGTTCTTGAACGGAATCAAAGTTTTATCCGGTTACTTCACCAACATAAAGAGACTAGTAAATATGAAAGATTTAAAATTAACTGGCACAAAGTCTCATAATTGTCATGTGATGATGACACATATGCTTCCAATTGCAATTAGAGGTATTGTGTGGTGGAGGTCCAAAATCTAATCATAAAGCTGTATTACTTCTTCAACACTATATCATAGATGATCATTGATCTGACCAAGCTAGATAAGCTGCAGGAAAACGTGGTCGAGACTCTATCCTAGCTTGTGGCATGTTTCCCTACATCATTTTTTGATATCATGGTGCATCTGATTATTCACATTGTGAAAGAGATACAGATCCTTGACCTCGTGTTTATGCATCATATGTACAATTTTGAGAGGTTCATGAGAGTTCTGAAGAAATATGTTCGTAACCGAAATCGGGCAGAACGCTGCATGGTCAGGGCCGGGGAACCGAGAAGGTTATTGATTTCTACGTCTACTACATGAATCTTAAATCAATTCATGTTCTTGTATCTCACCATGAGAGGAAGCTATAGGGGAAAGGGACGATAGGTGACTCATTCCACACTAATGACCATGTTTCTGCAACAATCAGTTGTAGTGGCCCCATATGTCGAGGAACACCAAAAGATGCTACACACCAAAAGCCCAGGGAAGTCCAATGAATGGATCGCGTGAGAGCACCGATATCATTTTGGTGCCTGGTTACATAGATAGGTGATGTTTAAGCATATAGAGTATGCTAGTTGAATGTATTGGCTCACGCACTGTCAACCACAAGCCTCACATCCTAAGGATATGACATAAATAGTTTTACATTTTATACGAGAGCACAAGATAATACGAGCGTCAACAAAAATAGCGATGTCCGTATAGATGCATATGACTGCAATGGCAATAGGGAGACCTACTATGGATTCATAGAGTAGATCTGGGAGCTCGACTATGGTGTGTTAAAGGTTCCTCTTTTCTGGTGCCATGGGTAAGACTTCCAGGGAGCATGAAGATTGACAAGTATGGTATGACTACAGTCGGACCAAAAACTCGTCAGATATAGAGAAGAACCATTCGTACTTGTGAAAGATGTTTTTGCAAGTCTTCAATGTAAAGGATATACCTGGCTAATAAGGATGAGCGTCACGTGGTTCTTTAAGGAAAAAGAAGGATTATCGGAGTGAAGAATGTCGTTGACGAGGAAGACTACAATCAATTCGATGCGTTGCCTCCTTTCGGAGGGGATATCAACCTAGGTCTTATGGAAGACACCAACAAACCTCCCTATATACGTCGTCATTATAATAAAGGGCAAATTGTTAAGCTAGATTAATTAGCTTTATTTGCATATTAATGAAAGACATGAATTACTATGTATTAATGAAGGACTAATTCAATTTGTTTACCTAATGAAATGAATTAATATCTATGAATTTGTTTTCCATTTTTGGTATGAGCATATTTATTTTCTATTTTTAATGAATTAAAAAAATCATCCATGAAATTTAGGTATATAACAAACTTTAGGAATGATATTTAGGTATATAGCAAAAAATTGGTTAAGATAGTTTGTAGCGCAGTGAATATCCCCTTTCACTACCGGCCTAAGTCCTGAACCGGTAGTGAAAGGGGTTTCACTTCTGGCTTAAGTCATGAGCCGACAGTGAAGATGCCCTTTCACTGCATACTTAGGCTGGCAGTGAAACACCTTTCACTACCAGCCCTAGAGGTACACTGGCAGTGAAAGACCTCCCCTGTAAAGATAAATGTCGCCCATTACTTAAAGGTACACTTGGAATTTTTCACCTCTCCTACCTGCGCCCTACGCTGAATCGCCTCCCGCCCGCGTCGCCACCACTATCACCCTTGAGGAAGAGGAGGAGGACTAGGAGCCCGCCACCCACACCACCGTCGTCCCCTAGGAGGAGGACGAGGCCGCATGCGCCACTGTTGTCCCCACCGACGAGGAGGAGGACCAGGAGCCCGCGCCACCGCCACCACCAAGGAGGAGGAGGAGGTCACCCGTGTTGTTGTCACCCTCACCAACGAGGTCCAAGAGCCTACCACCTATGCCGCCGCCACCACCAAGGAGGAGGAGGAGGAGTCTGCCTATGCCGCCATCGACCCCACGGAGGAGGACCAAGAGGTGGGCGAGTGCCAAAATTGTTCGTTATTAGTTCTTCAAATTATTTAGTTTAGGTTGGAGCTAATTTGAGTCTAAGACAATGCTGGTCTAGGTACGTAGGAGCAATTCAAGCTCTATGTTTCCTCAAGCATTAGCAACGAACTATAAAACATGTTCTTGCTTTTCGAATGATGTTTTTTGGTTATTTTTACTGTAATAATTTCACAAATCCATATGTCATATTTAATTAGTGCTTGAATATGGAATTATTGAATTGTCAATGCCATTCCTAGGTATTGTTGTCTCTGTGTTGTTGTTGGTTGGCTGGTGGTGCTTCCTGCTCTCTATAGTCAAGTGGGGATGATGGTTCTCGGTTAAATTTTGATGATGATGGTAGGGAGATGTATTCGGCTAAATAATTCCATATTGTACCACTTGTAAAAACTTCCTTGATGATAAGAAATGTTGGTTATGAGACAATAAGACTACTATTATCAGAAATGTTCGTATCACAATTAATTCAAATTATTTAGTTGTACATCCTGCTTTAACAGTTAGATGTCCCATAACCAGCTAACACATGCGTGTATAACATGCAACAAGACACAAATGCATGGAGAAAGGCAAAAGACTAAAAACTCACTTTCTTATATTTGAAACTAACTGCTCTATGTTAACTAAAAATACTTGACTTCTAGAACCACACTCCTAACAAATTTAAGGAGACAACAAGTAGTGATTCAAATCAAAATAATCTGGTATGCAGTTCAAGGATGATTCATATTCAAGGAAGAAGGATTTAGACGATCTTACAATATTAGTTATATGCAATATCAGTAGGTTTCATTGAAGTATCAGAAGGCTAAAATGGTTAAATGATGTTGAGACTAGGGTTACCAGTTTTGCCATGAGTTTTAATATATTGATTGATTCCCCGCCTTTGTCCAAAGGCAAAGAGAACTATTTAAAGATCCTATTGAGACTAGGGTTAAATGAAATGCACCGATCCTGTTGTATTTTAAGATGATCACATGTATTTTTAATGTAAATGGGGATATTATTAAACTTGTGTGTTAACTGGAGTGACATGAGACACTTTTCATGATTGCAATGAAAATCAATTTGTTCATGCATGTGATTCATTCCCCTATATATGTTAGATGAGCAAATGATGAAAGGAGATAGCTATTTATCATACATATGACTGCAAAGCTTGATTGGATGGTTATTACACATTCACCTTGCAAATGTTTTCACTATCCCAATCAAGCTTGTAGTTGTATATAATTATCTCCATAATTTGATGCGGTGTAGTCTTAGTGAATATCTTATTCAAGTCATTCAAGTATTATATTTTGGCATTCTGAGGTTTAGTCTTAGCGAGTATCTTATTTTATTTCAACCTGAATTGTCCATTTTTATCATTCAAGTATTGTATTTTGGCATTCTGAGGTATTGATTACATTTGCAATATTAGCTTAGCTTGGTCTAATTTCAAGGTCAGCTATGTTGGTACCTATTTTTATCTTGCTGCACGATAGTAGAAGGTTATCTCTCTGTTGTGGTTAATGATTCATACTTTGCAATCATTTTTGCATTTTTCTAAAATTTAGGACCGCTATGACATGGTATGTTGTCCATCATGGTCGGCAAAGTGGAGTGTTCTCTAGTTGGAAGGCATGCCACGAACAAGTTAATGGATTCAAATGAGCATGTTACAAAGGGTACAAGTCCAAACATGAAGCTATTGCGGCATACAATAGTCAAGTCATCCAAGCCGAGCTAAAATTGGCTAACTTTAAAATAAGAAGAAGAAGTGTGATTTCACGCGTAAAGATATCGTAATCCTAGCTCTGGTTGTAATCATCATTATTTTGCTATGTAAGATGATGTGACTTGTAAGATCAATGCGTCACTTGTCAGTATCTTTGTGTCTTTTTTGCTATGTAAGAGGTGTTTTTTTTTGTTAATTTGGTCATAAAATATACTCAATTACAATATTGCATGTGTATGCATTCTATCTTTTGATAGCATCTCTCCTCCCTCGTCGGCTTTCTCTCTATCTTCCTCCTTCCTTAGCTCCCTATCTGTAGAATACTCAACCACTCATCATCATCGTATGTAGAACTCTCAGGAAAGGATGGCACCACTAACCGTCGATCTGGCCCAAGTGCTAGAAGGAGATGTGCTGTCGTCAAACATTGAAGAAGGTAGCCTGAGCAACTACCTGAATCTGAACCAAACATACACCTGTGGAGGTGATGAAGTAATTCAAAAGTACATGAATGCATCAGTTGTACATATTATTGTATAGGTTCTCAAAACTTTTTTGCTTATGTGTAGATGTCTGATGCTCTGGAGAGTCACGACAACGAGCAATCCCAGGAGTGGCATCGTGTTAGAGGTCCCTCAAAAATGCCTATGGGACAATTTGTGATCACGGAGGTCTCACTAGCAGGGAAGCCAACTGCATCAGAGAAAGTTTTGGGGCCATACAAGTCAATTTGTGAGATAGTTGTTAAGGATCATGTGCCTATCAGCTATAGATTGTGGACTGGCGAACGAGGTGATCTGCATGTGGTTCCTGATTCAATCCAGAATAACATCTTGTGGACCATCATATTATAGAAGTTCGAGTTCCCTAAAGAGAATATATGAAAGTAGTTAAGCATAAGACGTTAATGATCATAGGCCTTTCATTTAAGAATTGGAAGGGCACATTGAATAGAACCTATATGCAGAAAGGTACAACACTAGATTTTAGCAAATGGTCACAACTCGAAGATCATTGGCAAGCCTTTGCGGAGTACAAGTTGTCAGAAGAAGCACATAAGTTGAGTGAGGTGAAAAAAGTTATCTCGAAGAAGAACCTTTACCCCCCACAAAGTTAGCAGTCGTGAGTACACGAGGAAAGAACTACAGTGGCAATAAGAGCTAGATGAACTACGAGAGAGAGGTGTCACACCTGAAATGGAGGGCTGGAGCGAACGATCAACGCACTTCCTTTGTCGGAGGGATGCTTCTTACTCGGCTGATAGAAGCTTATGCTTTACAACCTCTAAAGATCAGAAAGTGATGCAAACTCTTACAAAAAAGCTTACGGACGCACACACGTAGTTTGCACAATGCTCTTTAAAGCAAGATAGGGATAGAGATGAGCTCACCTTGGCCATTGGAAACAAGGAGCACGGTGGTCTCACATGAGGCGTTTGTGTGATGGGTTGGAAATATAATATCATATGCGTCATCAATAGCTACAAGAGTCGAAAGAGATCTCAAGCAAAGTAAGATGAAAAAAAAAGGTAGAACAAGCTAGGATGATGAACATGCTTGAACTTGCACTACTACGTGAGCAGGAACAAACAAACAAAAAAGTAAGACAAGCAATATAGGAAGCCATCCAGCATGAACGAGGCACCATTAGGAGCGAACAGGAACAATTGTTAGTGTCTCCTAATGTTGTGCGCTCCAGCCCCATTGGTCATCGGAGTAGCTGTGCATCCACGGGACTTCCGGGTGCTGACTCCATCACTTATCACGTGGACCATATCACAACATTGATGCTAAGAGCATTACCATCAAGGATGCTTCCGACGTGGCTTATCCCCATGGCGCCAATGAACTTTTTGTAGGTGGTATGTCCTAGAGGCGATCACATATGTGGATTGGATCTGCAAGTGGAATTTAATATGATTAAATATCCATTAGGGTTTAGAGTCATAATGGGCTTTAATGTGATTAAAGGTCCATTAGTGTACTCTATATAAGAGGAGGAGGAGCCGTGGGCGCAAGAGTTGATCCTGCCACAAAAACCCTAGTCGCCACCTATCGGTGTATCAGGAACCGGAGGTCCCTGAGTCCCGAGGCCAGGCCGGCCATCCGCCACGTGTCGCCATCCCGCGAAGGTCCCTCCTGCGGGGTGAGGAAAGTTCAAGTCCCGGGAGAAGGTGCTCGGGGCCACAGTCCGTGGTTCCCAAGCACCCCAGTTCCCCGATGATCCACGGAGTTTAAGTACCGGGAAGAAAGTGCTCGGGGAGGTGCCCGGTCACCCCCGAGCGCCCTAGTCCCCCGACAATCAGAAGAGCCAAGTTCCGGGAGAGAGTGCTCGAGACTGCGTGTGGCAGCTCCCGAGCGCTTGGTTCCCCGAGGATCCGCGTAAGAGTGCTCGGAAGAGAGTGCTCGGGGCTGCACGTGGCAGCCTCCGAGCCCTCAGTTCCCCGAAGGATTGGGCAAGAGTGCTCGGGAGAGAGTGCTCGGGGCTGCACGTGGCAGCCCCCGAGCACTCGGTTCCCTGAAGGTTCGTGCAAGAGTGCTCGGGAGAGGGTGCTCGGGGAGGTGAACAGCACCCCCGAGCACCCGGTACCCCGAGGGCAGGGATAGGCATTCTCGGGAGAGAGTGCTCGGGGAGGTGACCAGTACCCCCGAGCACTCGGTGCCCCGACGACTCAGAAAGACCCCCGAGGCACCCGTCGATGAGGTGTCAATCAGTCAGAGGCCCGAGGCCGCATTTAATGAGCGTGCGTGGCCTGAGATCCCCAACTGCTCCTGCCGCAGTGTCAGTTCCTGCCATGTTTTGGCAGAGAGGTGTGGGGCTATTAATTGCACGGGTCCCGTCCCGTATCATCCGGTGTGTCTCGGGATAACATCGCCAGGATCAAGGCGTTCCATCTGCCGCCCTGCTGTGGCAGAGGAACAAGACAGGGCGGGCACACCGGGTTGCTCTGCGGCTGCCCGGTGGGCCCTCTCTACGGCGCCCGTTGCCAGGGCGTTTATGGTGACAGGTGACCGGGCGTGCGCCGCGTTTTCCACCCCCCGGTCACTTCACCCAGAAGAAATGATGACGCCTTTCCCAGTCATGGCGTCTTGGAACTAGTGCCCCATCTTTCCCGTTCGGGGCATGTCGCAGCTGGCGAGTGCTTAAAAGAGCCGGCAGCATAGAAGAGAAGGATGGACCCAGAGAGCGAACAAGCAATCGAAGAATCGAGCAAGAGACCGCAAGCACAGAAGCACAAAGAACCGAACCATAAACCAACTCAAGGCATAGTCCCTGCCCAAGAATAAGGAGCCTCAAGCTCTTAGATAGACAAATATTCTTATAACCAGCAACATCCTTGAGGGACTTCCTCAGGACAGTTATTACATCCATACAGGAGTAGGGTATTACGCCCCCGTGCGGCCTGAACCTGTCTAAATTCCGGTGTATTTACTTCTCTTTGCACTAGATCATCACCTCTACCACCGGCCGTTGCATTTACTCTCATTCATTTCTCCGACGAACTTATTCAGGATCATCCCCCCGGCCGAATCTCTAAAAAGGGGTCTCTCGGGATCCCTGCGACAGGAGTTAATCCTCTGACACCACCTCTTCCCGAACTCCCTACGAATCCCTAGCTGGGCGCGCGGTACTAGCACACCGGCGTACGGTGTTCCATCCCTGTACGTGTGGATACCATAGAGGCACTGCTTCTATTGCAGTGCTAACCTTCTCGGCGTGAAGATCGCAACGTTGTACATGCTTTGTGGTCGATAAGGTGATCGACTACTTCCTTTTTGTGATCGAGACCTCTCCATCGTGGTCGATGCTTCCTCTACGTGGCCGAGGATCACACGACGACCACTCGGAGCTGGTCACAGGCCGCTCGGAGCTGGTCCCGGACTACTCGAATCTAGTCGAGGAGCGTGACGGACTTGCTTATAGCTGGTCGGAGAGCTGCCTCGACTGCATTGATCTGCACGATATTGGATCGGTCTACTCCACCTCTTCGTCCACTGCACTGCGCGTTGAGTGGTAATGGTCCATGATCCTCTACTCGCATGGTTTCCTGGTTGAACGCGGTAGATAAATTTTGATTTGCGCTAGTGTAGCCTATCCATTTCCCAACACTTTTGAACAAACGTTCGATACTAGAGGGCTACACCATGGTCAAAGTAGATGAGGCAGCTGACCATTACCGTCATGTTCTGGTGGACTACCCCATAGAGATGGGAGAACGTGCACACATTCATCGCATAGGAGAAACCTTACACAGTGTTTCCACCAGCGACAACTCCCGAGAACCTCTACATCTTGGGATGTCATCACCTCATAGATCTTCCTCTCCTCATCCATCTCCTAGAATAAGTCCACCTCCTCAGCCATCGCCTCAAAGAAGTTCACTGCTCAAGAAGCCAACACCATCAAGAAGTCAGCCATCATCTCAAAAAATATGATCAGGTTCCACAGCATCCAAGAATACAACATCATTTAAGAAATTGGTGCCATCTAAGAAGTTGGCGAAACCCAAAGATGTCTTCTCACTTAATCCTGAAGAGAGCCACCAACTGACTACGAACGCATCAATAAGAAGCAGACTAAGAGCAAATCAAGTCCAATCAATAAGGATGCTCTAAGTACTAGGGACTTCCTGACTACTTCTAGATTAACAATAGAGGAACTAGCACGGCTTGTTACGAGAGTGGAAATCCCAAAGTTGGATGTTACAAGGCCATTTGAGTTGGGCAAACATTTGGTCAAACCAGATATACAAAGAAATATTACAACTCAAATGCGTAGATTACATATATGTGGTACTTGGAGCAGTTTAGATCCTTTTAAGGCGTTCCCTGAAGATACAGAGATGAATATTTTCTCAACAGAGGCAACTACTTCTGGGTAAAATTTAAGCGCTTGTATGAAATGTACAAGGAAGATATCCTTGATGTGGCTATAGTCAGAGCATGGACTCTATAAGTAACTTATGTATATAATTTAGGTTATATGATCTTGTACCTTCAAATCGGCTAACTAAGTTCTCTTTCATAGAATGGAGATTCGCACATGCAGATAAGAATAAGATAATAAAGTAGGATTCATCGATCATAGGCTTGTCAATGAGGAACTTGGAAGGGAGAGTCCGGACTTCACCAAGAATTAGTTATTGAAGTGTCTGCTTCACCACCAATATAAGACATTCATATTCTTACTCTACAACTTTGAGTATGTGTTTGCGTGCCAGAGCGTTCTCCTTTTATAGGTGACTCGATTCTAGTAGTAATTTGCTATGATGATATATTCCTACAATTTTCATTGGATCCTCTTTGTCATCCACCCAGACTTGAGCAAGATCATTATCTTGGACTCACAAAAGAGATATAAGAAGACTTACCAAGACTTCATCGACATGCTAAATAGGTAAACTCAATCATTTAATCTTCTCATCGATTGTATCTAAGTTTAATTAGTATTCATATTCACGTACATGGCGTACACAAGATATTGCAAAAAGAGTGCTGTCAACTATCCATACATGAAGCAGCATGATGTAAAAACTGATTTTTCGGTACGCGGGAAATATTCAGGTCTTGTATTTTCTACTAATAAAAAGGTTCAATTCATTTCACTAACGAATCATTTCATCTTGAAGTGTATGAGGCAACCACCCAGCAACAATCTCTGCGGGTTCTATAGTATTACTTTCATGCACACATTCAGCGGAGATAGAGATACAATCATGTTTAATGATGTTGAGGTATGAAATTATATATCGATGCCTTCTTTTCAATTTATATATATGTTCAAGGACTAATTCTTTCGATTCTTCAAACGCAACATTTCAAACAACGCACAGGTGTGATACTCCTTGTGGAAATATATGCCATTCAAAAATAGATCGTCGGGTTCTTCATCGAACATGTTATCAACCCAAACGGTGTTTCATGAAATCGATTGTGTTGTCGATGCGTAACAGACCTTCAAAAGATACCATACCTTCTAGTACAGAGTATGCAACAAGTAGGAAGTCTATCAAAGAGTTTAACAGTGTATATATCGTGAAGCTAGATTAAGTTGTTTTATTTGCATATTAACGAAGGATATTAATTACTATGTGTTAATAAAGGACATTAATTACTATGTATTTATGAATGTGTCTTTATTATTAATTTACATTAAATACGTCTCATTGTATGCATGTATTGGGAGGGAGGGAGACATAGAGAGGAGAGAGATACGTAGAAGAGAGAGGAGGGGCAAAACACTATCGGTTCAAAGTTTCAGCAGGCTGTGATACCAAGCATCACTGCCGGCTCAAGCCTTGAGCTGACAGTGATAACCTTCTTCACTGCTGGTTTCTCAGGCCGGCACTGATAGTTAGGGATTATCACTGTCAACCTATTGTCGGTTTCAAAACCAGTAGTGAAGGGGGTTTTGAAGTCGGTAGTGAAAGTATTTTCTGTAGTAGTGTTTATTAATTATGATGCAACTAGAGCGCTCGGGATTCATGGTCCATGTCTGACTACGGCCGGAGCTAAACAACAATCAGTAGTAGTTTATGTTGTTGACTTGCCTGGGCTTTCTTTTGTCAGGGAACAAATCCTTTCTTCTACTTTTTCTTAGAGCGGCGCCCCGAGTTAAGTTAGCTAAAACCCTAGGCTCTTTTCTCTCCCTTTTCGCCTCTGCTCTTGCCACTCTACCAGGAAACACAGCCCTGCCGATGCTTCCAGCTTAGCATGCGCATGTAGTTCGATTAATCAATCATCGTACATAAAACACATAGCGTTGCATACTACTCAATCTGTTTAGAAATAGTAAGCATATTTCTTTTTAGAAAAGTTAAATTTTGTTTACTTTAATTAATAATTAATCAAATTATAAGAGTGACTAATGTATAAAAATTATACGATTAAGTTCATAATTCAAAAGGATTTCACACTATATAAATTTTGTAGCTATAAATGATATATTTATGGGAAAACCTTAGTTAAAATCTAACTCCAAAGACTAAATTAAAAAGAAATATGTTTACTATTTCTCAGCGGAGGGAGTACATTTTCGACTTAATAAAAGTGTCTTATATTTATCTTTGTTTTCTTGCACCATCAGTCGAGTCATTGAACTGAGGAAGCCTGCATGTACTGGGGCAAACTCTACCGATTGTATTATATTGCTTTACTACTATTATTCAATGATCTCCAATTATTCTTTTAAAAATGTTCATTGAATTAATTGGGTTTGTCCAATCATCAACTTGATTTAATCCAAATTATTCAACTTGCTTTAAGCAGATTCTTAATTTTTTTTTCTAGAAAGATGTTTTCCAAATTGTTGAAACTTAGCACTATGTATTTCCGGTCCCTCGTACGACCAAGTTCTGGCTCTGCCCACTTGCTTGATCCTTCTAGCCCGCGAGGCTACGTCCCCTAGCTACGATGTGCGTTTGTGTGTGTATTATTCACCTGTTGCTCTCTCTCGCTTTGGCGGGGGCTTATGGTGTCTTGTCCTGCGCAAAAGCTCCTGCATGCACGTACACTTTGCGAACACACGCCACACGTACTTGTTCTTGCCTGCATGTATATATATGCCCTTCGTTTAGAGCTCAGCCAGCTCAGGCTAGCGCTCTCTCTCTCTCTCCCTCCATTCCCATGGTAGTTAGACAACACGCCGCAAATGGAGAGAGATCACGGCGACATCCATCAGAGACCACCGTGCAGCCACGGCCAAGTTGGCAACTCATGGCCGCCGCCGCCGCCGCAGACACGGCCGTCGTCGTCGTCGTCGTCCTACACCTGCGGCTACTGCAAGAGGGAGTTCAGGTCACCGCAAGGGCTGGGAGGCCACATGAACGTCCACAGGTGGGACAGGGCCAGGCTGATCCTCCACCAGTGCTCCTCACACCGTCTCCCTTCTCCTCCAAACCCTATCCCCAGTCGCAGAGTTCTTGATCCTAGGCTCAGCCTGTCGCTGCTACCGCACTGTAGTGCCGGTGATGGCGGCTCCGCCGCGCCGCCAGCCAAGCCAGGCACCGGCCGTTTCGCCACGATGAGGGACTTCTTCGAGGTGAAGAACTTGGAGTTAGGGATCCGAGCGTGCGGCCATGGTGATGGAACGGAGGATCGTTTGGATCTTGAGCTTAGACTTGGCGTCTAGGCCGCTGTGGCGGACGGAGGTGCGCGCATGACGGCGTGGCTTTGTATATTCCACTCTCTTTGCTATGTTTTTTTTGGGGTGTCTATGGGTTGGCGTCTGCCTTTGATGTAAATTTGAGAAGGATTGGTCGAGCAGAACAACATATCTAACTTCAGACGTCTAGATTGGTTTGTACTGTTCTTTGCTTTGCGTTGCTTTCATTATGATAATCATGGTACTTAGGCCAGGGGGAGATGTCAACACCTTCTCTTGCGCGCTAGCGCTAAAACCTTTTTTTCTCGAGGAACTTGTTCATGCATGCTTTTTTAAGAGGGTATAATCAAGTGTGCACACAACTCACACACTACACTCACGCCACTCACCCACTTTTATACACATGCTCGGAGATGAATTGGATGCTATAATCTGGTGCACTGAAAACGTACAGTGCCACTGAACACATATATATACTCATAAACTAATCTAGCTGATCACCTGCACCAAGCGGAGCTACGAAGCAGGCAGGCTCCAACAGCGTTCTTGCCAAACTAGCAACGGCTCGTTCTCGGTTCATGCATGCTTGGTGGCATCATAACTCTACACGAAGCCACGAAGCTCACCGCTTATGGTGAACCTACACATAAGTGGGATAGCTGGGACGGCCCAGCAGGCCGAGATTGTTAAGGCAACTGCACAAAAACTATCTTCCTCGCATCCGCGAGAGATGAGGATTTTTTTATTTTTAATTTTTCCAATATTTGCAAAATTACATAGCTATTTCAATAAATTGCAAGAATAGACTACCGTCACTCGTTTATCAGATGAGTCCTTGATCTCAAAAAACTTTTTAATTCAATTTTGAGAATGTTCTCCCAAAAAAGAGAATATCACATTAAATGATAAAAATGCATATAAATAGAGCATTATAAAGGAACTAACTTTTTTACCAAATAACCTATGATTGGAAATATTTTTATAAATTGTTACATCACATGAGAAAAATATTTGTGAATTTTTCCTGATTTTTGGGAATTTATTTGAGGCATTAAAAATTGTAGAAGTTATAAAAGTATGTTTTTTGGATAATTTTAATTAAATATTGGCTTAGGATTTTTGGATCAAACTAATTAAAATAGGTTGCTAGTGAGCTCTAGTTTACTCATAAAATTGAGAGTTAAATGAAAAAGAAAATAGACATATACAAACACAATACGACGCAGCAGGCATGGGCGTGCCTCCGCTCGCTCGTTCAGTAGACGAGAGCATTTTTTGTATTTTTTAATCTTTTGATCGGTGAGGCCTACAATGTTTTGCCTGTGTATCAGGCGAGATTTTGATCTCGCCTAATGAACAGATGACGGTAACCCATTCTTGTAATTTGTTAAAATGATGTATAATTTTTCAAATATTAAAAAAATAAAATATAAAAAAAAAGAATTCGTGACATGAAAACGGACTTGCTTGTCCGGAAGAGAGTTAAACAGGCCCTTGTCATCTCGAGCAATGACACTGTTGGAATATCTCCTGCCGGCCTGCAGCAGTACGCCAAGCGGACAGCTCGCCGAGTCCTGCTGTCGTGCGTGTCTTGTGCCTGTCCGGCAACAGCACGACAACAGATCAGGCCGGCAGAACAGATCAGGGCTGTTGCTAGCCGGCTGCTAATCCTCCTAGTTTGGTTTAGTTAGAGATTAACACATCTTGTTATTGGAAATAACCTCTGACTCTTAGAGATAGACTCTAACTCAATTTAAACACATGTATGTACTATATAAGCCTACGGGCTCTCAGAGAAAAATCAAGGTGAGTATTCTCCCAATTTCCTACTCTTTCAGGCACCAACAGATGCAATCCCACAGTGGAGGACTTATAAGCTGCATTCGCATTGATCTTGATCCTGCCCGGCCTCGGAACCATCTAGCGTGGGGCCTTTTAAGGAGTATCACATGCTAGTCTTCTCGTGTGAGCCGCCTTGCCTCCGCAAACCATCCTCCCCTTGGCGTCAGTCACATCTACGTTATCGCGGATTGCGCACAGTGATTCATGATAGCTTTCAGGAAGCGCCGAGAAGCTTCAATGAACACCCGTTTGACCTCATGTGTGATCTGGTTCATACTATGCCAGGCCCGCCAAAGAAGTAGCAGGACCTTGCTTCTCCTCTCCTCGTTTGTGCACTTTGCTAGGAGCAGTAGGAGCCAATATGGGCCGGCCTACATAAACTGTGCCTCGTCCGGCAATAGCCAGGATTGGCGCATTGCCTCTCTCAATCCTCTTGCAAACGTTAGGCGTCTGATCCACCATCGATATGTGTATAGTATGTTAGAATTATAGGGGCTCATATAATTTTAATAATTCTCAATAAATCTTAAAAGCTCAAATTGTGCAGAGGCGTCCATGATGAGATCCACACTCTATTAATATCATATTGTTAATCGAGATGGAGGTGGGGTGTTTTCTCCCTATATATCTAAAAACTCTCACCTTATTGTGTGAATTATATCGATTGCTAATTAAGAGTAGTCCTTAAATTGAGAACGCACTCATTACGCAAGTCTATATAAGAGTTAAAGTTTTTTTTGTCTCTTTCTCTCCCTTGCGCTGCCGTTGTAGTCTACTTCATCTGGCATCGGCGTGCACCGATAAACGGGAGAGCAGGTCTCTAAAACCCTTGCTCTTGACATCTTGCATCGGGAGAAGGCGAATAAGGTTTTTGGGAAGCGCTCCACGCCACTCGTTGTCATCATCAACAAATCTAGCGCATCGCCAGTAGGAATCGATCGTGCCGTCAACACGGTGCAATCCACATCCTCTGCAGTCTTCACAGCGCAGTACCAGTACGTAAAAACCATGTTACTCGTACTTTATTTTCTGTGATTTCTAATATTGAATATAGTAGATCTAGTCATTTATAGTGCTATCTTACATATGTCTAAATTATGCTCTGGTGATATGAATATGCCAGTTTATCAGTTTTTCTCATGAATTATTTATGGATTAAATTAAACCTAAAAGTGCCTTATTTATAGTAGGCACTTAGGTGTATCAATGGCCGGATTTGTCGATACACTGAGCCCAGATAAGTTTTCTTGTGTGCACTTTAAGAGATGGAAAGTCAAGGTCACTCTGAAGCTAACTGTTATGGATGTCTACTGGGTGGTTAATGGCAAGCCGGAAGCAACCCTTACTACTAAGCAGGAAAAGTTGTTCACGAATGCCAATAAACTTTTTGTAGGATGCATTCTTAGCATTCTTGGTGATGATCTTTGTGATATGTACATGCACATACAAAGCACGAAGGAGCTATGGGATGCACTAATGCTAAATTTGGTGCATCAAATGCAAGTGAACTATATGTAATAGAGCAGTATCATGACTATAAGATGGTTGAAAATCACTCTGTAGTCGAGCAGGCTCATGAGTTTCAGTGCATCGTGAAGGAACTCAAACTCCTCAAGATCAATGTACCTGGCAAGTTTGTGGTTGGAGGCATCATTGCCAAGTTACCTCATTCGTAGATAAACTTTTCCACTACTCTAAAGTACAAGAGACAAGAGATTACTATTGAGAGTTTGATCATGTCTCTTGATGTTGAGGAGAAATCTCGGGCTAAGGATGGAAAAGGATGTGAGGGACAGACTAGCGCCAACATGGTGCAAAAGCCATTCAACAACAAGAACAAAGGGAAAGATAATAAACCAAACAAAACAACCACCTTCAAGAAGAAGAAGATGAACACAGCAAAACTACCTTGCTTTGTGTGCGGTGAGATAATAAACCAAACAAAACAACCACCTTCAAGAAGAAGAAGATGAACACAGCAAAACTACCTTGCTTTGTGTGCGATGAGATTGGGCACTTCGCTAAGGATTGTCTAGACCGCAAGGGAAGAAATGCTTCACAAAAGCATAACTCAAAGATTGCTACTGTGGTGACCATTGGCAAAACTAGAAAAGGAGTTGCAAGGTATGAAAATTTACCTTTAGTGTTTTCAATATTTCAGTCTACTGACTGGTGGATTGATACATGGGCCAATGTTTATGTGTGTGCTGATATCTCAATGTTCTCTTCTTATAAAGCCGCTTATGATTCTTTCGTCCTAATGGGGAATGAGTCACATGCTTCTGTACGTGGTGTTGGCACGGTAAATCTGAAATTTACTTCAGAAAAGATTGTGCAGCTGAAGAACGTGTAGCATACTCCTACAATGAACAAGAATCTAGTTAGCGGCTCCCTTCTATGTAGAGATGGGTTTAAGGGGATGTTCGAGTCTAATAAAGTAGTAGTGTCAAAGTATGGATAATTTTATTTGTAAAGGCTATGAGTGGCTTGTTCCGTTTTTCTCTTTCTGATTTCAGCAATAAGTCTATGAACCATATTTGTGGCAATATTAATGATGATGCTAGTGTTTGATATTCGTGGTTATATCATTTAAATTTTGGTTCTATGACTCGACTTTCCAGCATGAGTTTAATTCTGAATTTTTCCATAGTCAAAAGTTCTAAGTATCATAGTTGTGTGCAATCAAAATAAACTCGTAAGCCTCACAAGGCAGTCGGGGAGAGAAATTTGGCACATACAGAACTTATACATTCAGATCTGTGTGAAATAAATAGTATGTTGACAAATGGTGAAAAGAAGTACTTCATGATGTTAATTGATGATGCGACTAGATCCTGCTATGTATACTTGTTGAAAACTAAAGATGAGGCTCTAAATCACTTTAAAATCTATAAAACAGAAGTTGAGAATTATCTAGAGAGAAAGATCAAAAGAATTATGTCAGATCATGGTAGAGAGTATTTCTCTAGTGACTTCGACTTATTCTGTGAGGAACATGGGATTATTCATGAGAGGACATCTCTCTATTCACCCTAATCAAATGGGGTTGTCGAAAGGAAGAACCGCACACTAACTGACTTAGTTAATACCACGTTAGACACTGCAGGATTATCTAAGGTATGGTGGGGGAGACCCTGTTGACTTCATATCATGTCCCGAATAGAGTTCCTATCAAGGATAAGGGGAAAATCTCATATGAAGAATGAGAAAGTAGAAGGCCATCACTTTTGCGCACTTGGGGATGCTTAGCGAAAGTCAATGCACCAATACCTAAAAAGCACAAGCTCAGACCTAAAACAATGGATTGTGTCTTTTTGAGATATGCTTATCGGAGCATTGCTTATGAATTTTTAGTAGTGAAATCTGAGGTACCTGACGTGCATGTTGATACAATGATGGAGTCTCGTGATGCAATATTTTTTGAGCACATATTTCCTATGAAATATTTACATAACATGTCTAGACTATCTTCTGAGATAATTCCTGAACCCACTCCACCTCTTGAGATTATTGAATAAACATATGAGCAAGATCCCGAGGAGGATGTCACGTCCCAATTTCTTAATCACGCATTTAAGAAAAATTATGCTTTTTAAGCATTATAATTAAATTTTTGCGTAATGGTAATTCGAAGCGCTAATGCACTTCATTAGTAATCATTTGAATAAGAGAGAAAGTTATGGGAGAAAATAATGGAAAATACATTAGAAATACCTATTCTCTCTAACATGTGGGTCCGACATGTGGCCCCACTCCTCACCCACTCCCTCTCTCTCCTCCCTCACTCCCACCCGTGCAGCAGCAGCTGCAACTCCCCCTCCCACTCAAGCTCTCACTCTCTCTCTCCATTTCTTCCAAAATTCGAGCTCAAGAGAGGGATTGAAGGTATGCATGTGGTACCATTGCATTTTAGAGCTCATAAGCTACTCATCCATCCAATTCATTTTCGTTTTCTTGAAAGATTCGAACCGGATTTGATGTCTTTTAGTGTTCTTGGTTGAAGCACAAAGAACACCAGAGTTCTTCGATTTTCCTCCATTTCCTCCACTTCCCGACGGTCACCCAGCTCTACAAGCATCTTGAGTAAGTCTCTTAGGCTCCCTATGGCAACAATTCATGGTTTGATTGATCGATTTCGAGTTTTAGCAAAGTTCATGAGTTTTTGAGGTTTTGGACCAAAATGAGGATTTAGATGATATTTGAGTTAGGAATCGAGTTGCTAGGTTGATGAGTGAATTCTAGACTCCACAAACCATCTCAAACATGTTTCTCTTTAGTTTGGAAAAATATCGCAAATCGATTTGGCAAATTTTTCCTCAAATCAGAGAAGTTCTGAGCAGTGCGGAGTATCCGCATAAAAGTGCGGATAGTCCACAAAAGTGTGGAGGTTCCGCATCAAAAAAGTGCGGAGGGTCCGCACTTTCTGGGAAAATAGCAATTTGAGTTATATTCAAGATTTTCTTAAGGGTTAAGCTACAAAGTTAGTCTATAACCCTTGGTATGGTATATGCGCAAGTGTATATAGCATAGATTCAAGTTTGGAGTTAAATCCATCGACGAATCGTCGAAAAAACAATTTTTCAGCCTAGGTCCGGAGTGTCCGGACAAAAGTCCGGAGGGTCCGCATATGTTTGGAGTATCCGGAGAATTCTCTAGATAGTCCGGAGTTTGCCTGAGTTGCGCAATGTCCGGATGTCCCGCATAATTTTACGGATAGTCCGCATATGTCTGGAGGTTCCGGAGAATTCTCCGGAGGTTCCGCAGTTTTGGCAACTTTTCAAATTGGTTTGAGTCCCAATTTTGTTCTAGCTCTCATGTTTGCACTTTTAACATGTTTTGCGCATTTTATAGCATGCATTGTTGCATTTCATCTATACTCATGGCATTGCACGTGTTATTCTTTTTAGAGAACGCCGATCCGGCGATCCTGGAGGCCGAGTCGATCCCGACATGACCCACCTTTCTGATCCAGGGCTGAAAGGCAAGCAACTAACATATTTCACCCATGTCAAATTTGGAAGTCTCAATTGATGAATATGCTTATGTATGTATGCATGTGTCGGGTACCCTTGGGTAGAACCTATGCCGATTGCATCTTTCTACCTCGGTCAATTGTTCAAGTAATTTCCTTGTAGCCTAGAGATGGTGTTATGTCTAGGTATGAGTACCATATACATGCTTAGCAATGTTTAGGTCTTTCGGTAGAAGTCGAACGACGGTGTTTTCCGTTGTTCGCGAGTATAGGGATTACTATTGATTACAAATACAAGCTGATGGTGAGATAGTTGGTGAGTTGTGAGTATGAGACAAGATGTGGGTGGTGTTAGGGGTGTCGTCTGCCTTGGTGGAAAGTCTAGGGGGCAAGTCGGGAGAGGAAACCCGAGCACCATAGACTGCTTGCATTGTTTAAGGCCGATCGTTGGGGTTGTTAGCTTTAGCACTTACCTTACTCACCACATGCCGATCTAATGGTAAGGCGAGCTGAATATCTTCGCAGCTATGGCTTTGTGGGCGTGAATATCGACGGTGTGAGCGGGCGGGCTTGTAAGCAGTACTAGTTTGCTCTGGGAGTAGTTCTAGTATCGCCGCGCCTAGCGATGCATGCCCCACACGGTTGGGGCTGGTTGGAAAATGTTGTCACGAGTACCCCTTGTGTGCACTTTGGCCAGTGGCACAAGCCGAATGGTCCTCGTGTCGTGTGGGTCCAGGAGTATCCCCTGCAGGGTGTATAAATAGTTTGAACTGCCACGGTCTCAATCATGAGTATGCTATTGTTTCATCTTCACCCGGCCGTAGAGTTCTCGTTGTAGTTTGTGGACGATGGCATGAGGTTGATGGTTGGGCATGTGATTATGGTCTGGATATAGTGGTTGGTGATTGGTGGTTCGAGTTGGCACTTGTTCATATTGATATACTTGTCGTTACATTTACATATGTTCAGTTGTTGGTTATGGCAGGGTAGTTTCATATAAGTTGGTTAAGTTAGTTGCTTACACCTATGTCTAGGATGCTTACCGCTTAATTAACTTAACCATATTTAAGTCTTATTACCAGCTTAAATGCATGATCCTTAGAGTCGAGCTATGTATATGTGCTCTATATTTTGTAAGATTTGCGAGTACCTTCGTACTCAGGGTGCTACCCTTAAGTTGATGCAGGTTCACAGGTCGGCGTGGAAGGGGCAGTGTTTGGCTACTTCGTGCCCGCCGATGCAGGTGGTGGGCAAGAGTAGTGCATCCTACTCTGGGTGGTCATGCTTTTGTGATGGAGCCTAAGGGCATATGGCTCCATCCCCCTTTTGTTGTATAGTTTTTGGTCTTCCGCTGCTTAGTTCTTTTACTGGTTTGGAGTTGAGCAGGTTTTAGTCTCCTCCTAGCTTTCTTTTGCTGTAAATTGTGATAACTTGTTGCATGCTTAAGAACTTATAATATAATGTTAATTACTCATTCTTTCTTAAACTTTGTTGTGATGTACATGTTGGAAAGGCATGTGTTCCGATTTTAGGCACAAAACACGTGCTGGGACTACCGGGATGATATTCTGGTTAATCATCGAGGTTGTGATTATGAAGAATGATCCTCCTGGTGATTAATTAAAATATTATTTGGACGGTTCCTCATAGAAGATGATAGTGATGCTCCTAGGAGGAGTAAGAGATAAAGGATTGCAAAGTCTTTTGGTGATAATTTCATTGTGTACCTTATGTATGACACTCCCAAGACTATTTCAGAAACGTCTGCATTTCCTGATGCAGACTACTAGAAAGAGACAATCCGCAGTGAAATGGATTCCATCCTCGCAAACGAGACTTGCGAGGTCACAAAATGACCTTATGGTTGCAAATCTGTGGGTTGCAAGTGGGTGTTCAAGAATAAGTTTAGGCCCGACGGTACTATTGAAAAGTACAAGGCTCAGTTTGTGGCCAAGGGTTACACCCAAAAGGAAGACGAAGACTTCTTTGACACTTATTCACCTATTGCGAAATTGACTACTATCCAAGCACTAAGTTCCTTTTGATACCTCATATGGTCTTATCGTTCATCAGATGGACGTTAAGATAGTTTTTCTTAATGAGAGTTGGACGAGGAAATTTATATAGAACAACCTGATGGGTTTGTAGTAAAAGGTATATGATGTGTAACTTGTTGAAGTCCTTGTATGGTCTTAAATAAGCTCCTAAGCAATGGCATGAGAAGTTAAACAGAACTTCAATATTTGTAGACTTTTCGGTCAATGAGTCAGATAAATGTGTGTAATATCACCTTGATTGGGGTGAGGGAGTTATATTGTGCTTGCATGTTGATGACTAATATTTGGGACAAACTTTGATGTAGTTAATGAGGTTAAGTCTTTCTTATCTCAAAGCTTTGATATGAAGGATTTGGGTGAGGCTAATGTAATCTTAACCATCAAGTTAATCAAAGGGGAGAATGAGATTACTTTTACGTAATCTCATTATGTTGAGAAGGTCTTGAGCCACTTTGGCTACCAGGACACCAAGCCTTCTACAACACCTTATGATTCCAGTGTGATACTTCGAAAGAATAAGAAAAATTGCAGGAACCAACCGAGATACTCTCAGATTATTGGATCACTCATGTACTTAGCTGGTGCTACGAGGCCTAACATCTCATTTGCTATGAGCAAATTGAGTCGGTTTACTTCTAACCTGGACGATGATCATTGGCGTGCGCTTGAGCGAGTCATGCGCTATTTGTTTGGTACTATGAGTTATGGTCTTCACTATGTTGGTTACCCATCGGTACTGGAGGGCTATAGTGATTCAAACTGGATATTTGATGCTGATGGTATTTATGCCACAAGTGGATATGCATTCACTCTAGGTGGTGCTGCTGTCTTATGGAGGTCTTGCAAACAGACCGATGAGGTCAACTATGGAAGCAGAACTCATTGAATTAGACACAACCACTGTTGAGGCAGAATGACTGCGTGAGTTATTGATGGACTTACTTGTGGTTGAGAAACCAGTACCAGCTATCCTTATGAACTATGATAATCAGACGGTTATTATCATAGTAAATAGTTCTAAGGTTAATGACAAGTCCACAAGGCACGTAAAGAGACGATTGAAGTCTGTCAGAAAATTGAGAAACTCCGGAGTAATAACCTTGGATTATATCCAAACAGCTAAGAACCTGGCAAATCCCTTTACAAAGGGACTATCACGGAATGTGATAGATAATTTATCGAATGAGATGGGTAGGAGACACATGTGAGTTATAACATAGTGATAACCAAACCTATGTGATCAAAGATCTCATGAATTAGGACCCGGAAAGAATGAGTTATTGATCTAACTGGAGGAGAGTACCTTTGTTTTTTACCCACTCGAGTAACAATGCAATACTCTCATAGATCTGTAGGGTAGGTTGGCTACTGCCTTAATGTGTCATGTTGGCTTTAAGTAGCGAAGATGCTAACCTAGATGTCATTCTTGAAAGAATACACCTATATGAGTCTGACTGTTGGTCGCAGTCTACGAGACTTAGGTGATCTCTAATAAACTCATGAAGAGACCAAAGGGTATGACATATATGCTCCACCCGCAGGGTAGCTTACAGACAGCAAAGTATCAGTTATGACTTTAAGTGGAACTTATTCACACAAAACTTGCAATTCAAGGCATAGTTCATTATCCAAGTTGTTGATGAGTGTAACTTAAAAGTCTAGGTGGATGTTCAACTTAGCAGTCTCCACTGAAATGCTGGTATATAAAACAACCGAGGAGATCAGAAAAATCTCTATGGGACTTTGAGATCTAGTGGGAGATTATTAGAATTATTGGGGCCCATATAATTTTAATAAATCTTAAAAGCACATATTGTTGAGAGGTGGAGATGGGGGTTCTCCCTATATATCCAAGGACCCCCACCTCATTGTGTAAATTATATAAACTATTTATTGAGAGTAACCATTAAATTGGGAACGCTCTCATTACGTGAGTCTATATAAGAGTTATATTTTTTTGCCTCTTTCTCTCTCTATTGCACCTCCATCCCGGCGTCAGCGTGCACTAGCAAATGGGAGAGGATGTCCCCGAAATCCTTGCTCTTAAGATTCTGCACTGGAAGAGGGCGAATAAGGTTTTTGGGAAGCGTTCTACATGACTGCTCAAGTTTTTTTACCTCTGCTTGTCTTTCTGGTCACTTGGGCGCCACCCTTTATCATCGTCAACAAATCTGGTGCGTCATCAGCGGGATTGATCGTGTTGTCAACACGGTGCAACCCGCATTCTCAGCAATCTTCACAGTGTAGGGCCAGTACGTAAAAACCATATTACTCGTACTTTATTTCTTGCGATTCCTAATTTTGAGTATTGTAGATCTAGTCATTTGTATACTATCTTACACATGTCTAGATTATGCTACGATGATATAAACATGTCAGTTTATCAGTTTTTGCTCATGAATTATTTATGGATTAAATTAAACTTAAAAATGTCTTATTTTCCAACATAGTAACCATCCAATTTGACCCCTAAATTCTTCCTCTTCCATTGAAATTTATATCCTATTTGAAATTTGCAAGGTGGTGTGCAATTTTTAAGTAGCAGAAAACTCTGTTCACAATATTGATGCAAATTTATCAGCCCACTCCTCTCAAATGAACGAAAGCATAGAAATAATCCAGAATTTTTTTGAGGGGATAAATAATCCAGGATTGGTTGGAAAGCCTGTCAAGTCCACAAAATTAAGTAAAACTAGAAAATTAAAAAAGGTTGCACCTTAACATACACTATGCTAACGTTGTAACAAGTGATCGAACACCGTGTACGGATCATGATAAATAACCTCCAAACTAATTAATCCAACAATTTGGAGCGGTACCTTTAGGAAGCGTATTCAGTGAGACATACTTTGATTTCGATCAATGATCTCGTCACTACCACATAACTAACACTATTTTGCCCTCTGTAATCTTTCTCTTGAGCAAGCTAGTTGGTTCTAATCAGAGCGCTTCTTCTGAGCAAAAACCAGAAGAACACTTCGATTTTGATGAGATGCTACTTCACCTACAAAACATAGTGTGTGGGAACCAATCATTCTTGACTCTTTCTAGGCATAACATATTACACGTTATAGATCAATAAAGCATCGATATCACATATATAGTTGTATGACGGATATAATTATACTTCTAATCATAAGCATTATAATTACAGTTGAACACAACAAATACAGTTGCAGTTGCATTCTTAAAATTATCCTCACAATTATTCAGGCAATCAGACTAGTTCCTTTCCCTAAAAAAAATAGACTAGTTCCTATAACTCGTGAAGGTAGTACCACGATGGACGATCCTCGCTGGCCACCTCTTGATTAGTGAAAAAGAGCGTGAGAGCGTCAAACAGTTCAGGTGGATACCGCCGTTAATTTCGAGACAATGATTTCACGGAGAAATTGTCAAGGAATGAACTCTGAGTATATCGCTCTCATTTTCTTATACACAATTCCGTCAGTCTACCACAGATTGATCGATCGATGGTTTAACCGTGAGTAGAATCCTAATGAAATCCAATAATTGGATCCTATGCACTATGCAAAACAATCATGCCATCTATGCCTACTCTCCAATCTTAGAACAAACACCAAACAGAAGAAGAAAGGGGAAAAGAATTGACAAATGTACAGTTGGGCTCGAGCTACTGCTACTCGTGCTCTTCTCGGTGCGAGGGGAGCCCCTGGCTCCTCATGGTGTGCGACTGCGTGCTGGACGTCGTCATCGCGTTCGACGCGGACGCCGAGGCGTGCGATGTTGCGGACGTCGAGGGCGAGCTGGTGCCAGACGAAGACCCAGCGGAGTAGTGTGAGCCGCGCAGGCCGTGGGACCTCCGCCGGTACCGCGACCCGGGCACCCCCGGCCGCGTCGGCTCCTCCAGCGTGCTCTGCTTCTTGGACAGGATGATCACCACACGCTTCATGTCTGGCCGCAGCCGCGGGTCAGCCTGCACGCACAGCAACCCGATGCGCACGCACAGCTCCACCTGCTCTGGCACCGCCGACGACTTGACGGCAGGGTCCAGGAGCTCCAGGCTCCGCCCCTTCTTGTAGAGCCTCCAAGCCTGTCATATGGTGGAGCAAATGCAACATCTGAGTTTACTATGGAGGAAGAAGAGGAACAAGAGGAGACGTATGCCTTGGCATTGCAAATACGTACGTATTCGAGCAGGGTGTCAGCCTCGGAGTCGTGGGGCGGGACGAAGGAGGAGTTCTTGCAGCTGGAGATGATCTCGAGGACGACGACGCCAAAGCTGAACACGTCGGCTTTGGTGGAGAGGTCGCCGTGCATGAGGTACTCGGGCGCCATGTACCCGTTGGTGCCGGCGACACGGGTGTGGACGCGGGAGCGGCCGTCACCGGCCTCCGGGAAGAGGCGAGCCATGCCGAAGTCGGCGATCTTGGGGACCCACCGGTCGTCCAGGAGGATGTTGCTGGCCTTGATGTCGCGGTGGATTATGGGCGTGTGCGCGTCCTCATGGAGGTACAGCAGGCCGCGCGCCACTCCGACCACCACCTCGTGCCGCCGCGGCCATGTCAGCTCCGCGCGCCGCGACCGGCCTCCGTGGCTGTTGTTGCCGGCTGGACATTGCGCAAAAAGGCCAAGTAGTGTCAGAGCCACGTACAGTAGAACGGATGCAAAGCTGAAATCGAGATTCTTGCGTTCGTTCCAGAATGCAAGAATCAGAAATCGCAGGAACAGAAGTCAAACGCGTAAGGTGGATACGTTTCACTCGAACAGAGTCCTCTCTCGGAATGTAGAAATGGCGTGCTAGGCCACGGTTGGGCCATCCCAAGGCTCAGGGAGCCCTTTTGGTCTGTGTTGAAGTCAGCATGAGCTTAAATGCAATATGGCCCAGATAAGAGTATACATTTTGCACAAGGAAAAAGTCCATCCCACACCCAAGTTGGATTGTGCAGCCACTTAACACCTCAAGTAAAGAAAAAGGGTCTATTCAATCCCCCACCTTGTAAAACCATGTCAACCAACCCCATACGATGGTTTTGCCACCGTAGCGGCTGACGTGGATGGGACAGTTGACGGAGAAGCAAACGAGAACTCAAAAGCGCGTCCGCCTGTTGATGAGCGCGTGCCACACGAGTCAAGCACGCTACAGATGGAGCAATCAGTCTGAAGTACGACCGTATCCAACAAAGCCCAAGTGATCCAATGTGCATCCAAGTGGTAAGGATTAGGAACACAAACAAGAGCACCAGAAGTCCGACCGATCCAGTCATGCGATGTCGCGACACAAACGCTGTGATGCTCGGATGACCCTGACCGGGTCGAGAGGGAAACCACGCGTCGGTTCTCCAGTTCTTGAGAATAATTCTACGTTAGCATATCCTCTCAACTTTGAATAAATATGTGGATGAACTGAATACAATTATGATCGATAGGTATTTATATAAAGAGACAATATACTATAACTTTGATTACGTCAATGATAGATAATTCACGAAACAACTATCTGATTGACTTTCTGAACTCAATCACACTAAATGGTACCGCCGCATTTGCTTAAACTCAAAGGGAACTGTCCAATTATCCTGCTTTGAAATCTTAATCTTTATAATGGTCTATATAACAGAACAAGCCTAATGGTTAAAGCCTACCAACATAATACCATTGATGCTGGAAAAAGGGTGTTCATTTTAAAAATCTCTTTGTCCTTCTTAGATTACATTTCACTTCCTTTCGGGTTCAACAGGAAACAATTTCTAATTCGTCTTAGCTTTGCAATGACTATAAACAAAGCTCAAGGATAAACTATTTCTAATATTGGTATTTGTCTACCATAGCCTATGATTTCTCATAGCCAATTGTATGTTGCATTGTCAATGGGTGTATCATGGCAGTCGACATGGACTTTAGCTAAGGCAAATAAAGATATAGATGCCATGAGGAAAAGTACCAAGAATATTATGTATAAGGATGTATTGGAATAGTGTTCCTCTATTCCATGATCGGTATTTTGCTTCTAATCTCACTACAATTGATTTGTTTGTGAAGTGCAAATGTAACATGAATTGTTCTGTAGGAATATTTCTGGTTTCTTCGTTATCGAGTGTAAGCGCACGTAGAATGGAGAAAGGCTAGAACCAATTCTCTAACGTACAATGATGCACAATTTGCATTTATTCTTGTTATTGACATGCAATACATACGCAGGATGATAATGCCAATCAACTAAGGAAGCAACTTTTTTAGACCTACCGAAGTATAATAGAACGAATGTGAAGATGATATTCCCTCCCGTATATGAAAAATTGTCAAGTGCATTAAGTATTTGATGTTTCTAAAGATAAATTAGTTATGATATTATATTTATACGTGAGTATCTATTTAACCATATATTACTTATTATATTATTTATTTTTATTTCTTAATACCTAAAACCATATTAGAAACTGTAGAGTAAAAAATTGCACACGCACATGGTTACTAGCGTAGCAAAGTTGCTGATCATTTTGTTCTTGGACATACGAAAAATAATACTAGAAAATTGATCAATCAGTAGAGGTTTGTATCGCGATGTCCACGGTCCAGTCAGAGGAATGCTTTTAATTCGGAAAAAATCTAGCCACGGAGAAGCTAGTGGCTAGCAGGGACATAAAAAGGCAAGTAATCCACGGCAGCAACTGTAGCAAAGTGGACTTCACCGAGACAATTGCTTTCTCAAATGCAACCTGTCGGAGAAGAACATAAACTAACTGGTCCCTCATTCTAGTCGAAGTGGAAGGATCATAAGTTGACAAGGACTGCTTAGCGGAAGCGAACAACTGCCTAGTGGCAACATGTTGCGTCGCTTAACCGTATCAAATGCTACTGTGCTGTAGAGTACAGTGAAGCACAGTACATTTCTCTTTATCTAATTTGATGCATGTTCTAATGATCATGATCGGGCATTGCAGAAAGAGAAGACTGGTCCGCTGGAGCTAGTACTCCGGCCTTCAATGGTCAATATCATAAAATCTTTTTTGAAATAATATTATTTTATTAGAAAATTATAAAAATAATATTCAAAATATAAAAGTGTTAAAAATAGATGCTAGTTGGCACTCTAATTACCGACTAGCCACCTATCGACAATCGAAGTGCCGACTAATCTATTGTTGGTAACCAAATAGCCGACATGTCATGTGTTCGTCTAAAGATGTCTAAATGGGTCATGCCTACTGGGCCGACCCGAGGTACACTGTAGGCACGGCCTAGGCACGGCACAGCATGAGGCCACGGATCGTCCTTAGGCTGAGAGCGTGGCACGGCCTGGCTGAGTCGGGTCAGCACAGGCACGGCCCAGCCCAAGCCGGCACGAGCCCAGCACGATCCGGCTCGGCACGCATAGGCCCGGTTATTTTCTATTATATATATATATATATATATAATTTTGTAGCTATTTTTTTATCTATTTTTTATATTTTATCTATTTTCTATATATTTTTTAATTTTGTAGCTATTTTTTTTTATTTTTTTGAGCTGCTGTGCCAACGGGCCGCCCGTGGCACCGTACCCGCCAGACCGACCATGTCGTCGGGTCAAAATCGTGCCCAGGCCGGCCCGGCACGGCACGGTGACCGACGGGCCGTACCGTGGGCCGAGGGGAGCACGTGGGCCGGCACGGCACGATCTGTTACAGTAGCTGAGCCGTTCGGGCCATGCCGTAGCTGGGCTGTGCCGAGCCGGGCTCGTGCTGGGCCAGCTCAAATGGCCCATTTGGTCATCTCTGTGTTCGTTAGATAATGTTCAAAGAAAAATGTATATTTTTTCATATGATTTTAGATGAATATGATTTTTATATAAAAATTGTATCTATCGACGATATCTACAACTTTACAGTTAAATATTTTTTCATTTGAATCTATTTAGATATGAAAAGAATATTCATAAATTTTAGATCTGACAGAGACAACTATATCTGAAATTTCTAGCTATTTTTTGGTATCTAAAATGAAAAAAAGTTCAACTGTAAAATTATAGATATCATCGATATGTACAATTTTTATATAAAAACCATCGCAATCTGAGATCTTATAAATAAATTATAAATTTTTTTCTTTAAATACCGTATGCGGGACACATGACCTATGGATAGTTAGTGTGTCAATAAGCCTCTACGTGTGAGCCAAATAGTATCGATACTCTGATTGCTAATAGGTGGTTAACCAGTCATTAGAGTGTTGATTGTCATATATTTACGCAATTTTCCCATTTTAAATATTTTTGTATTTTTTAATAAAATAATATTCTTACAATTTTCTTATAAAATAATATTATTAAAAAACATTTTTTTAATAAATATAACTTTACCCAAATAGGGAATAGTACAGCGACTTTTTCCTGGCGCATCGATGCCACTGTAAATATTATACCCACCAACCGCGCATCGCGCTCCGCTGTTCCAAGCACACAGATTGCACTATCCAGTCTCGGATCTGGTCTGCCAATTGCATATCTAGTCTATGCTCCACGAGCTGGCAATTGCTAAGTTTCTCCCGTGCGTGATCCCACGGACGCGGAAATCTTCGACTAAATCGCGCAAAATTGGACTAGTTGATGAACCAATCGACCTCCTAATAGTGGAAAGTAGTCGTAGGAATTAGGAGAGCAATGGAATGGATGACTGAAGTGGAACTCACGATTGCCGGGGGAGGAGAAGAGGATCTTGTCGAGGCTCTCGTTGGGGACGTACTCGTAGACGAGGAGCTTGTCGTCGGCGCCGCGCGCGCAGTACCCGATGAGGTTGACCACGTTCCGGTGCTGCACCCGGGACAGCAGCGTGGCCTCGTTCCGGAACTCCCGCGCGCCCTGCCGCGACGCGGCGCCGAGCCGCTTCACGGCCACCTCCCGCCCGTCCTCGAGCCGGCCCCGGTACACGGGGCCGAAGCCGCCCTGGCCGAGCCGGTTCTTCTCCGCGAACGCGCGCGTCGCCGCGGACAGGGTCTCGTAGCTGAACGATCGATGCTCCCGCGCCGCGATCGCCTCCAGGTCCGCTTCCTCCTCCTTCTCCCGCCGCCGCGACTGGTCCGAGGAGGATCTCTCGCGGCAGGAGGAGGAGAAGTGCCGGACGAGGCGCTCCATGAGCGCCCGCGGCTTCATGCTGGCCTCCTCGGCCAGCGCCCGCGGGGGGCGGGGTGGGGAGGCTGTATGCGCGGCCGGTGGGTGGGTTTTGCCGTGCGCCGGGCGGCCGCGCACGGGGAGAAGGAGCGTGCGCTAGCAGAGGCCGACTCGGCGGTTCGGCGGCTTGAGGCCCGTGGCTCTCTCGCGATGTGGAGCTGGGGGATTTTCGCTGAGGCTGTACCGCATGCGGGCGGTGGATCTTGTCGGCGCCGCGGCCGGGGACTTGCAGAGGAAGGCGAGGCGCGTGCGAGTCCTATCCAACTCGGCAGGCAGCCGGGTTTGGCAGGCGGTGGCTTTTGCGTCGGGGACTGGAAGAGCGTAGCGAGTCAAGCGACAACTGGGAGTAGGATTCAGAGGCGTCGTTGTCGCGGCAGGGAAGTCCGGGCGTTTGCTCGTCGACAAACGCCCGCCGGTTCCCGTGGGTTCCACCGGGAGAGAGCCCTGCTCTCGTCCGTGGGCGCACGCAGCGCGCGGTGTCTGGCATCCAGAAGCAAATTTTGTGAGACCAATTTTTTCGTAGATTCTTGTCTCTATGTGACATATATCTTTTATTATATTTATATATACATATATGAACTGTTAAATCTAAAATGTATGAAATGGATGGAGGTTCTGTAGAAGTCTTTCTCTCCAAGGTTTTAAAATTTACTTCCCTGGCATGAACGGGACGTGCAGCCAAAGCAGGTCAGGTCCGCCTCGTCCGCGGCTCCGTTCGGGTCGTGGGAACAGGGAAATCGCGAGGAAGCGGCGCCCGTCCGACTCTGGTTCCGCGTCAACGTTGACCCACGTACGCTGCCCACTGGTAAGCCTCGGCCACCCGTGGATTATAATTGAGTAGCTGAGCCGTGGCGCACCTTACCAAACAAACAGAACAGGCACGGCTCAAATACTGTCGATATCTGCACGTAAGTTATGAAACACAGCTCAAATTTTGGAAAAGGAATTGCAATTTCGTATATTCAATTCTGCGCACAATTGAGACAGATTACAAGACAAGAAGTGTCGATCTATCTGTCTGTCTTTCTGGCCTTCGAATTGGAATTAGAGGAGGCAATTACCTATCAATCAGGTTCTCAGTAGAAATTACAACAGACAGACGTACCCGTTGGCCAGTTCAGAAGGACATCGAGTTAGATAGATAGAGAGATGTACAGGACACATATCTGGAAAATGGACAGTTCAGTACAGGTTGGCAAGACCTTGACTTCACCAGGATGACTTGCGCAGTGGAATCCACCAGTTACCTCATGCTTGGGCAAGCTTCCAAAGCTTCTTGCTTTGATCATGATCAGTGCCTGGATTGCTTCCTGGTCCAAGTGTTTATTGCTACAAGGTCAGCATCCATTTTATTACCACTTGATATATCCGAGTATGACGGGTGGCTGATAAGGAATGCAAATAATGCGAGGGCGACCTTTGATCGTCGCAAAAAGACTTGTCCTGTTTAATTGAAAAAAGATCCATTAAATCGTCAGGTCAGTAAGACAGATAACAAAAGGAGCACTGTCTGTTTTCCATCTCAACTGTAATGAAAAATAAACATGTGATCAATTCTTGTAACTGCCATTAGAAGTTGCTTGCTTGTTGCGAAGGGGCGTCTCCTCAACAGCAAGCGTCAGTTCATCATGTATATATGTAACAACAATGCAATGAAAGAATCAAGAGTTCATTATCTTCTCATTTTTGTTTCCATTCCACAACACTCTATAACACGTTAACAACGAAGCAATCCTTACCTCGTTAACGGTTCTAGAGGATATCCTCCGTCTTCTTCATGCATCCCGGCCTCACCACCCACCGCGGCACTATCAATGCCATCGCCACCATCGTGTTGGTCTTGTCGGTGTGCCACTGTGATGGCGGTAGCATTCACCTGCCGCCCCCTTGCGCTGACGGTGACCATCCGCCTCCGCACTGCACCAACAGCATCCCCATCCTCAACGCTCATGGCGGTGTCAACCCACCACACCACACCACTGTTGGTAGATCCATTGGATTCGTGGTCAGAGTGGCTGACCCGAGGAAAGAGTGATCGGATCCAATGGATCCCAAGCTGACGCTCCTTCCCCCACCGTAGTGGCGACGTTTCCCTTCACCGCTAGCGGTGGATCCATCGGATCCAAATGGGGAGAGGTCAATCCCGCAGCGGCGGTGGCCATCTCTACCTCCGACGCTTCTCTCTGCGGTGCTAGAGCGGTCTCCCACGACGACACCCAGGCTATCCCCATCACTAACCTAAAGAAAGCTTATCCAAAGGATTCTTTTCCACTACCCCAAATCGGCCAACTAGTCGACTCTATTTCGGGATGTGAGTTGTTTTGCTTCCTATATGCTTATTATGATTATCACCACATTAGTATGTGCAAGGATAATGAAGAGTAAATTAACTTCATCACTCCGTCCAGCGTATATTTCTATGTAAAAATGTCTTTCGGCTTCAAGAGTGATGGTGCCACTTTCCAAGAGCCTATTCAGGTTACTTTCGAGCCATAAATCAGTAGAAACCTAGAAATGTACGTTGATGATGTGGTCATAAAGAGTAAAGAAAAGGGAAATCTACTCGATGATCTATGAGAGACCTTCAAAAACCTCAAGAGGAATCACATGATGTGTATTCGGAGTGGCCTCTGGTATTTTACTTGGATTCTTAATATCCAGTTGTGATATTGAGGCAAACCATGAGAAGATTAAAGCTATTGAGAGGACATGCAATCTCCAAGTTCCAAAAAGGAAATCTGAAAACTTATCGGTTGCATGGCACCTCTGAGCTGCTTTATTTCTCGACTAGTTGAAAAAGGATTGCCTTTCTTTAACCTTTTAAAGAAACATGATAGTTTCAAGTGGACAGAAACAAGCGGAATCATCATTACAAAGTCTGAAGAGATACGTTTCCATAACTCTAGTTTTGACTGCACTAGAAACAGGGGAAGAGTTGCTTCTATACGTCGCAGCAACGCCATGGGTTGTCGGCGCAGCACTCATGGTGAAGAGAGAGAATAAGGATAAGTGTGAAAAGGAAAAAAGACCGGTGTACTACACGAGTGAGGTGCTCCATTAGGTAAAAGTACATTATCCACATGTACAAAAAGTACTCTAAACTATCCTTGTGACTTCTCGTAAATTTTATCATTACTTTCAAGCGCACAAGATTACAGTTTCTTCAAATTTTCCATTGGGAGATATACTTTGTAATCATGACACGGTCAGGAGAATTGCCAAGTGGGAAGTAGAAATTAGATAGTGAAGGTGATATGCCCTAGAGGCAATCATAGAGATAATTTTATCACACGTCTATGTTCATGTACTACCAAATAATATGTTATTCCAAGAATGACTATCGTTTATATTGATTGGCAAGTATGTGACTTGTTCATGAAACTCTTTGTTTATTTCATGATGTTATTCTTGGTTAATCCCTGGTTGCATATCATTGTGATAATATATAATACCAGCACATGTATTGATTGATGATCACGTTTTATGGATCATAGGTATAGAGATACCAGGTCAATAATGTGGATATTTATGTTAGAGAATATAATGTTGGATAGACTCACCTTGAGATATTGTTGGGATTATTATTTATGATGTGGCATCAGTTGTTATCTCAAATGGTGTACCTGCAGGATCCTCAGACCTCAGATCGTCATTGATTCCTAGAATGTGTAGTGGCATATTTTGAGGCTGCCAAACGCTATTCCGTAATTGGGTAGTCATAAAGGTAGTTTTTGGGTTTGTTATGCAATATGTTGTGGGGTATGAGCGATCAAGATGAAATTTGTTCCTCCTTGATAACAAGAGAGATATCTCTGGGTCCCTCGAGATAGTTGGATTGAGAAAGTACATGGCCATACCAATATGATTAAAGAGTTAATCATGATGAATCCACTACTTGATCGAGTGAATGGTCGGGCTATCACAAGGGCATCACGTATCTCGCCTTGAGCTTTACTGGTATCGTGAGGCGAAGGGATCGGTGCATGTGTATATCAAGGTTCAGCCGATATGATCTATTATGTATACTCGGTTTGGAAAGGGTTTTTGAGACGTAGCCGTTTGTACATGAACCTAATGGGTCACACCCTTAATGAGTTGGAACAAAACATGCGAATTGGATTCGTATATGGGCTTTGATTGGTTTGTGATCCATGAGAAGTTAGAGTCCTAAACAGCTTCCAACGTGGGAGCCCATTGGCACGCTCTATATAAGGAGAGGCGTAGGTAGGATGATCTAAGGTTGAGCCACTCCAAAACCCTAGCCAGAACCTTCCACACGATCTCTTAAAACCCTAGTCGCGCGTGCGGTGCTAGCACATCGGCGCTCGGCGTTTCTGCCCAGTACGTGTGGATACCGTAGAGGCGCTGTTGTTATTGCAGTGCTGATCTTCTCGGTGAGTTGAATGCAACGTGTTCGGCACTGGTTGCCAACAGTAGTGAAGGAGCACGGCCACCTGCTCAGAGTTGGTCAAGGAGCACGACCGCTTGCTCAGAGTTGGTCGAGGTGGTCGAGGAGCGAGACCACCTACGCAGGGCTGGTTGCGGATCTGATCGAGAAGCTGCTCGAATAGTTTGACGCGCATGACGTTGAATTGGTCTACTCCAACTCTTCTTCTGCTGCACTGCACGTCGAGAGGTAACAATCTATGATCTCCTACTAGCATGATTTCCTGGGTGAATACGGTAGAAATTTTTTATTTTAGGCTAGCGTAGCATACCTGTTCCCCAACAGTGGTATTAGAGCCATCTGCGTAGTTTTTGATCTGGATCGATCACATATATGTGATATGTGGTAGTAATGGATTGGATCTATTATTTTAGTGATCGTTTCATGTGATGGATCAGTTGCTTCACGATTTGGTGTAATTGGATCAGATGAGGTGCGAGTTGATGGAATCATACGACCAAAAAGATTAGCTCAATCTGCCACCTGGTCGCACGTGCGACTTGTCCCTTCCGGCTGGAATCACCATCGGGGTTGACAGCGTGCGCCGCTTAGTGGTCGGGAGAACAGCAGATCGAGGTTGTATGTGTTGTTGTCATTTCCAAAAACATCACACAATGATCAATATGATTGATCCAATGAAAATTGAGGCATTGTGAATGACTTGAAATCGGCTTCATATGATCAATTCAATGAGATTTTTATAGTCATTTCATAGATACAATCTATGAATCGGCTTCCCCCTCGACCCCCCACTCGCTAACTGGCTAGCGGGATCGCCGTGCTATCTGAGCCTAGGCTTTTAGGGATAACATGTTTTCATCATCCCGTTAGAATTCGATTCTGCGCTTAACTTATTTTTGCAGGGAATGATGTGAATAGTATGGCCTTTATGAGTATATGTTGCATGCATGTAATTTTCATGGCCTGCGTGTCATGGTTAATTGTAGCCAAAGGATATCATGTTATTGTATAACGGCCTGCATGCCGACTTGTGATGCTTCTATTTCTCATGTAATTTTTTTAGTGCTATTAGGTGTAATAGACTAATACATGATTATGGAGACTTGAAGTGTGATGACCCGGAGGATAGGGACCATGGCGATGGAGATCACCATGTGAAGGGGCCATACTATGTTATAATGAATATGATTGCCTGTGATGTTTATCTATGTTCTTGTCATGTTATTTTATTTATGTTTTCTATGAGATGAATATGTTTACATAATAGAGTAGCTTCCCTCAGAAAAATTAAGAATAATTGATGCCCTTTCAATAACTGCACCTACTTAGGTTTTGATCATTGTTTGGTAGATCTGCCAAAGCAGGGTGCCACCTTTATCTTAACCAGTTAGGGTGGATGTCGAACATCCACATGTATAGTGTTGGTTTCCTTAACAAATCTATCAAAATGGTTTTGGGATTTGGGGCATAGTGTTGGGCGCCGGGGCATTCGATGTCACTCAACAAACAAGAGTCACATAGGATGTGATTAGCAAGATGTTTCTTACCTATGTCACCTAAATTTCTAGCAGTGATGCCAAAGCTCACTAGAACCTAGTTGAATATGGATCTTGTTCCACTATATGTAGTTAGAGTAAAACGGTTTCAAAACATATAGTAGGATATCTTTTGTTAAATTATTTAATGAAAGGTTTATATAAACATAGTGCTAAACTTTGCATATTTATTTCTGTTGTAGATCATGGCACCTACTGTTAACGCCAATTCTTGTTTTAATTTATGTTCTATTCTTAAAAAACAAAAGCTATCTGGAACAAACTTTATTGATTGGTATAGAAATTTGCTAATTGTTCTCAAACAAGAGAAAAAGGAGTACATTGTAGAGGTTCCCTATCCTGATGAACCAGTAGATAATGCATCCGCCACTGATCGGAGGGCTTATGAGAAGCATACCAATGATTCACTCGATGTTAGCTGTCTCATGCTTGCCACTATGTCCTCTGAGCATCAAAAGCAATATGAGAACGCGGATGCTCATGATATGATTGTGGGACTATAAGGCATGTTTGAGAACCAAGCTAGGGCCAAGAGATTCAACACCTCCAAGTCCTTATTTGCATGCAGGTTGATAGAAGGTAGTCCAGTTAGTCCTCATGTGATCAAGATGATTAGACATTGAGAGCCTGGAAAAACTTGGTCTTCCCCTTAATCCTGAGTTGGCTACGGATGTGATTCTTCAATCGCTTCCTACGAGCTTCGAGCCGTTCATTTTGAATTTTCATATGAATAGCATGGAGACGAGCATGGCCGAATTGCATGGGATGCTTAAGACTACTGAGGAAAGCATTAAGAAAAGCTCTAGTCATGTGATGATGGTTCATAAGGATACCAAGGAGAGAAAGTGCAAGGCTAAAGCTAAAGCGTTAGATGAGACCTCGAGATCAAAGCCTAAACCTGTTGGAAAGTCCAAGGATGACCCTGCTGCTTCTGATGCTTGCCACCAGTGCCATAAGCCTGGCCATTAGCGGAAGAATTGCAAGCTATACTTAGAAGAACTCAAGAAGAAGAAGGGAAGTAAGACTTCCACTTTAGGTATAAATGTTATTGAAATTAATCTTGCTACGCGTCCTAATAATTCATGGGTATTTGATAACAGATCAATGATTTATACTTGCAAATCATTGCAGGGACTAAAAAAGACTAGGAAGTATGTGAGATGGATGCTCGTGTCGGCAACGGTGCAAAAGTTGTTGCGTTGGCCGTCGGTGTTTATTCCTTATCGCTACCCTCAAGATTAGTTTTAGAATTAAATAATTGTTATTACATTCCTGCCTTGTGCAAAAATATTATCTCTTCTTCATATTTGGAAGAAGATTGATAGATTTCATAATAAAGAACAAGTGTTGTTCGATTTATTTGAATGTTATGCTCTATGGTAATTGCCTATTGGTGAATGGATTATATCATATCTTGAGGATGTCCCTGTCTATAATATTAATTAAAAAAAGCTTCGGCTTAATGATTTGAATCCCACTTTTATTTGGAATTGTGGCTTATGTCATATAAATAAGAAATGCATGCAGAGGCTCCATAAAGATGGTCTTCTTGATTCATTTTATTTTGAATCATTTGATACATGCGATTTTTGTTTACTTGGCAAGATGACTAAGGCGTCTTCCACCCTTCAAGGAGAGAGGTCGAATGAGTTGTTGGCCCTTGTACATACTGATGTATGTGGACCAATGAGCTCTATCGCTAGAGGTGGTTTTCAATACTTCATTACTTTTACCGATTATTTTAGTAGATATGGTTACATTTACCTACTGAGGCACAAGTCTGAGTCCTTTGAAAAGTTCAAGGAGTTTCAGAATGAAGCACAAAATCAACTTGGCAAGACAATTAAATTTCTATGATCTGATCATAAAGGTGAATATTTGAGCCATAAGTTTGGTGATCATCTAAAGAAATGTGGAATTATTCCATAATTGACTCCACCGGGGACGCCTCAATGGAATGGAGTGTCCGAACGGAGGAACCGGACTTTGTTGGAAATGGTCCGGTCCATGATGAGCCAATCTGATCTTCCATTATACTTCTGAGGATATGCTCTAGAAACTGTTGCATTCACTTTAAATAGGGTTCCATCTAAAGCTGTAGATGTAGTGAAGATTCCATATGAGATATGGACCAGGAAGCATCCCGAGTTGTCTTTCCTTAAGATCTGGGATTGTGAGGCCTATGTAAAACGTTTGACGTCAGATAAGCTCACTCCCAAATTAGATAAATACTTCTTTGTGGCGTATCCTAGGGAAACCAAAGGATATTACTTTTAAAACCGGGAAGAAAGAAAAGTGTTTGTCGCCCGGAATGGTGCTTTTCTAGATAAAGAGTTTCTCTCAAGGAACATCAGTGGGAGTATAATTCAACTCGAAGAGATTCAGGAACCATTAGAATGTATTTTAGCTCCTACTGAATCACAGTTGGATGTTGCAGAACATGTTGTGGAGACACCAGCCCCACAACAGTTGGAAAGTATCAGTCGCGCACCTGAGAGGTTTATGTTCCTAACCACGAAGCAACGTGATATATTATTGTTGGAAAATGATGAACCTAAGATCTACTCGAAAGCGGTGATGGGACCAGACTCTGAGAGATGGCTTGGAGCCATGAGATCCGAGAGAGAATCCATGCATGATAATAAGTTTATAACTTGGTTGATCCACCTGATGGTGTCAAAGGAGTTGAGTGCAAATGGGTTTTTTTAAGAAAAAGATAGACGTTGATGGAAATGTTCACATCTATAAGGCACAATTGGTGGTAAAAGGTTTCAGGCAGATTCAAGGTGTTGATTATGATGAAACATTTTCACCCGTCACAATGCTAAGTCTATCCGGATCATCTTAGCAATTACCGCATATTATGACTATGAGATATGACAGATGAATATCAAAATGGCTTTCCTTAATGGAAACCTAAGTAAGGATGTGTACATGACACAGCCTGAAGGTTTTGTTGATCCGAAAAATGTAGGAAGATATGCAAGCTGCAAAAGTCCATCTATGGGCTGAATCAAGCTTCTCGGAGTTAAAATCTTCATTTTGATGAGGTGGTCAAAGGGTTTGGTTTCATCAAGAATGAAGAAGAGCCTTGTGTTTACAAAAAGGCTAGTGGGAGCTTACTTGTGTTTCTAGTCTTATATGTAGATAACATATTATTGATCGGGAATGATATTAAGATACTTGATGCTATCAAATTTTCGTTGCAAAGAGTTTTTCAATTAAAGATCTAGGAGAGGCAACATACATATTGGGCATAAAGATCTATAGAGATAGGTCGAGAAGGCTGATCGGATTAAGCCAGAGTACATACATCGACAAGATATTAAAAAGGTTCAATATGCAGGATTCCAAAAAGGGTTTCTTGTGATGTCACATGGCATCACTCTCAGCAAGAGTCAGTGCCCTTCGACCACTGATGAGCTTAAGAAAATGAATGCGATCCCGTATGCTTCTGCTATTGGATCCATCATGCATGCCATGCTTTGTACATGGCCAGATATCTCCTATGCTCTAAGTGTTACGAGTAGATACCAATTAAACCTGGGTAAAACTCATTGGGTAATCGTAAAAAATATCTTCAAGTATTTGAGAAGAACTATGGATATGTTCCTAGTCTATGGAGGTGAGGAGGAGCTCGTTGTAAATGGTTACACCGATGCTAGCTATCGAGATCGCAATCTAGTTTTGTGTTTTGCCTCAATGGAGAAGCAGTGAGTTGGAAGAGTTCCAAGCAAGAAATGGTGATTGATTCCACGATGGAGGCCGAGTATATCATAGCTTCGGAAGCTGCAAAGGAGGCTGTTTGGATCAAAAAGTTTGTTTTTTGAGTTAGATGTGGTGCATAGTGTTTCTAGTCCAATAGATCTCTAGTGTGATAATAGTGGAGCCATTACGCAAGCCAAAGAAACTAGGTCGCATCAGAAGTCCAAGAACATACTACGACACTATCACCTTATTCGAGAGATTTTAGATCGGGATGACATGAAGATATGTAAGGTGCACATGGATTTGAATATTTCTGATCCGTTGACAAAGCCACTCCTGCGGCCAAAGCATGAGGCGCACATGAAAGCTATGGGTATTAGATACTTGCATGATTGACTCTAGTGCAAGTGGGAGATTGAAGGTGATATGCCCCAGAGGCAATCATAAAGATAATTATATCACACGTCTATGTTAATGTACTTTTGAATAATATTTTATTCCAAGAATGACTACCTTTTACATTGATTGGCAAGTATGTGACTTGTTCATGAAACTATTTGTAGTTGAGAGAGCTGAGGAATGAGTGGTCTATCCATGGATGAGGGTGGAATTATTTATGGTGGCTGGGGGCTGGTATATGGACTAAGTGCATAGGCTTGGCTGGGGCTAGAGCATAGGATTTCATGTGAAATATGAAAAAGTTGTGGCATTGATGCTTGGTAGATATTCTCTGTAAAAGCTGTTGCTTGGTGTGGTCATTTCATTTTGCAAAAGTTCAACAATTGGTTATTATTGCCTCTGCATGTAAGCATAGTATCCTATGAAAGCATTCCCTGTGAAAGCTGTTGATTTTGAGTGGGTGTAGAAGTAACATCTATCCCTTTGATCTTAATCCAAAGTCAAAGTCTGCTTTAAGCATTCATCCTAAAGCAAGCACAGCCCGAGCTTGAACGGTTCATACAATCACATGGTTATGCTAGAGCTGCTATTAATGTTAGTCCCCGAGGTGCTAGTGATACAACCCCAGTCTATACCAGTCCCCAAGGTGTTCGTGCTACAATATTAGTCATAAGAGGACACTAGTATAGGCATTGGCGTGTCTAAAGCCTGAATTCACAAATACTTTTCATATTTTTGAAAGAATTATGCTTGATAGTATGTTAATATAATAAACGTACCATCACATTGATTAGCTATAAAGTTCACAAATAGTTCGTAACATAGTACGTTAATATAAGACACTAACCATATACACATCGAACTAAACTAATGAAATGGAAAGGTAAAAAAAATAGTCTTGCCCGCCATTTGCATAGTTCGTAGTGCATAGATATTGAATACCTAGATCATGTCAAGATGGCGGAGGAAAGTGGTGACGCAAATTAGCGGAAGAATGCCAGCTATGCAAGTCAATGCTACCAACAAATCCACCATCATTTTCAGGGTCATTAATGTGCTCCGGAGATGAAGGCCTCGAAGGGAGGGATTGTTGTGGCATGAAATCGTCGTCGTCGTCATCGTCATATTGAGCTATCACGGTAGTAGCACGTCCTATTTTCTTGCCGGTTGTACGCCATTTAGATGTGGTGTATGAACGTCCTCTTACAATGATCATTGAGCCTTCTTCGAGGTGATCATTTTCTAGATGAGTGTTAGAGGGTGCCCCTGTACCCCTTAGGTTCGCTAACCGTAATTGTCTACGCGAACCAGGCATGACACCTCCGTCGAAGAGCATATACATTACCAAGAAGTTTGTGATGTCTTTGTCGATCAACTGTGTGTCTTCCGGGAATGCTTAACGCAATAGATGAGCATTTGAATCAATGGAAAAAAGATAAGTAGGGTGAGCACATAGAAAATTACGAACTTGAATGTAAGATGCATACTGGTCGGACAACATCACTATCATTCTTCGCCTCCTAGAGAAACCTAGAACAAAAGGATAGTCGGCCAGTTCGCACACCCTGAGATACGTTTAACGTGACTCGTTCGAGAGGGCCCTAAGGTCCTCAGTGGTTACATGTTGGAGCGGAGCGGTTAACGCAGAACAGAAGAGTCTTGCATGCAATTTGACCATGGCTTGGATTAAGTTGTTCTCCTTGAAGGGATCATCCTTCCCTTCACGCATAGCCTAAAGCATTAAGTGCTATATGGATCATTGTAGGTGTCCATGAAAAGTATGTACTCAAAGATCCCGCCATAGATTTATTGATTCTTCACTGCAACGTTATGGCTCTGCACCAAAGCATGAAACCCTAATTATTTAAGAAACGTTAAATAAGTATTAAATATCATAATTAATATATAACAAAGCTTAACAAATAACTAACAAATAAAGTTATTTACCAGAATTATTTGAAAAATATTACATAAATTAAAAATAATTAAATTGACAATACAATGAATAATACATAATAGGATGACTACGATAATAAATCAATAATACATGCATCATTAACAAGTACAAGTGCACCGAATAACTACACTGGTGACTCGATGACGATGACGATGCACGCAATCCCCAGGAGTGTGTGCGTCTGGTGGGTGTGTGGCCCTCATCCCAACCACCTGCACTGGCCCCTGCCACGTGTTCTCTTGCTCGTCATCATCATCGTTCTGCCCTGTGGGCCCCCACCGAACGTGTATCCCACCCTGCTAACTATGCCATGCATGTACCATGAAGAAGGATCCTATTGCGGCAGTATGGACGCCCCTAGAACGTGTTCCGATGGAGTCTGGTGTGTCGAAGGATCACCCTGCTAGTACCACTGTGAACCCTCAGGTGCATCGGGATATTGGGGGTACTGTGCACTAAGGAGCTCGGTGAAGCTAGCAGTCTGAATTGCAGCAGCCTAAAAATCATGTGTGTCGCTCTAGCCAGACGTTTGCTGCGTGCTGTCAATGACGTCCTCTTGATTAGTCGATGATGCAAGCAGAGGTGTCAGTGTAGTCTAAAGAGGTTGTGTCCACTGCAGGGCCTGTGAACCCAGTGTACACTGCTCGGGTGCAGGAGCCTGCGTGCACTCGTTGCGATGCTCCTAAACCGAAGGTGCCTCTCGCGACTGTGCCCGAACGGGTTCATCATGGGCACTGGACGAGCGTGTGCTATGGGATGCACAAGATGGGTGCATGGCTAGTAGTTCATACCCCCTCCAACGTGGGGCACAATAACCTAGACCACGTATAGCGGACATTAAGCGGGACCCTCTCATCCTTGTAGTCCCGGAGAGGGTTCTGATCCCATCACTTTGATGACCCGCTTGCTTCCCCACAAGCTTGCTTCGCCTACGTATACATCTCGTACACCTCTTCGGTCTGTAAAAGATGAAGGTCATATTAGTAATACAGAGGTTTAACCAATAAAAATTGTTATAAGTACCGCATCACTTACCACAATATGAAGAAGGCAAATACAATCCTCGAGGAAGGGTCTATGGGCCAGCTCTACAAGTCCACTGAGTAAGGTGGCACGCGTGCAGGACGATACCACGAAAGATACTCCCAATATATGGCATTGTCGTATTGTTCGGCAAGAACGATGATATCCATCATGGCTGACTTCGTCCACCTCTGTAGGTGCTCGGTAGTCACGGATGCCCAGTCCCGCATGCTACCACCCCCTTGTGCGCTTCTCTTGTACGTGACATAAATAGTTATAATTTATTCACATGAATCACCTAAGGTACTAATACTACCTACAATAACACACTTACTCGTACGCCCGACTGGTGTCTCGTGGGGGAGATACTGGCACCACCTGACGGTACACGAACTACCTTTTTAGGGATCGGTGATGTCCTAAGAGGGGGTTGAATTAGGACACTTAGAACTATTTCAGCTCCAAAAATAACACAAGATAAGCATATATCAATTTATATCTAAATGTGATATAAGTTTATCTAATGTGTCTACTCTACCGATCAAAGTACTTGCAACATATCTAAGAAGGTAAATTGCAAGAATGTAAATACGGAAATGTAAATAAGGTAGAGAGAACAAACTCGGCATAAGGGATTTTGTCTCGTGGTATCGATGGCATGAATGCCACCCCTAGTCCACATTAAAGCTCCACCAAGGATATGCTCCCGATCGGCACCCGGTCATGGCTCTTGAACTACCAAGTCACAAAGACAAGGCCTCCACCTGGATGAGCCACCAAGAAAAGGTCTCACCACTAGCCTCTCTTCCAGTTCTTTGCCGTCATGATCACTTCGGAGCTTGAGCCACCAAGACAAGGGTCTCCATATCCTCGCACAATCGCCTTGCCGCCACTCCACACCAAGTTAGAGGGTCAACAAGCTTGTCAGTAAGTCACCAAGACTCCAAGGTGTTGGTGTACCACTTGGTACAAGGTTTGATCACTCCTTGATCCACTCTCTAGGCAGCAATCACCTAGCAACACTCTCTCTAGGCCTATAGGTACTAATCACTCACTAATCTTGTGCTTAATCACCTTGGATAATCACATTAAGTACTTTGGTGGCTTGAATGTCTTCTCGAGTGTATATGAGCTTCCTCTGGACTCCAACAGTATGTCACACCTTCAAAGAACTCAGTGGAGGGGTATTTATAGCCTCAAACCCGCGCACTAGGTGTTAACCCAATGGCTCAGAAAATTTGTTAACACCGGATGATCTGGTGAGAACAATAGTACTAACACCAGATCATCCAGTAAGTACACTCTTACAAACTAGCTGTTGGAACCCCACTCAAGCCTCTGTGAACACCGGACATACTGGTATATACTTCATCTTCATCACCGAACTATCCGGTGAGTATATACTTAGCATCCGAGCCAACTGCATCCTCTCTGTGTAAATTGCTTTAGTGTAAGCATCCGATGCACATCACTTTATCACCGGACTATCTGATGAGTTGACTTCTGCCAACCGATCCAATGCAACCCTCTTTGGAAATAATGCTTCGGTGTATGCTGCATCCATCACTCAATTATTCGGTGTCTTGAACTTCATTGTGTGTGCAACACATTGATCACCAGACCATCAGGTGCTTTGATCTTCAACTTCAATGGCTGCAATCTTCTCTGGACAAAATGCTCTAGTGTGTATCTTCTCTGATAATCGAACCTTCTAGTGAGGTCTTCAGGCCTCTCTCCCCTTTGTCAAATATGCTCTGGTGAGTTCAACAGCCAGAGCACCGGACCATCCGGTGAGGCAAATCTTCCTAGGACTTCTCCAATTCAATCCAACTTTGTTCCGGCTGTGTTGGTTTCTTCATGTATTGCTTCCATAAGATCTACTAACATATATTATTGATAAACATGTTAGTTTCATTGACTATGTTATCATTAATCACCAAAATCACAGTCATGTCCTAATAGATCTATTTTCGCTACAATCTCTCACTTTTTGGTGATTGATGATAACATAACCAAAGCAAGTGAAAAATAATAAATGATACCAAATGTAAAGATCATAAGCGAGCACAAAGTCTTACCATATTGCTTGGATGCATGTTCTTACCACTTAATCCCCCTTTGTTGTGGCTCTCCCTTTCTCTATTGTCACTATCTCCATTGAATGGCCTATGCAAGAGCTTCTATTTTGTCAATATAGGCACCTAGCATCTTTTTTCTCCCGCTTTGTTAACTTCGGTATTCCTAGATATGTTGCTTATTGCTACAATCTCCTCGTATTATTTATCTTGCTTTGGTCGTCAAACTTCTCCTACTTTGTCAATAATCTCCCACAAAGGGCTATAAACACATATTGAACTCAAGGGAAAAATATTAGAGCACATGGGAGAGAGAGCTTCACAAATCATGATTTAATAAAAGGATACCGATTGTATGGATATCACTACAAATAAATGATACTAATTATAGGCTATGAAAGCACATGGATCATAATTTATGAAACTCACATAATATAGTCTAAACTCTCCCTATATGGGTGCATATATACAATGAGAAAAAAATATATACACAACTAGACAATATGTCAAGATAGAAAGTTTAAGTTATATTATGCATGGAGGTAGCTTAAATGAATAAGATTTGACATATATACCAATTGAGGCATTTAAGCATTGCATACCTCCGAGGGACATGTTGATTGCTCCATGAGACTACAAAAGATGTCACTAGAAACATATGTTAGTTTCAAAATCACAATCTATAAGATATACTCTCCTAAATATGTGCATACAAGTGTTGAATACTTGTGACATATATATGCACTTGTTATTGATAACAATGGGGGATTTATCCTATAGATTGGATCATGGCACATGAAAGATACCAATTGTAAAATCTTGTGCCATGTAAAGATCCTACAACTAATAAACCATGTCGGTTGTTCATGGGTTAGAGATAAACACAAGTAACCTACAATATAAAAACCTACACTATGCATTACAATAAATTGAAATAAGCATATACAATCCTAAACGAGGCAAATGAGCTAGAAGCAAAAAAACAAAATGTATGAACATAATTCTAGCTACCATTTACCTCTTTTACCTTTGGATAGGGATTCGGGTATACGATGATCATGATTTTTATCAAAGTACCCAAACTTGTATAGTTGACTTCTTTGCTTGAACCTTCACTTCATCTTGTGAGCCCAGTCTCCAAATTTCTATAGCCGCTTTGGGCTTCAAGTGTTCTTTGGAACCCAAATCGATTGGGGCCCCTTCATGTTGGTGATGACTTCATTGGGCACCAAAATGGGTTAGTTCCACCTCCGATACTTTCTCCTAACCATGTGTGCAACCACCTTACCATTGTCTTTCTTCTTGAGCTTATAGTAGTTGCTCTTGATCTTATTCTTGTAGTTGGGCTTGGTGTAGAGGTTGGAGATCTAGTGAGAGAGGTTCGCCATCTTCTTCTTCTCCTTGGTCTCCTTCTTCACTTGTTTGCATTGGAAGGACTTGTAGCCTTCTTCATGGCATTTAAAGCATGTCACGGTGGACCCCTCTGCAAGCTTGTTCATCATGGTTGCACGGTTATCTTGAGTAGGTTGGACATGATTCTTGCCTTTTAGTCTTACCAAGTCCTTCTTGAATTTCTCCACTTCTTTCTTAAGCTCATTATTCTCTTGTGCAATGAGGTTTTAGATTATTCTACAACAATATTTTCAACACAAATCTCATTGCAAAACGGTGAGCTAGATAAAGTAATTAAATCATCACAAGAAGTAGAAGCATACAACTTATGATTGAAATTAAATAGAGAGGTAGTTGCTTCAATGGGACCTTAGTTTGAGATTCAATGCACTCAAATTTAGCTTTAAGCTCTTCATGCTCCTTGGTTAGCAAATTGAATTTGCACAATAATTATTCATAATTAGAAATAAATATAGCATGAATGTCATTAAGTGCATTGAATTTCTTAAGCTCTTTTGATTGTTTCTTAAGGGCCCTTTGTTACTCATTGATTAAAAGAAGGAGTTCATCATAGGAAGGAGAATCCTCATCAGATTCATTATCACTTACATTACTATCCATACCTTTGGTCATAAGGCACTTGTGAGATGACTTGCGCGATAACGATTTGTGTGATGATGACCTTGATGAAGAGCTTTTTTTGGAGAGGAGGATGGTGAAGTTTTCATCACTTAAGCTTGACTCTTCATCATCTCTCACCCATCTTACTATGCTTCCGAGTGCCTTACCTCTTCCCCTTGTCTCCCTCTTGTTCTTGGTCTTCTTCTCCTTCTTGATATGATCAATTGTGTTGATCAAATCTCCAATATAGATAGGATGATCAATCTTAGCATTGATCATCTTCATGTTCTTCTCTAACTTTGAAAAGATCTTAGCCATCTTAGGATCAATTGTTTCATCACTTGATATGTTTTGATCATCCTCTTCATAGCTCTCTTCATCTTGATCACCATCATCTTCGCTTGAGCTTGACTCTTGCTCTTGTCTCCCTATCCTTGCCTCCATGTGTTGGTATTGAGCTTGCTTGCTTGTGAGAGCAAGGTTCTTGGTGTCGAATGAGTAAGAAGCTTCCACCCCTATGTTCATTGTCATCTTATGGGCGGTGATCTAACCGAGCACTTGACTTGGAGTCATCTTTTTGATGTCATTGTTGTCGTAGATGATGGAGACTATCAACTTGTATTTTGGAAGAAGAGCTCGAAGTATTCTTCTCACCACTTGATCATCTTTAATTGGCATCAACCTAACTCATTAACCTCATTAACAAGAATGTTTAAACGAGAATACATATCATTAGCACTTTTATAGGGTAGTTGCTTAATGTCATTGAACTTAGTAACAAGCACATGATATTTGTCATTGCGCATATCCTTAGTGCCTTCATGTATTTCAATGAGACTAATCCAAATATCATGTGCATTAGTGAGAGAATAAATACGATTAAATATATCAACGCATATAGATGATAAAAGGATACTCTTGACCAATGCATCTAATTGCCTCTCATTGTTTTGGTGATGTGAGGTATCATCCCATCCTCGGTTACTCTCCAATCCAACCCTCGAGCTTCCAAATAACAAGTCATTAGAACTTTCCACTGAGAGAAGTTTGTGCCATCGAAAAGTGGAGCACTATGAGAATCCATCCTAACCCCAAATGTCACAACTCACTAGACGGTGAAGCCTAATAGATCACAATGAGACTAAGGCTCAAATGCCACTTGAATTGGTGAAACCTTGTGAAAGGTGTGAAGCACTAACACAAATTGTAGAGCTAGATATGAGTCTTTTTGATACCAATTATAGGGATCGGTGATGTGCTAAGAGGGGTTGAATTAAGACACTTAGAACTATTTTTGCTCCAAAAAAAACACAAGATAAATCTATATCAATTTCTATCTAAATGTTCTCTAGATTTATCTAGTGTATCTACTCTATCGATCAAGGCACTTGCAAACTGTCTAAGAAGGTAAATTGCAAGAATGTAAATACGAAAGCATAAAGAAGGTAGAGAGAGTAAACTCGGCATAAGGGAATTTTTCCTGTGGTATCGATGTCATCAATACCACCCTTAGTCCACATTGGAGCTCCACCAATGATATGCTCCCGGTCGGCACCCGGTCACGACTCTTGAGGCACCAAGTCACAAAGACAACGCCTCCACCCGAATGAGCCACCAAGCCACTAAGGAAATGTCTCACTACTAGATCTCTTCTGGTTTCTTGCCATCATGATCACTTTAGAGCTTGAGCCACCAAGGCAAGGGTCTCCGCGTCCCCGCACAATCGCCTTGCCACCGCTCTACACCAAGTCGGTGGGTCAACAAGCTTACCAGCGAGTCACTAAGACTCCAAGGTACTGGCGTACCACTTGGTACAAGGTTGGATCACTCCTTGATCCACTCTCTAGGCAACAATCACCTAGCAATATTCTCTCTAGGCCTATAAGCACTAATCACTCACTAATCTTATGCTTAATCACCTTGAATAATCACATTAAGCACTTTGGTGACTTAGATGTCTTCTCAAGTGTATATGAGCTTCCTCTAGACTCCAGTAGCATGCCACACCTTCAAATGACTGAGTGGAGGGGTATTTATAACCTCAAATTTGTGCACTAGCCGTTAACTCAATAGCTCAGAAAAGTTGTTAACACCGGATAATTCGGTGAGAACAATAGTACTAATACAGGATCATCCAGTGATACACTCTCACAAACTAGCCGTGGGAACCCCACTTAAGCCTCTGTGAACACCAGACATACTAGTGTATACTTCATCTCCATCACCAGACTATCCGGTGAGTATATACTTAGCATCCGAGCCAACTGCATCCTCTCTGTGTAAATTGCTTCGGTGTAAGCATCCAGTGCACATCACTTCTTCACTGGACTATCCGGTGAGTTTACTTCAGCCAACCGAGCCAATGCAACTCTCTCTAGAAATAATACTCTGGTGTACACAACATCCATCACCGGACCATTCGGTGCCTTGAACTTTGTTCTTCAACATTTGGCACCCTGTTCATTGGCTGGTGTGTGCAACAAATTGATCACTGGACCATCTGGTGCTTTGATCTTCAACTTCAATGGCTGCAAACTTATCTAGACAAAATGTTTTGGTGTGTACCTTCTCTGATCACTAGACCAGGTGAGGTCTTTAGGCCTCTCTCCCCTTTGTCAGATATGCTCAGTGAGTTCAACACCTAGAGTACCAGACCATCCTGTGAGGCAAATCTTCCTATGACTTCTCCAATTCAGTCCAACTTTGTCCCGGCTATGGTGACTTCTTCATATATTGTATCCATGAGACTTACTACTATATATATTCTTGACAAACATGTTAGTCTCATCGACCATATTGTCATTAATGACCAAAATCACAACCATGGTCTAATATGGTCATTTTCGCTACACCTCTGTACACGTTTAGGAGAATATATTTCCACATTGTTCACGTACAACAAGAAGCATCAGGTCATATATAAGTTTGAGTCACGCCAATAAAATGATGTGATGAGCCCTCCAGTCGTATTTTTGGCCACTTGTGTCATACGCCATGGATCCCACTCCACGAGATCGACGCTAAGGACGTCCAAATCACTGATCACTCAGGAGTAGCTACCATGGTCTTACTGTTGACTCCATCTCATCCTGGTATGCATCCACCGATACCCCATCGTAGGCCTTATGTCATCTACAATGCCATCGGAGATGGGGACTGGTGTAACACCTCAGGGACCATAAAATCTAGAATGCCACTAAACTACATGACCTACATCTGAACATATCTCCCATGTATTATAAATAATGCGGAAGCAATAACATAAATAAGCATGATATAAAACATATCACACTAGAATTTAAAAACATCCTAACCAGGACCAAGAGTAAACCATTAAGTTTTAAGTCACAACCACACTGTAAACTTCAAACACACGACTCTAATGACTAACCATAATTTATTATTATAGCTCGGTGATATTAAATGAAGACATGAAGTGTAAGATGTGCTTTTCTAATCCTGCCCTCCATTCTAGCTTCAAGTAGAACAACCTGGGGCGGAATATTGCAAGAGTGAGATTCGGTGATCTTAGCAAGTGAACTACTTTAACAAGCTATTTAAACCACAGTATTTAAAGCATCAATTTAAAACTTAAACATGTATAAAAAGACATGACATTATCCATCATGTTCATTTTTAAGCAAGTTAAATAGTTACTTCTAAAAAAAGGTCAATATATACATGTTCGTAGCAAACATAATTATAACATAAGCAAGATAAAAAAAATACTATTTATCCCATATGACATGATAACAACATCAAAAATTGACTTTAACTTCTAAAAGTTAAATATGACTTGTAAGAAAAAATCATCATTCAAGACATCATGAATACAGTTCAAGCCATATTAATAATAAATGACAGTTTTAAGAATAACCAACTTGTGACCACATACCTTCTACAATTAGTAAAGTTACTCAAACATTTGCATACCATGCATCATAACCAAATTGAATATGGAATATTACTATAACACAATATGATCCATATGGATACTGTGCAATGCAAATCCACGTAGGACTTCAATACCTTCACTAATCCACAAGTCATACCACAATGAGCATATCCACGGAGAAGTGTCGCTTCTCATAGTGACCTCCAATGCTACTTCAACATATCCAACAATCAATTACATACGGCAATGCATATCAATGCATGACATGTCTTCTTTTACATCACATTCCTCCTTGAGCAACGTACAATGTGTAACGGTACGGTTGTAATATTCACAACATAACTTCCAATGCATATGAAATGCAATGCAGCGCAATGCACATGATATACTTCAAATGCCAAATTATAAACCGTATAGTTCACAACTGTGAACATACATCAACGTTTTCTAGATAATTAATATAAGCCACTTTCATCCACATATATCCATCATTCCTTCTTCATGTTAAAGTGCAAATGACATGAACATAAACATATAGCAACAATAAACTTACTTTGAAAGAGCAAGGCCTACTCCGTTTCGTAACCACATACTACAAGTTTAATTGTATGTAGGACACAGAAAGATAACAATTATGCTTCTGTTAGCTTATCATTTAACATGCATAAGGTTTCAAAATATTATATTCTAACTATTGGGATCGAAGTCCCAGACAAGGCGGGCCTTCAGAAGTGGAGGTATCGAAGGTCCCTTAGAGTGACACGTACTGGAAGTGGAACAGTTTTCAATTACCTCTTACGGTTACACTGTGGCTCTATTTATAGCCCGTACCCGGCGATCACGGGTCTCGTTTACATATCTTACCCCCTAACCTGCTATATTCCCGGAATATCCGAAGGTAATATGGTACAAATGAGCATGATTCCATAATTACAACAGTACCCAGGACAACCGTAGTCGGGCCCACTGTCGAGCTGGCCATCCATTCGAAGGGTATCGAAGCCCTCTTCGCCCGGTCGCATGACGGGCAGCCTTCGCCCCCCGGTGAAGACCAGGTCATGCCTTCGCTTGTTCCAAAAGATGCAGGATGCGAACCGAGGCTTCGCTCGACAGTCAAAGTCAATTAGCCTCCGCCTTCGCCGATTCGGTGACCTGAAGGTGCGTGGACGCCCGCACCCTTCGACCAACTTCACTCCCTGATCTCCGCGACTGACGGACGAACTCCTGCAATCAGCACGATAGCTATCACGTAGCATCTCCAATAAACTTCACGGTTCCCTTTGAGTCAGGGGGGTGGCGGGAGATGATCCCCAACACTAACTAGTTATAGACATATGAAACAGCCCTAAAAAAGAATTAAATGCCCACCTACAAGACAAAGTATATCCTCTTCTATAAGCTTCTATATAACCGACATCATTATCCTCAAATAACCTAACCATTAGACATAAGATGAGGTTGTGCTAGAAATGACTAAACCGACAAGGCATCATCAGTATTGCATAAGACTCCATCAACTATAGCCAAAAGATTAAACCAAATTCATAGATCCAAAGTAAGTAGGTATAATCTTCTAAATTAATGAATATAATCATGTGTGTGGTATTCTTATAAGTGGAGGTAGCAAAAATAATAAATTAAAGTTGTGACAACAATCACCACGCTCACTTGCCTTTACCGACGATGAAGATAAGACATACATGCATCGGCGCAACACCACCTACTCAAACGCCCATATATCAACACTACAACTTACCACATGAAATACAAATAGCAAGGAACATGGTCCTACACCCCGCAACCCATCCAACAAAAAAAACCGACACTCATTACATTCGTTTAACTGCAGCAATGCTACTTCACTTTTTTGTATCTTTTTATTTACAACAGAAATGATAGGAAAAAAAATACATTTCTGAATACTACAGAACAAGACCTACAACTTTCATGGAAATACCATATATTTATACTGCCATTAAGGTGGCCTAAACTGCAACTAAAAACAGACTTCGGAATCTGTTTGAAATTTCAGACAGCAAGCTTCACATTTTTATATCTGCCACACCATAGACCCAAAAAATCTAAACCTTTGTGGACATGTGTATCACAACACAATATTAAACTTTGGTATAACTTTGATCTACAGGAAACATCATTATCATGACCTAATCAAGCTCTGAACATTCATCATTGAAATCTATCAACAATTGACAGCAGAAATTTCAGAACAGAATAACCAGAGCTATACCCATCGAAAAAAATGCATGCTATACACCTTTGAAATCTTAACAAATCCTCTACAACTTTTGAGTTGACTACTTTTGCAGGAAAAATCATTAAGGCCACAAAAACAGAAGCCCCAATGAAATTGCACGTGCTGGAATTCCAGGAACCCTAACTTGAGGTGATTTTGATGCAATCTTGAACTTAACCTCTAATTCCCTAGGCTAAACCTCATCTAAGAACATGAATAATGCCGGTAAAACATACAAAAAGACTTATCACTTGGAATCCCATTGTGGATAGCAATCCCCTTTTCCTCCCTCTCTTTCCCTCCATGTTCCCACCTTGTTGCACCTTGTATTCTCCTTCCTCTTGATTGCAACAGCACAGGGGTGTGACCACAGGTGAGGTAGGGTGCAAGGCAGCAGCAGGGCGGCAGATTAGGAGGAGCAATAGGGAAGCAGGGGCAAAGGTAGCTAGCAGGGAGGAGAGGCAGCCAATAGTAGGAAGAACGACCAGCAGGAACAAGGAGGTAGCCAGCAAAGGGGGACTAGGGTTAGGGGCAGCAGCTAGACCTAGGGCCCAAAGGTGATGGTTGGCCTAGGCTCAGGTTAACTAGGCCCAGGTAGGCATGATGCACTCCATGTTTTTTTAAGAAACATTTTATGTAATATTCACCTCCCGTGATTCGCCAAAAACCGGAAACAAAGCGGCAAACCCATAAAAAGTGACCTTTTGACTTTTACAGTGTTACAACTAGATAGTAGCTCTTGAGCACCCAAGTCCGATAAACAGGGAGGTACTCATAGATTCATAGCTGTAAGAAGTGTAGACAGTATGTAACAGATCTCTTCTTTTATCGCTAGGTTGCATCACATAATCATCTATAGGTGGCAGCCAGCACAACAGATCCCCAACTATAAGATATCAACTCATAAGGATGTGACGTGAGCTAACTCGCTAACCATACAATGGAGGATGACATAATCATCTTTCGTGTTGCAGAACATGATGCCTCCTAGCAGGGACGTACAAGTACACCTTATAGTGTTGTATAACTGTAGTCTCATCCGCATTCAGTGGGCATGGACCAAACTGTGGTAGCTCATGAATCCAGGACATGGAAAGGCCAACATCCTTCTTGTCATATTGCACACCAACCTACAAGATGCAAAGGGTTAATGAAGCTTGAATAGCACTACAATATTTGAAATGCATTACATAACAAATAATTATATACCCTCAACGTAACCCTTCCACTGCTTATTTTCTAGTCGTGAAACGACTATCGAAGCACCCCTGATTGGTAGTCCGGTCAGCATGGCCACGTCCCTCAATATTACAGTCATCTTGCCAAATGGAAAGTGGAACGTGTGCATTTTAGGACGCCACTGATAGACGAGACCTGTGAGAAATGCCTCCTCAATCAGCGGGAGAGGTGTCCTACCACCACTCGCCATGAGAGTTCTGGCCATCATGAGAGCGAAAAGTAGTAGTCCTGCCTGTGCAAGTGGCTCGTGGAATCGAGAGTCTAACTCCTTAATCGTATGGACACTCCGAGCTCGCAACGGAAGCAACTGCAAAAGGTATCCAATACATGTACTGAGTTAGTAGTAAATTATCATGGCAATTAAAAAGCACATATAATCGTAGTACTTGTTACCCTGTGAAAATCATCTGTCCCCTATAGTTCTTGTCGTACCGCTGCTGAAGAAGCTTAGGAAGACCACGATTAGCCATGACAATGATTTTAAGCTACATAGTTCAATAAGTAGGTGAATAACAAATTAGAATATATTACAAGCTTCATGCTTCAATAAGTATGTGAATAATAAATTAGAATATATTACAAGCTTCATAGTTCAATAAAAAAATATCATATGTGATGCTAGTATCATACGATATATTACAAAATAAGTAGTACGACTAATAGGGGAATAACAGTTTAGAATACAAACCATGACTGTGAATAACTTCAAACAATAAACTAAAATGCAACAACTCTAATACACTACAATTCGATAGTGATCTGATAGTTTACTGCCGGGTCGGGCATGTCCTCATATCATGGCTAGGTTGTTTGCAAAGTTTGTACTTGCATAGACCATCAACAGTATCTGCTTCATCCATGTCACCTTGCAGCCTTGTGGCTCTAGGCCTTCTAGGATCTGCGCGTCGTGCTCGGGGATAAGGTACCCACTTAGACTCCTCGATCGCTTTGTAGCTACTTCTGATGTTGAAGGACCACATCTTTAGAAGTCATATACTCCTCAATGCATCGATCATAAAGTATGATGCTATATACTGTGATACGTCATTGCCGCCCATGCCGATCATAAGACATGCGAGCACGGGATATGGTGCATTTTTGGCTTATTGCATGTGCAGTTCACCTCGAGAGGCCCAAGTTGACATTGTTACACGGTGTCCCCTGCGCTATACCATGAAGCATACCTACAGCGGCACATGACCTCGAATTCATTATTGGCCAGGTCATAGATTTTCGTCCGATGAAAGTGTGCCTTGTTCCTCCTTCTGGATATGATTTTCTCCACCTTAGGTGCGAACCGCATGTTGTAATTCAAAGCAACATTCCACGGTCTCGAAAGTAGTATGTCGTTCTATAGAATGTGATCTCAATGATGGCACACAATGGGAGGCTCCGTACTCTCTTTAGGATATTGTTGAATGCCTCTGCTATGTTCGTTGTCATGATGTTGTATTTAACATGGGATACAATAATTTTAGAAGGTCTATTTGCATAACAAAATGTACAATATGATCATTTAAATTCTATATGCTAACTTGGCACCATGAGTGTCATGGATTAGGGCCCAACGCTCCGTCGACTTCCCCACTATCCACTGGCTAAACATCGCACATGAACGGCTAACAATAGTTTATCCCCCAACTATTTGCGTTCGCAGATGGTCCTCCTATACTTGTTGATCTGTCATCATCTTGCGAGTGGTCTCATTTAGCTCTCTCCATATCTCGTTGAACTTCATCTGCTGATTCTGCAGCACAACCCTTTGAATCTCTTTACAAGGGACTTGTTGTGGTACTTTGAGTACAGGTTCCCTCCCAAGTGTCACATGCATCATCTTCTCTCCACATCAGGCCGTGCAATGGAGTAGTTTATGCTATCATGCAGCACATCCAACGCATGCAGAAGGCCCTTGTTGCAGTTTGAGATGATGCAAACTTGTTCCATGTTGCCTACAACACGTGTCCTTACCAAAGTGAGGAACCACAACCAGCTATCATTGTTCTCACTATCAACCATTGCAAAGGCGAGAGGAATGATCTGATTATTTGTATCCACCACTATCGCTGTTATAAGGGTACCATGGTACTTGCCGCTTAGAAATGTGGCATCCATGCATACAACCGGCCTGCAATGTCTGAAAGCTTTGATACGTTGTCCAAATGACCAGAATAATCTAATGAGGTATCAGACAGTGGTGCTATATGACCCATCCTCTACCTTGATCGGCTCATCCGTCATGGCCCACTGAGTCCCTGGATTCGTCATGGCAATCTTCTGCAGTAGCCTCAGAGCACAGTTGTAAGACTCCTCAAAGCTTCCAAATAGCATCTTCAATGCCTTCTGCTTCGCTCGTCACACGGTGTGATAATTATTCAGCATACCCGTCTTAGTTTGCACCTCCTCCATAATGGATTTTGGCGACAAACAAATGTCCATGCCAACAAGGGTGATGAAGAGTTGGGCTATGAACCTCGTATCAACAGCATGGCTTATATTCCTAATAGCCTCTTTGTTGTATGTATGTGGATGTGTCTACTGATCACAAAATAGTTCTCATATTTTGGTTTATGTGCTCGTACGAAGTAAGGACAATTTGGGTGCTTCATACACCTGACCTCTTATTCCGTAGGGTTAGATCGGGCGCACTTAAGGTCCCGTCTTATCATTACAGCATAGTTGCTAATAAAGTGGATGACCTCCCCCCTATTACGAAATTTTTGCCCGAGTTAAATGTCGCTATTCTAGTATCCCCAGTTAGATAAGGTATCATACTCAACGACGGCGCAATCCAACAGCCTAGCACCACGAAAGTATTAGATCGCCGACACCGGGTCATTGTTGTCAGCAGCTTCTTCATCCCTACTACCACTAGCTTCATCATCCATGCATCCTGCATCTACCTCAGAAGGGTCCACTCTAGCTCCCTCTCTACCGGAACTGCCCTCCCTAACATGCCTTCCATCCTCTTCATGCATCACATGCTGGTCTGATCCTTCTACAGTAGTCACTGCGTCACTTTGCACTAGTCGTGGCACTATGTTTATGTACACCCTCATATCAAAGTTCTTCTCCAATGCCTTGTGTAAGTACAAAGCTCACGCGTTGTTCCTTCTCATCTCGAACAACGTATGGACAACGACAGAGCTGTTTCGAATGAGCCGTTGCCGCACACCCTCCAGTATAACAGTATGAGATTGCTGGTTCACATGCAAAAAGCTTATAACATATGTTTTCATGCTATCTAGGTTATTAGGTACCTCAATCGAACCCTCTATGTACTGGCAGTTCTGAATTATTACGAGTCTATTATGTAAAATTGCGGACGTTCTCCATAATAAATATGAAAATTAATATTGTATCTGCTAAACTAATGTACATATAATAAAATAACTACTTAGATATATATACGATACACAACTAATTACACTCCTCGTTAAATAATAAATATATTAACAATGCAAATTAAATATTATAGTACTTACCAATGCTAACTATTTAAGTAATTAACAATACTAATTAAATCATCAATATTGAATTCAAATAAAAATAACTAAACAGTCTTACACCACTATCCATCCATCATTCTCATCACATCTCATCCCTGACCACCTCTCTGGTCATACAGTTGTTCAGTACGCACCATTATTTTAATGGATTGAATTAAAATCCTAATTAAACAGGCGCGCATCACTATTAATTAAAAAATTCAATTTGACAATCTTTGGTGTATTGTGATTTAATCGAATCTTTCTGTCCAACCCAAATTTTTTAAATCTTTTGTGAAATTTATTTATTTCTTTTTTTCTTTCTTTCTTTTTTCTTTTTCTCTCTTTTCTCTCATTGCATCGACACCCTACTTACACCTATAGAGAGCATGCATTCACTAGGCCATCACCCTACCCACCACTAGCACAAAGTGCCACCACTAGGCCATCATATTATTAAACTAATTAAATAATCTAATTACACTGACTAATCAAATTCACGTTAATTACTATTATACATTCTACTTACTCTGACTAAGCAAATATTACTATTATACAAATTCACGCTAGTTACTATTATACAAATTTACACTAATTACTATTACATTGACTAAGCAAATAATCAAATTCATATAATCAAACTAAGCAAATAATTTTACAAATGTAATTGAACGGATTAAACAATCTACTTACTCTAATTACTATTATTATCGCAAATATTAATTAAATACATATTTAAGTACTTAATGTAACTCGTGTTGCTGCTCCTCCTCGCCTCGGGCTGATTCTTCTCACCTCGTGCTACTGTTACTCCTCACCTTGCGTTGTTGCTGCTGCTCCTCGTGTTGCTGCTTCTCCTTTCCTCATTTGCTCGCGCTGCTCGTCTCCTCTCTTCTCGTAGCGATGCGTCTCCTTACCAGCCTACATCTCCTTATAACGAAACACAGCAGCGCAGGGGCTAAGACATGTGAGCACGCAGGGGCAACATCGTGTGGGGTGCTGTCAAAACTGACAAAAGCCAAAGCGGTCGACGCACCAAAAGCGGCGACATGACACGACGTGAAGGGACGGCAGCACCACGCTGGCCTGTATAAGGTGTCGAATACAGCACTATACACTATATTTGGCACTTTAGATGCCGAATACAGGGAGTTTTTTGCACCGGATATAGGGAGTTTTTGGCACCGAATATAGGCTAGGCCCATCGTTTTTCGGTGCTTCGGGTACTGGAATCGATTTTTTGATGTTTGAGGTGCCGAATACATGTGCTAGATTTACAAATACGGTGATATGTTGTCTATTCTGGCAAATACGGTGGTATTTGTTGTCTATTTTTGGATTTTAGCCGTAGCTTGAGATGCTGCTCAATTCTTCATGTGTTCAGTGATTGTTGGACTGAAATGGATTGGATAGGTTAAGTCCAAGGGGGTCACAAAGACAGTGCTTCTGGTGAAGGCGGCAGCTATGGCGCTCACCCAGCACCCTGTTGTGTATGCCAATTGCAGGGATGGGAAGAGCTTCAGTTACAACAGCAATATAAACATTGCAGTAGCTGTTGCGATCGAGGGTGGCCTTCTTACTCCAGTCCTGGAGGATGTTGATAAGGTTCATGCTTATTGCAACAGCTGTGTTTTCTGTAAATCAATGTGTCATTTTAGCCTGAGTGCATGATAGATGATATGTGCCTACTAAATAGCTCCAAAAATTTATATTGCAGTTGGATACATACCTGCTTGCTCGGAACTGGCGAGTGCTGCTCAAGAAGGCACGCACGAAGCAGCTACAACCATCTGAATACATCTCAGGTATAGAACGTATTGTGTGGTGGTTGACACTTGCTGTTCATGGAAACTTTGCTTACTTGACGATCTGATGATGTGTAGGGACGTTTACACTGTCCAATTTGGGTATGTTTGGGGTTGATAGATTCGATGCAATCCTTCCACCTGGTTAGGTGAGTTTTTCTCTGAGTTGGATTAGCCTTGTCTATTGTTTGGTTGTGTCTTATGGTGTGAGCGTCGCTTGTTGAGTTGAGGTTGTATTGTCGTTATGGGGTTTTATGTCGGTTTTTTTTCTTCTGAAACCGTGCATTTGTTAAGTTTTTCAGGTCCAGTTTCCTTTATAAACTGGAACAACTCTCTTCTTTTTTTTTAATATATGCTCAGCTCTAGCTCTAGCTCACCATTCGATTCAAAAAAAAATTAAATTGCTGATACAATTGCATTTACGCAACAAGAGAACCAAGAATGATTGTATGTAAATGTCTCAATGCAGGGTGCTATCATGGCTGTTGGAGCTTCGCGGCCTACTGTGGTGGCTGACAAGGATGGTTTTTTAGTATCAAGAATGAAATGCTGGTTAATTTATCACATCTATAATTTGTGTATGTCGAAGCTCTGGTTAGTGACTGCTGTTTAAAATTCTGTCGTTTGCCTGCAATTGTGAAGGTCAATTTGTGTGTGCCCTAGCACATGTAATTGAAGTCTATTTCATCATATCTACCATAGCTAGACCTTCAAGCATTTAACTACAACGCCCATCTTATTGACAAAAGATAAAAGACAGCACAGTATCTTGTTCGATAGTAGCTATCCACTTTCCTTGCAGAGATGCTGCTTATGATTTAACAAATTGATCCTGACATTTTCAGGTGAACGTTACTGCTGATCATAGGATTATTTACGGTGCTGATTTGGCAGCATTCCTGCAAATGTTTGCAAAGATGTTGAGGATCCTGAGAGCCTCACATTGTAAGGGAAAGTCCTTGCAATTGTTGTCTACATGTCTTTGATTTGTTTGGTTCCCAAGTGGGAAACAGTGCCAATAAATAATAATGCTATGAAGAGTTTGTAAAGGCAGCAAGGCACTGAAAGTAGGATAATGAGTTTTCTCTCAATGTTATTTCTGCAAAGAGAACTTTGATTATAGTTATATAAACCTAAAAACATGGGACTGCTCATTATCATCCCATGTTTCTTTTCCTGGATGTAGATATCCTAACTGAAAAGGTCATGAATAATTCTACAGAGCACTAATAATGCAAAAGGAATTCACTTCCTTTCTGAGCATCTTGTTTGCGGCTTGGATGAATACTGATTAGCAAAAAATTCAGGTTAACCGGCAGCAGACTAGCAGCCCATGGACATCGAACTCTTGATCTGTGGTGAAATAATTAAATTGTCCTTCAACTTGATCCAAGCCCGTACGATGCACTATGTTACTGTCATCCAGCAATTAACAGATCGGACACTGAACTTTCTCATAGTGCTCCAGCAAGCCTTACAGAACAAAATGATGCAGGATTCCTACATTACAAGAAGGTAAATCATGCCAAGCACATACATTCAGCTAGATGCATACATCCTCTGAGACGGTCCTACCTTGCTGCAAAGATCTGCAGGTCACACTCCAGAGGTTCCAGTTGACAGTCTACCAGAGCTGAAGGTAGAGAGAACTTCAACACCAGCCTCGTTTAGGGCATGTGGCCGGCGCCTTCCCCTTCTCCGGCCGGCGAGGCCTCCCTGACCTCCAGTATCTCGACTCGCCGGTTGGTCCGCTTCCTGATCTTGATCGCCACGTCCTGCGGGCTGAAGGCGCCGCAGACGCTCACCCGGCCGTGTTTCTTGTCGATTTGGTAGCTCTCCAGCTCTGCAAAAAAGTTCAGAAACTCTCGCAAACTGAGGTTTCAGGCGGGTGCTGCTGCCGGCGTCATGCGCTACTGGCAAACATGGACAATTGGAGGGTTAGTATACCTTGCATCTGGAGAAGAGCCCTTCTGATCCTCCGGTAGCACCCATTGCAGTCTATGTTCATCCTGAGGGTCATGCAGTAGAACTGCGACAGCGTAGAGAGTCAGAGAAACATCACTGCCTTTCAAGTTTCAAAAGCCATTCTGCTTGGACTGAGAGATGGTGGTGGCAATTACCCTGTAGTCCATGGAGGTGGAGGAGCTCGGCGGCGGCGACAACGCCGGCACGGCGGCTTCGACTGACCGGAGGTGCTCAGAGTGTGAAAAGCCCCAAGGAGAGCGAGGACTTTGTTAGGTGGTTGGCGTGGGAGGCATGGCTTGATTCTTGCTTTGCTTACAACTCGCGAGTTGTGAGCCTCTTTATGGTCACTCGATCGATTCACTCCCTTGTGGGCTCGATTTGCGTTCACGGAATCAGATTCTTGGGCAGTGCAGCCTGGCTTCCATGCACAGTCCTTTTCGCATCCACACAGCTTTTGTTCAGCCTGCCATTCTTCGCCGTGTTGATTTGGACGGATGACCTGTAAGCATGGATACCTATACGCTTTCTATTTTTTCGTTACTCTCAGATTAACTGAGTTCTAAGATGCACTCCCTCCGGTCAAGAAACCTTTTAGACAAGGTTCCTGACAAACTTTTAAAACTGTAGCCGAAAGTAGTAGTACTTATTAATTGCTCTTTCTAGTCTAAAATAAGTGTCATTTTGGGTTAGATGTAGTCAAATTTTTAAACTTTGAATATAAATTACTTTTCATATATTAAGTTTAAAATCTAGTTCAAATTTGTACGAAATACAAACGTTTCTAACAAACACCCCTCGTCCAAACACCGCCGGAGTAAAAAGTTGAGAAAGTATAGGCATGGAAGGAGCTAAGCCAAAATTGGCTTGCAAATTACAATATTTAATGGTTTCTATTTTCCAGTAACCATAAACAACATTCATGTAGCTATCTACTCTAATTACAATCCGGGAATGTTTTTGCAGAGCTCATATTAATTGGAGCAATAACTTTACTCAATAATCATTCAGCCGGTCAGCACGAAACTAAACATGCTCCTGAGCTCGGAAAACTATCCGGACAGGTGATCCTCCTTGAGCTTTTTGGTAGGTGAACTAGAGAGCACACAAAATTGTTGTTAGCGATAGCAAGTTCTACAAATGTTGAATCGTCTCAATCCATGGTCAATCCATGAATCTTTACCCAGTTCTTCATATGGGCTTGAACCTTGACGATTCCACAATTGTGCTTACTAAACATACGCCAAGACAGCACTCTCAACAGGAAGCCAATCCAAAAAATCCACCAAGGTAGCAAAATGAGGCAATCTCCATTAAGCGTTCGGGTCATGTAATCGCTTAACCTTCGACAGCCTGCATCTTGGCTCGCTTCTGTACTTCACGGAGCATACTTAAGCTTGCTGCCTGATCTTCATGACGAGGCCATGCCCTCACAACACGGAACAAATCCCTAATGGCAGATAATGTATCCTCACTCTGTGCACTGACAAGCTTATCTTGAGTCATACGGAATGGCTTCCCATATTTGGCCTCAAAGTCACTTGACTTCTCATTAGCCCTTCGAAGCACTGAAGCAGGTATTCCTGGATATCAAGAGAACAATATGAGCACACATCACTTGTCTCCTTTTGAGTTAATACTGTAAGGCCTTAGGGAAAAAAAACAATTGAATTCAAGCAAAAGATGTACTGAGAAGTAAGCATATTTGCTTGGAAATAACCTGCCAATCGAGCAACATTTACACCATAGCTTTTGGGGCATGAACCAGGTGCTAATCTATAAAGGAAAGTCACTTCTTCCATTCCTCCTCCTCCCACTCCTACCTCGCATGCCATATGACAAAGTGATACCTGTGATGTGAAATGTTGAAATATGCAGGGTTAAAGGCTTGGATAAGGTTGAATTAACTGGGGAGAAAATGGATCAATTACCTTGGTATCCTTATGTTCCATTGCTAACCTATGGTAGTGCGTAGAAAACAAGCCTAGACATTGCACATGATGAACAAGATATTCTAGAACAGATGCCCTGTTGTAGTAAGGCAGCAAATCAGTGATACCATATCGAGCATAACAGAAAGATGAGACAAGAAAAGAATGAATAGATATCAGGAGTACGCAACAGCTCAATATTATGGTCTTTAATTCAACTTACGCGATAGCTTGTCCATCAGAAGTTGATGTACCCCGTCCAAGCTCATCTAAAGCCACAAGAGAATTCTTGGTAGCCGATGACTGTAGCAAAAGTTGTGCAGAAGTAATAGATGAGAAAACATGCAAATTAATACTTGTCATTCATATCAGGAAGGAAAAACTTACAAGCATAGAAGCAGTCTCCATGAGCTCCACCAAGAATGTACTTTGGCCAGCCATAATATGATCCCTTGCTCCCATGCGAACAAATATACGGTCAACAAGAGAAAGCTCAAGGCTTTCTGCAGGAACATCTGCTCCAATCTGGCAAACAACTTGAAATAAGTCCTCGTGAACAAGTAATTTTGAGACTTGAGTACTTGATAGATAATGGTAGTAGATTACCTGTGCCAATATAATAGTAAGACAAACTTGGCGTAAAAGAGTTGATTTACCACCCATATTTGGACCAGTAAGAACAATAAAGCTGGCGTTCCCTTGCCCACCTATCTTAACATCATTTGGTACAAAAGAACCCTTGCCTAAGGAATCACTTCGTAGAATGGGATGCCCAAGATTTCTTGCATGGAAAGTAGGAGTATCATCTGGGCCATTTGATTCTTTGATAGTTGGACGGCATCTTGGTCCCTCGAAATAATCACTCGCAATAGCAAGACTTATCAAGACATCAATCTCTGCATTAAAAACCAAAGGCAGCATTTAGAGTAAAAAAATATAACACAATGGATCTAAGATATCCATCATCGAGTTGTGTCCTAAATACGAAGCTTTAGCTATTAGACATTATTAGTACCACAACTAGCACAACAATGTTTCCCAGTCATGCATCAAATGACAATTCACTGTGATATTTACTCATGCTAAATTTATCTAGCCAGCATCACTAATGCTTGTCTGCACTTGTCTATGAATATTCATACAATAATTCACACATAAACACAAATCTTTTTCTAAGATGGAAAAACAAGTTAAAATACAGTGGCTGGAAGGTAATCAGTTGATCGACTGAGTATGCAAAATTAATAACTTGTTGTCAATAAATTCATCCAACCTTAAAATGTTCTAGCGACCTTGCTGCTGTCTAGCAGCTAGCAAATCAGTTATGAAAAACAGTAAACACATTCTCAGTAAAATTTTCAATTATCATGGAAGATCAGGAGTGCAGTAAATGAGTAGATAGCGATTAGATGGAGGAAATAGCATCAAACATTAGGAGTTTTTTTATCCCGGTTGCTAATATAAGGTAAACCAAAGTTGGTATAGACACGAAGAAATAACAGCAGATGAAGTGTTACCAGCAACAACAGAAACCAATTGTCTCCACTCGCTATGATGCTCAACAAATAGCTGAATCAGCTTCTGAAGAATGCCTTTCAATTTTGATTCTTTCTCTGCCTCAGCCTTCGAAAGTTCTGATATTAGTTCTTTCACTTCTGGTGTCCAGTACCGGTAGAAACCCTGGATGGAAAATTTAAATAATGTCCTTGGATGTCAATGCTTAATCTATATTTAAATCAAACATCAATAAGCCATATGCCCGTAAATTTGCGATATGTGTTTAGGCGAAGTAAAAGAATTGCACAGTAATTTAGTAGAGTTGATAGAGGGCAACAGCCCAGCAAAGGGCAAATATGGAAAATAAAAAAATGAAAGAAAGAGAAGAAGAAAAGGAGGAAACAAGTTTCAACCTACAGGCCCCAGTCAGTCATTGTATATTTATATTAGAAGGAACAACATCAACAGAAATTTCGTAATAGATGATAAATTGATATTACTCCAAATCTGAGTCAATGAAATGAGCTTGTTTTAGGGCTGGATCTCTAATCAGCATTAATAAAGAGACCTCCCAGATCAGTTGCCGGAAGAAACACAAATATCAAAACCATCGCCTACCAAGTTGTCCAACTGAAAGGTTATGCACAATATTGTTGGGACTAAATTTTGAGGCATGACAATTAACTGTAACCTAGTTTACAGCTTTATCACAATAATGTTGCAATTAAGCATTTAGTGTTTACCTTGCTTGGTTTATCAGAAGGCATCATCAACACCTTGAACTAGATACTTTGACTAATGTCCAATTAATTACATATCTCCATCATCATCTCATATTAGACATCAATTTAACAAGCTAAATTACACAGTAGTAATAGTAGGTACATATAACTTGTAAAAAAAAGGAATATATACATATTACACAAACCAAATAATATGCAACAGCAGTGCACTTATATAGTTGTGTACATATTTGTATCCGAATATAAGAAAAAAGACATTTCATTACCTTTTTTGTAGACTGCAACTCATAGTTTCCAGGAACAGAACCTCCCAGGCTCTCAGGCACTTCAATGAGGTAAATATCCTTTCCAACATTAACATAATTAACCTGCACCATTGTCGGGTAATTATTAGCACTTCGGACAGAGACTATTAAATGATGCAAAGTTTGGAAAAGAAGCAAGATGTAGTGCTACCGATGCATGTCTCAACAGCTTCTGTTGCTCCTTCAGGTATTCTTTTAGACTGGATTCAATCTCCTCTATTGCATGGCTAGTGGCATCATATTCAGGATCACAACCTTCACGAGGTATGATCCGACCATTACGGTCTGCTTCTGACCAATCAAATGCATCTCTGAAGCAATCTAAAATAGATGATACATTCAGTAGCCCTGTGCCTGCAAAAAGTTAACACTTGCAAGGTTACCTAATCAAATGCCATTAGAATAATCTACGAAGCAACCAGACAAAGACAACAATGAGAAATGTATCTAACAATGTACACATGGTGTAGAGCATTGAAGAAAGTTGTTATCCTACCTAGTGAGAGCAAATCATTTAGTTGAGATCCCTCTGTGCATATCAACATGCTAATAGAAGAACATGCTTGGAACATCTGCTGGCAACCACGAAGAGCAGATGTGAACTGTTGAAGCAGTCTCTTTGATGCATCTTCATAAAGAACAACTGCTGAACTTCTCCTGCTTTCATCACTTCACAAAAAGTGTAGCATGAGTCATTAGGTTACACAAAGATCCAGAAGATTTCAAAGATCCCAAAAGAAGGAAAGCAACGCAAAACATAAAGAAACAAATGATAGCATTCAAAAGGCACAACAATCCAGCTTTGTTGCATGAAATCTCTACTAATTACTAAGCATACCATGTGATATATTAAATTACCAGCTAGAAAAAAGGCGTGCAAGCAGACGCTCCATATCAGGGAGCCTAGACAAATCCTTACGAAACTTGACAGCATATTCATGGCCAGCTCCCTGAAATGAAGAATAAAACATTAAAAAGAACAGCAACAATTTAAAGGATGGTGGAAAATCGTAGGAAAGGTGAAATATAAAGCTCTATGTCGACGTATTTTCTATGTATTCAGTATACTACAAACAGATGTACAATCAGAATAGAATATTACATGTTAATCGTCAGTTTGAAAATTTGTAAGTTTTCCTTTGACCATTCATAATCTATGGCACAGTTCAATACATAAGGAGGAAACTGCATATGTTCCCACTAGGAATAAAGGACATCATACTTCATGAAGAAGATAAAGGAGTAAAAATATAGAATCCATTGAAGAATTCCCTTCGCGTCCCAAAGATGACTTAGACAAATGCCTTACTGCCTTAGTATAGTCCCAGTTTGTTCTTTAAGTCACAAAACAAAGGAAAACTGAGAAGCAAATCAATGTAGGTGGAAAATAAGCACTTAATACCCTGATGATAGTTAGATTCAAATAAAATAGACAAGTTCGAAACAAAAAGACATACTGAAATATATATAAGATAATGAAAGTTTTGAATAATCTCAGAAATTAGCAGGGAAACTTGCTGAAAGATAGAAGCTGATCAGCAAAAGTGCTTTTATTTGCTTCCATATAAGTAGCAGTGCTGTCATTCTGTAGTATAATCATTTAAGGAAAAAATAATAGTAACTGCATAGAGATATTTCCTAAAGTCAGCACGCAGGTAGAAATTCAGATACAACAGATTATTTTCCATTGTGAACAACACAAAGAAAAAGGCGATAGTTTATGGTTTGTGACGTTCTCTATATCCTAATTTCGGAAGCAAGAGGAACCCGTAGATTAGGAAATATCTTTCAATAAAACAGAAACCTTGAAAGTAGCTATAGCACTTTGACGTTGTAGTATTGCTCTGCGATCATACAATGGACTCGCAATCCAGCGTTTAAGCAGCCTCTTTCCAAATCCAGTAACACAATGATTCAATTGTGCATACAGGGTCCTGAAAGAATATATGTAAGCACCAGAATCTGATTTCTAAATAAACTGAACAGTTTGAAGCAGGCATTACCCTGACAGACCACCAGTTCTGAGATTTTCTAACATCTCTAGATTTTCCAGCGCTGCTGCATCAAGTATCATATTCTTTCGAATATTGTTGATGAGCCCCGAGCATGCAAGGTGCTCAAATTCAGCACATGGTAGTATTTTCTCATCCAGAAGGGTTTGCCTTAAATAAAATAAACAACCTCCAAGAGCAGAAAGTCCATATGTCCTATCACCTGCTCCAATTAGCTCGCTTAATAGGTTAGGTAGACAGCCCACACTGTTTTGTGCATCATCAACAGTGTTTGGTTTTTCTGCTGAGCTGTAGTACTGCTTTATCTCATGAATAGTCTTTTCTGCATCCCAGAATTCCATGGATGGAAGCAACTCATTTATTAAAGGCTCCCTTGTGTTGTTCTTTAATGCCTTCTCAGTTTCTGGACTCAGCATATTAGCCGGCTTGATGATTTCTACAGGCCTCATTTCAGACAAGATCGAACATAACCCATGGCGCTCAGGATCATCTTGGAACTGAAAATCAACAAATGCAATTGTAAGAGGTTACACAATTCACAATTTGCCTCTTGAGCAATTTTTCTAGTTTGATCGTAGTTTTCTGCAGTTCAATACAAACAGAAATGGATCCTGGGATCTTATAACCACTAACCTGTCCTACAATAAATTTGCATGTAGAAACATCAACTATGCAAACACCAACAGTACAAGCGTCTTGACTTTTCTTTGAACTATGTTGATAACTTTCAGTCACAGATAGGAGATATGACGGATCGGGGTTCGTCAGCAGGGACTCTCCTTCTGTCAGTGTTCCTTTTGTGACTACTGCACATATTTCACGCCTCACAACCTTCAGAGAGCAAAGCATGCCAAATTGTCATGTTTCTGGCACATTAGGTAAGAAGTTCTGAATTACAGAACAAACATACAGGGATCCAAACATGGCTAAAACATTTGCAACCTAAATCACTGTCATATTTAGCAGGAAACTGAGATCATCATATTTGCATATGATGCCATAAGCCCATAACACAAGAGATGACTTTGTCTGACACCGTGTGATCTAAACAAACCTTGTCTTTTATACCCATCTCCTTACGTCGAAGTTCAAGCTGATCTGGTGTTTCAGTCTGCTCCACAACCAGAACTCGATAACCCTGTGATGCAATGAATCCTATTACCAAAATGCAATGATATGAAACTAAATGAGAAAAAAATACACAAAATCTGTCTTGACCTTCTTAGCTAATTTCTCCAGATTTACTGATAAATTCTTCTCCGGGAATCCACAGTGAGGTTGTTCTCCCTAATGTAACATGATTGAAAACAAACAAACAGTGAGTTTTGGGTAACAGGAAAAAAGGCGAGCTGGACTGATGAGTAATAGCAGAAGAAACAATAAGCATAAGCATAAGGAGACGTTCTTGCCTTCATGTACTGAAGATCAAGCTCCTTTGCCCCAACATGTGCATCCATCTCAAATAATTCGTAGAATTTTCCCATCTATTTCAAATTCATATTATAGTCACTAAACAAGAGAGGCTTCATAAGTGACCAATAACGAGTGCATAAATATAAACGTACCTTGAAGAACAGAACTTTATCCATGTGCTGCGATTTAAACTCCCACCATTGCCTCTACTTACCAATACTAACAGTTAGCATACATACAGGTTGCACAGAAGAAAATGAGGTGTGGAGTTCACATGGACTTATTACCTGTCCACCTGTCAAATTCTTCAAGAACTGGAAAGGCAAGAAAAGGGTTCTTGGATCATATCCAGGGTTTTCAGGACGCCTGCCTTTTGCATCTTTGCGCCATCTACAGTTGAAAAGATTATAACAAGTCAGCAAATTGATAAGGATAAGCTAAGCATATCATGCATGTGCCAGATATGCTTTCTGAGAGAGCATGAGAGTAAATAGAAACATGTTCTTTATGATGAGGTGAAAAGTTTCTACTCAATGCATGTGAAAAATGTATGTGCTGAAATAGCATAATAACATAATTTAGGTCCTAGGACCGATTGTTGGTTGGAATAGAAGTTTCTTATATACAGATATTTGTTTTTACTGACTTCGCGTACTGGGAATTGAACTTGATGTAGCCCATTGGAAATTCTCTTTGAGACTCATCAAAATATGAGTTATAGCTCTACACTCCTAGTGGAATGTACCATTTTTAAACAAATCAGTACATGTGTGACATCAGTATTGATGATCATGAGCAGGAATTGCTCTCTTGCTCTCTCAAAAGCAAAAGGCACAAAAGAAAGTTACGGCTATGAAAAGAAAGATTAACACTGTCATGGAGCATTTACTGATCTAGCTCTGCTTGATTTAACATTGCAACAGAAAAGTATCAATCTAGCATTCCAAAAGCACTCACTCTCCAAGGAATTTGAACTTTTCTGCATCCCGCTGTCCAAAGCGCTCAGCAGCCTCTCCAGTAAGAGTAGTGGGAACCTTCTCTGTAGTTTGCTTCCCTGTAACAACGAAAAATTAAAAAAAAAAAACAGCCAAGCTCAAACTCATAAACAGTTCAGATTTCACTACTCACTCCGTTCACAGCTCATTGGCACTTCTGATTCAACTTTTCCAGTGGTATTAACTGTTTCAAAGCTGAACTTTTTAGCACAGTCCAATGTGCCCACGTCCACCTTTTTCCTCTTTTTCGAAATTGTTGACCCTGACGCTGATGTCAAACCGGAACCCAATGTCGACCGCGCTGAACCTGAAATTGGCAAGGAGTTCCTCAACTTTCCCTTTCGCGATCTCACCGCGACAACCTCCTCATCCTCTTCATCATCCAGCTCCACCTCATCAGAATCATCCTCCGTGGCAGCATCCTTCTTCCAGTCCTCGTCCTCAGTGGAATCCCCAGTCTCATCCTCACCCTCCTCTGCCACAACCGGCGATTTCTCCACTGCGGTATCAGACATCCGCCGGAGACGCCGCAGCTTCCTCGCCGGCTGCAAAGGTAGCGTGGACTCCTCACTGGCGGCCCACTCGAACTTTTCCTTCCCAAGGTCGACCTCCTCCTCGTCGCCGTCGTCGTACTTCACGCGGTGCCTGCGGGAGCCCCCGTCGTAGGCCTCCACCCTCCCCTCGTACCACGCGTCATCCAGCGGCCAGAACACCCGCAGCCGCCTCCCCACCACCTCCGCCGCAGGCGCAGCCACAGCCGAGGCGGCACGCTCCCCCTTTTTATCCTTCTCCTTCTTCTTCTTCCCTTCATTAAGGGAAGGCGGCTTGGGAGCGCAAGGGGAGGGCACGGCGAGCGGGGGCCTCCTCTTCGTCGCAGGGTTCAGCGGCGACGGCGAGGGCTTGGACGTGCCGGGGTTCGGTGCGGCCGGGGAGGGGGAAGGGGAGGGGGAGGAGGAGGAGGAGAAGAAGGCGGTGATCTGGCTCTGCTTCCGCACGAGCGGCGAGCGGCCGTTGCTGAGGCGGCGCGACGCCGACGATGCCATTGCAGAGGGGAAGCCAAGGGAATGGTTGCTTTTTCCCTCGCTCCCTGGGTTTAGGGTTTTGCCGTTTGCGGGGGAATTGTTCGGGGGAAGGACGGGTAGGCGGGCGGGTGGGTGGGGAAAATGGCGCGTAGTGGCGGGAACCGGAGGGAGGGTCACCCGTCAGCGACCACCGGAGGAGGCGAGGGGTTGCGGCGGAGCGTGAGGAGGGAGCTCGGTGCGGGAGGTGGTCATGGGGCACTGACAGGTGGGTTAGGTTAGGCGTTTCTGTGGCCTTTTTGGGACCACTGTTTTATTTCTGGTGTTCATTTTCTTAGCTAATGTAGTTTTTTTTTCAGAAATCGTTTTTAACGTTTTCTTTCGAAGACGCAGATCATGTTTAAATTGTTTGATACCACATTTACCGTACTAAAGTTCTGTGTGTTGAAAAATACAGAATTATTTTGTTCCTGCGGTTTGCAAGTACGCAAACACTTAAACTATGGATCAAAGTCACCAACAACAAATGTAGATATTTAGTACCGTTATTGTAAAATAGAAGTAATTTTACATATCTAAGTAACATAAATTTCATATTCAACAGTCCGCGCTTGAGGGCAGGATGATTGAAATGACTGCACCGTGGCCTATGTTGGTATGGCTATAGAGTATCTCCATAGTATAACATGGAATTGAACTCAACTGACATAAGTTCTTAGCCTAATTGCATGAACAACCCTTAATTAATGTGAATTTTGACGAACCATGATTCGGAGATACCATTGGGATGATCTTAGTCGCTCGGGGAAGAACAGAGACAAGGATTGGTACGGTTGATGTAGCCTCACGTCAGTGTTGGCCATGAGCGAACTCCGATGATGTGCCGACGTCAATGACAGCCTTCGAGTCGCAACAACATCGTCTTAGATTGGGTTTTAGGGGTTTTAAGTGTTGGGATGAGGGTAACCACACGAGCAAAAATCGAATCGATTGTGGGCGACTGGCTCCCCTTCTACATGGCACTATGCGACTCAGGACCAAAACCACTTGTTGGTTTCCGCCTCCGATCAAGGCTCGTAGGTTAGTTAGATCTTGGTTATGTTAATTAGGACATGATCATGCTGAGATCAAAACTAGCACATAGAAATTCCACACGTGAAGATAAGTTGATAATCACCATCGTGACCACCTCTTTCAAGCTATCCTAACCATTGCACTTCAAGTCCTATCAAGTGGCAAGATCGTCGTTAAGTCGCATGTGATGAAAACAACCTACGACCATTGAAGACTGTAGAGGTAGGAGGAATTGGGTAAGGTTCTCACCACGTTGATTTGGAAGAAGCCTCAAGCTTGAGAGAAGAGACGATATTCAAGGTAATGGATTTGGGTTTTGAAACAAGCAATGAATAGCACAAAGGCAATAGCCTTGTTTTTGAGTAATTAATTAACAAACTATGCAAAGCAATCAGGCAAGCACCAAAGATTATGATCATTGAGGCATATATGGACACTAGTTCTTACACGACTACACACACGAGGATCAATCTACCGCACATCAATTTCATACCTGATCGAGAGACCTGGGATCAGGCTGGGTAGCAGGCTAGTCTGTGCCGCTGCCAAGGAGTGGATCCAGCGCTGCGCAGTGGGGTCAGACAGCGGGCGTGTCGGTGTATTCAGAACCAGGGGTCCCTAAGTCCCGAGACCAGGCCGGCCATCCGCCACATGTCACCACCCTGCCAGGTAAGAAGAAACTAAGTACCGGGAGAAGGTGCTCGGGGCCGCCGCCTCTGGTTCCCGAGCACCCTAGTTCCCCGATGATCTGCAGAGCCCAAATACAGGGAAGGAAGTGTTCGGGAGAGAGTGCTCGGGGCTGCACGTGGCAGCCCCCGAGGACTCGGTGCCCCGAAGGTCCCACCGAAGTACTCGGGAGAGAGTGCTCGGGGCTGCACGTGGCAGCCCCCGAGGACTCGGTGCCCCGAAGGTCCCACCAAATGCTCGGGAGAGAGTGCTCGGGGCTGCACGTGGCAGCCCCCGAGGACTCGGTGCCCCGAAGGTCCCACCGAAGTACTCGGGAGAGAGTGCTCGGGGCTGCACGTGGCAGCCCCCGAGGACTCGGTGCCCCGAAGGTCCCACCGAAGTACTCGGGAGAGAGTGCTCGGGGCTGCACGTGGCAGCCCCCGAGGACTCGGTTCCCCGAAGATCCTCCCAAAGTACTCGGGAGAGAGTGCTCGGGGCTGCACGTGGCAGCCCCCGAGGACTCGGTTCCCCGAAGGTTCGCGCAAGATCACTCGACGACCCGAAGGGTCCCGTCGTCAGGGTGTCATCCGGTCAAAGGCCCAATGCCGCATTTAATAGGCACGCGCGGCCTGACATCCAGACATCCTGACATTCTCAGCTTCCCACGCCCCAGTGTCAGACCCTGCCATGCACTGGCAGGGGGGCGTGGGTCCATTAAATGCACGGGTCCCGTCCCGTTTCACCCGGGTGCCTCGGGATAACGTTGTCAGAATCGACGCGCTCCGCCAGCCACCCTGCCCTAGTAGAAAGACAAGACAGGGTGGGCGCACCGGGCACCTCTGAGGCTGCCCGGTGGGCCCCCTTTATGGCGCCCGGAGGCTTCCACAGTGGCGGGTGGTCGGATGCGCGCCGCATTTCTCCACCGCCCCTGTCACTTCGCCAAGACGAAATGATGACGCCTTTCTCCGTGGCACCTTGGCATTCGCATCCCATCTTTCCCATTCAGGATATGTCGAGGTCGGCGCGCCTATAAAAGGAAAGAATGAAGAGCACGTAAAGGGCGGTGGGTGAAGAAGAGGACGCAGACGCTCAAACCCGCTCAAGCCAAGCTAGAACACGAGAGCCTCAAGCTCTCAGTAGGTCTTTCTCTCTTGTAATCAGATACATCCTTGAAGAATTCCCTTGAAGGGCAGATATAACACTCACACAGGAGTAGGGTGTTACGCCTCCGTGCGGCCCGAACCTGTCTAAACCCCAGTGCACCCATTTTTCTCCCGTCAGGGCGATCATCTCCCACCAGCCATTGCATTTGTTTCCGTTCCCGCTTATTTCCCAACAAGCTTATCCAGGATCATCCCCCCGGCCGAATCTCTAAAAAGGGGTCTCTCGGGATCCCTGCGACAGGAGTTCATCCTCCGACAGGGCGTGACCACCATGAGTTCGTTGACGCGCCTTGGACCCTCGTGACTAGGGATGGCAATGGAACTCTTTCTCCGCTGGGGAATTTGTCTGTTAGAGGGTGAGGATGAGGCTTTTTTGTGTCTCATGGGACATTTAATGGGAGAAAAGGGGCATATTTGGATTGAGGCCTTGGCTCGCCTCGCAAAAAAAATGGCATTGACTATGCCCGCACGGCCTATTTGGATGGACGCCAACATCTAACTCGCCCACGCCCCTGTGCCCGCCCGTAGTGGGCGAAATCACAAGTGACTGAATCGTCCACCAAAAATTTGGCTCGCCAACGTTTGACGGAGTTGGTATGACCTCAATACAAACAGTCCTAAAGTCCCCCCAACGAGTACGTAGGGACCCTGTCCTCCACATGGGGTCTGATTAAAAGTATAACAAGCGACCTATAGTTAAATACTAAAAAGGAAAGGAGAGATAATGCACTATTTGTGAGGAATGGTGACATCTTAAGAGGTGACTGAATTAGGATACTTAGAAACAGCTCCAAAAACTTCATAAGATAAACATATCTCAATTTCTATTTAAATGTGCTCTAGGTTTATCTAGTGTATCTACTCTACCGCTTAAGAGTATAGCAACCTACTCTAGCAAGGTAAAATTCAAGTATGTAAATACGAAAACGTAAATAATGTGGAGAGACAAACTCGACACAAGAGATTTTTATCCTATGGTATTGGTGGCACACAAGCCACTCCCAGTCCATATTGGAGCTTCATAAAAGATATACTTCCGGTCACCAAGTCTCTTCCAATCACAGCTCTTGAGCTACCAAGTCACCAAGACAAGGTCTCAAACACGATGAGCCACTAAACCACTAAGGCGAGGTCTCACTACTAACCTCTTTTCTAGCCACTTGTGTGTCGTCTTCACTTTTGAGCTTTAGTCACAAAGTTAAGAACCCTCGCGTCCCCTCACAATTTTCTTGTCACCACTCCACACCAAGTCGAAGGGTTAACAAGTTACCGGCGAGTCACTAAGACTCAAGGTGTCGGCGTACCTCTCGGTACACAGTTGGATCACTTCTTGATTCACTCTCTAGGTTATAGCACCTAGCAACACTTATCTCTAGGCCTATAAACACTAATCACACTCTAATTTGTGCTTAATCATCTTGGATCAACACTTTAAGCACTTGGATGGCTTGGATGCCTTCTCAGGTATGTATGAGGTTCTCTGAACTATAGCACCTTCAAATAACCGAGTGGGTGGATATATATAGCCTCAAACCTACCAACTAGCTATTACTCCAATGGCTCAACTTTACTATGAAAACACCGAATGATCCGATGACAACAGTAGTATACATTTTGAATACTGGATTGACCGGTGTATCCTTCATTTCCATCACCGGACTATCCGGTGTGTTGTCTTGCGCCAAGTCAAACCACTTCTTCTCTGTGCAATTAGTCCGGTGTGTAAACTCTTTGATCATCGGACCTTCCAGTGTGTTGACCTTCATTTGCTTTGACATCTTAATTCTTAGAAAATACTCTAGTGTATTTGCTTCTTCATCATCGGATCATCTGGTATGTTGAAATCTTTCATTCCCTCATTTGCACAGCTTCTGTTAAATGCTCCGGTGTATTTACTCTTCTAACACCGGATCATCCGGTGTACTTAACTTCAGTTTCCTTCAAAAATCAACCCTTATATTAAATACTCCGGTTTGCTTCTAGTTCTATCATCGGATGTAGCGAAAATGACCCTATTAGGTCATGATAGTGATTTTAGTGATTAATAATAACATAGTCATTGTGACTAATATGTTTGTCAAGAATATATGTTAGTAAGTCTCATGGATGCAATACATTAAGAAACCATCGTAGTCGGGACAAAGTTTGATTGAATTGGAGAAGTCTCAGAAGAATTGACGTCATTGTTCCTCATAATTGGTATCAGAGCCTCGTGCTGTTGATAGACTTAACATCCTAGAGTTGTGACGTCCGAGGTTATGATAGATACCTATATTTCTCTATTTTTTGATGGTATAAATTTCCCCGTTGAAAAATTTTAATTTCTTATTTTTTCAAGCCAAAGGTCTAGATGTTTGGAGAGTCACCGAAGAAGGGATGAGACCTCGCATTACCAATAAGGAGAGGCAATTAAATATATTTGCGAAGAGTATTATTTTATCATCTTTAAATATTGATGCATTTAATTGAATTTATTCTCTCACCAATACACATGATATTTGAAATAGTCTCATTGAAATATATGAAGTCACAAAAATATGCACAATGAGAAATATCATGTGCTTATTACTAAGTTCAATAGCATCAAATAATTTTCTCATGAAAGTGCTCATGACATGTACTCACGTTTGAATATTCCTATTAATGAGACCCCTAAGTCGCCAAGCTCATCTCTAAAGTGGAGAAGAACATCAAAAAGATCAATGTCAAGATTGATCATCGAATCTCCATGAAAAACTTGGTCAAAACAATTAATTACATCAAGAAGGAAAAGAAGACCAAAAGCAAAAGGGAGACAAGGGGAAGAGCCAAAGTATTTGCAAGCATAGGAAGATGGGTGAGCGAAGATGAAGATTCAAGCTCAAGTGATGACTTCGCCACCCACTCCTCCAAGATAAGTTCTTCCTCAAGGTCATCATCACGCAAGTCAACGCGCAAGTCATCACATAAGTGTCTTATAACCAAAGGTATGATTAGCGATGTAAGTGATGATGAATCCGATGAGAATTTTCCCTCCTATAATGAACTCCTTTATTTCATCAATGAGCAACAAAGGGCTATTAAGAAACAATTCAAGGAACTTAAGAAATTCAATGGCCTCAATGACATTAATGCTACCTTTGTTTCTAATTATGAACAATTATTGAACAAATTTAATTTGCTAAACAAGGAGTATGATGAGCTTAATGATCTTCCTCGAATTCAACATATGTTTATAGCCCTTTTTGAGATTATTGACAAAGGGGAAGAAGTTTCGTGACCAAAGCAAGAAGTAAGATACAAGATGTCTAGTAATGCTAAAGTTGACAAAGGGGAGAAGAAAAAGATACAAGAAGCAACATGAGACATCTAGGTTAACAAATAACATACATCCAAACAATGTGGTAATGCTTTGTGCTCTTTATGATTGGTATTATTTATTATTAGTTACTTGTTTTAGCTGTGTTGTCATCAATCACCAAAAAAGAGGAGATTGTAGCGAAAATGACCCCCTTAGGCAATGATTGTGATTTTGGTGATTAATGATAATATAGTCATTGAGACTAACATGTTTATCAAGTATATATGTTAGTAGGCTTCATGGATGCAATACATCAAGAAGTCACCGCAGCCGAAACAAAGTTTGATTGAATTGGAAAAGTCTTAGGAGAATTGACGTCACCGTTCCTCACACCGGGCCATCCGGTGAGTATAACACACCCAGGAGGAATACTCTGGTGTGTACAAAGTCTTGAGCACCGAACCATCTGGTAAGGTCATTTTTCCTGGATCTTGTCCAATTTAGTCCAAACTTTATACCGGTTTTGGTGGCTTCTTCATGTATTGCATCCATGAGACCTACTAACATATATTATTGACAAACATGTTAGTTCCAATAACTATGCTGTCATTAATCACCAAAATCATAATTATAGCATATTAGGGTCATTTTCGCTACAATCTTCCCTTTTTTAGTGATTGATGACAACACAACCAAAGCAAGAGGCAAATGATACTAATTAACCAAATACATTATTTCAAAAAAAATACAAGATCATACCTCTTTGCTTAGATGCATGGTAAGAATAAATTATGATACTAATTGTAAGGACAACTATGTTCTTACTAACATTATATAAACCTCAACATTATGTCCTCATTTAAGTTGTGACTGTCATGTAGATAGTTATTTCTTTTTCTCTATTGTAACTTTCTCCCTTGATCAACCCATGCAAGAGTCTCTTCATTTTTGTCAACCCGAGATGCATCCCACTTTGTCAACAATATACCCGAGATAGTTCTTGCAACTTACTTTGGTCTCAAAATTCTCCATCTTTATTAACAATCTCAAAAAAGCTACAAACACATGTTGAACTCAAGAGAAAACATTAGAGTATTTGGGAGAGAGCTTTATAAAACATGATCCATATGAATGATACTACTTATGAAGAATTATGAGGAAATGATACCAATTGAAAAGTATATGAAGTATTGATATCAATTAAAAAAGATAAATAAGGATCATAATTTATGAAGCTCATATGATATAATCTAAACTCCTCCTATATGTATGCATATATATAATGAGACCCACTTGTGATTATCGTTTGTAGGAATGTAGCAATATATGTATAACTAAACAATAGAGGCATGAAGTTTAAGTCATATCATGCATTGAGGTAGTTTAAATGAACAAATGGATTGACAATGATACCAATTGAAGCATTTAAGCATTGCAAACCTTCGAGAACTTATTGATCACTCCATGAGACTACAAAAGATATTACTTGAAACACATATTAGTCGCAAAATCACAACACATAGGATATACTCACTCTAAATTTGTGCATACAAGTGTCGAATACTTATGAGAAATATACACTTGTTATTGATAATAATAGGAAGAGTACCCTATAGATTAGTTCATGGTACATAAAAGATATCAATTGAAGAACTAGTGTCATATAAGGAACCTAGAACTAATAAATCGTGTATGTTGCTCATAAGAAAGAAAAATACAAGTAACATACCATATAAAAACTTACACTAGGTGTTGCAATAAATTGAATTGAGAACATGCAATCCTACACAAGGCAAGTGAATTCATCAATTTAGAGGATTTAACATCTAATACATTTGCCTTGTTTACCTTTGGATGAGAATTTAGGTATATGATGATCATAATCTTCATCAAAGCGTACAATCTTGTATACTTAGCTTCTTTGCTTGAATCTTCACTTCATCTTGTGAGTCAAGTCTCCAAATCCCCCAGCCAACTTGTGGATTTAAAGTCTTATTTGGACACAAACTGATTGGGCCCCTTCATATTGGTGATGACTTTCTTGGACACCCAAATAGGTTGGTTTCACCCTGGTCCTTTCTCCCAATCATGTATGCAACCACTTTATCATTGTTCTTCTTATTAAACTTGTAATGATTTCTCTTAGTCTTGGTCTTATAGTTGAGCTTGGTGTGAATGTTAGAAATCTTTTTGGAGAGTTTCATCTTCTTCTTCTTCTCCTTGGTCTTCTTCTTGACTTGCTTGCACCGGAATGACTTGTGACTTTCTTGATGATACTTGAAGCATGCCACAGTAGACCTCTCCATAAGCTTTTTCACCATGCTATCACGATTATATTGAGGGGGTTAGACATGTACTTTGCCCTTTAATCTTGCCAAATCTTCCTTAAACTTCTTTACTTCTTGCTTGACCTTATCATTTTCTTGTGCAATAAGTTTATTAGATGATTCTACAACAACATTCTCTATGCATATGTCATAGTAAAGAGGTGAGCTAAATAAATTAATCAAATCATCATAAGAAGTAGAAGCATCTACGTTAGGATTGAAATTAAAGAGAGAGATAGAATGATTCAAAGGGACCTTAGTTTGATATTCAATACACTCAAATTTAGTCTTAAGCTCTTTATGCTCTTGTTGAGTAAATTGAATTTGCTGAATAATTGTTCATAATTAGAAATAAATGTAGTATAAATATCATTAAGTGCATTAAATTTCTTTAGTTTTTAGCTTGTTTCTTTAAGGCCTTTTATTGATCATTGATCAAATTAAAAAGTTCTTCTTGAAATGGTGAATCCTCATTGGATTCATCATCACTTACATATCTTTTCATATCTTTGTCCATAAGGCACTTATGTGATGACTTAGGCGATGATGACTTGCATGGTGATGAACTTGAGGAAGAGCTTCTCTTGTAGGAGTGGATGATGAGATTCTCATCACTTTGAGTTTGAATCTTCATCTTCACTCACTCATCTTCCTATGATTACAAATACTTTGCTTAATCCTCTTGTCTCTATCTTGGTCTTAGTCTTCTTCTCTTTCTTAATATGATCAATTGTTTTGACCAAGTCTTTCAAAGAGATTGGATAACCAATCTTAGTATTGATCCTCTTAATGTTCTTCTCCACTGGTGAGAAGAGATTGGCTATCTTGAGATCAAGTTCTTCATCACTTAATGTGTTTTGATCGTCTTCTTCATCGCTCTCTTCTTCTTCATCATCATCATCTTCACTTGAGCTTGACTCTTGATCTTGTCTCCTCATCCTTGCCTTCATGTGTTGGCATTGAATTTGCTTGCTTGTGAGAGTAAGATTCTTGGCGTCGGATAAGGTAGAAGCTTCACCCCCTATGTTAATGGTCATCTCAAGGACGGTGATCTTGCCGAGAACTTAGCTTGGAGTCATCTTACTCATATCGTGGTTGACGTAGATGGTGGAGATTATCAACTTATACTTTGGAATAAGAGTTTGAAGAAATCTTCTCACTACTTGAGCATCTTTAATTTGCGTCAAACCTAGCATATTGATCTCATTGATAAGAATATTCAAACGAGAACATATCATTAGTATTTAATGGGGTAGTTGTTTGATATCATTGAGCTTAGTGACTAGCACATGATATTTTTTATCCATTGTGTCTTCGTGTATTTCTAGAGTAATGCACTAATAAGACTCTAAATCCTTGGTTTGAGCATCCCTTTCTTTTATAACCTCTCTCTGGGGGCCGCACCCTCTCTTCCTTTTTGAGAAAGATGGGCTGCCCTGGGAGTCTCGCCTAACAGTTAAATCTAAGATCAAACAAGAAAGAAGCTAAAGGCTAGGCAAAGAAGAGACTAGTCCAAATATTATGTGTATTGCTGAGAGAATAAACATGATTAAATATATCAACGCATAAAGATGATAAAGAGACACTCTTTGCTAAGGCATCTAATTGCATTTCTTTGTTTGTGAGGTGCTGCCTCATCCCTTCCTAGGTGACCCACCAAACATCTAAACTTTTAGCTTACAAATAACAAGTCATTAGAATTTTTCATTGTGGGAAATTAGTACCGTCAAAATGTGAAGCGCTATGAGTATCTGTCCTAACCCTGGACTCACAACTCTAGGCGGTTAAACCTATCAAGAGCACGAGACTCTGATACCAATTGTGAGAAACGGTGACGTCTTAAGAGGTGGTGAATTAGGACACTTAGAAACTAAATGGCTCCAAACTTCACAAGATAAACCTATTTCAATTTTTATCTAAATGTGCTCTAGGTTTATCTAGTGTGCCTACTCTACCGCTCAAGAGGATAACAACCTACTCTAGCAAGGTTTTGCAAGTATGTAAATGCGGAAACATAAATAAGGCAGAGAGACAAACTCGGCACATGAATCATGTGGTATCGATGGCACATAAGCCACCTATAGTTCACGTTGGAGCTTCACAAAGGATATGCTCCCGGTCGTCAAGTCTCTTCCGGTCACGGCTCTTGAGGTATCAAGTCATCAAGACAAGGTCTCAACACGATGAGCTACCAAGCCACCAAGACGAGGTCTCACCACTAACCTCCCTTCCGACCACTTATATGTCATCTTCACTTCGGAGCTTTAGTCACAAAGACCTTCGCGTCCCCTCACAATCTTCTTGTCGCCGCTTCACACCAACTCGGAGGGTCAACAAGTTATCAACGAGTCACTAAGACTCTAAAACGCTAGCGTACCTCTCGGTACACGACTAGATCACTCCTTGATCCACTCTCTAGGTTGCAGCACCTAGCAACACTTCTCTTTAGGCCTATAAGCACTAATCACTCTCTAATCTTGTGCGTAATCATCTTGGATCAACACTTTAAGTACTTGGATGGTTTGAATGTCTTCTCAAGTGTGTATGAGGTTTTTTGGATTCCAGCACCTGCAAATGACCGAGTGAGTGGGTATATATAGCCTCAAACCCGTCAACTAGCCGTTGCTCCAACAACTCAACTTTACTGTGAACAACAGATGATCCGGTGATAATAGTAGTACAAGCATCGGATCATCCGATGTGTACATCAGTGAATACTAGCCGTTGGAACCCTACTCAAATACATCCTAAACGCCGGATTGTTCGATGTATCCTTCACTTCCATCATCGGACTATCCGGTGTGTTATCTTGCGCCAAGCCGAGCCATTTCTTCTATGTGCAATTAGTCTGGTGTGTAAACTCTCTGATCATCGGACCTTCCGGTGTGTTGACCTTCATCTGCTTTGGCATATTCTTGGAAAATACTCTGGGATATTGGCTTCTTCATCACCAGACCATCCGGTATATTGAAATCTTTCCTTCACTCATTTGCATAGCTTCTGTTAAATGCTTCGGTGTACTTACTCTTCTAACACCGGATCATCTGGTGTACTTAACTTCAGTTTCCTTCAAAAATCAACCCTTCTGTTAAATACTCCGGTGTGCTTCTACTTTCATTACTAGACCATCCGGTGAGCAAAACACACCTGGGAAGAATACTCCGGTGTGTACAAAATCTTGAGCACCGGACCATCCGGTGATGTCATGTTTTCTGAGACTTTTCCAATTCAGTCCAAACTTTGTCCCGGCTTTGGTGGTTTCTTTATGTATTACGTCCATGGGACCTATTAACATATATTCTTGACAAACATATTAGTTCCAATAAATATATTGATATTGATTACTAAAATCACAATTATAGTTTAATAGGGTCATTTTCGCTACACTATTTATATCTTATATATTTGATATAACTTTAGGATCTATTTGGTAGAGCTCCAGCTCTAAGAATTTTTAGAGTAGAGCTTTCCTAGCTCCAGAAATTCATGGAGTTAGAGCTATAAGTACACTGAGGATAGTTGGATGCGCCATGTTGTTTATATTTTAGATTAAAAATAGTAACTTGAACCATTTTATTATAGCCTACAACATCAAAATTTGATGTAGAGCTAAAAATTTGAGCTATGCCAAATATGATCTTATATGACATGTTAAATCTCTTTTAAAATGAAAAAAAGAAAGCATTGCCTTCTTTACTATATCTTATATTTATCGTACTTTTACCCTGGCAGATACAAAAGAAGCAGAAGAGGAAACGATTTGAACGCTATAACTTTTTTCCAACCTGACTTACTTGCATGAGTTTACATAAGTCAATTTATGTTAATTTTTACTCTTTAAAATTGTTGTTTTGATAATAAAATTATCTTAATTTGATGTTATTCTTAATATTTGTGAGTGATTATTATCAAAGATTGGGACCCATGGGGACCCATTCCCCCGAGGGCATGGATGGGGAAAATTAGAGTGTGTTTGGTTACTCGTATGAATTTTTTAAGAGCTGCAGCGTATATCTTGGATGAGTAGAAATAGCTTGAGCGGATACAATAACTCTTAAAAGAAGAGTGTTTGGTTATCTATATAAGCGAATGTAACTACATCTGCGGATACAATGAGCATGGGAAGGTGTTTGATTACTTACATGCGCAAATGCAGTAACCTTGCATCGGAGACTAACGAATTGACCCGTTGAAGCACTGTAGCAGATGCATATATATTCATCGAGTCAGGCTCCATAGAGAAGCTCGATTTGGATATATCTATCGGATCAGACTTCAACAATATAATTATATCCATGAATATCTTTTTTTGTCCAGCTGGAAGAGAGTGACGTTGAGCAAAGACAATGGAGGAGGCTTGGGAATATGATATTACTAAAAACCAAAAGATATTCTCCATCGAAATACATAATTTAATATATTCTGGAAAACTAAGGGCCTATTTGGTAGTTGTCGGAGGGTTAACTCCTGTCGTAGGGATCCTGAGGGACCCCTTTTTAGAGATTCGGCCGGGGGGATGATCCTGAATATGTTCGCCGGAGAAATAAATGGGTATGAATGCGATGGTCGGTGGGGTGGAATGATCTAGTGCGGAACGGAGTAAACGCGCTGGTGTTTAGACAGGTTCGGGCCGTACGGAGGCGTAACACCCTACTCCTGTATGGATACTATAAATACATTGAGGATGTCCCTCAAGGATGTTGCTGGTTACAAGAATGTTTGTCTAACTTAGAGCCTGGGCTCCTTGTTCTTCAGTCTGCATGTATTTGCTAGCTTTGGGTGCTCTCGATCTTCTCTTCTCTTCGCTACTTCGAAAACTTCTCCAAAGCCTCCAAAAATTTCTTTTTTGAAAAAAAAACCTCCCTTCTGTCCGCGCTGCCGGCGGCTTTAAATACCCACCGGCAGTAGCGTGCCCCGAACGGGAGGGGGGCACGAGTTCCGAGACACCATAAATGGAAAGGGCGTCATCATCACCTCTGTGCGAAGTGACCGGGGGTGGAAAATGCGTCCCACGCCCGGTCATCTGTCACCATAAATGCACTGGCAACGGGCGCCGTGGAGAGGGCCCACCGGGTAGCCGCAGAGCGGCCCGGCGTGCCCGTCCTGTCTTGTTCTCCTGCCGCAGCAGCGCGGCAGACGGAACGCCTCGGCCCTTACGACGTTATCCCGAGACAGGCCGGATGGCACGGGATGGGACCCGTGCATTTAATGATCCCATGCCCTTCTGCCAAAATGTGGCAGGAACTGACACCGAGCGTGGCGGGAGCAGTTGGGGGTGACAGGCCACGCGCGCTCTTTAAATGCGGCTTTGGGCCTTTGACTGGCTGACACCTCATTAGTGGGCCCCTCGGGGGCCACTGTCAGGGGGCTTTCTGAGTCGTCGAGGAACCGAGTGCTTGGGGGTCACTATTCACCTCCCCGAGCACTCTCTCCCGAGAATGCCCTTTCTCCACCCTCGGGGAACCGAGTGCTCGGGGGTACCGTTCACCTCCCCGAGCACTCCCTCCCGGGCACGCCTGTACGGATCCCTTCAGTGGGTCCTCGGGATACTTGGGTGCCCAAGGGGCCACCGCTCGCGGCCCTGGGCATATTTCTCCCGGTACTTAGCTTTCCTGATCGTCGGGGGACTCGGGTGCTCGGGGGCCACTGTATACCTCTTCGAGCACTTTCTTCCCGGTACTTAGACTTCGCAGATCATCGGGGAACTTGGGTACTCGGGGACCACTGACTGTGGCCCCAAGTGCCCTCTCTCGGGACTTAATCTTTTTTACCTTGCGGAGGAGACTCCGCGGGATGGTGCCACGTGGCGGATTGCTGGCCTGGCCTCGGGATTCGGGGACCCCTGGTTCCTGATTCACCGACAGTAGTGCTCTCTCTGATTCAAATTCTCTGCGAGGAGTGATTCTCTGGAGGAAGTGATTATATGGCTGAAAGTGATTCTCTAGTAATTCTCTAAAATAAAATATATGGAGGAAGTGATTCTGTGTGGGAAGTGAATCAGGAGAAGCTACTTTTTTCAGCTCCTTAGCTTCTAGTTCATTTAAGAGAATCACTCTCACAGATTCCACTCAGGGAGATAAAAGCTGAAAGCTGCTATTTGGCAAAGCTCCCCCTGATTTCAGCCTGGAAGCTGCTCTGGGAGCTCTGCCAAACAGGCCCTAAATATGCTCCAAGCTTTCCGAGATGGACGGGGAGCAAATTTTCCTCCACGTGGGGAATTTCGCCATGACTCCCAGAAGCCTTCCTCTTGTCCTTTATCCCAGTTGTAGCAATCCCGCTGGCCCCATAGGTCACCGCATCGGACTCCCAACGCGAACTAATGCCGCGTGTGGGATCCCCATCCGACGGCCGGCCTACCACCCGCTCCAACCATCAGAGCATCATGGCCATCCATCTCAGCTCCAATTACTCTCTAGTCTCCAGTTCTCCACTCTCCAGAAAAGAAAAGAAAAAAGAAAGGAGAGCCCAGAACTCCTGGTGGGGCCTGCCGTCACACCAGCAGCAAATCAAGACGCCACATGTGTCGCCTCCTTCCTTTCCCACGCTACTCGCATGAAGCTAAGGCCTACTACCTACTCACTCTCAACTCAAAGTTCAAAACCCTCGCCCAAAAAAATCCCTTTTTTTCCTCGCCTCGTTTAAAGATGTCCAAATGGGTCGTTCCTACTGGGCCGTCCTAAAGTATGACACTGTAGGCATGGCCCAAGCACGGTCTGACCCGAGCCTCGACAGGCTGGGCTAGCACGACACGAGGTCCAGGGTTGTGCCTAGATGGCCCAGCCTGAGCAGGCACTAGCACGGCATGGCCCTACACGGCTCGGGCACGCGGCGGCCCAGGAGGCACAGTCGGCCCTAAAGATGTTCAAATGGGTTGTGCCTATTAGCCGCCCTGAAGCACGACATTGTAGGCACGGCCTGGCCCGAGCCTAGATGGGTTGGGCCGGTACGACACAAGGTCACGGGCCGTGCCTGGGCCGAGCGCGTGGCACGCTGGGCTGGCACGGCCCGGCCTGGATGTTTTGGGCCGGATGTTTCGGGCTGGCACGAGCACAACCCAACCCGGGCAGGCATGAGCACGGCACGGCCCTGGCATGTGGTGGCCCAGGAGGCACGGTCAGCCCGGCAAGACACACGGTGGCCCAGGCGGCACGGTCGGCCCGACACGGCACATGGCAACCCAGGTGGCACGGCCCGTGCGGCCCGCACGGCCCAGCGGGCATACCTGGGTTTGCTGTAGCCGTTGTGCATGGGCTCGGCACGCAGGGGCATGTGGGTTTAACGGGTTAAATAGGTCGTTCTAAGCCCGTTTAACCCGTTAACCCGGTATTTTTGAATTTTGTAGTTGTTTTGTGACCATTTGAGCTCAAAAAATCAAAAAAATTGCAAAAAAAAACTATTTTTCACCTATAAATAGAAGATCACCCTGCCCTTCCATTCCACACCAGCAATACTATTTTCTCTCTTGTTTCCTCCTCTCATTCTTATCTCTAAGTTTCTGAGAATTAGCGATAATTTGGCAAAATTAGTTTGAATTGTTGCAAAAAATCCGAGCAATTCCAAAACTGTCATCCTACTGTCTTGACGTTGAAGAAATCTTGGTGATTTTTTTGCATTGTTGTTCATTCTTGTTTTATTATTAGTTTATTATCTAATTATTTCTAACTATGAATATTTGCATTTTTTTAAGTGCCATTCGACATTGATCATAGATGTTGGTGATCATGATCATAATACATCCATTGATCATGATTCTTTTCTCCAAGGATTCACAGGGGATTACGACCCCTTTGATACGAGTGCTGCAGGTGATGATGGACCCGACGGTGAACCTGCGGTTGGTTCATATGCAGGTGATGTGGCAGCACCTCCATCGTCAGGCTCTACAAGTGCACACGTATCAGCAACACCGGCTCTAAAAGATCAAGAGCTGGTACTTTCAAAATTTGGCAAGACTTTGAAATGTTCTACGGAGAGAAAGATGGGGTAAGTGTCAGGTATGCTAGGTCTTATATTTGCAAATATGAATTATCTGCAAAGCCCTCAGGTGGAACGGGACATTTGAAGAGGCACGTCACAACTTGCAAGCGAAAGAGTGGAGCAGCCATGAAATAGACGGTGCTGCAGTACAACCCTGATGGCTCTATTCATCATTGGGAGTATGACTTTGCCAATGCTCGAAAAGAGTTATGCCGCTTCATTGCAAGAGCGGATCTACCACTTAACATCGGTGAGTCTCCTACATTTGAAGATTACATTAAGCAAGCTCATAATCCTAGGTTCACGCATGTTTCTAGATAGACAACTAGTAGAAATATAGTAAAATACTACAATGCGTGTCGTAGAAAGCTTAAAGAAATATTACAAACATATACATTTTCAGTTATTTTGACCTCGGACATATAGGCAGATAGGGCTAGAGAGGATTATCTTAGTGTTGTTGCTCATTTTGTTAATAATGATTGGGAATTAGAAAAGAAATAATAGGTTTCAGGTTGATTGACAACACGCATACCCGTGAAAATATTGTTGAAAAAATATCTCAAGTAGTTGAAGGCTTTGTTCTCACAAATAAAATATTTTCTATCACTTTAGATAATGCCGGTGCAAATTCTAGAGCCATGGATATTCTTACTCCGTTGTTTAGTACATATGCTGAATTTTTATTGTTACATCAACGATGTGCTTGTCATATTATCAATCTTATAGTAAAATCTGGTTTGAATAGGTTGTCGCAATACCTAGATGATTTTCGTACTGCAATATCTTTTGTAAACTCCTCTATCCAACGAATTGCAACATATAAACAATATTGTGTTGCAATGGGTGTGCGTCCACGTAAGTTTGCTGTGGATATGCCGGTAATATGGAACTCTACTTTCTTGATGCTCAAAAATATTATACCATGTAAGAGCACATTTGGTGTGTTTATTTATACACACTATCATCAGCATGAGGGTCAAACTTTACTCACGAAAGCGCATTGGTATGTTATCGAAAGGATACTAGAGTTTCTTCAAAAAATTTTATGATTCAACTATGAGTTTATCAGGATTTTATTATCCAACATCTTGTTTAGTAGTGTATAATATTATTGAAATTGCTACTCATTTAAACATGTATGAAAATGACAATCTTCTAAGAGATTGTGTAGTTCCTATAAAATCTAAATTTTTAAAATATTGGAAGAAATTTCTTTGTTATATGCATTTGCCTTTATTTTAGATCATAGAACTAAAATTGCAAGTTTTTATAGAGTTCTCATAATTCTAGGTGATGCTCTTGGCCATGATTATTCTACTTATTATACTATTGTTCATTCTAAGTTATTCAATGTATATAGTAAATATGAAACAAAGTATGCCGGAGTTCGCTTGCAACGACCTCCACTAGCACCCACAACAAGTAAGAAGATGACAACGTGAGGAAAAATATTTGATGGAGGTTCTTCATCAAGAAGTTCAGACTCTTCGTCACGATCATCTACAACTACGAGCGCTGGAATTCCAACATCTGGAGAGGAGCTAACTACCTTCATCGACAGCGACGTTATCAGCTATGAACAAGAAAATTTCAACATACTACAATGGTGGCATGAGCACAAGACGAATTATCCAGTGCTTTCACTGTTAGCATGAGATTTGCTAACGATTCTCGTATCTACAGTTTCTTCTGAGACTACCTTTAGGCTTACTGGAAAGATAATCGAAGAGAGAAGAACAAATCTCACAAGTGAGATGGTGGAAATACTCACCATAGTAAAAGACTGGGAACAAGCTGAAGCGCGAATGCAACACACTGCAGAGAACACTGAGCTTAAGCTTCATTGGAAAATTTGTATCTAGATGTTGTTGAGACTTGAGAACGTATAATTTCCAATTTTTTGAGCTATGTTGTACTTTTTTTCTTTGCTAGAAAGGTTTTTAATGAGGTAACCTATTAATAAAGCTCATTTTTAAAATTAATTATGTCTCTCTATTATTTTTTATTTTTTATGATTTTTCTTGGCCTATAAATAGCCACTATCCATCCATGGCTCCATGCCAAACTCCCACTGATCCAAACCCCAAAGCCACTTGCCCACTTCAACAAATCAATTCTATTATTTTTATATTTCCAATTTTCTATTCATGGATAAGACGTCGAGAACTCGCGTGTATAGTTATGGGTGTTGTAGCATTTTGAGAAGGTCTTTAGAGAAATTAATAGAGAATATGTAAGATTTGCTAAGTGTAATATATGCAACAATGAATTAGGTGACAGATATACAAATAGAACGGGACACTTAAGGATGCAAATATTGCAAGCAAAATTCTGGGGTTTCTAATGAAATCATGTAATTTTTTGAAAAATAGGCCTAGGTTATACTCTTTTTTCTTCTTAGTAGAAAAGTTTTTAACGAGGCAACCAATCAATAAAGCTTATTTTATATATTTTATGTATTTTTTATTTTTTAGAATTTTATAACTATTATTTTTATTTTTTTCTATTTTCGAAGTGCTGCCGGACCGGTATGCCCAACCGTGTCGACGGGCCAACCGTGCCCACCGACCCGTTGGTGTGCAGCCATGCCGTCGAACCGCCTCTGCACCGTGCCTCTGTCGGACCGATCGCGCCAGCGGGCCGCAATCGTGCCCTTGCTGGCTCGGCACGGCCCGTCGATGGACCGTATCGTGAACCGAGGGGGCAGCACGTGTACCGACACGCCTGTAATATTACTAGGATCACTCAGACCGAATCGTAGTTAGACCATATCTAGACGGATCCGTACCGAGCCGACTTAAACAACTCATTTGACCATCTCTGTCCTTCCATCTACAGAGCTCGTCTGACTTAATATCATAAGTTAGTTATTGCTGATACGTAAAACCCAGTATAATAGGGCGATATGTCAGCGACAACCCTCCTCTTGCGTTAACCGATTCCGTCCTCCTCGCAGTTGCAACCGTTCACTCGCTAGTGAGGTGAGGAGGGGAGGGGAGAGGCGAGTTGGTCTTCTGCTACTACTCGTCGGTACCGTGCGAGTGAGGGCTGGGCGGCGGCGATCGACGGCCATGGAGACGGAGGCGATGGAGGAGACGGACCTCGCAGACCCCAATCCGGACGTGGGGGTGCTGTTCAATCACTTCGACGGGCTCTACTTCCAGGGCGCGCTCGCCGCCGCCGGCTTCTCCGTCCATTGGGGCTCCTCGATCAACAGCAGGTAGGGCTTCTTGGCTGCCTGCAACTCCCGAGGTGGCGGTTCGTCTGCTCAAGCCGTCGCTTCGGGGTCCCAACTAGGCGTTCTTGTTCTGCATTTCGGGTGTGGTTTTAGTTTCTTTTTCTGAAGATTTTTCATGTACCTTTCGCCTCAAAAAAGGAAGCATTTTGATGTTTCTGGATTACTTTTTTTTTGTGCTGGGATAACTTGGGCACATTTGGGTGCTCTGATTTTCCTGTGCTGCTCTCTGATGCTCTTTTTTTAAAAAAAATTGGGCGCGATTTGGTGTTACAAACCCAAGCAGAAGGCGACTCCGTCATTTTCTCTCTCTTTTTTTTTTAACATTTTCAGCAATTTCTAAGGGTTTCAGTTTCTTGTTTAGTTTTTTTTCTTTTATGTGGGCTAATAATTTCTAGGATCATGAAGCTTCAGGATCTTGGTAATCCTCACAAAAGATTTCATTTTTTCAACATTTGGCACTTGGATTCACATAAAAAGTGTCCTTTTCTTTGTTGTTCTTACTGGATTTTGTGTGCTAATTTTTCCACTCACATTCGTCTTTGTTTGGCTAATCTGTACTTCTGCACTACAATAATATATACTGGTAGTTATTGAATTATAATTTTGGGGATGGGATCATATTATAACAGGGGATAACTTGCTGGCTTGAGGGGAGATCATGCAAATGTTCGGAGAGGGGGAAAAGCTTCACTGTTTTTTTTAGTTCACTCTATATTTCCGCGAAACATATGACATGCGGCTAGTTGTTCTTTTTACTATCCGCTGATTTTCAGATGAAGTACGACTTCTAGCCTATATACCAACAGGACGTAAGTCGTCAAGGATTAGCCATTTTAATTTATAAATGTGAGCACCCATGCCAAGTTTGGGACTCCCGGGTGGGCAGGTTCCACCACATGCACCCTAACCCGTTGATGATTCATGTATGAAAAGGAAATGAGAAGCAAAGGACAACATAAGTTTATCTTTCCCTTGGTACTTTACGGCTGCAAGAAGATTAATTGATGACAAAAGTTTTTGAATTGTTGCATATGCTACCTAAAAGTATATGATCGGTGACCAAGATTCTGTTGTTACTGCTTCTAGGTTCAATAATTGGGTTTAATTAAGCTATTATGTGTAAAGTGTCCTACTTCGGTATTAATTAAATAAATGTCACCTCGGAATTGAACAATTAATAGGACATTTGTCCTTAGGTATGATACGATGGAATATCACTGGAAACCAAAATAAGAAGTTTGGTGATGCTTTTGCTTTTGTACTGATCCTTCATGACTATCTAAAATCATTTGTTGATTCTGGAGTCAAAATTGTTAGTTATATAATGTTTCGCTCGATGAGTAAATTTCCTTTGTAAAGTTTTGAATGATAAATTTGGACTAACACTTTTTTATTGCCTGCACAGTTCTTTTGGATCCATTACCTTTTCAAAACCAAGAAATACCATAACACTCTCTGAGCCTGTGCTGAGATATCGCTCAACTGCTGATCGGAAGAAAGCATTGCTGCATGAAATGATTCATGCAATCATATACATAAAGTTTCAAAGGAAGGACCGGTAAATGCTCTTGTTCTTAACTAAGAATTGTGTCCTCCAGTTGCAGTCAGCTCTGCCCTGCTTGCCTGATGCGCAGATTTTCTTTTAATTCATGTAGCGCACATGGTCCTATTTTCCGTGATTGGGTGGATGCTATTAACTCTTGCCCCATAGAGGATGATCAGGTTGGTCTTTCTGTTGGAAAACCTATAAACTGATATGCCTCTTTGACGAATTCTCTTTTTTGTTTGTGCTTCAGAGACCGCGTGGTGGGTACAATCTCACCACCCGCCATGATTTTGGTACAGAAGAGCCCCGCAGCGTCAAGACTTTTCTGTGGAAGGTACTTCTGAAGTCTGTTCTTTTTACCGTATCTCTTTTTTTGTTATTAAATTTCTTTTAGGTGTTACAGCTATCAAAATCTGTCTTGTTCAATCACTACTTTTCAGTGTAAATCTTGTGGAGATACACTTGTCAGGCCCTCAAATCAGGGTCCTCCATCTGATGCCTGCTGCATTGAGAATGTTTGCAACGATGACACTTGTCGGAACATGCTTTGCCGCTGGCACAAGTAAGACTGTATAAGTTTGCTCCAACTCTTAGCAAATATCTCCAGTAGTGGCTGCAAAGGTCTGTGATGACCGATTATGCTATTTTCTGCAGCCACAAGAAGGGATGTCGTGGTACATATGCAAAAGTAGTGCACACAGATCAAAAGGAGGATCCGAGAGGTGTGTGTCCAACTTCTAGTTACGTAATATGCATTTGTTTGTAAACCCTGAGCTATCCAATATAGAGTATGGAAGCCAAACATGGCGCTGGCACTTAATGGTTGTCCTTATACAGTAATACTTAATCCACCTATAGGTGTATGATTGTTTTTACGCTCAGTGCAACTATAAAAGTTGTACTGTGATAATTCTTTTTACATAGGGAGCTCATACTTGACATTTTCCTTAAGCAATCGAGCATATTATAATAAACACCTTACTTTAGTGGAATTTATTGTTTAATATTATGTCATTCTGTAAACTCTGGTAATTCCACAATTATTGTATAGTGTTATTTTTTAATGACAATGTAGACTTTAAAATGGACTCAAGAGATAATCTTTGTCATAGCGAACCTTTTAGTCCTAATCATTCTTGTAAGTTCATGTTAACATATTAACTCACGGCGTACCTTCTTCAGGTACACAGTTGCGTCTGATTTGCACATCTGAAATGTCCAAGTCACAAGGAGCTAGTCAAGAATCAGATGCAGCCGCATTGCAGGAGAATGCTACTGCCACAAAACCAAAACCAGAAGGCAAGCTTCTCTCTCTAGCGAGCGCCAGCAGTGTGAAATTACAAGGAAGTAGCTCCTCGAAGAAGGCAGGCAAGAGGCATAGGCCTGAAGACGGTCAAAAACTGAAGCTGAACCAATCCTTGGCTGCATCGGAGAAGCATGAACTTTTCTCTCCAGTCGGTTGTGATGATACAAAATCACCGGGAAGTAGCACCTCAAAGATGGCCGGCAAGCGGCGTAAGCTTGAGGATGTTCAGAAACCTAGTGTTCCTCCTGCTACGATCCAGGGAAAACTGAAGCAAGACATTCGAAAACCAAGTGGTCTGCTTGCTAGCTCTCCGAGGAAATTGAAGCTGAACCAATCCTTGGCTGCATCGGAGAAGCATGATCTTTTCTCTTCACTCGGTTGTAATGATAAAAAATCACTGGGAAGTAGCACCTCAAAGATGGCAGGCAAGCGGCGAAAGCTTGAGGATGTTCAGAAATCCAGTGTCCCCCCTGCTGCAACCCAGGGAAACCTGAAACTGAAGGAAGACTTGGTTGCATCGGAGAATAACAAGCTACTCCCTCTATTGTATTGCGGCAATGCACAATCACCGCAAAGTAGCTCCTCTAAGAAAGCACGCAAGCAGCATAATCCTGAAAGCACTCAGAAAACCTGTTCTCTGAGAAAACCAAAGCAGAACTTGGTTGCCCCAGAGAAGAATGAACTTTTCTCTCCAGTGGGTTGCAGCAATTCAAGAGCACTCGATGGAAGCTCTTCAAAGAAGGCACGCAAACGGCATGAAGCTGAAGACATTCAGAAAGCAACTGTTCTGCCTGCTGCTCCTCAAAGTAAACTGAAGCAATCAAGCTTTGTTGCGTCGAAGAAGCAAAAGAGTAAATGCAAAAGGAAACCCGCTAGCGAAAAGGAGTATGCTGTGATGAGCGTGTATCTGGATTACTATGAATCAGACAGATCGAGTGGATCAACCGAGCCCCTTTTAAACAAAAGAACAGAGCTAAGAAAAAAAGAAAGAGCAAGAATTCGGACTTATTCACTATCAAAGAAGATTAACTTTGCTTCCTTGGAAGACTCTGGGATAAATGTCTCGGTCAGTAGCCACAGAATCATGACTGAGCCTCGTAAAGATGAATCGGCGCAACTGTCCCGGCCACCATCTCCATGCTCAGGCGTTGACCAGGTCGTGACTCAAAAAGCCACCGAGGATCAGTCCCAGCCACCAGCTCCATGCTTGGATATTGTTACACTTCAACCAGCAGATCCACTTGGCTTGATTCCTCCAGATCAAAGCATTGGCCCTGGCATAATAGATATTTCAGATGATGACTGACCTTACCGCTTTTCGATGATGAAATGCTTAGCATTTTGAATGCTTGCTGCGTTGCTGGGCTTATTGGTAGTGATCGTGCAACATGCAGGGTGTTGTATGGATGAGCAACCAGCTCATTGGATGTTAACAGTAGGTCATAGTATTTTGGAACTGACATAAGTACGGCTAGTTCTTACTATAGTGAAGTAGCTTATGACTAGTGTTACAAACGCACCATTTGAACCACTCTAGCATACATGTCTAGGAGGCATGGAGCTCTTAAAAGTGGCATGTAACGTTGAACTGTTTGGTGGACATGATGCCACATTGCTAGTGCAACAGCCTGAATGCATGGATGTGTATGTCATACTCCATTAGGCATGTTGCATCATTGTTTGCACCCACACTTGATATATCGAGAGAATTTTATGTAGCAGGAATCTGCGAGTGTTTTTTCCCCTAAGAGAGTAGAGAATCCATGACATCGCGGTTAAACAGTAATAAACATGGGCATGAAAAGAAATAAACAACCACGCAATCCGTAAAAAACTAAGAAAATCAGACCCAGTAAAACTGATCCATGACCTTTGTATCCCATTATAAAGTCTGTCTGTAATGGTAATCTAGAGTTATGTACTAAAGAGCATCGCCAAACAGAAAAGAATTCAGGACCAGCGGTAACGAACGGATGAGACAAATCCAAAAAAGGTTTTCCTAAGCCTGCTCCTACAGCCTTCGCATGATGCAGAGCTTGAGAAGTGTTCCGCCTTCTTATAGTGGCCCTCCGCCAAGCGGCCCGTCGTCGTCGTTGAAATCGTTTATGTGGTCCAAGAGGTAGTTGGCGGCCAGCTCCTCATTCTTGTTGCAAGCAAAGAACACTTCCAGAACAAGTGCCCGGTCAAAGCCCATCGCTTCAAGCTGCATACAAGAACACAACGTTGTTATCATGTTACATGATAAATGAGCATGAAGGTCACCACGGCAAGTCTGCGAAAATGCAGATGCGGGCTCGTGTGCCACTTCTCAAGATCCATTGACTTACACGAAGTATAGCTTCGTTCTCCTCCGGAGTAACCGCTATGGTCTGAGCTGCATCTGCAATCTGGTCTAGCATGTCCCTGGATCAGAAAGTACAAGAATATCAAACAACGTGGGTGGCATAAGTAAAAACATGGGCAACACAAGGAAGAAGTGCAAACATTTCATTCTCTTCATCACCCTCAACTGGTTCATTGATCAAGCGCAGGAACTCTGCTTGGTTCTCCTGAATCAGCTGCATAATCTGCGGATTTTGTTTCCCCAGTTCTTGAAGCAATGGCTGCACATGGATGATTCATGGGTCACTGGGCTGCAAAAAGGGGTGGGTTGTTTGGGAAAAAGAGGTAAGGCAACACAACCAGAAAACCTGTAAAATTGCAGGGTTAGACTGCACCAAAGCAAGCAAGCTTTGGAACTGTGCATTATTACGCAAAACATCAAGATTTCCTGCTCCAGCATTTGTGGAAGCATTTGGAAGGGCCTGCAATTTAAACAAGGGCAAACATCAGAGAGAGAGAGAGAGAGAGAGAGAGAGAGAGAGAGACAGAGGGGGGGGGGGGGAGTACCTGAGGAAAGAGGTCCAAGGGACTAGCATTTGGTCCAGTGGAAGGCACTGCAGCTTGAGCTGGTTGTGAAGCTTGGACAGGATTAGCTGGCTGAGAACTCGGAGTTGGTGCAGGAACCTCCATCTGCTCAGGAATCCCCTAAATAATAAAAGATGAAAGAATATTAATGTGCAATAAACCATCTGCAAGCCAAAATTTTGTCGGCATGTTGTGGATTAGGAAGCCAGCTAAGCTTCAAAATGAAATGAAATCACCTGAAAGAGATACGAATCAACAAATTTACACTTTAAACATCATGCAGCCTCACTCAATCTAATGTAAGCTTTACAGTTTAAACATCATGCAGCCTCACTCAATCTAATGTAAGCAAGACATACCGTACTCACTAGCTACAAGTATTTATGAAATTGTGCAATACTGAGAGCTCATCATCAAGGAAGACCCAAGCTAGTAAGGGAGAAAAAAATCATTCTTACAGAATATAAATATTCAATAGCCCGCTCTGGGTTGTTGAATGCAGCCCGTAGAGCACGTTGCACAGTGTCTCTGTCCCATGTCCCACCACCCATTTCGAGAATTGATTGAATTGTTGCCTCTAAGTTGCTGCCAGCAACAAGGTTTGAGGCAGCCTGACCATAAGGATCTGCTTCGGTGCTGTTCAAGTGACAACATCAAAGAGATTATGTGAACTGAGATTAACAACTTTTAGCAGCTATTCTTAACAGAAATCATTGATACATCCTCAAACAGGAATTCACATTATGCTTTCTTTTATGAGAGTAATTAAATTATCTAAGATGGAAAGAAGAAAAATAAGGAACTCACGATACAGCGACAGCAGGAGCAGGGGAGGCTGTGGCAGTTGGAGCAGGAGCACTGACAGGTACACTAATTCAGTAAATGTAATAAGGATAGAGTTAGCTGGCAATGACAATAATAGTACAAACCAGTCACTGGCCATTACACTAATTTTTTATCGCATTGTTTCAACTTGACTCAAGCTGACAAAGGCTCTGAAAAAAGATGAAAGATAATCTGTACTCTTACAGCATGCCATCTACAGTGTCAAGGTATCACACTCAACACAACCTAACTTTATTTGGCTACAATCCAAAATCTAATATAGAATAAAAAGGTCATCTTTTGAAACCACTATTGCATTTGCTATGTTGACATAAGTAGAACAAAAGAAAGACCTGAAGGTGACTCAATATAACCAATTGAAAAGGATCTGCACAGTGACAGTAAGCCCTCGCATAAATCAGACTTTACCCTAAGGTTGAGTTAGAAACTCACGTAGGTGCTGGTGCAGCTGGGGCAGCTGTTGCTTGAGGTGCAGGAGCAGCAGGGGCTGTCTGAGTAGGGGGTGCCTGCAAAAGTAACTTAAGTTAAAGTCTAAAATCAACAGCAAAAAAATCAGGATGCCTTGTAGGCTGCAGCGTTACAAACTCGAGCATAAATATTTGGATAAAGGAATTAATGATTTTACAAAACAAAATAAACATGAACAGATTGGGGAGGAGGGATTCATCCAGTTACAAGCTCGTAACTCAGAACATTTCCATTGAAGTTTAACCATTTTAATTGGCTTAAAAATTTAGCTCTGGTAACTGTTAATTGAAAGAAACAGTCATCTTAGCAGCTATAATGAGGGAGCCAGTTATTCATGATGGTATTCTTGATAAGGACATGGTTCAGCAGACCTCATCTACGTTTTGCCTATTAGATAAACTAAAACTGTGCCATACTTTTTTGGAGTATTATGTGGAAAAGATCTTTTTGCAAATATATATAAAAGAGTAATTTTCAACAGAGTTTCTGGTATATGTTACAGGTAAAGGAAATTTGTTTATTGAAAGAAAATGAAAACAAATAGTGAAATGTAACCAGTCTGACACAACCATTCTAACCTCTCACCTGATTTGAGGGTGCCTTGGATGTAGCTGGTGCTGCACTAGATGAGACCTTGTTCTGTGAAAGGTTACAGACTTCCAGTTAGAAAATGAAATGAAAGGAGATATCTGGTAATGAATAATATAAATCATTCCTGAAGCAACTGTAGACATTGTATATTCATACTAGCCAGCTAGTCTTATATAAAAAGCAGGGAAAAGGCTACTGGGCGGTTTTATGTCCATATAAACATACGCTTCTGATTAGTCCGCAACCATAGAAAGTGAACCACTGATTCTCTCAAAGCAACAAAGTGCATTCTGACAGTTGGAGATATAATATCTTAACAAGAAACTTTCATCCAGTGAATTAGTATGCTATATATGATTTCTGTCATGTATTACTCAGAGTATCAAAATGGTAGCCTACCTGTCTAAGCATAATGACGAGGAAGTTGTCTTCGACCACTTTGTTTTCCTCCAATGTTGTGTCATCTTTGAGCACCTTCCCCTGGTGTATGAGCACTTGTTGGTCAGCTGGGTAGACATGCTGCCCTTGTGTACTCTCTATGTGCTTCTTCACATCTGCAACCTGTTTGAAGAAATTGTGTCAGTTGCGTACTAGCAATGTCACCAGTTTACTGTTTGTACAGGATCCAAAAAAACCAGGAAAGATCCTTATAGGACCTAAGATAGGATTATCTACAACCTCATTCGATAGACAACAAAATCAAAGGATGTGAACTAAAAAACTCGTACATTGTAAAGGTTTATTTTGTGACAGCTGACTCATGCACGTATTTGATAACTCTAATTACTCCGACCATATTACCACATATGCAAGATCCGGTACTACATCCTAAAGGCTGCATAGAAACCAAAGCTTCACGGCTGTCAAAACATAGCTCACAGTAGTGAGACCTCTAGCCATTACTTGATAGCGGCATCTAAGCATTAATTGCTAACAAATACACCAGAACGAGGAGATTCACACTACCACACGCTTACCCAAGATTTTACATCGAACATACAACCTGCAGAAACTTAAAATACCATCAACGGATCGAGCACCTAGCAACCAACCAATGGATTAAAGCCTAAAAACGTCCCTGCGCCATCTGAACCGAAACTGTCACCCCGAAAGCACCCAAGCCACCGTATCCCTCCAAGCAAACCCGGCAACAGCTCTCTGCTTTCCACTCGCATTGGAGCCAACCCAACAACCTACAGATTGGGTTCACGCCAACTTCGCTTGCGGCTTCCACACCTTGTCCCCCCGCACGCCAATCTCGCCGACGAATCTAACAAGCAGTCCAAATCTATCGAAGCGACGCCCCCTCGCCACGACGAGCCCAAGAGGCAACCCCCAATCTCGCGAAGCAACGCGCCAATCTATAACCACGGAGGCAGATCGGGAGGCGGCGAGCGACAGGTACCTTGTCCTCGGGGCCCACTTCGATCTGGAAGCTGGAGCCCTTGAGCGTCTTCACGGAGACCTTCATCTCGCCCGCCGCCACGCCGCCGCCTTCGCTCGAGGGTTGGGAGGCGGAGGGGAGGAGGCGAGAGCCGAGAGGAAGGCGAGTTTTTTTCCCCTTCGAGTTTTCTATTTCGGCCCCTGAGCGAAAGGGCGCTTTTGCTGGTCGAGCCCTCGTTTGGCGACTGGGGAAAAAAGAGGTGGGATATGGATTAGAAAATAAATGGAGGGTTAGGATAGAAAATTAGAAATGAGAGGAAGATTAAGGTCGTGGGTGGTAAAAAACTGAATTGTAAAAATAATTAGATGATAAATTTAAAAAAGTTATATGTAATTCAGTAAAATGAATTTTTATATTATGTAAAAGTTGAGATAAACTAGTTTATTAGATTTTCACAATCCAACAAATAGATTATAAAAAATATGATAAAAAGTTGTTTCTTTATTTTAGTTTTAGATTGTAAAAAACTGAAAACCACGATCTAAAACTAAACAAATAAATCGTAAGATTAAATTTTAGAAGCTTATTTTTCTTTTCCACATCTCATATCCCAAAATCCAAACGAGCCTCTAAGTATTACAAATTTATATAGGTGTTGTTGTTTCTGAAAGGTATGGTTGGGCTTTGAGACGAACAACGACTCTGGTTGGGTGGATGTAGCAATGTTCGTTCGGTTATTTTAGTTTAGTGTATTCGTTATTTTGGTTAATACGATATTATTACTTCAGTAAATATGATATTTTATAAAATACGGTTCGAGATCTGTTAATACCAATATATTTCGGTTCGGTGTGGGTTAATGGATAGAGATGCGGTGACCGATCAAGTCTATGCTCTGGGTGGATTTGTGCATACCATTTCTACCAAATTTGACGCGAATTGAGAATGAGAAGACGTAACGCGCTAATGCCACACACGGGCACATTTCATTAGACATCACTACATGTCTACAGCTATTTCATTCAAGTCAGTTCAGGCAGGAGGTAGAATAGACATGAAGTCCATAAAACCTTCTTTTTCTGGAAACATAAAGGGAAGCTCATCTATGACAATCATACGTACAAAAGCTTTTCTAACTGCTTCAGCATTCCATTGCCAAGTAACTAGAGAAGAACTACCATCTGTATTATGTTGAAAGCTTAATTGTGCTTGTGCTGAATTGTTTCTATCAGGTTGTTTCTTGCAAGTTTTCATATGAGACCTCAAAGAGGATGTGTCATTCTTGGTCAATTTGCAGCAAAACATCGAAGGGTAATAGTGACACTTAGTATGGTCTAGGTCATCTTTCAGTCGTATGAAGTGCTTCCACACCTCTGATCTGGCAGCCATTTTTTGATGGCTTGTTTTAAATGCTTCAGCTTCCTCTGGTCTAATAGTTTCATCATCCACTGACCCCGTACCAGCACTAGATGAATAATAGCTATATTATGAGACTCGGACATCCGAAATGCCAAAAAACCCCGAAACATAAACAATTGGTAACTGGTAAGTACTAAGTATCAATTGGTATTCGGCAAAAAAGATCGAGAAGGAAATTACATTGCACATCCTATTGACTCTGTTTCCGTTGTATCAATTGGTAACTGGTAAGACTACAATTTCCCGGCAGCCAAAATCCAATCGATCTGCAATAGCAAGCACCAAGCAACCACCAACTGAGCATGTGGCTACGTGACCACTGACCAAGGCTATTTTGTGGATCAAAGGAAGAAGCAAGACAGCCATTGCCCATTAGAAACCACTGACAGATTCAATCTAACAAAAAATAACCAGACTTGGTTGACTCAATAGTAAAAAAAAAAAAACTGAAACACACCGCACATACAGTCATAAAGAACAAAAAATCTTTTAACCAACACCACACCGCACATACAGAAAAAAAAAATCTGCTCACAAATGAGAGAGGTTGAATCCAAAATTCAAAATAAAGCCCTCAGTAAAAACTGACATGTTCATTCCTAATTTTTTATAGTCAATTAGGTCCATACTCTGAAATGAAAAAATATTGTAGAAACCACTAACTAGTCCACTACGGTATCATACCAGCAATACCACGCACCCAGATCTAGGAGGGCCCTACTGGGAAGTGGTTGAGACATGGCGCACGGCGGGGGGGGGGGGGGGGGAGGGAGGGTGCGGCAGCGGCGGCGCAACACGATGTCTGCTTGTGTGTTGCGGGTTGCGGTGACGGTGGTCGACGTCTCCGCATCTACCGTCTGGTGACTAGTGTTTACCTTGTGGAGTTGTTCTTTGCTAGACTTGAGTCAAACAACGCAATAAGATATTGAAGAACAAGACTCGAACAGCTCATAGGCAATCAGTGTGTTCAATTAATTCAATTTTTAGACGATTTATAAAAAAACTGAAAACTGACCGTACTTTCTCGAACTGAAAACTGAAAAAGCCGGTTTATACTTTTTAATTCTCAAACTAAGTTAACATGTTTGGTTTGGTTTTTTTGGTTGGATTACGAAGTGCACAACCCAAGGTGTGTGCGCCGGTGTTTGGTGCACATGTTTTTGCATGTGTGTACCTATGAGGTTGTGGTATAAGATGGTATACGAACACGTTTGAGCATTGATCAAGAGGCAAAAATCTAAAAATAGGTGACAGAAGTAACCGTATTTGCTAAAATAGATAATATATCGATGTATTTATAAATATAGTATATGTATTCGGTACCTCAAATATCGAAAAATTGATTCTAGTACTTGAGGTACCTGAGGTGCCGAATACAGGCCGGCCCAAAGTGCCAGTCACGTCGGTCGGTGCTTTTGGCGTGGCAGGTCACGTCGCCTCGTTTCGTTTTTGCTGCCTTTTTGAACACGCGCTGCCGTGTTTCACTACAAAATGCGAGCGCACTGCTGTGTTTCGCTATACGGAGCTGCAGCACGACCGAGAGTAGACGAGCAGCGCGAGCAAGGGAGGAGAGGAGAAGCAGCAGCGCAGCGCATGAAGAGGAGAAGCAGCGTGAGGTGAGGATTAGCAGCAGTACGATGAGAGGAGAATTAGCCGGAGACGAGGAGAAGCAGTAGCGCGAGTTATAATAAGTACTTAAATTATGTATTTAATTAATACTTATAGCAGAGAATATGACGTTCTATATTTATTACAGAGAATGTCCCACAGTTTTGCACAGGAGGCTCGTAACAATTCAGAATTGCCAGCATATAGAGAGTTTAGTTGAGGTACCTAAAGACCTAGATGGCCTGAAATCACGTGTTATGAGCCTTTTGCGTGTGAACCAGCAATCTCATATTGTTGTCCTGAAGGATGTGCGGCCACGGCTTGTTCCAAATAGCTCGGTCGTTGTTCATAAGTTGTTTGAGATGAAAAAAAATAACGCATGAGATTTGTACTCACACAAGATATTGGAGTAGAACTTTGATATGAAGGTGTACGTAAATATAGTGCTACGACTATTGTAAGGTGAAGCATGAAGAGGATGGAGGGTATGTTGGGAAGGTAGTTTTGGTAGAGAGGGAGCTAGAATGGACCATTCTAAGGTAGATGCATGATGCATGAATGATGAAGCTAGTGGTAGCGGGATGAAGAAGCTATTGACAATGATGACCTGATGCTTGTGATCTAGTACTTTCGTGGTGCTGGGCTGCTGGATTATGCCGTTGTTGAGTATAACACATTATCTAACTGGAGACACCAGAATAGTGACATACAAGTCGGGCAACAATTTCATAACAGGGGCAGGTCATCCACTTTATTAGCAGCTATACTGTAAGGATAAGAAGGGACTACAAGTGCGCTCGGTCTAACCTTACAGAGTATGAGGTTAGGTGTATCAAGTACCCGGATTGTCCTTACTTTGTACGAGCACATATGTCGAAATATGAGAACTATTTTATGACCAATAGACACCACATACATGCAGCGAAGAGGCTATTAGGAATGTGAGCCACGCCGTTGATACGAGGTTCATAGCCAAACTCCTCATCACTCTTGTTGGCACGAATATTTGTTTGTCATCAAAATCTATTATGGAGGAGGTGCAGACTAACACGGGTATGCTGATCAATTACCATACCGCGTGACGAGCAAAGCAGAAGGTGTTGAAGATGATGTTTGGAAGCTTTAAGGAGTCTTACAACTATGCTCTGAGGCTACTACAGAAGATTGCCATGACGAATCCAGAGACTCAATGAGCCATGACGGATGAGCCAATCAAGCTAGAGGATGGGTCATACAATACCACTGATCGATACCTCATTAGGTTATTCTAGTCCTTTGGATAATACATCGAAGCTTTCAGACATTGTAGACCGGTTCTATGTGTAGATGCCACATTTCTTAGCATCAAGTAATATGATATCCTTATGACAGGGATAGTGGCAGATGCAAATAATCAGATCATCCTCTCGCCTTTGCATGGTTGAAAGTGAGAACAATGATAGCTGGCTGTAGTTCTCACTTTGGTGAGGACACGTGTCGTGGAAAACAGGGAACGAGTTTGCATCATCTCAGACCGCAACAAGGGCGTTCTGCATGCGTTGGACGTGCTGCATGATAGCACAAATAACTCCATTACACGGCCTGATGTGGAGAGAAGATGGTGCGTGCAATACATGGGGGTGAACCTGTACACAAGGTATCATAGGAAGTCTCTTGTAAAGATATTCAAAAGGTTGTGTCTACAGAACCAACAGACGAAGTTCAAAGAGATATGGAGAGAGTTAAACGAGACCACTCGCAAAATGATAGTAGATCAACAAGCACATGAGGACCATCTGCGAATGCAAATGGTTGGGGATAAACAATCGTTAGCTATTCACGTGCTACGTTCAGCCAGTGGATAGCGGGGAAGCCGGCGGAGCGTTGGGCCCTAATCCATGACACTCATGGTGTCAAGCTAGCACATAGAATTTAACTGATTGTATTGTATCCTTTCTTACACAAATAGGCATTCTAAAATTATTATATCCCATGTTAGATACACCATCATGACAATGAACATAGCGAAGACGTTCAACAATATCCTAAAGGGAGTGTGGGGCCTCCCGTTGTGTGCTATCATTGAGCTTACATTCTATAGAAATACGGACTACTTTTGAGACTGTGGTAAAGCTGCTATGAATTACAGCACGCGGTTCGCACCTAGGGTGGAGGAAATCATATTCAGAAGGAGGAACAAGGCACAATTTCATCGAACAAGGATCTACGACCTGGCCAACAATGAATTCGAAGTCATTTGCCACTATAGGTATGCTTCAGGGTATAGCGCAGAGGACATCGTGTAGAAATGTCAACTTGGGCCTCACGAGGTGAAATGCACATGCAATAAGCCAAAACTGCATCATATCCCGTGCTCGCATGTCTTAGCTGCTTGCAGTGACATGAGTGGCAATAATAGATCATAGTATGTAGCACCGTACTTCATGATCTATGCATTGAGGAACACATGACTTCTAAATATGTGGTCCTTCAACGTCTAAAGAAGCTACAAAGCGATCGAGAGACCTAAGTGGGTACCTTATCTCGAGCACGATACACAAATCCTGAAAGATCTAAAGCCACGAGGTTGCGAGGTAACATGGATGAAACAGATGCTGTTGACAGCCTATGCAAGTGCAAACTTTGAAAACAACTTGGCCATGACAGGAGGATATGCCCGACCTGCCAGTAAACTATCAGGCCACTATGGAACTGTAGTGTATTAGAGTAATTGCATTTTAGTTTGTTGTTTGAATTTATTTGCAGTCATATTTTGTATTCTAAATTGTTATTCATCTATTAGTTGTGTAATATATCGTTTTGTATTGACACCACATACGATGTTTTTTTATTGAACAATGAAGCTTGTTATTCAACTATTTATTGAACCATGAAGCTTGTAATATATTCTAATTTGTTATTCACATACTTATTGAATAATGAAGCTTATAATATATTCTAATTTGTTATTTACCTACTTATTAAATCATGTAGCTTAAAATCATTATCATGTCTCATGGTGGTCTTCCCAAGCTTCTTCAATATCGGTATGATGAGAACCATATGGGACATATGATTTTCACAGGGTAACAGGTACCACGATTATATGTGATTTTTAATTTCCATGATAATTTGCTACTAACTTAGTACATGTATTAAATACTTTTTGCAGTTGCTTCCGTTGCGAGCCCGAAGTGTCCACACGATTAAGGAGTTAGACCCTCGATTCCACAAGCCACTCTCACGGGTAGGGCTACTACCTTTTTCTCTCGTGATGACCGAAGCTCCCATGGCGGGTGGTGGCAGGACACCTCTCCTGCCAATTGAGGAGCCATTGCTCACAAGCCTCGTCGACCGATGGCATCCTAAGACATTGAGGGACGTGTCCATGCTAACCGGGCTGCTAATCAGGGTAGCCCCGTTAGTAGTTTCACGACCAGCAAAGGAGCAGTGGAAATGTTACGTTGAGGGCAGATAATTATTTATTATGTAATGCACTTCAAATATTGTAGTGTTATTCAAGCTTCATTGACCATCTGTATCTTGTAGGTTTGGTATGCAATATGACAAGAAGAATATTGATCTTTCCATGTCCTGGATTCATGGGTCACCATAGTTCGACCCATGTCCACCGGATGTGGACGAGGCCATAGTTTTACAACACTATGAGATGTACTTGTATGTCCTACTAGGATGCATCATGTTCTACAATACAATAGACGATTATATCGTCCCCCATATTGTATGATTAGCAAGTCAGCTCGCGTCACATTCTTATGAGCCGACATCTTACAGTTGGGGATCTATTGTGCTGTCTGCCACGTACAGAGGATTGTGTGATGCAACCCAGTGATCACAAAAAAGAGGATCAATTACATGCTACCTACACCTCTTATAACTATGGGGCTGGGAGTACTACCCAGTTTGTCGGCCTTAAGTGCTCAAGAGCTAGTATCCAATCCCCATCTCTAGTGGCATTGTAGATAATATGAGGCCTACGATAGGCTATCGATGGATGCATGCCAAGTTAAGATGGAGTCAACAACAAGACCATGATAGCTACTCATAGGTGATCAATGATTTGGATGTCCTTAACGCAGATCTCATGGAGTGCGATCCATGGCATATGACACAAGTGGCTGTAATTGCAACTAGAGAGCTCATCGCATCATATTATTGGTGTGACTCAGACTTATAGATGACCAAATACTTCTCGTTGTAAATGAAAAGTGTGGAAGCATAATGTCCTGAGTGTGTACAGAGGCAGTTCGGATACCGACAGGTGGTGCCAGTACCACCTCCACGATATGTCGGTCGAGCGCATGAGTAAGTGTATTATTGTAGGTAGTACTAGTACCTTTGGTGATCCATGTTAATAAATTATAACTGTTTTGTTCATGTACAGGAGGAGCGTATAGGGGGGCAGAGGCATATGAGAATGGGCACCAGTGAATGCCGAGCACCTATAGAGGTGAACGAAGTCAGCGGTGGATGTCGTCGTTTCTGCTAGACAATATGATGACACCACGTACTGTGAGTACCTTTCGTAGCACCGTCCTCGCACACGTGCCACCTTACTCAGCGAACTTGTACACTCGGACCCCAGACCCTCCCCCAAGGATTGTGCCCATCTTCTTCATATTGTGGTAATTGTTGTGATACTTATAACATTTTTTATTGGTTAAACCTTTGTATTACTGACATGACCCTCATCTTATACAGACCGAAGAGGCGTACGAGATGTATACGTAGGCGAAGCAAGCTTGTAGGGAAGCAAGTGGGTCATCAACGTGGAGGGATCAGAATGCTCTCTGTGACTACATGAGGATGAGAGGGTCCCGCTTTATGTCCGCTATACGTGGTCTAGGTGGTTATATCCCGCGTTAGAAGGGGTATGACCTAGCTATGGACCCGTCATGTACCTCCCACAGTAGGCGCTCGTCCAGTGCCTGTGATGAACCCGTTCAGGCACAGTCACGAGAGACACCTTCTGCTGTAGAGCATCGCGAGGAGTGCACGTAGGCTCCTGCGCCCGAGTAGTGTACACTGGGTTCACAGGCTCCGTAGTGGACACAACCTCCTCAAGCTACGCTGACATCTCCACCTACAGCATCGACTCATCACGAAGACATCGTCGACTACACGTAGCAGATGCCTGACTGGAGCGGCATGTGTGATTTTGACTGCGCTACTGCAATGCAGACCGCCAGCTTCATCGAGCTCCTCAACTCACAGTATCCCCAATATCTTGATGCACTTGGGGGTTCATAGTGGTACCAGCAGGGTGAGCCTTCGGCACACCGAACTTCGTCAAAGCACGTTCTAGGGGCATCCACACTACCGGATGAGGATCCTTCTTCATGGTACATGCAAGACAGAGTTAGCGGGGAGGGATACACGTTCGGTGGGGGTCCCACGGAGCAGAATGTTGATGATGATGAGCAATGGAACACGAGGCAGGGGCCAGCATAGGCCACTGAGATGAGTGCCACACACCTACTAGACGCGTACACTCATTGGGATTGCATGCGGCGCACTTGTACTTGTTAACGACACATGTATTATTGCCTTTATGGTTGTAGTAATTCCTATTATGTATTATTCATTGTATTGTTAATTTAATTATTTTTAGTTTATGTAATGTTTGTCAAATAATTTTGGCACACATTTATGTAATATTTGTCAAATAAATGTGATATTTAATACTTGTTTAATGTTTCTTAAATAATCAAGGATTCGTGCTTTGTTATAGAGCCATAATGTTGCAGTGAAGGATTAATAAATCTTCTATGTTTCTCTAGGAGGCAAAGAGCGACAGTGATGTTATTCGACCAGTATGCATCTCACATTCAGGTTCGTAATTTCCTATGTGCTTACCCTACTTATCTTTTTTCCATTGATTCGAATGCTCCTCTTTTGCATTAGGCGTTCCCAGAAGATGCACAATTGATCAACAAAGACATCACAAACTTCTTGGTGATGTATATGCTCTTTGGCGGGGTGTCATGCCTAGTTCGCGTAGAAGACGATGACGGTCAATGAACTTAAGAGGTACAGAGGCACCCTCTAGTACTAATCTAGAAAATAGCGAGGACGATGAGGATAATGATTTCATGCCCCTAATGCCTCGACGTTCCAGCAGTAATACATGAAAGGTTCAATGACCATTGTAAGAGTACGTTCACGCACCACATCGAGATGGTGTACAACAAATAAGAAAATAGGGCATCCTGCTACTGTGACAGCTCAAGATGACGATGACGATGACGATTTCATGCAACAATAACCCCTCCATCCAAGGCCTCCATCTCCAGAGTACATTGATGACCCTAAAAATGATTGTGAATTTGCTGGTACCCATCCTTAGAACTTCTCATTATTACCTTGGAGACGACAACCATCTTACCATAATATCATTGACTGGCACAGCTGGCATTCGTCTGCTAATTTACGTCACCACTTTCCTCCACCATCTTGACATGATCTAGGTATTCAACATCTATGCACTATAAACTATGCAAATGGCAGGCAAGACTATTTATTTTATTTACAAACTATTTGTCTAATCAATGTGATGGTAGGTTTATTATATTAGTGTACTTTCCAAGCACAATTCTTTTCAACATATGAAAGATATTTGTGAACTCAGGTTTTAAACACGTTAATATATCACCAGCACCTCGGAGACTAATATTAATTGCAACTCTAAAATCAACAATGTGATTGTATGAACCGTTTAACCTCGGGTTGTGCTTGCTTTAGGATGAATACTTAAAGCAGGCTTCGACTTTGGATTAAGATCAAAGGGATAGATATTACTTTTACACCCACTCAAAATCAATGGCTGTCATAGGGAATGCATTCATAGGATTCTATACCTCCATGCAGAGGCAACAATAACTTATTGCTGAACTTTTGCAAAATGAAATAACCATACCAAGCAACAGCTTTTATAGGGAATTTCTATCAAGCATCAATGTCGTAGCTTTTTTCAGTTTTCACAGGGAATCTTATGCTCCAGCCCCCAGCTAAGTCCATGCACTCAGTCCATGCATTAGCCCCCAACCAACATAAATAACCCCCACCTCATCCATTGATAGACCACTCATTCCTCAGCTTTCTCAACTGTAATGTCTTGCTCAGCTCCATCAAGCCTACCCAAGAAACATTGGGGGATTTTCATCCTCTAGGAGGTCGAACAGTTGATGTGCTTCTGTGGCGACTCTTGTAAGCTTCGCGAGTCCTATGACATCTCCTACACCTATTGCCTACGTTAATTTTTTTATGTGTGCCAACTACCAATACGACAAGTCTCGATATGGACCGTACGAGTACCCATCGGTATAGCGATGTATATCACTAATGTGGCACCTTCCGTATGATTTCATGCACTATCTTACTAATCTATCCTCTTATTTCATTTATCCAGTCTCCTCCACCTATCTATGACTTCATGGAATGGCTGGACATGGAGCAAAATACACACCAGAAGCGGTGGATCGATATGAGCATGCGATGTAGGAGGGAAGCTGCAACACCCCAAATTTCAATTTTTGCAATAATTTAAAATTTTGCTAGAATTTAATTAGGTGGTTGAATTTTTTTTTCAATAGGGAAATTAATTTCTAAATTTATTTGGCATAGGTTATATGTTTAATGCATTCATGCCGTTGTAGATGCAATAGTTTTTTTTTATGCGTGGAAAAAGTTTGCAAAATTGCGCTAGTTGTCGCTCGTTTAAAAACCCCTTTTGAAAATGTGCTGAAATCAATTTGGAGAAGGAATTTCTAAAAAGAAAAATGCCTTTGGGCCGATTCTCTCTCCCTCGGCCTGTCTCCCCTCCCCTTTCTCCTTCCCGCGTGGGCCGCCTCTTCCTTCCCCGTGCCAGCCCATTGGCCGAGCCGGCCTGCTGCCGCTCCTGAGCCGGCCCCCTCCCCGGCTCCCTCTCTGTCGTGCGGGCCCCGCGCCAAGCCGCTAGCCGCTGCGCCGAGCCGCTAGCCACCGCGCCCGAACCGAGCTGTCGACCCTTCCCGAGCCAGCTCCACCTCTTCAACCTCCCGCCGGCTCGATCCCTTTCGCTCGGCCGCCACCGATTCCGCGCCTCCCCGCACCTTCTCCCCTCCCCAAAACGACCGACATCAATGCCTTGACACTCAATCAAGAGCCCCCCATCGTTTCCCCCTCTTTAAACTCTCTCTATAAGCGAGAAACCAACACCATTGAACGCCACTGCCACCAGCCGTTTCTCTCCAAATTCCAATCGGTGCCCTTCCCCATTCGTGTATTTAAGCCGGCCACCTCCTTCCTTGCAACTTTCCAAACATTTCCCACCCTTTTTCCCTCTTTATCCCTCTCAGATTCGACCGTGGCGCCGGCTTCTCCCTCAATTCCGGCGAGGTGGCGCCACCGTCGCCCTTCTGTGCGTATGCGCCACCTCCGGCCGATTTGAACCGTTCTTCGGCTCTGAAGGAACCTCCCCGAGTCTTTTCCGAGGCACGTCGTCGTCGATTCAGCCGCCGGAGCCCTTTCCCAACGCCGCACCGACCACCGCCGCCATCCGCTCCATCACCCGGTCGCCTCGAGCCCTCTCCGTCGCCGTTTGTGCTCGGGGTAAGCTCACCGCCCTCCCCTCTCTCTCCACCGCCGCTCGCCGTCGATCCCCTTGCCTGGTGACGAGGTTTGCCGCTTCTCCGGCGAGAGCACCGCCGCCACCAAGCTTCCACCACCACCGCTCTCCTCTGAAGCCGGCAGGATCCCCCCCCCCCCTCAATTATCCATCGTCCGATCCAATTTGGAGGGCCACGATTAGAAGCTAGAATACCTCTTCGGATGGGCTAATCACGTGGAGACATGTGTCCACTTATTCCAAGTCACCAAATCAGCCACCTCAGCGCCACATAAGCCAGCCACCTCATCCAATTTGCCTACGTGGCAGTGCCACATCAGCAAACCTTTACCCAGTAATATTCCTATTTGTTTTAATTCGGGAATAATGGCAAATTTGCAAAACAAACCCCTGTACTTTCCTAAATTTAACCAAGAGCCCATGTCTTTTTGCAACTAGTCCCTAAACTTCTCCATATTTATAATTAAGTCCCTCTATTTTGCATAAAGGCCCCTAACCTCTCTATTTTTATTTAAAATAAGTCCTTTCTTTTACAAATGTAACCCTAATCTTGTTTATCGCATAACTTTTAGCTCGTAGCTCCAATTTAGACGTTTTCCGTGCCCTAATGTTTGTAGTGACGTGTAGAATCTTTTTATAGGGTTTTTTTTGCATAGTTTTGGTACTGTTTGATGTACTGTTCTTAGAGGTTTCCTTGTGTGTTTTTCCGGTATGAAGATTAGGAGGTGATTAGTTCAAGAATCTGCAAGATCTAGGGTTTGAAGACTTTGAGCAACCCCCCCCCCCCCCCCGGTCGAAGGCAAGTGCCCTTGAGCATTTTTACCCTATTTTAGGATTTGCAGGTGTAGTTTTTATCCTTCATTGCATGCTTGTCGAATCGGGAATCCCATGTTAGGGTTTACTAGTTTTTATATGAATATTCCTTGTCGCCGTTGGAGTATCATGGGCTAAAATGGGTAGTCATGCTAGTGCAGTCAAGGTTGGGAGAAATATTAACTAATGAACTATGCAATAATATTCAAAAATGGTAATTTCTGTAGCAACATGGTATAGGGATCCTAACAGGATGGTTGGTTTGAGGTGGTGCTTATAGCAGGCTTGTGTTTGCTCCTGTGTGGGGTCCTAAGGACCGGTTCTTGAACATGTAACCAAGTGAATTCGCACAACCATGAGGTCTATATGGGTACGGCCTGGCCGACTAATTAGTCACCCTTCGATTCTGTGGGCACCATTGGACGGAGTAGTGGCACAAGAGGGGGCTTCTGCAGCGACTTAGTCGTCTGTTAGCGGTGAAACCTCAGTGGGTGCCTACAAGTCGGCGGGAGCTTTGTAAAGGCTTTGTAGTGAGACCCTGACTCCACACCCCGGAAGTGTGAAGCAACACGGGAATCACGACTTGTGGGGAAAACTGTGCAAACTCTGTAGAGTATCAATCTGGTCGATCAGCCGTGCTCACGGACAAGAGCGAGCTTGGACTTCTTTAGGATTAGCTGGGATCCGGGTTCTGGTATGGATGGTCGGGTAGCCAGGTAATGGGGTTACCTGGTGAGTTTTGGTAACCGGATATGGGGTATCTGGTGAGTCTTGGTAATCGGATGGAATCCGATGAGTTATTCCTTCTTGTACAATTGTGTCTCCACACTTAGTAAATAGGATGTATGTTATTGGAGTCATAGGCAGGTCATAGTTGCTTAGTGCAGTTAACCAATGTTTAACCTCTCCTTGACTCAAGCCCCATAACATGTTTTCCCTACACTTGCGGAGTACAATTTTTGTACTCACACCCGTTGCTCCCTTTCTTTCTTGCATCCTGCTGCTGTTCAGAAGCCGTCATTGAAGCCGGTTCCTTCGATGAGGACAACTTCGACCCGGAGTTGGTGTTCTAGGTTCGCGTGCCCCCGGTTGACGCCTATGGAAGATGGAAGCCCCGTTGACGCTGAAGACCTTTTAGTTCCGTTGTGTTTTCTTTTTGACCCTCGGGTCCTTTTGTAATAGTTATTATCGTTATTGTAATTTGACACTGTAACGATACACTGATGATGTAAACGCATGTATGAAAATTGATCCTGGCATACATGTGTTGTGCCTGGTTTTGTTCCTTTAAAATCGGGTGTTACAGAAGCATACAAACGTCGGGACTACGAGCAACAGCAGGAGGAACTATGATTCAAGTATCAGGAGGAGGAGCGTATGAGGAAGGCAGCAAAGGAGCGTACCACGGCTGAGGCACGCGAAGCAGAGAGGGAAAGGAAGTAGGAGAGTGCCCGTCGCGCTAAAGCGGAGGGCCCCGATGCCTTGCGAAAGGGCAAATATCCTAGGTGTACTCAGTAGAGAGTATCTATTATAACCCAGTCTATTTTTATTCCCTAAGGCATGTTTGATTTAGCAGCGGCACCCTATTAAGTTAGTCTTTAGACATATCGTATATGCCAACGTTTGTTGTCGTCATATCTTTATGGTTAGAATCCATTCGTGCAGCAACGAAAAACCTCATATCACATATAATGTTTATTAACATATGTAACATCTACTGTGTATATGATAATCGTACTTCACAACTATTATTGTTCGTCGAATTATATTTTATATCCTCCCGACGTTACTTTCCTAAAAATTTACCTACACAAATACATTAAATAAATATAAAATATTGACAAAATTACGACACACTTACTCATCTAGTTCTTTTCTTTATTTATTCGCTCGTGCCCTGATAAAACTAAATTGTGCTATAAAACTAGCCCACTAATATTTTATAGTGAAACACGGAAGCGCATGGGTTCAAAAAGGCGACAAAACCGAAACGACGCGACCATCGCTTTTGGTCGGCCTGAGGTGCCGAATACGACGCTGTTCATCGTATTTTGCACCTTAAGTGCCGAATATAGGGAGTTTTCGGCACCTGAGGTGCCGAATACGATGAACAGTATCATTTTGGCACCACATGTGCCAAATACAGGAGTTTTCAGTACCGAAATTGATTTTTCGGTGTTTGAGGTGCTAAATATAGATGCTAGATTTGTAAATACATTGATATATTATCTATTTTAGCAAATACAGTTACGTATGTTTTCTATTTTTAGGTTTTTGCCTTGCCAGAGAAATGTACTTCTACGCCATAATAATAATAATGTTGTCAATGACTAAATTTGTATCACAGCAGAAGTTGGAAATGTATCACAACAGAAGGCGGGTATTCCTAACTTTAGGAATTCATGAAGATGGAGCGATAGGTACACTAAAAAAATATTTAGATAAATTATTTTATTTCTATTTTAAAATAAAAATAATAACTTATACAACTTTATTATAACCTATAACTTTAAAATCTAATGTAGAAACTATAATTTTAAAATCTAACGTGGTGCTAGAAGCTAAAACTCTCTTAAATGAAAGGAAAAAATGTAATCTCTAAAAGTCACTTGGATTTTGATTTCCCCCAGAAGTTGTTTTGTTGCAACCCCTAAAGTTTGGCTTTGTTGCAAAAAAAACCCTCTAAAAATTAAAAAAATTAAAAATTAAAAATTCTATTAAAAAAACTATAGACAATTCTAAGACTTTCTGTGAATTGTTTTTTTAAATAATATCATTTGCATCATATTTCATGGAGAGGAAGTTTGGAAAAAAAAGAAAAACGTGAAACTCATTTGTTAACTCATGTTATTTTAACTTTATCATGTCTACCATTATTTTTCCTACACAAATCATTGTTTAGGTAAACTAATAAAAGTAGTTTCACTAATTTTGGGGTGTTATGGATTAGTTATGAATTAATTTATCTGCAACACATTTACTCAATCCTGCATGTTACAATAACTATTTCAAGATTTCATGTATTTTTAGAAGATAGAGGATCATGTAAGAAGACTAAAACAATTTGTTTCATAATTTTTGGATGAGTAAATAATTAACTATACATTTAACTCGAATTAATAAATGAGCTGCATATTTTTCTTTTTTTGCAAACTTACTCTCCATAAAATATGATGCAACGGATATTATTTTTTAAAAAAATCACATAAGGACTTAGAATTGTTTCTAGTTTTTTAGATTTTTTAATGATTTTTTTAAATTTTTAGAATGTTTTTCAACAAAGTCGAACCTTTAAGGATTTTTTTACAATAAAATAATTTGTAGAGAAAAATCAAAATACAAGTGATTTTAGAGGTTTTGTATTTTTTTAATAAAATTTTATTAGAATGACTCGAGTATGATACACGTAACAAAAAGCATGACCACGGCTCGACTGTGACAAGGACAAGGAAGGACATGCATAAGATATGGATGTGACCTTGTTCGATCCCTGCCTGCCCCGATGCATCCTCGGTAATCGCAACAGCAACACATGCTTAGCCTCAGGCCTCAGCTACCCAACTAGCGACCTGAGGCCATCTCCAGCAGCTACCTCAAAATTTCATCCTCTAAAATACTATTACAGCATCCTCTATCACTATTACAGCATACTTCATTCCATCCATCTCCAACAGCTACTCTATATCTTATCCACTATCTTCTCTCCCCTATATTAAACTATTTTTTGCCCAACCGCCATAACCGCCATAGCAGCATCGTTTTTTCACATGTTTCCGTTGCAACGGCTATTGAATGGCACGGTTAAAATAAATGAGAAGAATTTTATTTATTCGGAAATCTGTCTCATGGACATTTATTCTGTTGCGAACCTATTCTATTTCAAGTCTCATATCGGTGGTTTTGTGCATTGCTTCTTAAGTGCAATTTAATTGTCCTTTTGACCTACATAAAGTGCTATCAACACCTTCATCAACTACCAGTGGAAATTGCGGACTTCACCAAGGTGTGACATTCTGTTTCCAGCAAGGTAGTTCAGTCGCAAGACCATATTATCTCAATTTCGCGCTGTACAACCACTCCACTTTTCAACTATCAAGAAATGAAATCAATATACAACTGTACCCCCTCGCCAGAATTTGCGAGATTTAGTGAGAAGGAATCAACTCGTCAGTCGCAAGGAGGTTACACATTCTCTTTGCAAAAAATTAAAGCTGGAGAAATTACAGAGCAGCTCTAGTTTGGGACACGGCAAAATCACAGATCCTGCTTTGCTTGTCTGACGGCCCCTGATGTGCTAAGTGATAGAATCATCCCTCCGTCTCTGCAAGATGTAAACGGGAAATCACGCGATTAGATCAAATGTTTTATGGCTATAGAACGAAGATAATCGTTTACACAAATAAGCCGGCTACATTGGTGAAACAAGTCTGAATGTACTCACTGAGGCCCTACTTTGACTTCCGCTTCTTTCGTCTCTTTGAGCGGAATTTCTCTTCTTCCCCTTCTGCTTGCTCTGCATCCTTGCTGAGAGCAGACCCTGTGATCTGCGCAAAGGAGCTCAGTAGTTACTTCACCAAAGAAGTCCTTCACCTTGTCAACCACAGTTTTGAGCTCGTCCTTCTTTGAAAGCTGAGGTAAATAGTCTTACTGTTAATGACTTACCAGAATGCTCAAAACATGTCTACCGAAAATTTGAACATTGCTATCAAAGATGCATTTTTTAGATGATCAAAGATGCTATTTCCATTCTCATGTGGAGGTTACTTCTGCACAGGAGAACTTTCCAAGACACTATATCTTGAGCTACTATTGATCATTTGAAATTTATCGTAGCAGACCACAGTTTGTTGAGTCAAATCTCTCAGGAGTGAGCTTAGGATAAAGCAAGATCATGGTTGACAAGAACTAATAATGGGGTCTTAATTAGAATATTATCTATGATAAACCGTGATAGAATCCAGAAAATCCAAGAAACGTACTTCGATCACATTACTTGTCATCAGCGCAGATCTTATGTTTCCATTTTCCTGCCCATGCAAAAGTGAAGTAAATTGCAATTGTCCATTTCAACACACGGTCTTCAACATACGGTACTGCGCTTTTGCTGTGTCTATAATCTCATCTTCATCCTTTCTTGGACAGACATATCAAAGCAGTCAGTTGTTAATTACAAGTAGTAGTTTCTTGCTAATAGTAGTTGTAGTTAATTGCTTGTAGTAATTGGAGTTCTGCTGCAAGAACAAGTAGACGCCTATATATGGTCTATCAAGATAGTGAAACAAAATGACCACTTAGAGAGTGTAAAGCAAAGAAAACAGCTGCTGATATTGTTAATTACTTTGTAAATGACGGCGGCGAGGTTCCTGGCGAGCGTGTCCTTGTAGATGTACTTGCCGAGGAAGTTGTCCTTGGACGCGAGCATGATCTTCGCCGTCGTTCCGCCGGTCACGACGTTGAGCGGGTACCAGAAGTAGACCTTCAGAAAAAGCACAAATCTTGATCGATCTGTTTGCAGCGCGCGATGGAAACTGCAGAACGAAATCGAGAAGCAGCAGGAACCGAATCAACGGGTGGAGACATCAGCTAGAGCTAGGCACTGACATTTGCAGTGCGGATGAACATGACGAAGCGCGGGTTGCCGTCGTCCTCGATCTTGGGCAGCTGCGGCGCGCGCCGCTGCTGCTGCATCTGCCGTTCCGACCAGCTCCTGCCTCGGGCCTCCACCACCAGCGCGCACCTCGGTGGCTACCTCCGTGGCGCCGCCGTAACAAGGAAACGTCCGTCACGCAAAGACATGGATTGGGACAGGAGGACTTACCACAGGCTTGGGGAGGACCACGGTCTTCCTACGGCGGCCGAGCAAACGGACGGTGGGAAAGCTTCGAGGGCGGTCGCCGGATCTGCGTCGTCTGCCGGCTCACCGGATGGTGGTCGCTTCCGCCGGCCACCGAAGCCGCCCACCTCGCCTCTGCAAAAACTCGTCAGCTCCACTTCCGCCTCTCCGCGAGAGCAACGGCCACTTCTTCAGTCACCTCGCGAACAGGGATGCGGCCGCCGCATCTCTCCGCAAGTTTGCCGACGCCAACCCCCTCCCCGCTTCCCTGTTCCACTCGATATGGCTTCTGCTGGAGACCGATGCGGACGCCTTCGACGGCAAACCAAGCGCTACAGTAGTTTGCGGAGCGGAAATAGACACTGCTGGAGATGGCCTGAGAAGCTTTGAAGCTACTGTTTATTACTCGTAAATTATTGTTCACATCTGATTTAACCGATGTGAAGTTAGAGGATTTAAATCCCTAGCACGCGTGAAGAAAGTGCATCCTCACCCTTAGGCGAGATCTGGCGATCTCGTTGCTTTTTTTCATTTTGGTTGGGCAATAGTCGTATGACTCATATTGTTTGAATCACTGTTCTATTGCTAAAATCTAAAAATAGATAGCATAAATATTATATATTATAAAAATAGATAATAAATTATCGTATTTATAATTTTAGTATGTGTATTCGATATTTTATTTACCAAAAATATGATTTTCACATCTTAGGTACTAAATATCGTAGCCCCTCACGTTGTACGCCATTGTACGCCTCTGCTGTGCACTCACATGAAAAAGTTTTTTATTTAACTTACAATTTTATTTGAGAGTATGAAAATAATCTAAAAATTCTAAATATTTTCATGAACAAACTAAAGCTCATTACAAACACGTTTTAATTATTTTGATCCGAAAAATCTGAGTGAATATTTAAGTAAAATTCTCCAAAGAAACCAACTTTTATAAATTCTATAATTTTTAATGCCTTAAGTAAATTCTCAAAAATCTAGAAAAAATCACTAATATTCTTGTCATGTGATCTACTAATTTATAAAAATGTTTCTAATCCTAGGTTATTTTATGAAAAAGTGAGTTCCTTTGAAATGTTCTATTTATATGCATTTTTATCATTTCATGTGATATTCTCTTTTTAATTTAATTTGAATAAAAAAATTCAACATGCACAAAACCTAGATTCTTAGATTAATATTAAGGCTTTGTAATGCTCAATTTATATACATTTTTATCATTTTATGTGATATTATCTTTTCAATTCAATTTAAATAAAAAAAATTCAAACATGCACAAAACCTTGGTTCTCAGATTAATTCAAACATGCTCCATTTAATCTGTCGCCTCTACCAAGCTGAAAACATCAAGTAATCTCTCATATTAATATTAAGCCTCTTCTTGCTGTTCTTTGTGGTTCATTTCTTCCTTGATTATCTCTTCCTACTTTGAGAGATGGCATCTCATCTGTATGCTCCTTATTTGATTGTTTAAATTTTGAATATATCATTTGCCATATTTAATTGATAAATATTAAAACTTGTCATATTACTACCTACATTGAAAAGATGAATGTAAATATATATTCGTAATTGCTAGATTCTATACTTCTTAAGTATCTGGATTTATTATCTTAGTAGTAGTTGTTAACTTGACATGCATCACATTGGAAGAATATTAGTGAATTTTTGATTTCTTTTCTATGTATCAATATGAATGAATGCCTTTATTTTTATTCAAATTGAATTAAAAAGAGAAGATCACATGAAATAATAAAAAAAAATATAAATAGAGCATTACAAAGAACTCACTTTTCACTAAATAACCTAGGTTGAAAATATTTTTATACATTAGTACATCACATGAGAAGAATATTAGTGATTTTTTCTAGATTGTTTGGAATTTATTTGAGGCATTAAAAATTGCTAGAATTTATAAAAGTAGGATTATTTGGAGAATTTTAATTAAATATTGGCTCAAGCTTTTTATATCAAACTAATTAAAATGGGTTGCTAGTGAGCTATAGTTTACTCATGAAAATTTTTAGAATTTTTGAACTATTTTTATACTTTCAAATAAAATCGAGAGTTAAATAAAAAACTTAAATGCACACGTACAACCGCTTTTACCTTTCTTCTTCTAGCTTCTTTCTTCAGTGCATAGCAACAGGAGTCCGTATTCGATATCTGAGATGCTGAATATGATGAGTAGTACTATATTTGGTATATTAGATGCTGAATACATTGCACATTACTGTATTCATCATCTTAGGTGCCGAAAATTGCTAGGACTATGGTTTTTCGGTGCTCGTGTGTTGAAATTGGATTTTCGATATGCGAGTTGCCGAATATACATGCTAAATTGACAAATACACTAATATATCATCTATTTTGATAAATATGTTGTGTACTCTAGAGAATTGGGAGTCGGAATTGTTCCATACAGTCCAATCAGACGAGGGTTTTTTTGGCGGAAGAGGAATGACAGAACAAGTGTCTGCTGAATCCAACCTGGTACGAATATAATCTGCCTTGAGGTATCATTTCTGTCTGAAGGAGTGCATCAGTCATTTCAATTATACCAGCTTACTTAGGCATTTTCACTTTGGTTCTGTCAGCAAGGGCATCCTAGGTTCATAGCAGAAAATATGGAGAAGAACAAGCAAATTTATCTGAAAATGGAAGGCCTGGCAAAGAAGCACCAGTGTAGCCCTATTCAGTTAGCTTTAGCTTGGGTTCTGCATCAAGGGAATGATGTGGTTCCTATACCAGGAGACTTTATAATCCCATTCTCGTACCATTTATGTGCACACTGTTAACTGTTAATGATATAGCTTGTGGATTGGATGTTGGATAGCAAATGGTGGAAGTGTACTCGCCCTCTGAAGGAGGATTTGAGGAACCGAATTAGATGGAACTGGGTTTAATATTTGCTTAATGGAAACCTTGCCACTCATTATATAGAGCTGCCCCAATAACCATGATCTAATCCAACCGACTAACAAATCTTTTTCTATAAAAATCTAGAGCTAATTTGATAATTAAGTAAATTATCTAAACTAACTGAAGATAGATGAGAGCCTTATCTCTAAGCCTCTTCCGTGGTTGTGGGCTCTGAGTTGTTACCGGCCTAGCCGCACCTTGTGCTGGTAGGTGCGGCCCGTACGTTCACCTGCTCGTTGTGAAAGTTGATTGCTTATTTACATTGTCTGTTTGATTATACAGTACCATCCGTATGGGAGGCTGTTTTGTATGATCTGTGGAAATGCAATTCATATAGATGACATCGATCTACGATTAGTGGTTAACTGATTATTAAGAGTTGGAGTCTCTGTTATGTTTTTTCCCAAGTATTTGCTTGGTGACTTGTTTATCTCTAGCGTCATGTTTTTTTATTGTTTAGAAAAGGTAGAGAAGTTAGCTTAGTAGAACTCCAAAAAACAAATATAAAATTTTAACCTGATAATTGCATCTAGATTTGATGGAAAACATATCTGCAAACATGAAAATTGTATAGATAATACTGCTTTCCACTTCTCCAATCCAGCCCATTGTTTGCGGCATATATGGTCCATTGGCACACATGGTAGTTCTGTTGCTTATCCTATCACCAACCTCACACTGATGCAGGATGTCAATGTGTGGTGGTACAATTGGATTGAGTTCAGCCTAGCTTAGCAAGTTGGGTGCCAGAGGTTGGTTTAGGATTTTTCAAATTTCTATCTTTCCTCAAACCTTGTTAGCAAGGACAACAATTTGGGTGCCAGAGGCTGTTTTAGGATTTTATAATTTTTTTCCTGCCTCAAAACCTTGTTGATACTAAAATAAGATGGAAAATTTAAAGGTGATGACAATTTAGTTTGGAAATAACTTGAACTATGTAATTTGTTCAAAATGCATTTTTTATTGTACAATCTGGTAGGTACTCAAATATTCTATTTTACTGTTGACTTCTTAGGGCTGAACCTGGTAGGAGGAAGAAGAAGGACACCGTGTGGCGGATCTTCTCTTTGAAGGAGCTTCAATTGGCAACGAACAATTTCAATTATGACAACAAGCTCGGCGAGGGTGGGTTCGCAGTGTCTACTGGGGCCAGCTGGGATGGATCACAGGTGCAGTCTTTCTCTTGAAAAATGAAACAAAATAATCTTGCATTCTGATGTGTGCGCACCTTTGTGTGTGTGTGTGCTGTAATTTTAGCTTCTATCGTTTTTGCTTGGTTGCAAGAGATACTAGATTGCACCTGGCGTTTCAGGTTCAAACATTGCCTAGATATGGAGCGACCACTGATGAATGAAAGGCACTTGGATATAGTAATGTCGAATCAAAGAATGAAGGTTCAGGTTGTTGATCATTGCTAATTCTTTGTACTGATGATGGTATTGATCCGTCTTGGTATAACTACAATTTGGCCTTGTGGGAACCTATTTTTCTTTTCTGGATCCTTTGATATTTGAATTGTTTGATGTTTATGATCCATCTTCTGAAATTTCCTTCAACTTTTGTATGCCGATAAAGAAACCCTTTCCTTCTGGTTTTTATGAAAAACATACATATATATTATCGGTTAATGCTCTTCATTGATTTGCATATGAGATGGTATAGCGCGAAAATATTTAGCGTCCCGTTGCAACGAACGGACACATAACTAGTTATGTACAAATAAGAAAATACATGAGGATGACATGTGAGGCGCGCATGAAGCCATATGACGTCAAGACATATGACATAAACACGACGTTAGACAGTGTTGTCGCAACTCGGTGTCCTTTGAGCAACGCTGACCACGGGAAGAAGACGTCGACGACGGGGGACAGTGAGTGAAGCCGAAAATACCTTGAGTGCAGCTGAGGAATCGCGTGGAGACACGGATGGCTCTCGCGATCTGGCACTGAATCGATGAAAGCGTTGCTCTGAACCTTTGTTGCTGTGGCGCATTTACCTGCTCTCGTGTGTCTCGTGTCGTCGGTAGCATTTGTTCGCGAATTTTTATCTTTCTACGAAAGATGCTGTGCATGTGCACGGTAACGTAAGAAACGAGGGCCGTTGTTGTCTGACGACTTCGGTTATGCCCGTTGTTGTCTGAATATGATTGGGTTGTCTTTCCTCGATAGCTTAAGCTTTTAAATGAGATCGCATACTCGCAGGTTTATAATTTTACCATTATTGAGGTCCAGATACCAAGATCATCCATAATGATTTTATAGTTGGGAGATAAGTTAATCATCTGTCTGTCTTTCGAAGCCTCATCCATCAACCTTCAGGTGCACACCATGAGGATACAGTGAAGCTCGGAGACCTGGCCCATGGCTTGGTTGCATGCTGCAACTATGCATATCCCAAAATGGGAATACCTGCAATTCCAATCATTGTTTCAATACCAATCATTGCGACAAGCTTCACTACAACGATCCCGTATTTGTCGTGCACAATGTGGTAACATCCTATCTCAAAATTCAGATGCACCAACGCAGTTTCACCACTCATCCTCCTGGATTCAGAAATGTTCAGATGGCTCAATGAAAATTACTACTCACTCTCCTGAACCCAGAAATTAGTCAGATGATTCAGTGAAAGTAACACTATTCCTCCTGAATTCAGAAATGTTCAGATGATTCAATAAGAAGTACTACTAATTCTCCCGAATTCTTCAATCTCTGCTTGCTAATACCTCCTTTTCTCAAACTGATTAAACTGTAACTAGCAATAGTGTTCGCTGGTGCACCGACCTGCTACGATTGCGAGTTAAAAAAAAAAAAGTACAGAGAAAAGACTTGCTTCAATCGGCTACAGCGCATCCACGCTGTTTCTGTTCGTACTGAACTTTTTTTTGATATATATGTTAGGGATTCACTAAAAAATGTTTTCTGAGAGGCTAGAACTTTTGTATTCTTTCTCCAAGTTGCTACAGGTGCAGAGAACTAGGCTTGCTGTGAAACAAAATTGCTCTCCCTGTCCCCATTTCATGTTCCTTTTTGACTTTTGCTTTGTTTTGCTGCACTAAACAATGTTTCTTATCAGAAACCATCGTCTCAGAATCATCTATGGTGAAAGTGCAGGTGAGGGGACTACAGAATAAAGCCACACCGAATGGGATTGTTTAATTGATTGACCAGTCGAAACATTATATGTGATGATACTCTGAACTAAGCCTGCAGAGCAATGGTGCTGTCGAAGCCTTAGACTACCCCCAACGGATTCCCTTCACGGCCAGATTCCCGTCGTGAAGGGATTCCCGTTCCCTTCAGCGCTCCCAACGATTTCCCTTCACGGTTCCTTTCACGACGGGATTTCCAGGGTCATTCCCTTTAGGACGGGATTCTCTCTCCTTTTCTTTCGCGATTCCCTTCGAAAGGAAGCTGTTGGAGATGAGAGGAAATAAAGGGAATGAGAACAGGGAAGGGAATCGGGAAGGAAACAAAATGAAGGAAATATGATTAGGGATAGTCTTACAATTAGAGCATTTGGTGTCATTATAGGTTATGCTTCTGTCCTTGAGTGCTTCAGTTTTAGAACTTGTCCATGGAGGGTTTTTTTTTTTTATCTATGTACTCTCTCTGATCATAAATACATATCATTTTGTAAAAGGTTTGGTCAGATTTTTAAATTTTTGATTAACAATAACTTCCAAAATATATAATTTGAAAACTTTAAAATCATATGCGTAGATTTATCTTGAAAAATATTTTCATAATATCACAAATTCAATTTTATTTTATAAATATATTCTAATAGAAACTATTGGTCAAAACTATGCATTGAATATCGTGTATTATCCAAAATATTTATTTATGACCGAAGGGAGTAGTCTCTTCTCTAATACGGCAGACAATGCGCACAAAAGTTATTTACTTTCTCAAATTGAATAATATTCTACTATAGAGGAACCATCTAAATTCATTGTGATGCATCAGGCCTACTCCAGTCCGTGTTTCTTTTTTTTTACCCAGTGCGTATGGTAGTAATAAGTAATTGCGGCGCATAAATTATGTAGAATTAGTCTTTGCACCTGATCTCTGCCGATCTTGAAATGAATTATACCCATGGCTACAATCGAATGCTGTCAGTTAAGAAATCTCTATCTGAGGCAATATTTAAGTGGCTTCTATAAGTTTTGCCTAGAGGCAAGTTACACTGACCACATCAATTGGTACTAAATTAATGAGTGCCATAGTGTTAATTACCTTGTCAATTCAATTCATGCCCCACATTCACTCACACCAAATTCTCCCTTAAACCTCCTTCTCACATACATGGCCTTCCTTATAAGTGGAAAAGAAGTGAGACTTCTTCACACCATTAGATTTATGAGATGACTTGCTCCATTTCGCAATGTTTAGTTCATCTTCTTTCTGGGGAAGCGTGTTATGCGATGTTTGTCGAACGAGCAAATGAAGAGTGTAATTAGTGTAATATCCTCACTCTGTAACCCTGCTTTAATGCTATGAACGAGGTTAAGTTGTTAGGGGCTGTTTGATTTGATGCTAAATTTACCTCATAAACTGTGCCAAAAATTATCGTGCCAGAATTTGGTAGCCAAACTGGAAACGCGTGTTTGACCAAATATTGGCAAATAAATGAGCCGCAGAGCCAAGTACGAAAATAATTTGCCAAAATATGGAAGGAAACCAATCGGTTGCCGAAACTGATAAAAAAGTTAACCAAAAAAAAGGATACAGTGCTTGATTTTGTCGACGCAATTAATAAAATCCGCCCCCCTCTATGGAGATTGTGTATAAATATAGCCAAGAACCCGGAGAAAGAAACCTGCATTGCAGGCTGCCGCTAGCTGGAAGGAAAATCAAGAACCCCAAATCTTTATCTCTCTTCTTCTCCAATGGCGTTCGTGGCTCTCATGGTGATCACCTCACCTCTCCTTGTGTTGCTCCTGAGGGCCGTGTGGATCACCCTGTCCTGCTACTTCCTGACGCCAATGAGAATCCGTCGGATCATGGCCAGGCAGGGCGTGCACGGGCCCCCGCCGCGCCCGCTCATCGGCAACCTCCGCGACGTGTCGGTCCTCGTGGCGCAGGCCACCGCCGACGACATGTCGTCCCTGAGTCACGACATCGTCGGCCGCCTCATGCCGCACTACGTGCTCTGGTCCAAGACATACGGTGAGATAACCAGAGGCTAGAGCGCCCGCCCCGGCCACCGCATTGCGCTTGCGGCGCGTACTGACGACGGTAAAATTCTTTGGCGCGTGCGTTGCAGGGAAGCTGTTCGTGTACTCGTACGGGAGCGAGCCGCGGCTGTGCCTGACGGACGCGGCGCTGATCAAGGAGTTCCTGTCGTCCAAGTATGCCGCGCACGCCACCGGCAAGTCGTGGCTGCAGCGACAGGGGACCAGGCACTTCATAGGCCGCGGCTTGCTCATGGCCAACGGCGCCAGCTGGTCACACCAGCGACACATCGTCGCGCCGGCGTTCATGGCCGACAAGCTCAAGGTGCGTACCGCGTCCGCGTGCGCCGTCGCCATTGGCATTCTTTTTCTCCGGCCGCGTTGCTGACGGCGCCGGCCGTGTGTAACGTGCGTTTCAGGGGCGCGTGGGGCACATGGTTGAGTGCACGAAGCTGACGATCCGGGCGCTGCGGGAGGCGGCGGCGGCGGCGGAACGCTGCGGCGGGCAGCGCGAGGTGGAGATCGGCGCGTACATGACCAGGCTCGCCGGCGACATCATCTCGCGCACCGAGTTCGATACGAGCTACGAGACCGGCAAGCGCATCTTCCACCTCCTCGAGGATCTGCAGCACCTCACCGCGCGCTCCAGCCGCTACCTCTGGATCCCGGGCAGCCAGTGAGTTCCCATCCCCTCCCGGCCCGCCGCCTGCCGCCCCTCTTGTTTCGTAACGCGCGCACGTACTCACGCACACGCTCACTCACTTACCTGGTCTTGTCGCTACCTCTGTCCCGGTCCCCTGTTGGTTTGCGCGCGCATATGCGCAGGCCTGAAGCTAATCAAGGAATTAAGCTACGCTAATCCTTCTTGCTCTTGCTAGTAATCATACTTAATTAAACCAATTATTCAACTAATTATCCGGCGTGGCATTCCATCGCTGTCCGATTGGCACCCACTTGAGACATCGATTTGTTTGATGCCTGGATTGATTCCATCGTGTGCTCCTATTGCCGTACGCCTAAATCAGTAAACAATTTTTGCATGCACAAAAGTGTTGACCTACGTGACGACAGTGCTTGGACTTGCCGTGCAGATACTTCCCGAGCAAGTACAGTAGGGAGATCAAGCGGCTGAACGGCGAGCTGGAGGGAGTGCTGATGGAGTCCATCCGGCGGAGCCGGGAGATTGCCGACGAGGGCCGGACGACGTCGGCCTACGGCCGGGGGCTCCTGGCCATGCTGCTGGCCGAGATGGAGAAGAAGAAGGACGAGACGGCGCCGGGCCAGCAGTTCAGCTACGACGCGCAGCTGGTGATCGACGAGTGCAAGACGTTCTTCTTCGCGGGGCACGATACGTCAGCGCTGCTGCTCACCTGGACGCTCATGCTGCTCGCCACGCACCCGGAGTGGCAGGGCAGAGCGCGCGCCGAGGTAGCCCGGGTCTGCGGCGATGACCCGCCCTCCGTCGACCACCTCTCCAAGCTCAACGTGGTACGTGCAGAAACAAGCGCGCTCCTGTGCGTGTGGAACGTTCATTAGCGCGGCGGCATTGCTAATGTCCATGTGGTTGATTTGGTGCGTGCAGCTGCAGATGATCATCCACGAGACGCTGCGGCTGTACCCGCCGGCGACGCTGCTGCCGCGGGTGGTGTTCGAGGACATCCAGCTCAGCGGCGGGCTCCGCCTGCCGCGTGGCCTGTCGGTGTGGATCCCGGTGCTGGCCATCCACCACGACGAGTCCATCTGGGGCCCCGACGCGCACGAGTTTCGCCCGGAGCGGTTCGCGGCCGGCGGGCGGCGCTCGGCGTTCCTGCCGTTCGCGTCGGGCCCGCGCAACTGCGTCGGCCAGGCGTACGCGCTCGTCGAGGCCAAGGTCGTGCTCGCCATGCTGCTCGCGCACTTCCGCTTCACCATCTCCGACGACTACCGCCACGCGCCGGTCAACGTCCTCACCCTCCGCCCCAAGCACGGCGTGCCCGTCCACCTCCGCCCGCTGCGGCCATGAATCAGGCCTTGTCAATTCCATTTTTGGTCGTGTGGCGCGCCCCTCCCTCTCGGCTACCTTTGGCGTGCTGCAGCTGTAGAGAAAAGTTGAGGTTTTGTGCTCTCCGATTGGCCCCTCCGGATTGCTGACATGTGGGGCCGGTCTGTCAGTGGGTCAAGCTGCTATCAGCTAATGCTGTGTGCTATTATAGTATTATTTATGTTTGAGTAGAGTGGAGTGGAGTTATTTTGTGCTGAATTAGATGGCGCATATATATATAGTAGTGCTATTTTATATCTATGCTGTAACGTATTATTCTATATTTACTGAATAAAATTCAGTAGTAACTACTGAATCATGTTTTATTATTGTAATTTTCTTTAGTAGTACTGAAATTTTGTTCAGTAAGTATAAAATAATATACGACCATATGATATATATATATATATGTATGTATATATGTATATATATAATGACATGATAATATGATGCATGTCAGGGTGGGATAGGGTGCTGGTTACCACAGACTTAAACAGAGATGCATGGTAAATAATATGGCTGGAGCAGTAGTACCACAGCTGCAAAATAGTTAACAGGATGCAAACTTAACAACCAACAAAGAACAAACTGTTGGATTACTGGCAGCTGAAGAAAAGAACGTGGACTGACCATTCTAGGGGCACACAATGCCTATCTGCCAGCTGAACTGTCAGACAACACAGGTTACTTTCTAATTTAGCTTGATTGCTTGACATAGGCTATCCAGCTCGTTATCATAACCTGCTAAAATGCTGGCTCTAACTCAGTTCGTTAAGCTTGCGAGCCAGTTTGTTAGGCTCACAGGCTAAACATATTTTTTTAAATAAAACATATATTTAGATTTTTACTACGGTGCTGGCAGAGAAACTACAAGTCTCTTTGAATCGTTTAAAATTCTACAAGTTCTGAAAAATCAAAACTGCTCAACAAGACTCACTTAAAACCCAACTTCAAATATCATACAATTCAAACATCATATACATGCACAAGCAAATTCACTAAACATTCATAGTTAGTAAACTGAATCGCTAATTGGATATCTTTAGTATGGCAATACCTAACAAATCTTACAGAAAGGCTACAAAATTCTATCATATGCCTAAATGATGGTATGAACCAAACCCACACCCACAAACCCATCATCCTTTCGTCATAAGAAACTACACACACTTCAACAAGACCTGGTTATCCATGGAGCATTGGCAAGAACGGAGAACTACACAAAAATCTAGAGGGGGAGATCTACTTGCTTGGCCTTGCTGGGGCGGGTGGGTTTGGTGAGACGACAGAGTCATCGGGGGTGCCATGTCGAGGTCACTGACAGCTGACGGTGGCCAGGGCATGAGACCTCAGGTGTGCGCAGGATTCGTGACCTGGGAGGTCGGGAACACGAGTGAGAAGTCAGAAGAGGCTGGTGGGAACTTGGATTACAGTCATTTTATAATATATAATTATATATGTTGGTACCGCCTTAGTTTGGATCCTAGACAAAACCACTCCAATATTGCATTATCTCTTACATTGCCCGGCAAATTAAATTTTGGTTGTTGATATATATGTGGATGGAAGGTCACTTTCTTTGCCTACTATTACATTGCACCATATTTTTGTGTAACACATGCCATTACTGTCTCTCTCTAACTAAAACCCGGTGCGGGCAGTATCTGTCATGAATGGATTTGAATCCTCTGACTTTGGAGCTTATTTGGCACTGTTTTAGTTCCGAGATTCATGTTAGATATAGAGTTTGTATGAAAAAATAAAGTAGTTTGTACTTTTATTTTTAGTCTAAAATAAAACCAGATAGGTCAACTAAATAACCTTAATACACTCACAACTCCATATCCAAAATTTCTTAGAGCTACGTTTTACCGGCTTAAAAAACCTTAGATCCAGAGCTGTATCAAAGGTGACCTTTATTCCAAAGTCAGGGAGCTACATGCCTACAGTACAGTTACCTTATTTTTCAATTATGATATATCTAAGATGAAAAGAGCAGATTTTCTAGTATTAGGGATGTAAGTAGGTATTCAATAGATAATTCTGGATCACTACTCACTTTATTTTTTTAGCTTAGTTAGTTGAGAGTGAATCTTTAATTATTTTTTTAAGTTTTAGGTCCACCCAATGACTAAAAAACGTGAAATTTTCATCCCTATCTCATACAAACGTATACCTCTATTGACGCCACAACTAGTGGAATGGATGACTTTCCAATGCGAGGTGTAGCATTGGAGTCGCCCTTAGCCGTGCTAGCAAAGGCGTACTCCTCGATCCGGTCCTTTTGCTCTCTCGTTACCCTCACTAAACAACCCCTTGGACGATCATAAGGTCAAGGGCTAAACATGGCTCCCAAAAGGCGCATCCGTCGCGATGCGCGCGCGGTCGCACGTGCGCGCGCTGCCGATCTATTCCTAGCCAGCCAGCCAGTTCGCACGTCCCGCCACACATCCATGCATGCACCCTGAATCCTGATCGTGGTGACCCGACCGGCGCGGCAGCACACGGTGCAGACAAAGCAGCTTAAAGAAAGAACGCGTCGATTATTAGATGCCGAGCAGCATTAGCGGCATCGTTAAACTAACATATCGGCAGGGAATGGGATGGCATATATATATATAGCAAAGCCCAAGCACTCAGTAGAGAGAGACCTTATCGATCTCACTAGCCAATTAACCCATCGGCCCCTTCTAATTCTTTACTCTCTCTCTCTCTCTCTCTCACACACACACACACACACACACACACACACACACAGAGAGAGAGAGAGAGCTAGCTGTGGAGCATTACAGTTGTGTTATGCAAAGTAGGCGATCTTTAGCTAATGAGTGGTAGTATAATCCCTTTTTCAGTGTATACAGTACTCTGTCCGCCACAAAATTAATATAGGTTATTCTTGACATTGGCATGGTAGCGAAAGCAGTAGCCCGAGTACTAATTTCTATTGTAATATGGTTTTTATATACCTCGAACATATTGTATATATCATAAAACTATATATGCGTATGGCTACTGTATATACCCAATTTCGGTACAAATTCACATCAACGGCGAAAGCGATGAACGTTCTGCTTTATCTTGGTTCTTAGAAAAAGAAAACGAGAATGTGTTTGACCGTAAGCTTGCATTGTATACAGTAGTGACCTTCATGTGCACCACGTACGGAGGGAGCGGTCTAGAAACCACGCATTTCTCTGTGTGCACGATGCAACAATCTAAAGGCGTGCGAGCTAGCTGCGGTTTCTCTTCATGCCTCTAGCTTTACGTGATGAGCGACAGGCGAACGCCGCCCGTGTCGCGCGCACACTTTTGACACGCTGTGATTTATAGCCATGTGAGGGAGGAGCTGGGATTAATCTAGCTCCCTAGCCACAAAGTGGTGCGAGAGGCTTTATGGTAACTTTGCGGGTAATGCAGAACCATCGCAAGACTTTAGCTACCTTCAAGACTTTAACATGGGCGATGGATCAACCGTTTCAGGAAAAATGTGGGTGCAGTCAGATTGACCAGATCGGTTGGCCCGCGCAGTTGCGTGGTGTTGTTAAGTGCCAACTATGATTTTGTGTCTAGCTTAAGCTTCTTCAAGACGCTAGCTAACTATTAGCTAACAGTTAAAAAAACCTCATCTTGTGAGAATATCAGGCTATAAGATGCTTGAAGGCGGGGGTAGGGAGAGGTGGAGCCTTTTTTTTTTTAGGGCAAATCACATGAGCTTTTATTCAGACATAGCAGGATAACAGGAGCTAGTCTTTTGAGAATATCAGGATTGCAATCAGATGTGGAGCCATTGAACAGTACATAGCAATTCTTTACTTGTTCGGAACCTAAGAATTTCACTTGAGTTCCATAATAAGTACAATTACTATAAGAATCGGCAATATTTCACAAGTCCCAAACGAGGGCCAAAGTGGTTTTTAACTTCTCGAAAATTATCAAGGCCATGGTTTGGCCATGGAGTATACCTTCCAAACCTCCAGTTGATCATCTCGTTGATTTTGTGGTTTGTAATTGTGGCTCATCAAATCGAGATATGGATGTTTTGATTGTTTTGTGTGAATCCCTTATATTTAATTAGCACCTTTTTTCCTGCCTGAATGTGTAAAGAAGTTGTCACTGCGCAATTATCTAGTTATATGTACGTTACATGCATGCAATCAGGGTTCGTCGAGTTAAGGGTTAGATATCCTTCATGCTCGTGAAAATTTCCAGCGTATATATTTTTTTAATCATGATGTATAAACAATATATCATTATCTTTGATCCGAGGAACACAATCTAGCTACACTGCTACCTATGCGCGGCATCGCATCAAATCTATCAGCCGCGATTGTCTTGTCCGAGTCCAGGAGCACCACGTGGTCGTGCATGCCAATTGTAGAATCATCCAGAGAGAATACGGGAGCACTTGAAACTCCTTGTAGCTACTGATTGACAGCTGTGACCGATCATGCTCCCTGACTGGATGGGCAAAAAAAAAAAAAGTTTTGCAACTTGTGGCCGGCCAATTGTACCTTCGATAAATATATACCAATTCTTGCGATGCTGTTTCTGTACAAGAACCTTCTTTTTCTAGGTAGGGAGAGGAGAGCGCGTGTGGCAATGTTCAATTCTCGTATTTGCAGAATCTTGTCGCCCGAATACATGAAGTTAGACTGTTCAGTGATCTCTCATATAGGTTTTTTCCCGACTTAAGGTTGGTGCTGACACTATAGATCCTTGTAGGCCATGAATATGTGCTACAAGAAAGCTTGACAACCGGTTCTGAAAAGATCCTCCAAAATCTGGAGTCTGAGGTCCAAATGAAAAGAGACACAAACAAGTTGGACAAGAGTACAAAAATTCAGAAAGGGCACACTACCGCATATCACACTATCAATACGGGTTTTAACGTATATCATTGACGAAGACGAAACTATCTATGTAAAAATATATATGATATCAAGCTTATCACATACGGGTAACTATCTATTTGTAATATGATAGAGGAAAAACAATTTTAAAAAAGAAACGTCCGTGATATTATTTTTAGAAGAAAATAATATTTTCAATATTATGATATTATTTTTAGAATTGTTTTTGCACCGATCACTCAAGTTGTAGATCTTATCGAAAACTATAATTTTCATACAAAAAGTTTCTTCATCTGACTTTGTATGAATATTTTATAAATTTTCAAATATATACTATAGGCGAATATTTATAAAACCCGTCTGTGTTAATCATCTAGACACAGACACGAACAAATATTTATAAAATAACGTCTATGTCTAGAAGAGCGAGAACACACAGACAATTTTACTAAAAGGCTGTCAGTGTGTAGACAGCTACTAGACAGCTACTAGACACAGACAATTTTTCATACAGAGCTGTATCTGTCATTCAAAATCATACAGATGATTTTTTAGTAGAACCATCTATATCTAGGAGCCGTCAACACATAGACGGCTTTTTAGTAAAATCGTTTGTATGTTCTCGCTCTCCTAGATGGTTGAGAATATCACGATCACTTTTTCTTATCCACCGTCTATGCATAATTTATTAGTGATGGCTTTTAAGTAACCATCTGTGATACTGTGTTTGCTATTGTTGTTTCTGTGGTAGTGGTAGAAACCACTCTAGTACTCCTGTATATGTATGGCTAGCTGTATAGTAGGCTTGAAAACAGAGCATATATTTTTCGCTTCGTATCCGGAAAAATGGATACAAATAGTCTTATTCGGATACTGATATGGATATTTCTGGAATGGATACGGATATAAATACAGATATTCCTTATCTGAATAAGGATACGGAAACAAAAACACTTTTTGGGCCGGATACAGATACGAAAATGGATATCTAGCCCAATTCAAAACGGTTAATATCTGTTTTTAGTTTTTTAATTCAAAACTTAGAGATAACAAGATTTAAATGACTATATTGTTGAAATTATAAGTCTGATTTACAATCTAACTGTACCATTATTATCCTTGTAATGAAATCTACAAAACAAGACCCCATTTGGCTATATTTTGATGGGAAAAAATTTATATGACAAGTGGGTCCCACGTGTCATATTCTCAATTGCCTCAAATTTTGGTATGATTGCAATCCAAATATATGCATAATTTAAGGGGTCTTTATCGTTTGACAGATATCTAGATCCATATTTGTATTCGATTCATATCCGCACCATATTTTTTTGATACTATCCGTATTCGTTTCCGTATTCGGGATTTTCATATTCATTTTCGTTTCTAATTAAAAATAAGGATAAAGATATGGAATGACCATTATCTGTCTGTATCCAATCTGTTTTCACCTCTACTGTATAGTATCACAAGCAAGGTTCAATATATATATATATATATATATATATTGCATATATGTGTGTGTGTGAAGGTTCCAATGGTGAAGGGTTCTATTATGGAATGACATAGCAAATTAAGCTACAACCCCTTTCTGCTACTGAATGATTGAAAATTGCCAGTATTGGTTTCAGAAAGGATGCTACTGTCGGCTAATGAGTGAAAATGATCCAGAATAATGCGCTTGATTGTATCCTTACTTGTCAATATTGCAACTGTTATTAAACATTTTCTATTATGAGAACTTTTAAACTACTGTACATTTGACCTAAAGTACCCTTTTTAGGGCAATATGGGCATACACCCGGATATCACTTATGGCTCCTCAATGCTCAACTCATATCATCAGTGCTTGGTATTCTGTCCTCGATTTGTCCAAGAGCCCAACCAGCCGGTTTATATCATAACAATTACTTTTGTTATTTTTCTGTAGTGATAACAAGATAAACAGGAACAGCAAGAATCATGAGAAGATATTGTATCTGTACAGCAGATCAATCCAGAATTACAGATTATGAATGCTCTTTTCCCGGGACATCTATATGACCCATTCCAGATTATGAAATGGACTAGCATTTAAAAGTTAAGTATAAATATTTAATCGTTGACACAGTACATAGATAGTAGCGATATTAGGGTTTGAGACTTGAGAACTTCCAATACTAGCAACTACACATGTGTTTTCACTACTACAGAAAACTCTATCACTGTTGGCTCTAAATCCCCTTCACTGTCGATTTTGGAGCCAACGTGAGTAACGGGTAGTGATATAGTCGGCTTGGGGGATCGACAGTGAAGGAGGTTATCATTGTCGGCTCAAGGCTTGAGCTGACAGTGATACCCGTGGAATCATTGCTGGCTGAATCCTTGAGCCGGCAGTGTTTTACCTCTCCTCTCTCCTACCCCTCTGTCCTCTCCTCCTTATCTCCTCACTCTCTGTCCTCTCTTCGTCTCTCGCTCTTAATACATGTATACAATAAGACACATATTTAATGTAAATTAATTATAAAGACACATTCATTTATATATAGTAATTCAAGTCTTTCATTAATACATAGTAATTAATGTCCTTCATTAATATGGTGTCATTTGGCGATATGTACGCTGTCAAATCTCCGGTAGACTTCTTCCTTATCACATACTCTTCACTAGAAGGTATGGTGTTATCTGAAGGTCTCTCACACGTCAACAATACAATCGGTTCATGAAACTCTACGTTTGGGTTGATAACATGTTGATGAAGAACCCGACGATCTGTTCTTGAATGATATGTATTTCTGCAGGTTGTATCACACTTGTGCATTGTTTGAAGCGTTGCGTTTGAAGAATCGAAAGAATTAGTCCTTGAACACGTATAGAAATTAAAAAAAGGCATCGATATGTAATTTCATACCTCAATATCATTAAACTTAATAGCATCTCTATCTCCGCTGAATGCGTGCATGAAAGTAAGAACATAGAATCCGTAGAGATTGTTGCCGATGGCTGCCTCATACACTTCAAGAGGAAAGGATTTGTGGGTTGATAACATGTCGATGAAGAACCCGACGATCTGTTCTTGAATGATATGTATTTCTGCAGGTTGTATCACACGTGTGCATTGTTTGAAGCGTTGCGTTTGAAGAATCGAAAGAATTAGTCCTTGAACACGTATAGAAATTAAAAAAAGGCATCGATATGTAATTTCATACCTCAATATCATTAAACTTAATAGCATCTCTATCTCCGCTGAATGCGTGCATGAAAGTAAGAACATAGAATCCGTAGAGATTGTTGCCGATGGCTGCCTCATACACTTCAAGAGGAAAGGATTTGTCAGTGAAATGAATTGAACCTTTTTATTTAGTAGAAAATGCAATACATGAATATTTCATACATACTGGAAAGTCAGTTTTTATATCGTAATGCTTCTTGTATGGAAAGTAGATAATACTCTTTTTGCAGTATCTTGTATACACTCTGTACGTGAATATGAATACCAATTAAACTTATATGCAATTGACGAGAAGATTAAATGATCAAGATTGCCTATTTAGCATGTCGATGAGGTCTTGATAAGTCTTCTTATCTCTGTTTTGTGACTCCAAGACAATAATCTTGCTCAAGTTTGGGTGGATGACAAGGATGATCCAATAAAAATTGCAGAAATATGTCACACCATAGCAAATTAGTACTAGAATCGAGTTGCCCATAAAAGCAGAGAGCACTGGCGTGCAAACACGTACTCAAAGCTATAGGGTAAGAGTATAAATTTCTTGTGTTGGTGGTGAAACAGACACTTCAACAAGTATTCTTTGGTGAAGTCTGGATTCGTTCGTACAATTTTCTCGTTGACAAGCCCAAGATCGATGAATTCTACTTTATTATTTAAGTCTTGTCTACATGTGCGGATCTCCATTCTACGAAAGAGAGAAGTTAGGTACAAGATCATATAACGTGAATTATGTAAATAAGTCACTTACAGAGTCTAAGCTCTGATTATGACCATGTCGAGGGCATCTTCCTTGTACATTTCATACAATCACTTGAACTTTACCCGGAAGTAGTATCCCCATTGAGGAAATATTCATCTCTGTATCTTACGGGAAACGCCTGTATGCCCATCTTGGACTGCTCCAAGTACCACAGATGTAATTGGTGCACTTGAGCTATAAGTTTTTTTTTCTATATCTAGTTTGACCAAAGGTTTGCCCAACTCAAACGGTCATGTAACATTAGACTTTAGGATTTTCTTTCCCACAACAACCTATGCTAGTTCCTCTGTTGTTCTAAAAGTAGCCAGGAAGTCTCTAATTCTTAGAGCATCCTCAACAATTAGATCTAATTTGCTCTTGGCCTGCTTCTTGCTGATGCATTCATAGTCAGTTGGTGGCTTACTTGAAGCCACCCCCATCCGTTTAACTTTGGCTATATTCATGAAAAATTTCATGCTATCTTTAGGCATAACATGCTTTGGTGGAGGTGTTGTAGGATGGGAATGAGCCATTACACTGGCGTCCATAATTTTTTTGGATTCCTCAGAATTAAGTAAATAGACATCATTAGGTTATGTTAACTTCTTAGATGGTACCAACTTCTTAGATGACATCGCATTCTTGGATGACGTGGAAGCTAATCGTGTTTTCTAAGATGACGGCTGGCTTCTTGAGCGGTGGACTTCTTCGAGGCGATGGTTGAGAAGCTGGACTTCTTCTAGGAGATCGCTGAGGAGAGGGAGATCTACGAGGCGATGACGGCTCATGGTGTAGTGGAGAGTAGAGGTTATCAGAAGCTATCCGTGGTGGAAACACTATGTAGGCCTTCTCCCACGCAATGAATATGTGCTCGTTCTCTCCTATACTGTTTGCCTCCTCCTTTGAGGGGTAGTTCGGGTAGTCCACCTCAACATGATGGTAATGGTCAACTGCCTTATCTACTTCAACCACTGTGTAGCCCTTGGGGATCGGACATCCGTGCAAAAGTTCATGTGCGCCACAGAGATAAGCCACGCCGAAAGCCACCTTGATGGTAATATTCTTAGCACCAATGTGTAGTTCACACGATGCCTACGCTATGATGTGATCCATGGGATAAGTGATGGAGTTAGCTCCCGGAACTCCCGTTGATGCACAACTACTACGACGAGGCAATGACAACTGGGGCTGGTGTGCACAACATTAGGAGACACTGCCGTCCATTCATGTTCACTCACGCCTGATGGTTTCTTGTACTGCTTGTCTTATTTTTGCGCCTGTCTATTTCCTCTCATGTTATAGCATAATTTCAAGCATATTCATCATCCTAGCTTGTTCTGCATTTTGCTATGCTTGGTATCTATTTCGACTCTTACAATTGTCGACGACACATGGGAATCCATATTTCCAACCCACACCAACGCTTTGTGTGCGACCACCGTGCTCCTTGTTTCTTAGGTCCAAGGTGAATTCATCCTTATCCCTATATAGCTTGAAAGATCCATGTGCAGACTGCGTGTGGGCGTCCACAAGTTTTTTCGCAAGAGTTTGCGTCACTTCCTGATCTTTGGAGGCTGTAAATCATAAGCTTCCATCCTCCGAGTAAGAAGAACCCCTCCCACGAAGGAAGCGTGTTGATGCTCCAACTCTCTATTTTGGGCATGACACCTCTCTCTTCGAATTCATCTAGCTCTTGTTACCACTGCTGTCGGAGGGTGAACTCCTCAAGCGGGGACCCGGAGGGACCCCTTTGAGATTCGGCTGGGGGGATGATTCTGAATCCGCTTCGTAAGTGAAATAAATGGGAGTAAATGGGATGCAGATGGAATGGAACGATGGGATGCAGGAAGTAGTAAATGCTCAGGGGATTTTTAGACAGGTTCGGGCCGCACTGAGTGTAACACCCTACTCCTGTGTGTATGTTATAAATGCTCTGAGAGTGTCTCTCTGAGTATCCACTGGGTTACAAGAATATTTGTCTAGTCTAGAGCTTCGTGATCCTTGTTCTTTGATTGATCTAAGCTTCTGTCTTGTATTCTTCGAGACTTGTCCTCAGCTCAGCTTGAACCGAACTGTACTGAACTGGATCTGATGGGAGCCCGCCCAGCTTATATACCCGCCGGGGCGGTAGCGTGCCCAGAAAGGATGGCGCGAGTTCCAAGGCACCATAAATGGAAAGTAACCATCATGGGCTGCTGCGCGAGGTGACGGGGAGGGTTGAAAGCGCGCCCCCGCCCTGTCTTGTTTGTCATCATGCCACTTTTCAACGGGTGCCGCAGGGAGGGCCCGCTGGGCAGCCACCAAGCAGCCCGGCGTGCCCGCCTGGTCAGAGCAAGCCTGACACAGCAGGGCGACAGACGGGGCGCCTCGAGCTCTGCGATGTTATCCCGAGGCACGCCGGATGACGCGCGATGGGACCTGTGCATTAAATATCCCCACGCCTCCCTGCCAGGCCGTGGCAGGGACTGACAGCAAGCGTGGGGAGGGGGGAACAGTTGGAAATGACAGGCCACGTGCCCTCTTAAATGCAGCATCGGACCTCTCAACAGTTGACACCTCACCGTTAAGCCTCTGTGGGGGCCACCGGCGAAGGACTTCTCAGGTCCTCGGGGAACCGAGTGCTCGGGGGCCACTGTTCACAGCCCCGAGCACTCTCCTCCGGATACGCCCTTTCTTGGTCCTCGGGGAACTGAGTGCTCAGGGGCCACTGTTCACGGCCCCGAGCACTCTCTCCCGGAACTGACAGTTCGGGTCCTCAGGAAACCGAGTGCTCGGGGGCCATTGCTCGCGGCCCCGAGCACTCTCTCCCGGAACTGGATGATTGAGTCCTCGGGGAACCGAGTGCTCGGGGGCCACTGTTCATGGCCCTGAGCACTCTCTCCCGGAACTTGGCTTTTCTTATCATCGGGGAACTTGGGTGCGCGGGGGCCACTGTTCGCAGCCCCGAGTACTCTCTTCCCGGTATTTGGTCTTCTTGGGTCATCGGGGAACTCGGGTACTCGGGGACCACTTTTCGTGGCCCCGAGCACCCTCTCCCGGGACTTGGTCTTCTCGTACCTCGGGGAGATAACCCCCGAGGGAGGGCGCCACGTGGCACTCTGCTGTTCTGGCCTCGGGACTCGGGGACCCTTGGTTCCTGTGTCATTGATAATTTCCATTCTTTCCTCACGTACCTATGACTGCCAACTTTGTGAGGGTAAAGGTCCTTCTTCGAGTTTGCTTTTTTCACCTCACTCAACTTCTGAGCTTCTTCCGACAACTTGTACTCCGCAAAGGTTTGCCAATGATCTTTCAGTTGCGCCATTTGCTAAAATCTGGCATTGTACCTTTATGCATATAGGTTCTTTTCAATGTGCCCTTCCAATTATTAAATGAAAAGCCCATGATCATTAGCACCTTACACTTGACTACTTCCATATCTGTCTCTTCAGGGAACTCAAACTTCTCTAATATGATGGGCCACAAGATGTTATTCTTGATTGAATTAGGAACCACGTGAGGGTCACCTCGTTCGCTAGTCCACAATCTATAGTTGATGGGCACGTGATCCTTAACAGCTATCCACAAACTGACTTGTACGCCCGAGAACTTTCTTTGGTGTAGTTGGCTCCCCAGCTGGTGAGACCTCCGTGATGATAAATCGTCCCTGTCGGTGGGTGAACACCGCAAGCGGGGATTCTGTGGGACCCCCTTTGAGATTCGGCCAGGGGACTGATTCTGGATCTACCTAGTATGTGGGGTTAATGCGAATGTATGGGACTTAGGCGGGATGAATGATCATCGGCTAGTAGGAGTAAATGCACACGGGATTTAGACAGGTTCAGGCCGCATGGAGGCGTAATACCCTACTCCTGTGTGTCTGGTGTGTTATTAATGCTCTTGGAATGCCTTTTTCTGGATATCTGTGTACAAGGTTTTTTGTCTATCTATCAAGTCTTGAACGTTGGTCGTCTTGAGAGCTTCGGCTTCAGCTTCAAGTGAAGGTGCCGGTCTCTCTAAACTTGTCTTTCTACGAAGCACTCCCCCCTCTTTTATCTACCAGGGGAGGCCCTCCGGGGTGTGCTCAGGACGGGGACACAAGTTCCCGTAAACCATAAATAGAAAACAACCATCATGGGTCTACAGTTTGATGTTACAGGGGGTTAAAAATGCACCCCTTGGATGGTCTTGTCGGTCTTTACGCGTCAACTTTAGCAGGTGCAGGGGGGCCCACCAGCCAGCCACTGAGTATCCTCTCATGCCAGATCTACTCTGATCGGATAGGCATGTCAGATCTGACATGGGCAACAGGCGATACGCCTCGAGCCCATCGACGATATCTTCAAGCCGTCTTCCTTTATGGGCCCCGTGGGGGGACATGCGATGGGACCCGTCGTATTAATTGTTCCCACACCTTCCTACCAGGCTGTGGCAGGAACTGACGTACTCAGTACGACAGGCGTGGGGGGGGGGGGGGAGTGGTTGGATGTGACCGGCCACGCTCCCCCTTAAATGCAGCATCGGGCTTCCCACCGATCGACACCTCATCGTGGAGTCCTTGCGGGGTCCACCAGCAAGGGGCCTCTCAGGTCCTCAGGAAACTCTGGGTACTCGGGGACCAACTGTTCTTGGCCCCGAGCACCCCCTCCCAGATCTGTCTCTTCTCGGGTCCTCGGGGAACTCTGGGTACTCGGGGACCAACTGTTCTTAGCCCCGAGCACCCCCTCCCGGACTTGGCTCTTCTCGGGTCCTCGGGGAACTCTGGGTACTCGGGGACCAACTGTTCTTGGCCCCGAGCACCCCCTCCTGGATCTGACTTTTCTCGGGCCCTCGGGGAGATGGTCCCCGAGGGATGGCGCCATGTGGCACTGCGCTGTCCTGGCCTCAGGACTCGGGAACCCCCGGTTCCCATATCATTGATAGTCCTCTAGATATCTTTGAGGGACCTCAGACACGATACCGCTCCTGGGATTGATCATTGTCGTAACCCTCCAGAGCATCAGGCATCTACACATAAGCTAAAAAGTATTGAGAATTTATACGATCATATGTACAACATATGCATTCATCTACTTATGAATTACCTCATCGCCTCCACTGGCGTCTCTTTGGTCCATGTTGAGGTAGATGCTCGAGCTAACTGGGAAAGCTGACAAGGGAGGGAAAGAGGCTGTTGAAATATTGTAACTAATTGGGAGGGAGTCGATAGATAGAATGTAGAGAGATACAATATGACCAAATTTAATAAAAAAAGTATATTATCGTGATTCATTTGTGTGTGTACACGACTCATAATACATAATTGAATAATACAACATATTTTCCAAAAAAGTACAATATATGATTACATAATTACAACTCATTCAACATAATTAAATAATACAAGCCCCCTTTACCAAAAAAGAGGACAAAATTGTGATTACATGATTACAACTCATGATACATAATTAAATAATACAACCCCTTTGCCAAAAAAGAGGACAATATTGTGATTACATAATTACAACTCGTAGTACATAAAAAATAATACAACACTCATAGTACATAACTAAATAATACAACACTATTCAAATTTCTTGCAAAAAACATGGAGCACCAGAATGTGGAGACACCTACACAAGGGCCGAAGCAAGCTTGACCTTGAAAGTTTAGTAGTGCACATCTGTGGACGTATCGAACCATCAGAGTTGAGCTGTGCTTTGACTGAACAGTAAGTAATAGGTCTCCAATTTCATCATTTTCAAAATGTAAAACAAGTATGAAAATAATGTAATTTTCAATACAATATATAACAGGAGTAAAAAGAAATACAACCTAGGTGGCTCTAGTAAATGGCCTTATTAGGCACACATAATAGTGAAGGACGTTGACCACAATTTGGACAAATTCTTCTTCTTCTACTATTGTGCGAACCTAATAAATCCATTATTCTAGCATCATCGAGCCATATCATCATTGGCTACTACATTTGAACTTAGATTATACACATTGATCTAGTTGGCCCAAAGACCCTAAAGGTCATGCTCCCTAACTAGACAATCTTATTGCGTTAGTAACCTAGCAAGGGAAAATCCAATGATTAAAGACCCTAAATAGCTAATTAATCATCACAAAGCAGTAAATAGGAAGGTGATACAACAATGTTGCGGCTGTAAAGGATTCACCAGAAAATGGCAAAAACCTCATGTGGTACACATTACAAGGTCGACAGCCTAACAATACACCCAGCAATTAATGCCCTTTATTAATATGCAGATAAAACTACTTAATCTGGCTTAACGATCTACCTTTCATTATCATCACGGTGTACATAGGGAAGTTCGTTGGTGTCTTTCATGAGACCTAGGTCGACGTCATCTCCGAAAGGAGGTAGCACATCGAATTGATTGCAATCTTTCTCGTCGACGACATTCTCCACTCCGACATTCCTTCTTTGTTCTTGAAGAACCATGTGACACTCTTCCTTGTTAGCCGGGTCTGGGTCATTTACATAAAAGACTTGCATAACATCTTTCACAAGTATGAATGGTTCTTTTCTGTATCCAATATGTTTTTGGTCCACTGTAGTCATATTGTACTTGTCGATCTTCACGCCCCCTAGGAGTCTGACCCGTTGGCACCGGAAAAGAGGAACCTTTAACACTCCATAGTCGAGCTCCCAAATCTCCTCTATGAATCCATAGTAGGTCTCTCTTTTGCCATTGCAGTCATATGCATCTATACGGACAACACTATTTTGGTTGGCGCTCTTATTATCTTGTTCTCTCGTATAAAATGTAAAGTTTATGTCATATCCATAGAATGTGAGAATTGTAGTTGACGGTCCGTGAGCCAACACATTCAACTAAACACACTCTATATGCTTATCCTTCACCTGTCTATGTAACTAGGCACCAAAATGATCTCGGTGCTCTCGCGCAATCCAAACATCGGGCTTCCCTAGGTTTTTAGTGCATAACATTTTTTGGTGTTCTTTGACATATGGGACCACTACATCTGATTGTTGCAGAACTACAAAATGTGCTTGCGTGAATGAAATAGGGTCGTTAGTGCGGAATGAGTTTGCACATATCGCTCCTTTCCCCATAGACTCCCCTCATGGTGATATACAACAAACCAATCGATTTGAGATTCATGTAGTCGACGCAGAAATCAATGACCTCCTTAGTTCTCAAGCCCTTGGCCATGCAGCCTTCTGGCTAATTTCAGTTACAAACATATTTCTTTAGAACTCTCATGAACCTCTCAAAAGGGTATATCTGATGCAGAAACACGGGGCCAAGAATCCGTATCTCTTTCACAATATGAACAATGAGATGCATCATGATATAAAAAATGATAGAGTAAAACACGCCTCAAGCAAGGATAGAGTCTCAACCATGTCTTCCTACAGTTTATCTAGCTTAGTTGGATTGATGGCCTTCTGTGATACCGCGTTGAAGAATGATTGGGTTTCGGACCTTCAGCGGTAGAATACACTAATTGCCATTGGAAGTATCTGTGTTATCATCACATGACAATCATGAGACCTCATGCCAGTTAATTTCAAATCTTTCATGTTTACTAGTCTCGCAGAGTAACTGAATGGAACTTTGATTCTATGCAAGAACTTGCACATTGCAATTTTCTCCGCCTTGCTCAGACTGTAGCTAGCAGGACCAAGATATTTGTTTCCTTTTTCCATATCTGTGGGATGCAGATCCTATTTGAGTTTCAAATATTTCAGGTCCTTCTGTGCTTGGAATGTATCCTTTGTTTTGGCAGGTTCATCTAGTACTGTACTAATCAAGCTATCACATATCTTCTTCTCAATGTGCATGACATGAATTGTGTGTCGAACCACCAAATCCGGCTAATAAGCTAAGTCATAAATTACAAATTTATTTTTGGACATAGGAGCTCTAAGATTAGATTTCGGAACCACTGTACTCCCGCATCCCTTTCCAAGGATAACCCTAAGTCTCTTTACCATCTCATATACTTGTCTCATAGTGCGATACTTAGGAGTTGATTGAGTCTCAACTTTCCCATGAAAAGCCATCATTTTGCTACAGTATGGGTGATCCTTGTGAAGAAATTTACGATGACCTAGGTACACCATTTTTGGCAGTTCTTCAGCCATAAGCTCTTTGTTTCATCCAAGCAATGCACGCACGCACAATAGCCTTTGACAGTCTAACCCGATAGGTTACTAAGGACCGACCAATCTTGGATTGTTACAAACAATATTACGTGTATGGTGAAGTTATGTTGTTTGTATTCATCCCATATCCGCACACCATCGTTCTACAATATTACAAGATCTTCCATTAACGGTTTCAGGTAGACATCGATATCGTTGCCAAGTTGCCTCGGCCCTTGTATCAACATCGACATCATAAAGTACTTCCGCTTCATACACAACCAAAGAGGAATGTTGTAGATACATAGAGTCACATGCCAAGTGCTATGACTACTGCTCATGTTATCGAATGGATTCATCCCATCCGTAGTCAACCTAAATCTTATATTACTCACATCTTCTTCAAAGGGCTTCTATTTCCTATCTATATTTCTCCACTGCGTAGAATCAGTGGGGTGTCTGAACATTCCATCATCCTTGTGCTCCTCGGTATGCCAACGCATCAATTTGGCATGCCTTTTGTTCGCGAATAAACGCGTTAAACGTGGGACTATAGGAAAATATAACATCACCTCGATGGGAGGCCTTTTCTTCTTTCCTTCACCATCGATATCATCACCGTCATGCTTGTACTGTGCAACACCACAGATGAGACACGTTTCCAAGTCTGCGTGCTCTACACGATACAACATGCAATCATTTGGATATACATGTATTTTCTGTACTTTCAACCCCAATGGGCACACAACCTGCTTAGCCTGGTACGTGTTTTCTAGCAGCACATTTTCCTTTGGAAGTAATTTCTTCAAGAACAGTAACAACTCCATTAAGCTTATATCAGATCACCCATTGCTTGCCTTCAATTGTAGCAGTGAAAGCATGATATGCAACTTTATGTGCTCCTTCTCACAGCCTGGGAACAATAGTATTTTAGAGTCCTCTACCATACGCTGAAACTTTTGAAACTCTATTTCATTGGTGAAGTTTCCCTCCCCAGCACGCAACATCTGCTCTAGATTATTGTTGTTGTCGTCAGCCAACATATGCTCTAGATCATCATCGACCAACATATCTCCGACAGACAGTATATCAGTGTATTCATTAGCCGACATATCAGTGCACAAGTCTTCATCTTCACTGCAAATGTGTTTCCCTTCCTATACGATTTCAGCTTTACCATGCTCGGTCCGATGGGTATAGCTAGGCATAAAGCCTCTTGGCATCAAGTGAGAATGTATCTGTTCGATGGTGGAAAACTGCTTCTTATTTTCGCAATCGACGCATAGACATCACATGTATTGAGACTATGTATTTGACTTGTGCGCTCCAGCTACTATCAGGAAATATTCCACACCGTTCTTGTACTTCGCGCTCACATGGCTCGTATCATACATCCATCTTCTATCTATCTACAATTATATCATTATTGTAAATCTATATTCAAAATATCTAGAAGATTTTGCAATCACTAATAAATTACCTCACCATCTTCTACTGACAATTGACCCCGGTTGAAGGAGTCGTGTATGCTTCTGCATCTGCTTTCGATGAGTGTTTGTTGGTGCCATCCCTATAAATTTTTATTATTATTCAACCCTTATGTATGTGTAATACCGAAAGTGGCGACTAGATAGGGGAGAGGGGTGAATAGGTGCCTTCATAATTTCTTGCAAAATAGATGGTCTTCTCCTATTTTTAATCACGCAACACACTTCAAATCTTGAGCGGAAGCAAAATACTCAGGGAGACAAAGAAAGATGAAAAGTTTTAAGGCAATATGACTCCACGGATGGAATATGAACCATATGTTCCGTTCAAAACCATTCCATGTCTCTTTGTGCCAAAAACTCACAACTTTGAAGATGAACGAAACAGAGACGGGATCACCGAGCAAGTAAACTCTCCAAGATGATGGTCTAGAGGCAAAGGAATTCAAGACTTCACCACACATGTATGTGTATGTGCCTCTAGCATCAAGAAAACTAACTTCCCAAGGTGTTAAAATTTAAGCTCAAAAAAGAAAAACGAAAATCAACAACAAAACACCAAGAATTTGCAAACTTGCAAGGGAACCAATAAAAGGAAACTAGAAGGACATGAATTCAAGCATATGCAAAAACTTAAACTTCATTACTCAAAGAGATCATCCCTATTTTAGGTGGATTACAAAGATTTATCTCTCAAAACTCTCACTTATTACAAAGGCTAAGCACTCCTCTCCTTATTCTCTAAAACCCTAGCACAAGGCTCTCATATGGATAGCTCAAGGGGTGGCTTCTCAACTAGCCATATCCCTCTACTTATAGTCTAGTAAACTTGACCCCAAGTTTCCTTGACTTTTCCCAAAATACCCTCTCTTGTAGTAGATTCCTACCTATCACCGAGGACATTTTAGTCTATTTTCTCCTCCATCCATCGGACGATCATGGCGCCTTCACGACTTAGCTTTGCCTCGAAGCAAGCTTCGTGATGATGCCACGTCCACTCCATCCGCCTATGGTTTTGTGACCAAACCGAGAAACCGACTTGCACGCTTATTAAGGCGTGACTCACGCCTGGTTGCTTTGACCTCAAGCAAGTCTTCCGTTGTTGATGCGTGTCCTCCGTCTTGCGATCTTGACCGTCGGCAAGTCTCTCCCGCTTTCGATCCTTGTGTCGGCTTGTCACTTGTACCGGCATCCTTTTCACTTGACTTTGTCAACACACTACCTTCATCAATCTTCATCTATTGCCTTGCTTGACATCCACATGTACCGCTAGGATCATCCTTGACTCCACCTGGCCTCTTTGATCGTCCGGCACTAAGCACCCCGCTTAGCTCCAATCACCTGTCATCGACCGCCAAGTTACATCCATCACCTGCACACCATGAGACCAGCAAACATGCATCTCCAGAACCATATAACATCATCACATGTTAGTCAAAATCAAAATCAAGTTGAAAAAGATCAGACGTAACAAAAATGTGAACACCGGATGGTCCGACGTTCACACCAGTGCAACACCGGACCATCCGGTGAGTACAACTCCACTGGAACCTAGTTTGTATTCCTCTATGGAAAAATTAGTCCAGTGATAACAAAATTCCAACACCAGACAATCCTGTGAACACCTCAACTTTTGCCTCAGAACTGAAAAGCTCCGGTGATACTCTCCGATGTTCACACACCTATCAAAGGACCATCCGGTGAGTACATTATCACTGGAGCTTAGTTTTTCAATCTCTCTGAAAATCTTTGTCTGATGAAGCCTTCATTGATCACCCGTGCACACATCGGACCATACGGTGAGGTCACCGCACCAAACTTTCACATTTGCACCCTTTCCCGTGAAAATTAGTCCGGTGCTCACTCTCACCAACATCAGACCTTCCAGTGAATGAATTTTTCTCTACCTCTGCGCTGAAAAGCTCCGGTGCTCACATCTACCCCACACGCTCTTTCCGGTGAGATCAAAAACCCTCACACTAGACTATCCGATGAGTGTAAGCCTCTTGCACCAAGACAATGATACAAACTCTAATTCTTTTCAACTTTGGTTAGACAAAATCAACATTTTAGTATATAACCATGCATATGCTAACCAACAAAAGACACACAAACGCCAGTTACTCATCACACAAGATAAACCAAGGCACATCTCAACTTTATTTCTCAGTATGACTAATTAAGTAAAAATAACTAATTAATTAAAAGTTACGCATCAAAACAAGGTGACGTTAAAACAACACCAAACATCCTATTAACTGTTTTTCATGTGTAGGGGTACACTAATAAAGATTTTCAGAAGTGGTCTTACCCTTAAATGATTTTTATTCTTTTCTGGGCAAATTTTTAGTAGATAAACAAATGACATTCAACATGTGCTAAAACATAAAGCTAAACACATGAAACCTGATGTACAATATTTTTCCTAGACAATGCTCCATTTAACAAGATTTTTATAACTTGAATCACTATTTTTGGATTAACCAATATTTAATGGTGACTTTAACAATATTTAATGATGATGGCCGAGCTCGCCGACCCATGGCGGATGACTCGGTGGGGAGGCGGCAAGGGGCCGATTAGCGCTCCAAGGCGAACCCGGTGGAGGGGTTTTCGCTGGGAGGGCCCGACTAGAAAGGGCCGACGGTGAGCATGACATCACAACAGAGCTCAACTTATGTGAATGGCTAGGCCGACATCATGCTAAGGTGGAATGAGCGCAAGCTAAGGATTGAATGGGTCATGGGGAAGCTCACTAGGGGTCAAATTCTGGAGGTGGAGCAACGACGGTGTGGCTCGACGGTGAGGTGGCGGAGTAGTCGTTGGAGTTGGGGAAGAACGGACGGGTGCGCTCAATGTGGGTCGGAGGGCGGCGGATTCGTGTGAGATTCACTCCAGGGAAGCTCAAATGATCTCGTGCCTTGCTTCTCTTGGCTCAGGCATGGAAGAGCTTGTAGGAGGCGAGGAAGAAGGCGACACCGCTTGGTTTTACTCGAGGGCGCGCTGGGCAGAGGCGACAAACTTGGATTTTTCTTGTGCTATATAACCGAGACATCACTGCTGGCTCATATAACTAGCCGGTAGTGATGCTCTGCTATCATTGCCGATCAGTGGCTTCAGCCTGCAGTGATGATGGAGCTGGGCATCACTGCTGGCTCAAGCCATCGGCCTATAGTGATGACCCTTATCATTGCCAGTTCATAAGCCACGATGATAGATTCTTCCCGCACGGCTTATGAACCGGCAGTGATAGCCTATTATTGCTAGTTCATTAGGAATCAGTAGTGATGGGCCAACATATAAACCCATTTTTGTAGTAGTGTTCACACACGTGGAATCAATTCAAGATATAGCAATAAGAAGAAATAAATAAATAGCATAACAAAAGTGAGATTTGATGATCATGTAATTTCAGGAGGGGGTATGACGAGTAACTAGACAAGAGTGGATAGGACTGTATAGTCTAGAGTTGGCCGTCTGTAGCAACATTGTGAGGAGGATCAAGATGATGACTAATTTTGCGAGGGGTGAGAACAATTCTCGTATAGTATCTTGGTGTAATATAAAGATAACGCAACATAGACGAAATCTGTGGTAGATGGTGGTGGAGGCGACGTGTGGGCGGCGGCGCACCTTCTCCAGAAAACCAACGCTATAGGCAAAGTGCGAAAGGCGACGCACCCTCTGGAGAATAGTGAATGTATGGAAGACAAATATTAGATATCTATGTATGAAAGACAAATAAAGAAGAATTAAATGTATTTTTGAAATGTATAGAAGATAAATATTGGACATCTAGGTATGAAAGATAAATAATGAGAGATTAAATATATTTTTACAGGAGAAATGAGTCTAACTTTATATGATAACCGCTTGATCAACTCGTGTAGACACTGACGATCAATCGGATCTGCTATAATTCGTGCATTTTTATAATAGTATAGATATTTCTTGAACTGCAAATAGGTACGTAGCTTATTTAGTACTACCTCAAGTCCAAAATAAATTCGTCCCATAATGTTTGCTGTCAATCTTTCAATTTTTTAGACTCTTGCTATGCATAAATGTATTTATTTTTTAAAACAAAAATATTTGTACATTCACTATCAAAACTACTTCCATGCCATTAAAATTTTATTGTCTTTTTGCCGCCATATACTTTTAAAGAGTAAGGTCCAAAGATGTGCGCGCATCGAAGACCATGCATGACATCATCGTGGTAAATAATCAAAGTAGACGGAGGACGACTGTGGTATAGTATATACAAAGCTCTACTGCTCTGCCATGTACTGATAGAAATTAGTAGCATCAGCCCACATGTACAGGTGTCCATGTAGGGGTACTAGAGATATGGCGTGTACGCCGTTCTCTTTCTCTCTGTATACCTAACTATAGAATAGCATTTTCTATGACCGTACTCAACCCACGCATCCGATCTAGCCATCCCCGACTGATCCGGCCCAACCCATTCGCCCAAACCACCCACCAAAATGCGTGAGCGAGCCAACCCATCCCCTAATCGCGTCCGTTTCCTTTTCCCGCGATCCTCCCCCAAGAAGCCTGCTTCGAGCGACTCAATAGGGACTCCTCGATCCTCTGCCGGCAAGGAGTGTTCCGTCCTCTTCACTGCCATAAAATCGCGTCTCCTTCATCGGCCTTTGCCATCCGTCCACTAGACATGTTCAATCTCGTACGGCACCTAGGCAACAGGCATTCTTGGAGTTTGGTGACCCATCAATCTATAATATCATGAGTTTTTAGTATATGGATCATAGCAAAATTCATATATTTTTAATTTTTTTCTAATTATTTAAACCAATATAACAATAAGAAGTATATATTCGAATATATATACATGTATGTGTATATTCAAATATATTATTTTTAGCTAAGTACTCCAAAGAACATCAAATTAATTTTTAAATTAATCCTTGTAATAAAATGATCATGTGCGTCGTGGTCCAACCTCAGCAACCATGCGCAGCCTCCCCTTTTCCCATTGTGCCACGGGCCGCGGCGCGCTCGCTCGCACGACCCAGCCACTGCAGCAGCCCAGCCTCTCCTCCCCTGCGCACGCGGGCTGTGAATCGCGAACGGGCCACGACGCGTAGGCGAGAGCACCAACGTTGCCATGCTGCCCCACTCTCCCTCACCGCCACGCAGATTCCACCCACCATAACCATCTCCCACCTCTAGCTCACCCCCTCTATGTTCTTAGTCACGCCACCGCCGCTTTTCCTGACGCATTCAAGGCACGAACCCGAAGCCTTGCCTGACACGTCACTTTGGCGTCCACCACACTCGGATGGTCGGTGACTGTGTTGCCACGTGCCACAGATTTCTCAGTAGTTGCCGCCGTGCTATTCAATCGAGACACCGAGCCACACCATCTCACCATCGCCACCTCCTGCTTCCTCTTCCAATATAAAATGGGCATGCCGACTCATTTTCCTGTTCTCCCTTGTTTGCATCCCACCGACGCCTAAATCCACCGCCACCATTATAATCCATCGTTCCAAGCTACGCCATTGCTTCGATCCACTTGCCACCATCGTAGAGCCGTCACTATCAGCGCAAAGGAGTCGTGGGAGAGCGTTTGGAATCAGGAGGAGCACAAGAATCTAGATCTGTCCCACTATTGATGCTACAGCCGCACATCCCTCCACCACCAGCCGCCACACCCTCTTCGCACATCGGTGAGCCTCCCCACTCCGTGATGCTCCCTCTCTGTAGTATATTAGGTGGCCCTTATGACCCACCTTCGTGTGGTAGAGGTTGGCTACGAGACTTTTCCCCGCCGCCGCGATGTGATCACCGCCGGTGACCGTCGTCCCTCTCTGTGTGCTGGCCATCGTGCCATGTAGCTGTAGCTTAGTCTAGGGAAGCCTGCAGGTGGCCAAGATCATGCAAGAATAAGGGGAGGTACTACCCATTTTCTCTACCACCATCAAGACCATCCCCGACTGCTACCTGCCATTGATGATCCCCAAAATGGATTCCCCATCACGCGTAGGTACCCGACCCATAACCATTGTTGTGAATCTCCAGCGGGAACTCAATTCCGGTAAGCTTCCCGGTGAGGCGCTGTCATGATTCTTCACCACCAGCTTGTCCTCTGTGTTGTGCCGTCTGATGAGTTGCGTATGCGCCATGTTGGCTTCTGGCCACGATAACACAACCCGGCCAAGTATGCTGAAGCCAAATAGGTTGGCCTGCCGGCGCAGTCCAGTCGCCGAAGGCCTCTTCATTCGTGCGCTAGCCTATCTCACTCAGCCCACTAGCTGATCAGCCCAAAGTCATTTCCCCCCTATGGACTGCCACTATGCACTCTGGCCTAAGCCCAAGCCTAAATCCAATATAGCCTAGCATTGTTAAGTGGGCCCCACTAGTACTGTTTAGTGGGACCTACCTATGGGCCCACCCATGAATAGTATATTTTAGAATTTCTTGATTTAATTTTAGATTAATCTTCCGAGAGTCATAACTTCTCAGTTCAGACTCCGATTCTGGTGATTCTTTCACGTAAATTCATCTAAATTCGAGATCTATCTTTCTATTAAAGTGTGATATCCTTTAAGACTCATTTGATTTTGAATTTTGTGTTATTTGATTCTTCCATAGTATAGGCCATCATTAATCGTAATCGCGCTTTGCAGAATCGGAGGAATTCATGGAGGAACCGGATAATCCTAACTTCAACCAGGGACTAAAGGAAGACTTCAGAGAAGGAAAATTCTATCTTCTTGATCATTTTGAACCCATATTTTCAATAATCCAATTGATCAACTTAAAACTTGATTTGTTATTACATGTGTTGTATATTGTACTATTTCAATTGCTTATAGTAGTTGAATCCTACCAAATAATTGTCATACCTTAAATGTCATTACCTGAATCCATGTAACCCTAGGATTACCTACTATTATCTATATTTATGTCGGATGATGCCTTCATATCTATCATGCTTAGGATTGAATACATCTCTTAGGAGATGTCGCTTATGGAATACATCTCTCCGGAGATGTTGCTTCATGAATATCAATTCAACTCATATGTCATGAATCTTTGGTGATTGTGGAATCTTTGATATCATGTGGGATATACCGGGTTGTGTGTAAAATGGGTGAGGATGCTCTTGGAGGCTTGAGTTACCTACATGGTATTTGTTGCCAACGTTGAAGATGCCTTCTCCAGCCGTATAAAGGATTGTATCATTGTGCCATCATGCTAAGCCACTCAGTACAACCATGCATCCTATTATTGGCATGATTTGACTTTTCTATCTTCCAACCAAGCCGGACATTTTACTAGGAGTCCAGGGGAGCAACGAGAACCTAAGTGTCTGTCAGGTGCTTCGCGAGATGTTTACTAAACCAGGCTCTTTACGAAGGTACATGTGTGTCGGTAAATCAGGAACCGGGGGTCCCCGAATCCCGAGGCCAGGCCAGCAATCCGTCACATGGCGCCATCCCGTGGAGTCTCCTCCGTGAGGTAAAAAAGATTAAGTCCCGGGAGAGGACGCTCGGGGCCACAGTCGGTGGTCCCTGAGTACCCAAGTTCCCCGATGATCCGCGAAGCCTAAGTACCGGGAAGAAAGTGCTCAGGGAGGCATACAGTGGCCCCCGAGCACCCGAGTCTCCCGACGGTCAGGAAAGCTAAGTACCGGGAGAAACATGCCCGGGGCCGCGAGCGGTGGCCCCCTGGGCACCCAAGTATCCTGAGGACCCACTGAAGGAAGTTCCGGGAGAGAGTGCTCGGGGCTGCGTACAGCAGCCCCCGAGCACTCGGTCCCCCGAGGATCCGTAGAAGCGTGCCCGGGAGAGAGTGCTCGGGGAGGTGAACAGTACCCCTGAGCACTCGGTTCCCCGAGGACCAAGAAAGGGCACTCTCGGGAGGGAGTGCTCGGGGGGGTGAACAGTGACCCCTGAGCACTCGGTTCCCCGACGACCCAGAGAGCCCCCTGACAGTGGCCCCCGAGGGGCCCACTAATGAGGTGTCAGCCAGTCAAAGGCCCAAAGCCGCATTTAAAGAGCGCGTGTGGCCTGTCACCTCTAACTGCTCCCGCCACGCTCAGTGTCAGTTTCTTCCACATTCTGGCAGAAGGGCGTGGGGTCATTGAATGCACGGGTCCCATCCCGTGCCATCCGGCTCGTCTTGGGATAACGTCGTAAGGGCCGAGACGTTCCGTCTGCCGCGCTGCTGTGGCAAGAGAACAAGACAGGACGGGCACACCGGGCCGCTCCGCGGCTGCTCGGTGGGCCCTCTCCACAGCGCCCGTTGCCAGTGCATTTATGGTGACAGATGACCGGGCGTGGGACGCATTTTCCACCCCCGGTCACTTCGCACAGAGGCTATGATGACGCCCTTTTCATTTATGGTATCTTGGAACTCGTGCCCTCCTCCCGCTCGGGGCACGCTACTGCCAGCGGGTATCTAAAGCCGCCGGCAGCACAGACAAAAGGGAGAGCTCTCGAAAAAGAGAGGTTTTTTGGGAAGAAGTTTTCGAGGTAGCGAAGAGAAGATTGAGAGCACCCAAAGCCAGAAGCTACACGCAGACCGAAGAACAAGGAGCCCCAGGCTCTAAGATAGATAGACATTCTTGTAACCAGCAACATCCTTGAGGGACATTCTCAAGGCATTTATAGTATCCATACAGGAGTAGGGTGTTACGCCTCCGTGTGGTCCGAACCTGTCTAAACACCAGCACATTTACTCCGTTCTGCATTAGATCATTCCACCCCACCGTCCATCGCATTCATACCCATTTATTTTTCCGGCGAACATATTCAGGATCATCCCCCTGGCCGAATCTCTAAAAAGGGGTCCCTCAGGATCCCTGCGACAGGAGTTAACCCTCCGATAATGTGGTACCCTAGCATCCCTTACGTAGGCTTGGAGCACTTGTGGTGTCTCGTAGTATAGTCCGGCAAAGGAAGGAGATTGAAACGTCTTGGTATCATCCGCTTGCAACGGTTAGAGACTGAGTATATCGTGTTGGTACAGTGCACAATCTATGTAGAGTGTTATAGCTATGGACATGTCAATAATTATCAATGTTGGATATGAGAAGGGTCTGCAGATTAATCAAATGGTCGTCAACAAGGTCCTTGGTATACCTTATGGAGATAAGGATCCGCCTAGCTCAACTGAAGAGGAAAATGCACTGCTTTGAGTTTAAAAAATTGGTCCATGTTAAAGCAAACATTGATGTGACCAATGCAAGCATCTGCTAGACCTTATATGATAATAGGCTCTTGATGATGACCTGGCGATTATGATTTTTTTTAGTAGCTTTCAAAGAGTTGTTGTTCCCAGGCTTAGACAACAACATAAGGGGTTGGACTGCCTTCATGACTAAGAACTTATCTGTATTCCGAGATATTAACCGGTGCAAGGTGATGATTGATGATTTGCAACATGCTACGTTAATATGGCACAGTGAAAAACACAAATCTGTACCTAGCCGTGCAATTCTATTGACAATGTTACCCTGCACACCCAAGTAATATTTTAGTGTTGGTCAATCCCATAGCTAGCTTCACTTATTTTTTTTTTCTTTCAGTGTAGATATTCTATTTGGACAACCTGTTTTGCCATAGCTCTACTGAACACAAACTTGTTCCCCGGGCAAGGTTAATTGACAATTATCTCATGGGGAAGGAGACTTATGGGAAACTACTGGTAAATTAAACATTCTTTCAGTTCTATTGTTTCTTATTGCACAGTGGAATTTTCACATATTTGCATAACTTTTTTATTGATGGCTTTTCAGCTCAGAAACATTGCAAGTGCGTGCAACCAATTCTTTGAACCAGATACTAATCAATCACCTACAGTAGCAGGTTCTACCCCGTCAACTACCTTCCTGTCCGTCGTAGGAGAGCGTGGTGGACTGGTATCTCAAATAGCCAGCACATCAACAAGAAATACTAAAAAGCACTGCAAAGGAGTGTAAATAATTGAAATGTAGCATCTATGTGAGGCTGACAAGGGGTCCTATGACCACTTATCTGTGAGAGATATTTGTTATTTCCCAACTTCCATGTATATTGTAGTGTTAAGTACTTGTCAAATTTTGGACATTTATAGATTCACTTTTTAAAAAAAAAATCTTTTGATTTATTCTAAAAAATCACATATTAATCCTTTTTTGGTTTCTGATAAATATACATTTGCACATGCCATAATTTGCACCTGATGCTTCTATAGGATATGTCTATGGTGTCAATTGATAATACTATACCACCAGCTCCTACTTATCATGTTGGAAGTTGTACTGATCCAATCTCTCCCATGCTTGGTAATTCCCATCTCCTATTTTCTTAGTCAGATATTGCACTTTGATTTAATATTCTCATCTCCTATCATCTCCAATAGGTTCCAATATTTATGGTGTTCAAGAGATCAGTCAAATGGATGATCTTACCTTGGACAAGCACTTTGATCCTGCAGTTGAGGATAAGGCTTTATGCATTCCTCAGGAACCAGATGGTCAAACTGGACATGATCAGATAGAGAAGGACAATGATGCGTTGAATGATTCTCAAAGTGTTTCAGAGACCATCACAGGCAGCGATGTGCCGAATGATGAGAAGTTAGGTCCACAATTAACATCTACTGCTACACAGGACGAGTCAATATATTATATTTGTATAGGCCAATGCTATATCCCAACAAGATACAAATCTCCATTCAAATAGGTAACTCCAAGACCACCAAATCGACATGACGAAAGCTTTGGTTGTTAGGAGGAAATTTTGCACAGAACTCAACACCACCGAGTAAGTTTGTTTTTTTTTTCAAATTTGTTATGTTCTTTTTGTTATACATTGCTTCATCAGTGCTTCATTGTTGTATTTGTGCTCGCCGCGATGAAAAATGAGGAAAAAGTCAATGGTGAGGGAGTTACAGTGGTCAGAGACGACGAATAACGGTGTTGGACACGGCGGTGCGGCTACTTTGGGCCGGGAGCTCAGGGCGCTGGACGTGGTGGAGCGGCAGTGAGTTGGCGGTGGTGCATGGTGCTGAGGGCGTAGGGTGCACAGGCTGCAATGGCGAGTGGCGGTCTGGGCGATGTGGAAGCACAGTGGCGACGGCGAGAAAGAGCCGACCGAGAACGAACACTTATATGACGGGTGGATCCCGCAAAATTTGCAAGCACCAAAGGGTCTGGTGAAGCTTAAACATAGCACTGGACAAGGCACCAGACAAATATTTGCGGAGAGGATGTCAAACTTCAGCCAAAACCAAACTCAAGCACCAGATGCTCCGGTGTAATTATACTGAGCACCGGACAGACCCCCTGGACAAACTCTTAGAGAGTTTCAAAACTAAACACCGGATACTCCGGTGACACTACACTGACCACTGGACAGATCCACCAGACTGAATTTGAGACCTTCTGATTTTGGCTGCCACTGACTGAACATCGGAAGGTCTGGTCCAGAACTCTTTACCAACATCGGACCTTTTTCTGAGTTAAATTCTATTTGCAAACACCAGATTAACTGTTGCTGGTCAATTGATCACTAGATGGACCCACCGGACCTTTATCAGGGATAAGCTGAACTGACTGCCAGAAGCACTAAGCACCAGATGATACGATGAGGACAAAGAAAGGTCACTGGACTAACCGTTGAGAAGAGAAAGATTCCACTGAACTAAAATCTCTCACTGAGTCCAAACTTCAAATAAACTCACAACAAAAACACATTTTTGGACTAGTTTGAGTGAAATCCTTACCCTCTCAAACACTCATTTGCAAATAGTTGCCAAAACGGCTATAGCATACGTAATTTTTCAAAAGGCAATAAGAACCCGATTAAAAGAAGGGAGAAAACTTAAAGATTAAGACTTTAAATTCGTTATGACATAACTCAATAGGAATAAGAAATTACATCTTTCTAATCACACTTATAGAGGTGTAAGTTCACATTGAAAGCGAACAACATTCTCAAAGAGTGATATCCTCCTTTGTGATCTCTCTACCGCCAATGCACATGTAATGCATAACAAGTGCATGAAAGTAAACATGAATGCAAGCTATATGACATGTAAATGCATAGTATAAAATAAATCTATCTTGTCATATTACTTCTATTATCAAGCTTCTTCATAGTGAACCCAACAACATGCCTTGAGTGAAACTAGGAGGCCACCAACTCAAGCAAAACCCATGTTCACTACTATCTTGAGTAGGTTAGACAAGCACCTATTATGAAATGCATCTATATGACAAGAAATCACATGATGCTTGAAGCATCTATCACGTTCAACTCACTATGCAATTTACAAAATGTGGCTTGAAGGTATCTGTCAATTGATCTTCCGACCTTACAATACCAAGAGAAATATCATTTTTAGCCACATGATCTATAAGTAAGTGATGACGGATATCGCTGTGCTTTGTGCGAGAGTGTTGAATGGGATTGTTTGCAATTTTTATGGCACTCTCGTTGTCACAAAGGAGTGGAACCTTCTCTAGACGAACACCAAAGTTTAGCAAGGTTTGCTTCATATAAAGGATTTGACCACAACATGCTCCGGCGGCTATGTATTTGACTTCCGCGGTGGAGAAGGATATGAAGTTTATCTTTTTAGAGGACCAAGAGATTAGGGACCGCCATAGCAAGTAGCATCCACCTAAAGTACTCTTATGATCCACACTGCATCCAGCAAAGTCCGAATCCAAGTAACCCAAGAGTAAGAAACTAGCAATTTTGGGGTACCACAAGCCTATCTTAGGTGTATACTTTAGGTATCTAAGGATCCTCTTAATCGTGCTAAGATGTGATTCCTTAGGATTAGCTTGAAAGTGAGCGCACATGCATACACTAAATATAATATCAGGCATAGATGCGGTAAGGTAAAGAAGTGACCCAATCATAACACGATAAAGCTTTTGTTCAACCGGTTTACCCATTTCATCTAAGTCGATATGTCCATTAGTAGGCATGGGGGTCTTGATTGGCTTGCAATTATCCATCTTGAACTTCTTAAGGATGTCCCTCGTGTACTTTTCTTGATGGATGAACGTTCATTCCTTCAATTGTTTGATTTGAAATCCAAGAAAGTAGTTGAGCTCGCTAATCATCGACATCTCGAACTCCCTAGACATCATTTCACCAAATTCTTTGCACAACTCTTTGTTAGTTGAACCAAATATTATATCATCAACATAAATTTGACACAAGAAAAACTCATTGTCAATGATCTTTGTGAACAATGTAGTGTCTACCCTCCCGATCTTAAATCCTTGATTGATGAGAAAGTCACGTAGGCATTCATACCAAGCTCTTGGGGCTTGCTTGAGTCCATAAAGTGCCTTGTGCAACCTATAGACATGATTAGGATATCTAGAATCTTCTAAATCGAGGGGCTGTTCAACATAAACAAGTTTATTAATGAAGCTATTTAAAAATGCACTATTCACATCACTTTGATAAAGCTTGATGGTATGATGTGAAGCAAATGCAAGAAGGATACGGATGACTTTATGCCTTGCCACGGGAGCGAATGTTTCACCAAAATCCAAACATTCAACATGTGCAAAGCCTTGCGTGACTAGTCTTGCCTTGTTGCGTACCACCACACCATGTTCATCTTGCTTGTTGCGGAAGGCTCACTTGGTTCCAATCACATTTTTGTCTTGTGGCCTCTCTTCAAGTATCCATATTTCATTGCGGGTAAAGTTGTTGAGTTCTTCTTGCATAGCAATCACCCAATCCAGATCTTTAAGAGCCTCATCTACATGTGTGGGTTCCAATCGCTATATTATTTATTACATCTCTCAAGGGTTCATCACCTACATCATCACAGAAATATCTTCTCCTTGGGAAACATTAGATTCATCAAACTCCACATTTTCAACAAAACCAGTGGCATTATTGAATACTCGATATGCTTTGAAGTTCAATGCATAACCAATAAGAAAACCAATATCACATTTTTTTCAAACTTGACTAGGCTCTCTCTTTTCTTATAGATAAAACACTTACACCCGAACACACAGAAGTAGGAGATATTGAGTTTTCTCCCAATGAGAAGCTTGTATGACGTCTTCTTCAAAAGTCGATGGTGATACACTCGGTTAGATGCATGCCACATCATGTTGATTGCTTCTGCCCAAAACTTTTCTGGTGTACCATACTCATCCAACATTGCTCTTGTAAGAGTGATCAAGGTCTTGCTCTTCCTCTCCACTACGCAATTTTGTTGAGGGATGTAGGTCGATGAAAACTCATGCGTGATGCCTCTATCATCATAATAATCTTCAATTTGAATGTTCTTGAACTCTGCCGTTGTCACTCCGGATCTTCACAATTGTGGCCTTAAACTCATTTTGAGCCCTTTTTGCGAACTTGTTGAAGATCCCAACGGTCTTGCTCTTGTCATCTAAAAAGAAAGTCCAAGTGTATCTTGAATAATCATCAATAATGACAAAGAAATAGATATTACCACCAATACTCTTGTAGATAGTTGGTCCAAAGATGTCCATATGTAGAAACTCCAAGGTTCTTGTTGTAGACATCATTGTATGGATGAGAGCTTGAAACTTGCTTTCCCGCGTGGCAAGCACTACACAACTTGTCCTTTTCAAACACTACATCCTTCAAACCAACCACCATTCTATTCTTTAACGCCTTCTTGAGTTGGCTCATTCCAATGTGTACAAGTCGACGATGCCAAAGCCAACCTATGGATGTCTTGGTGAAGAGGCAAAGTGTCAAGCTAGCTTCATTAGAGAAAAAATCCACAAGATAGATATATCCATATTAAAAACCTTTAAAGATAATATCATTATGCTTCTTGCTAGTTATTAAAACATCAACATCACTAAATAAACATGTGAAGCCTAAACCACGTAGTTGAGCTACGAAAAACAAATCAAAACTAAGAGACTCTACTAAAAGTATATTAGAAATAGAGAGATAATTGGATATTACCATCTTACCCAAATCTATCACATTTGCGTTAGAATTATCACCAAAAATGACTTTGTCATGATCATCTACTTCATCTTGTAGAGAGGTGAACATATTTACATTGCCGGTCATATATTGTGTGCATCCACTATCAAGCACCCAATACTTTTTACTAGCTTTGTAGTTCACCTAGACACATGGGATCAATCGTTTTGTTTAGGTACCCAACAAAGTTTGATACCTTTCATGTGAGATATAAGAGCTTTATGCACCCAAAGTTGCCTAGGAAGCTTGCCCTTAACTTGAGTTTCAATGAATTTAGCCATGACTTTTCCACTTTTAAGCTTATGCAATAGGAAATGATAATCATTGAAAGTGGACTTGTATTTAGGAGGCAAAGTAGGAAGGGGTTTAATATGAATTGGATACTCCCTTGTGTGGTGGTCGGTGACCTCACAATGTTGGTAATATGAACCAACTTCCTTGATGAAGCATTTCTTGATTTTCGGTGACTTGGTGATATTCTCCATCGGGTTGGGGAAGCATTCAAGGCCTCTCTTGTTGTAATACATGGCATTCTTCATGAGGATTTCTTTGTGCTTGTACTCCCCCTTAGTCAACCGGTCTACACACAAATTGAGATTTGCAATCTCATTCATGAGCTCTTGCTCCCTTGCATGATCAGTCTTAGAAGATGATATAGTATCATATGAATAAGAGCATGGGATATCAAGAAGCATCATAAGCTAACTCAATTTTTTGATATTTGCATTTCAAGTCAACATGCTCAAGTTTTAGCTTCTTGTTGCTCTCTTCAAGAGACTTGCTAGATACAACTACTTCATCATATTTTTTAAGCACACCATTGTATTTAGCAAATAACTCATCATGACTAGAGCTAAGCTTATCATTATCATTTTCAATAGACTTGATTTTAGCCTTTTGCTTCTTGATGATGGTAGCATAGTCATTAATGAGCTTAGATAGATCATTAGGAGAAAGACCATCATTATCACTACCATCATCATCCTTACTACTCACCTTGTTGTTACCTTTCGCCATGAGGCATATAGGTGGTAGAGGTAGCAATGCATCATCATTGGTGATGGAGAGGCTCACGAAGTCCTTGTCTTCATCATCACTTGAATCGTCACTTGAGCTTTCACTGGAGACTTATTCACCAACAATAAAAGCCTTACGGCCTCCACCCTTCTTGTTGAAGAGCTTCTTCTTCTTCTTGTCTTGACCCTTTTTCTTGTGCTTGTCCTCATCCTCATTTGCAACAATCTTCTTGCTCTTGTTTTTGTTTCTCTTGTCTGGATGAGCGCAATCATATGACATGTGGCCATATTAAGCACAATTGTAGCATTTCTTATTATCTCCGCCACCGAACTTGTCAAATTTCTTGGAGCAAAATTTGTTCTTCTTGGGATCATAGTTGTAGCCATTCTTGCCCAACTTGGATATCATCCTTGTGGTTCTTCTCATGAGGAGGGAAAGCTCGGTGTCGGAGTCATCATCCTCATCTTCATCGCTTTCACTTGTTGATGGAATCTTCACCTTTTTCTTCTTTTTGTCAATCATTTTGGTCTCAAGAGAAAGATTTTTCTTGGAGGATGATTCTTCTTGATCTTCAAACAAGAACATTTCATGAGCATGAATCTTTCCAACGACATCTGTGACTGTCGGAGGATGAACTCCTGTCGCAGGGATCCCGAGAGACCCCTTTTTAAAGATTCTGCCGGGGGGATGATCCTGAACGAGCTCGTCGGGGAAATAAATGGAAACGGAAATAAATGCAATGGTTGGTGGTGGGGGATGATCGACCTAGTGCAAAAAAGAGATAGATGCACCAGGGTTTAGACAGGTTCGGGCCGCGCGAGGGTGTAACACCCTACTCCTGTGTGAGTGCAATATCTTTCCTTGAGGGGAATTCTTCAAGGATGTGTCTGGTTACAAGGGTGTATTGTCTACAGAGAGCTCGAGGCTCCCGTGTTCTAGCTCTGCTCGAGCTTGTTCGTGATGTTCTTCGTTTCTTGATCTGGGCTTGGCTTAGTTGAACTGGACTTGGTTCTGCTTGGGATCAGTTGTCGACTGCTTTCATGTGTTCTCCATCCTTTCCTTTTATACACACGCCGACCTCGACTTATCCCGAATGGGAAAGAGGGGGCGCGAGTGCCAAGGCACCACAGAGAAAGGCGTCATCATTCCGTCTCGGCGAAGTGACAGGGGCGGTGAAAAAATGCGGCGCGCATCCGGCCACCCGCCACTGTGGACGTCCTCCGGTGCCATTGAGAGGGCCCACCGGGCGGCCACAGAGGCACCCGGCGCGCCCACCCTGTCTTGTTCTTCTGTCAGGGCAGGGTGGCAGGCGGAATGCTTTGATCCTGGCAACGTTATCCCGAGGTACCCGGATGATACGGGACGGGACCCGTGCAATTAATAGACCCACGCCCCCCCCTGCCAAAGCATGGCAGGGACTGACACTAGGGCGTGGGCAGCTAAGAATGTCAGGATGTCAGGAAGTCAGGCCGCGCGTGCCTATTAAATACGGCATTGGACCTTTGACTGGCTGACACCCCGCCGACGGGACCCTTCGGGTCGTCGGGCGATCTTGCGCGAACCTTCGGGGAACCAAGTGCTCTGGGGCTGCCACGTGTAGCCCCGAGCACTCTCTCCCGAGCACTCCTGTAGGACCCTTCGGGGAACCGAGTCCTCGGGGGCTGCCACGTGCAGCCCCGAGCATTCTCTCCCGAGCACTTGGGCAGATCCTTCGGGGAACCGAATCCTCGGGGGCTGCCACGTGCAGCCCTAAGCACTCTCTCCCGAGCACTTGGGCAGATCCTTCGGGGAACCGAGTCCTCGGGGGCTGCCACGTGCAGCCCTGAGCACTCTCTCCCGAGCACTTCGGTAGGACCTTCGGGGAACCGAGTCTTCGGGGGCTGCCACGTGCAGCCCCGAGCACCCTCTCCCGAGCACTTGGCTGTTCGAACCATCGGGGGACTATGGTACTCGGGGGTGAGTGGGAACCCTTCCGAGCACTTTCTTCCCGGTACTTGGACTCTGTGGGTCATCGGGGAACTGGGGTGCTCGGGAACCAGAGGCTGTGGCCCCGAGCACCTTCTCCCGGAACTTAGATTTTCCTCATCCTGCAGGGGGGACCTCGCGGGATGGTGACACGTGGCGGACGGCCGGCCTGGTCTCGGGACTCAGGGACCCCTGGTTCCCGATACACCGACAGTAGCCCCCGGGCCCATTGGTAGGTGATAGCACAGAGACTGCGGATGGGCCCTTCGTCGCGGCCGAGGCCGAGGCTGGCGTGGACGCCACATGGCAGGCTTTCGAGAGGCGGCCCTTGCGGACCCGGGCCTCAGGTACGACCCAGCGGGGAAATGAGTGGACCCGTGTCCACACAACTTCCGAAGGGTATGACGATCGTACGGGCGGCACGCGCGGCCGTCGCGCAGATCGAGGAAAATACTCCTGGCAGCTGCTGACGCCGCACGATCGGCGGGAGATTTGCCTGGCGATTGCGTTGATCGAGGCGATGCTTCGCCGAGCGAACCGTTGGGCGGCAATTTTTGAACTTTGAGATATAAAAGGGGGAGGGGATCGGTCCGTCCCCCTTTTTACGCCTTCTTGCACTCCTGCTCTTGCTTTCTTCGTGCTCCGAAGCCCTTAAGGAAATTTTCAAGCGACCGGAGCACTTTTCCTTCTCTTCTTCCACCACCAAAACACCTCCACTCTTGCCGAGATGACGAGGGTCGGAGGAGGCCGTCGGGACAAGGCTCCGGACAGCATTCTGCCGGAGTCTCGTCTGAGGAACGAAGAGGCGGCGGACAAGATCAGGAAGTTGCTGGTGCCCGAGGGGCAAGAGGGAGCTGTGGTGGTGACGCCGGCGAGCCTGACGCCGGCGACGACTGTCCCCGGGCGGATCGTTCTCTTCACGTCTTTCGTGGTGGCGGGGTTGGTGCCACCGTTCTCCACTTTCTTCCTTCAAGTGCTCGAGACCTACGTCATCCAACTGGTGCACCTGAGTCCCAACTCCGTTGTGGTGTTGGCAATCTTCGCACACCTCTATGAGATGTTCGTGGGGGTGGCGCCTTCGGCGATGCTGCTTCGACACTTCTTCGTCCTTCGGCCGGTGGGGAAGAAGAGGGGGCACTCCACGACGGATGTCGCGGGGTGCTGCAACCTTCGGCTTCGGGACGGCCTGGGGGATCACTACATCCCCCAGGTACTGCGCAGCAAGTGGGAGGAGTGGCGACAGGACTGGATCTTCGTCGACGTCGACCCCCACGAGCGCCTCGAACTGCCAGAGGCGGCGGCGGAACCTCGGAGGTCGACGTGGGAGGCGCCGCCGCCAGAAGACGTGAGGCTGGAGCCGGTGCTGGAGCGCATCCGGCATCTGCGCGACTCCGGGCTGACTTCCGTCATGGTGGTGGTGGATTTCCTGCGTCGTCGCCTGGCGCCTCTGCGGGAGCGGGCCCGGCCGAGTTGGTTCTACACCGGGCCGGAGGACATCACCCGGACCCAGATCGGTGCAAGCTGGGATCTGGGCCCAACGGAGTTGAGGGGCATGATGTGGGTGATCACCGGAGTAGAAGACATGGGTCGGGCGGAACTCCCGTGGCCGGAGATGGTGCTCTGCGCCAATCCCGACCGGGTGGCAATCATGACGTGGCTGCCGGAGTTCGACGCCCAGGGGCCCGTGGACCGGCCGAGGAGCCGGAGCCCCGAGGCCTCCGAGCTCCCTGGATTGGACGAGCTGCTCGGCGAGGAGGCCATAAACAGCTCGGCGCGGGCTGGCGACGGGGCCGCTACAAGCAGCAGCCATCGCGCCAGAGAGGAGGGCGTCTCTGATACCGCCGTGGTGGTGGCGCCGGGGGACCGGGGAAAGCGTCCCCGAGCCCTCATCTTGGTGCCGGATTCTCCGCCGTCGCCGCCGGTAGCGGCAGCATTCCCGGTGCTGGAGCCGCGGCTTGTGCGGATGGGGCCTGCGCTGGTGCCTGAGAGTCGCGCGGCGGCCCCGCCGAGCCCCCAGCGGAAGAGGCGACGGGAGGACTCCGGGCTGGCGCCGCCGGACCCGGACTTCAGGCTTCCAGCAGCCAAATGGCAGTATCGGTAAGTTTCTTTCTTTGCTCTTTCTTGGGCGTTCCTTGCCCGAACTGAGCCTTGATTTTGATCTTCACCTATCTCCCGCAGGCCGGTCGTGGGCGCCACCGCGACTGAAGGGGTGCGGGCGCCGAGGCCAGAGACGAGCCCGCCGGCCGTGTCGACGCAGGCGGACGCAGGGACGGCGGAGGCGCCAATAGTCGTGGCGGCCACTGGGAGAGCAGCGGAGGCGGCAGCTGAGAGGAGGACAGAGCAGCCGTCCGAGTCCTCGGCGCCGGCAGAACCTACCCCGGGCGTGCAGAGCCCGGGGCGGATGACGGTGGAGGTAGAGGTCTTGCCGGGGCCGGCGGACGCGGCAGCCGATGCGGGGGTGCGGCCGCCGTCCGAGTCTTCGGCGCAGGTGGAGCCTACCCCGGGCAGGCAGAGCCCGGGGTGGATGGTGGTGTGGGGTCCTGCGGAGACCTCGGACCCCCCGGAGGCGATCTGCGGGGAGGCCGACGCCCCACCGGCGCCCGGCCAGCCCGCCGACCACTTCCTGGCCGCGATCGAAGGCGTCCAGGTGGCGGTCGGGCGGCTGGGCGCGGCAGTGGGCGCCAAGGAGGAGCAGCTTGAAGCCGAGCGCGCCCGCCTGGCTTCGGAGAGGGCGCAGCTGGCGGGCGCCCAGGAGGAGGCCCGCGCGGCGGCCGCGCGGGAACAGAAGCTCCTAGAAGACACCCGCGCGGAGGTCGCGCGGGAGCAAGAAATTTTGAAGGCCGCGCGGGAACGAGAAGACACCGCCCGCCTGGCTGAGGCGTCGAGGCAGCAGGCTGCCGAGGCCCTTGCCTGGATGGGGCAGGCGCAGGAGAGGGAGGCAGCGGTTGCGGCTCGCGAGAAGGCGGCGGAGGAGCTGCGGGCTGAGCTGACCCGCCGGGAGGGTGCAGCCGAGAAGACACGCGCCGACCTCCAACATTGGGAAGACAACCTCCGAAAAATCAGAGAAGACATCTGCCGCTGGGAGGAGGACATCTCCCTTCGGGAGGTGGACAATGAGATGTCAGCGGCGGATCTTGGTGCCCGGGAGGATTCGGTGACCCAGCAGGAGGACGCGCTGGCCCGGCGGGAGGGCGAGCTGAGTCGTCGAGAAGGCGAGCTGAGTCGTCGAGAGGGCGAGGCTGCTGCGGCGGCAGCGGCCGCTGCTACCAGAGCGGAGGAGAATGCGAAGCACGAGGCGGAATTAACCGCCTGTGAACGCGCCTTGTCCGAGATGGTGGCCAAGATGAAGCAGGCTGCCAGCTCCGTAGCCGTTGGCGGTTCTTCTGGCCCGGCCGGGGACCAGGGACTTGAGGCGCAGCTGCGAGCTGCCAAGGAGAAGCTCGAGACCACGTTTGTCTCGCGGGTCAACCTGCAGCACATGCTGGAGGATATACTCCGGCGGATGCGGCGGGCCGTGGAGAAGGGCGGTCTCGGACGGCTCGTTGAAGACCAGAAGAGCGACAGCCCTGCACGACAAGTGTTAGGGCTTCAGCAGGTTTGCGAGCGTCTCGAGGCCCTGCCTTGGGCTGTCCAAGAACTCGCCGCCCGGGAGGGACGCGGCTTGGCCCATGCAGTGGCCGAGCACGTCCTGGCCTGCTACCGAAGCAGAGACCCGAACTTCCCGCTGGAGCCGGCGCTGGAAGGAGTGGTTGAAGCTGAGGGAGAGGCTGCCCGGGAAGCGGTTCAGAGTACCGCTGTCGAAGTGGCGGCCGGCTTCAGGCGGGAAGTGCCGCCGCCGCCAGCCCCCGGGGACGACTCTGAAGACTCAGCTGCCGCCTCCGCTGCCTACTAGACCTTTTGTAGTTGTTTTTCTTTCTTTTGTTGTTGTCTTGATGGATGTAAATATGGGAGTGATCCCTCAGAAATGCTTGTATGTGCCTTGTGAATATAATGGCAGCTTTCTTTGGGCTCGCAACTCCAGTTTTCTTGAGTGCTTGATGTTCCTTCTGATATTTTGCCTTGAAGCCCCGGGGAGTACTCAGTCGGACCTTTCCCGACCTTCCCATCCCCGAGAATGAAGTTGTCCCGATTGCGGTTGTTGGCGCACTCAGCCCTCGAGCTCTCGCGAGTCTGCATCGTCTAAGTTGAAAGACAAAGACACGAACTTCCTTGCTCGGGAGATAGATCGATCCAGCACGGAACACGCCGTGACCGATGAACACTTTTTCACCTCGCGACCACTCAGTTAGTAGACGGGAGACACGTGCGGGCGGAAATGTGACCAAGAGTCCCCGTGGTCCGGTGGTGCCCGGGCTTAAGACGGACCGGACCGAGCACTGACAGCCCGCCCCTGAGGCCTGAGCTCCGGACTACTCGAGCAGCTCGAGCGATAGGATTACCCAGGGCACCCAAGGACTCGGTAGTGCTCGGGGTCCTTAAAAGTGGACCGAACACCACGACCACCACGAAGGGCTTCGGTCAGACATTACCGTACGCGCGGTACTCCTTTCTACGAACCACCCTGTCGTTCCAGGAAAAAGTAGACACACGGTAGGGTTTTGTGCGCGAGGAGATCATCTCGCCGAACAGATTAAAATGCGAGAGCCCCCGAGGATGACTCGGGAACATAAAATTACTGAACGCAGACTTGTCTGAATATAACCACTCACCGGACAGCTGTCGGCCTTCCGGCCAACCGATCCAGGAGGGGTGTGCTTCCGAGCTCGGGGTGCCCGGGGACTTGGTTCCTTCAGCGGAGTGCCCGAGCGCCCATAGGCACACGAGGATCCCGGGGTCGGGTGATCTCGATCACTCATGCGTAAGTGGTAGGACCACTCGAGGACCCTTGGGGCCGACCAGAGACCGGGGCATTGAAGCCCTCGCGGTCGAGCTGCTCTTGATTGTCGGCCTGTGACTTAAGAGAGAATAGGGAACTTCTTTGCCTGGTGCGCTCTGTCAGTGCGGTACTTATTATAGACTGCTCTCGTTTTCGACCCGAGACCTCTTGAATACCCAAACCGGCGGACGAGAGCGGACAGGGGCATAACCCAGAGGTCCTATGGTTCGGTGGCGCCCGGGTATGACAGACCAAACCGAGCACTGACAGCCCGCTCCGGGGGCCTGAGCTCCGGACTACTCGAGCAGCTCGAGCGATAGGATTACCCAGAGCGCCCCGGAACTCGGTAGTGCCCGGGAACCTACCACGACACCGAACACCACAGCCTACCATGCCGGACGTAAGTCAGCGGCAACTGCCCGCATGCATACCGATTGGGATTCTTTTATCAGCGGGGAAAATGAGAGAGCGAACTTTTTTCTCGCACAATCGAGCACCTCACCAGACAGATTAAACATACGGAAACCAGAAAAAAGAATTTGATATAGCGATTGCCTATTGAGATATTGAATTTACAATGTTTACAAGGTTGGGCGACGGTGACTTACCCAATGGGTGGAGCCCTCGGTCAGCTTGGGCGGGGGGAAGCCCCTGGCCTGGTTGGCCTGAGCCGCGAGCACGGCCATCTACGGGTAGAACCTGCGGAGGTGCTCGATGTTCCACGGGTTCGGGAGTGGCTGCCCATCCTCTGTCGCCAACCTGAAAGAACCTTCTCGCGGGACCCCGATCATGGTGAAGGGACCTTCCCACATAGGGGACAGCTTATTCATTCCTTCGCGCGACTGGACGCGTCAGAGAACTAGGTCCCCCACCTCGAGAGATCAGGCCCGGACATGGCGCAGGTGATATCGCCGCAGACTCTGCTGGTACCGAGCCGCCCGGACGGCGGCACGCCGCCGGCGCTCTTCCAGGTAATCAACGTCGTCGCGCCTTTGCTGCTCCTGCTCACCCTCAGAATACGCATGCACCCGAGGGGAGCCCAGAGTGAGCTCGGAGGGGAGGACCGCCTCGGCGCCGTAGACGAGGAAGAATGGAGTCTCCCCGGTGGCGCGGCTTGGCGTAGTCCGATTAGCCCATAGCACGGTGGGCAGCTCGTCCACCCATCCCTTCCCGTGCTTGGCGAGCACGTTATAGGTCCGGGTTTTGAGGCCCCTCAGTATCTCCGCGTTGGCGCGCTCGACTTGCCCGTTACTCCGAGGATGAGCGACGGAGGCGAAGCAGAGCTTGATGCTGAGGTCTTCGCAATAGTCCCCGAACAGGGCACTCGTGAACTGGGTGCCGTTGTCGGTGATGATCCGGTTCGGGACGCCAAAGCGACTGGTGATGCCGCGGATAAACTGGAGCACCGTGTTTTTGGTCACCTTGATGACTAGGACCGCCTCCGGCCACTTGGTGAATTTGTCGACGGTGACATATAGGTATGCATAGCCCCCGATTGCTCGGGGGAATGGACCCAGAATGTCCAACCCCCAGACCGCGAAAGGCCATGACAGGGGGATGGTATGAAGAGCCTGAGCTGGCTGGTGAATCTGCTTTGCGTGGAACTGGCACGCCCTGCAGCGCCGAACCAGCTCGGAAGCATGCTGGAGAGCTGTAGGCCAATAGAAACCTTGCCGGAAGGCCTTCCCGACCAGCGTGCGGAACGATGAATGGCCACCGCACTCGCCCTCGTGGACCTCAGCGAGAAGATCGCCGCCTTCTGCCCGGGAGATGCATTTCAGGAGGACACCTCCTGCGCTACGCCGGTAGAGATCCCCATCTACTATAGCATAGCGTCTGGACTACCGAGCAACTCTTTCGGCAGACGCCTCATGCCCGGGAAGCAACTTTTCCTTCAAGTACCCTCGGATGTCAGACATCCACGAGGCATCTTGAGAACATTCGGCGAGCGCAGCGCACTCGCCGGACGGCGGCGCCCTGATGGGGCTTCCCACTGAGGGCACCGCCGGGGTCCCCTGAATTGAGTTCGAGGTTTCCCCTTCATCCTGTTCGGCAGGCAGGACGGAAGGCCGTGCGAGTCTTTCTTCAAAGACTCTGGCTGGGATGCGCGCACGGGAGGAGGCCAGGCGGGAGAGCTCATCGGCCAGAGCGTTGTCGCGGCGAGGGATGTGCCGCAACTCCAGGCCATCGAAGCGCCTCTCCAGCTTCCTGACCGCAGCCACGTACGCCGCCATTTGAGGATCCGTGCACTGGTATTCCATGGATACCTGGTTGACGACCAGTTGGGAGTCCCCTTTGACCAGGAGGCGACAAATCCCAAGCCCCACCGCAGCCCGGAGGCCGGCGATGAGACCTTCATATTCCGCCATGTTGTTGGTTGCGCGGAACTGCAACTGCACGTCGTACCGAAGCTCTTCACCTGTTGGGGAGGTGAGAACCACTCCGGCCCCTGCGCATTCGAAGTGCATGACCCAGTATCCGGGCGCGTCGTGCCCGGGATAAGCAGAGATCTCTTCTGGGACGATGTTGGGGATGGGTGTCCACTCTGCCACGAAGTCGGAGAGCGCCTGGCTTTTGATCGCCTGGCGACTGACGAAGTGCAGGTCAAATTCCGCCAGCTCCACTGCCCACTTGACAACGCGCCCGGTGCCTTCCCGGTTTCGGAGAATGGGTCCCAGTGGATACGTGGTAACCACCGAGACCTTGTGCGCCTGGAAGTAGTGGCGCAGCTTCCGGGAAGCGACGAGCACGGCATAGAGCAGCTTCTGAGCCTGGGGATATCTTGTCTTGGCTTCCCGGAGGACTTCACTGACGAAGTACACCGGTCGCTGTACCCGGCGGGCCCGGACGGCGGCTCTCCCCGGGGGCCTGCTGCAGCCCCCAGGCTCGGCGCCACGGTCGGGGCTGGCCGGGCACTCGGGCTCGACTCCCTGATTGGGAGGAGCAGTGTGCTCGGGCTCGACCCCTTGCTCAGGGGGAGCCGCGAGGACGAGTGAGTGCTCAGGGGCCTCTGGGAGCTGGGACCCAGCACCTGGCCCCAGACACTCGTCGCGCTCTACCACCAGCACCATGCTTACGACCTGAGGAGTGGCCGAAACGTAAAGTAGCAGGGGCTCACCTTTGGAGGGAGCCACCAGGACGGGTGGCGAGGTGAGGTACTTCTTTGGATCGCGGAAGGCCTGCTCGGCCTCCGGCGTCCAGTCGAAATGACCGGACTTCTTCAGAAGCTTAAAGAGGGGGAGCCCTCGCTCCCCGAGCTTGGAGATGAAGCGCCCGAGGGCTGCCATGCAGCCGGCGAGATGCTGGACCTCCTTGAGTCGAGCCGGGGGTCGCATCTGCTCGATGGCCCGGATCTTCTCTGGGTTGACTCGATTCCTCGGCCAGAAACCAAGAAACCAAGGAGCTTGCCCGCCGGCACCCCGAAGACACACTTCTCCGGGTTGAGCTTGAGGCGGGTAGTGCGAAGACTGTTGAAAGTCTCGGCAAGGTCCTCGAGCAGGGTGGCGCGGTCTCAGGTTTTGACCACGAGATCGTCGATGTAAGCTTCGACGTTGCGGCCAACCTGTGAATCAAGGGTAATATGAATAGCGCGCTGGAAGGAGGATCCAGCGTTGTGCAGCCCAAAAGGCATTGACATGTAGCAATAAGTCCCCACCGGAGTGGTAAAAGCAGTTTTTTCCTCGTCCCCTACGGCCATGCGAATCTGGTGATACCCAAAGTTTGCATCTAAAAAGCATAAAAGATCGCATCCCGCAGTTGCATCTACAATTTGATCAATGCGAGGTAAGGGGAAGAGATCTTTAGGGCAAGCCTTATTCAGGTCGGTGTAGTCCACGCACATGCGAAGCTTGCCGTTGGCCTTCGGGACGATGACTGGGTTTGCCAGCCAGTCGGGGTGGAGGACTTCTCGGATAAATCCGGCGTCGAGGAGCTTGCTGACTTGCTCGCGGATAAACTCCTGGCGCTCAGGCGCCTACCGCCGGACCTTCTGCTTCACCGGGCGGGCGTCCGGACGCACCGCCAAGTGATGCTCGATCACCTCCCTAGGGATCCCGGGCATGTCGGACGGTTGCCAGGCAAACACGTCTGCGTTAGCCCGAAGGAAGGCGACGAGCGCGCTTTCCTATTTGCTGCCCAGGTCACCGCCGATCCGGACGACCTGGGTAGCGCCTTCGCCCACCACGACCTCCTTTGTCGGAACAGAGGCGTCAGCGGTGAGTTGGGGTTTGGATGAAGAGGGTCCCAGGCCCCCTGTAGAGCCATCGACCTCGGCCTGCGCTGAAACCAGAGCCATGTATGACTGCTCAGCGTAGGAGACGGCGCCGCCGGAGTCGGCGATCACGGAGATGGGGCCCGCGGGGCCCGGCATCTTAACCGTGAGGTATGCGTAGTGCATGGCCATCATGAACTTGGCGAGCGTCGGACGCCCGAGGATGGCGTTGTAGGGGAGAGGGAGCTCCGCGACGTCGAAGAGGACGCACTCCGTGCGGAAGTTGTCCCAGCTCCCGAATGTCACGGGCAACTCGACTAGCCCGAGGGGCAGGGAGTGCCCGGGGGTCACTCCGCAGAAGGGGAGCGACGGCCTTAGACTCCTGGAGGACACCTACAGCTTCTCAAAAGCCTCCTTGGAGAGGAGGTTAAGCCTGCACCACCGTCGATCAGCACTCTGCCGACCTTAACATTGCAGACAGTGGGGGACACCACCAGGGGTAGTCGCCCCACGGCTGCAGTACTTGCGGGGTGATCGGCCATGCTAAATGTGATCGGAGCGTCCGACCACCTCAGGGGCCTAGCGGCCTCCTCGCTCGGGGTTGCCGAGCACACCTCGCGTCGCATGACCTTGATGCCACGGCGCGAGGAAGGCGTGTACACGCCTCCGTCGATGAAGGCGACGGCATGCTCGGAATCCTGGAAACTGAGCTCGGCATTGTCGGGGGCGACCTCAGCATCGCCTCCTCCGCGGGACTCATCGCGCTCCCTCTGGCGCTGCTCGATGAGTCCTTTGACCGTACGACACTCCGTGAGGTCGTGCCATCTGGTCTGGTGTATGGGACACCATTTGCCTGGCTCGGGCCCCGTGGGAGCGGGGACCCTCGCTGGAGCAGGAGCCCGGCCGGGGGCCGGGGCTCTTGCGGGAGCCGGTGCCCTAGCTGGTGCCGGGGCCCTCGTGGGCACGGGGGCCTGAGGAGGGGCCCTAGCAGGGGCCCTCGCGGGCCGTCGGTCGACGCCCGGCCGGCACTCTTGCCGGCGATCGGGCTCTTGCGCCGCCCTATGGGCGGGGCCCTGGGTCAGCTCGACGGGAGCGGCCTCGCGCTTCCTTCTCTTCTTCTTTTCCCGCTTGTCAGAGCGGGAAGAACTTGGCTAGTCGGTGGCGGGGCGGGGAGCATGCCACGCCCTGGCCTCCGTAGCCTTGGCGTACTTATCGGCCAGTGCGAAGAGCTCCGCAGTGGTCTCGATCTCGTGCGTACCTAGCTTTTCGAGCATCCGCTCGTCGCGGACGCCCTGCCGGAAAGCAACAATAACAGCATAGGGGGCCACTCGCGGGATAGTGTTGCGGACCTGGCTGAAACGCTGTATAAAGCGCCGCAGCGTCTCCCCTTCCTGCTGTTGGACGGCGTGGAGGTCGCACTCCAAACCGGGGCGCGTGAATGTGCCCTAAAAGTTGGCCACAAACTGGTGGCAAAGGTCATCCCAGGAGCTAATAGACCCTGGGGGTAAGTTCATAAGCAAAGAGCGGGCAGAGCCCCTCAAGGCAACATGAAAATAATTTGCCATCACCTTTTCGCTGCCTCCGGCAGCTTGAACGGCCGTTGTGTAGATCTGGAGGAACTCGACGGGGTCGATGGACCCGTCGTACTTCTCCGGCGGCTCGGGACGGAACTTGGAAGGCCACCTGACCCGACGGAGCTCAGCGGTGAAGGCACGGCAACCGGTGCCGTACCCCGCAGCGCGAGCGGGGGTCCTCGGTGGCGAGTGGCGGCGAGCCGGGGTCCTCGGTGGCGAGTGGCGGCGAGCCGGGGATTCCCGGTGATTGTGGGCCGGGAAAGAGGAAGCCTGGTCCTCTACCCCGACCACCTGCCGGGTTTCCCGCTGGCGCTCGAGAGTAACTCGGGCGTCCTCGTGGCCCCTCCGCTCGTTAAGACGCAAGCGGAGGTCCCGGGCTTCGGACACGGCCAGGGTGACGGCACTCCGCCTGGAGGCCCCTCGGCCCGTGTGGACGTTGCCCGTTGAGGAGCCAGTTTTGGCTGCGCCACACTGAGTGGTGGTGCGAGGACTCCCGGCCTGCACCTGGCGGCGAGCAGTGCCAACCAAAGCGACGACATCTTGGATCCGCCGGCCTTCCGGAGTGTTCGGCGTGGATATCATCCTTGTGGTTCTTCTCATGAGGAGGGCAAGCTCGGTGTCGGAGTCATCATCCTCATCTTCATCGCTTTCACTTGTTGATGGAATCTTCACCTTTTTCTTCTTTTTGTCAATCATTTTGGTCTCAAGAGAAAGATTTTTCTTGGAGGATGATTCTTCTTGATCTTCAAACAAGAACATTTCATGAGCATGAATCTTTCCAACGACATCTGTGACTGTCGGAGGATGAACTCCTGTCGCAGGGATCCCGAGAGACTCCTTTTTAAAGATTCGGCCGGGGGGATGATCCTGAACGAGCTCGTCGGGGAAATAAATGGAAACGGAAATAAATGCAACGGCTGGTGGTGGGGGATGATCGACCTAGTGCAAAAAAGAGATAGATGCACCGGGGTTTAGACAGGTTCGGGCCGCGCGAGGGCGTAACACCCTACTCCTGTGTGAGTGCAATATCTTTCCCTGAGGAGAATTCTTCAAGGATGTGTCTGGTTACAAGGGTGTATTGTCTACAGAGAGCTCGAGGCTCCCGTGTTCTAGCTCTGCTCGAGCTTGTTCGTGATGTTCTTCGTTTCTTGATCTGGGCTTGGCTTAGTTGAACTGGACTTGGTTCTGCTTGGGATCAGTTGTCGACTGCTTTCATGTGTTCTCCATCCTTTCCTTTTATACACACGCCGACCTCGACTTATCCCGAATGGGAAAGAGGGGGCGCGAGTGCCAAGGCGCCACGGAGAAAGGCGTCATCATTCCGTCTCGGCGAAGTGACAGGGGCGGTGGAAAAATGCGGCGCGCATCCGGCCACCCGCCACTGTGGACGTCCTCCGGTGCCATTGAGAGGGCCCACCGGGCGGCCATAGAGGCACCCGGCGCGCCCACCCTGTCTTGTTCTTCTGTCAGGGCAGGGTGGCAGGCGGAATGCTTTGATCCTGGCAACGTTATCCCGAGGTACCCGGATGATACGGGACAGGACCCGTGCAATTAATAGACCCACGCCCAGCCCCTGCCAAAGCATGGCAGGGACTGACACTAGGGCGTGGGCAGCTGAGAATGTCAGGACGTCAGGATGTCAGGCCGCGCGTGCCTATTAAATGCGGCATTGGACCTTTGACTGGCTGACACCCTGCCGACGGGACCATTCGGGTCGTCGGGCGATCTTGCGCGAACCTTCGGGGAACCAAGTGCTCGGGGGCTGCCACGTGCAGCCCCGAGCACTCTCTCCCGAGCACTCCTGTAGGACCCTTCGGGGAACCGAGTCCTCGGGGGCTGCCACGTGCAGCCCCGAGCACTCTCTCCCAAGCACTTGGGCAGATCCTTCGGGGAACCGAATCCTCGGGGGCTGCCACGTGCAGCCCCGAGCACTCTCTCCCGAGCACTTGGGCAGATCCTTCGGGGAACCGAGTCCTCGGGGGCTGCCACGTGCAGCCCCGAGCACTCTCTCCCGAGCACTTCGGTAGGACCTTCGGGGAACCGAGTCTTCGGGGGCTGCCACGTGCAGCCCCGAGCACTCTCTCCCGAGCACTTGGCTGTTCGAACCATCGGGGGACTATGGTACTCGGGGGTGAGTGGGAACCCTTCCGAGCACTTTCTTCCCGGTACTTGGACTCTGTGGGTCATCGGGGAACTGGGGTGCTCGGGAACCAGAGGCTATGGCCCCGAGCACCTTCTCCCGGAACTTAGACTTTCCTCATCCTGCAGGGGGGACCTCACGGGATGGTGACACGTGGCGGACGGCCGGCCTGGTCTCGGGACTCAGGGACCCCTGGTTCCCGATACACCGACAGTAGCCCCCGGGCCCATTGGTAGGCGATGGCACAGAGACTGCGGATGGGCCCTTCGTCGCGGCCGAGGCCGAGGCTGGCGTGGACACCACATGGCAGGCTTTTGAGAGGCGGCCCTTGCAAGAAAATTATCTGGTGAGTGTAGCTTCTTCTGGAACCAAAAATTTTTCTCTGCAACAAAAGCTCTGGTACTCCCATCTTTCCATCACCGGATAATCCGGTGAGTTCAACTTCATTTTTCCTAGGAAAAAATTGCTTCTACGGAAAAAACTCTGGTGCTCTCATGGGGGTAACACCCGACCATTCGGAGCAACACTTCAAATATTTTAGGACACGTGTCACCAAGAAAAAGTTTTGATGATGCATGCATGTCAATCACCGAACCATCCAGTCAACACATGTGATTTCTGCCTGAACAAAGAATAATGCTCCAGTGAGAACAGGAGTCACACGTCCAATTCAATCTTTTCTTGAGCTCTAACTTCACGACATCTCAATCATGGGCTTTTATGAGCTACCTAGTGCTAGAATTTCACAAATGTGCATCAAACCAAGTCTAGACTCAACTAGATCAAGCTACTACTCTTAGCCCCTATTTATAGTATGATCAAAAGACTAAGAAAGAAGATCTATACTAATCTAAGTGTCCTTTCTCTACATTGTGACACTTAGAACTAGAAGATCCTTAATTTTGATGCACATCTCCTTTGATCGTCCATATAATCGCCTTAGGGACCAAAAATACCCAATAATCATTGTGAACTAAATTTTTGATACCCTTCAAAACAAGTTTGTTAGATACAATGATACAGCTGTCATTAATCACCAAAACACTTAACACTTACCACTTACCTAGGGACCTAGATGCTACAATAGCCACTATTGGTAGGTTTTGACATATGTTAGAGGTTAGATCTTGGGTTTAGACATATGTTAGAATGTAGATCTAGATTTAGAACTAGGGTTATATATAGTTTAGCAATTAGATCTAGTTTGTAGGCATATGTTAGCAATTAGATGTAGTATTTAGACATATGTTTGAAATTAGATGTAGGATTTAGATATAGTTTAGCAATGAGATGTAGGTTTAGATAGAACTTTGCTAATAGATGTAGGATTTAGAGGTATTAGATGTTGTTGTTAGGACTTTTTTATGCAATCTAGAGTAAATGTTGGACCATGTTTTAATAAATTTTGCAATATTTTAGATGTAGGTTTACATACGTTTTATTTATGTTGTGTTGAAATAATGGTAAGGTTCTATGGCGATGGTTGGCTAGTATATCAGATAAGTGGTAGTTTAGGATTTTTTGTGGGGACAGTAAAATATTTTATGATCCGGAAGGGGTAGTGATGTCTGTCTTTGAGTCAATGGATAAGGGTATATCTAGACCCATGCAGAAGAGTGTCAGATATTTGTACGATTGGTTGATTCAGGGTTTTAAAATAGACCCTGAGATTCAAGAGATACACATTAGCATTGTGTGCTACCGTAGGAGAGATGGTGTGTACTAAGAGGTGTACCCGCTTAGTGAAAACCTAATTTGGAGGAGGTACCTGTAGGATGTAGTGGAAAAAGGTTGGCCACATATGTTGCTTGTGCAATGGAAGAATAAGGAGTTGAGGAGATGCATTGTGGGAGTATGTGGAGGAGGAGGAGGGTAATGAGGATGGCAAACCGAATGCTGGATAGTCATTGATTGTTCTGATGGAACCTGTCGGTAAGGGAGACGAAGGGGAACAAATCCCTCCTATAATTGAATAGATAGAGCAGAATGATCTTGAGGCCAACGAAGCTCCTGAGTATGACATGTCATATGATGAGGACAGTGCTCCTGTCCCTACGGACTAGAATAATCTGAATTTTAACAACCTTGTAATAAATGAGGGGAATCAGGTGCCCTTGGAGTATACTCAAAATGAGGTGATCGAGAGGGCTAGGTATCCTACCAATCAGGCCATGAATGATGCTGTGACAATGGGCGACATCGCTCCAATGATAGTTTTATGTTGTGAAGTCATGCAAGAAGTAGTACGATGTGAAGTGAGTGGAGGAGGGTTACCTGTGGCGGGTGCACAATTTTAAAGGGAAGTGGATTGAGTTTTGGGAGGTGTCGATTGTGGTGGACCACAATTGTATGTTGGAGAAACTTAAGCCGAGCCACAAAAACTTGACATTAACCTTTGTTACCAATGTAATGTACACCTAGATTGTGAACAACCTAAACTATGAACAAAAGTCCATAATCAGGGAAATTAAGAAGAAGTACCAGTAAACTATTAGCTACAACAAGGCATGAAGGACAAATATGTAACACGCCAGGGGCCAATAATACCTAGAATGCCACTTAACTACACGACCTATAGCTGAACTTACAGAAAATTCAGCAGCATCTTCTCTATATTTTAAGTAATATGGGAGCAACAATATAGATAAACAAGATGTTAGGCATATCACACTAGCATTTTAAATTATCCTAACAAAGACCAAGAGTAAAATATTAAGTTCAACATCACACCAACACTTTAAACTCGAGCACACGACTTTAACGACTAAAGATAATTTATTATTACAACTCAATGATATTAAGTGCAGATATGAAGTGCAAGACGTGCTTCTAATACTTCCCTCCATGATAGCTTTAAGAACAATATCGAGAAGAAATTGCATGGGTGAGATTGGAAAATCTTAGCAAGTGAACTACTTTAACAAGTTATTTAAACCACAATAGATTAAATAATAATTTAATATTGTAACAAGTATTCAGAAGAGCATCATGATAACAACATTCATAATGTTGTAAGTGTAGCAAGTTAACATCCATAATGATAACACTTACAGTTCTTCATTCTACAATAGTTTTAAAGCTCAACTTCTTCATTTCAAACATTATGTGATCATAGAAAAACTATGACATAATAAGTTTGTAAAAGAAGTACTCCTCAACTTAAATAATATATGATTCATAAGGAACAATAGATAACAAACCACCGACATATATAACCCTAGAAGAACTGTAAGTGTAGGTGTTGCACATGATTCAACATAAGCATAATAAAATGAAATAACTTCTGTAGTGCATATGAATGCAATTCAAAACTACATATAAAATCTTCATAATTTCAAAAGTCATACCATAATGCATATCACCACTGAGAAGTATCGCTTCTCATAATAACTTCCAAAGCAACTACAACGTATCCAACAATCACTTCCATAACAACTTCGATATATAATGCTTCCACATGAATAATCTTCAATGATTGTAAATAAAATGCACATGTATGCAATGCAATGCAAATACCCACTGCCTTCATACCCAACAAGATATGAAGCTGTATCATATTACGACAATATACGATGATGTACTGATACAGTCATAACCATAAGATCACGGCATAACTTCAAGAGCACTCCGGAATAGTCATATAATTTTTTCACTGGCCTGGCTTATACACTCCGGAATAGTTATATGACTTTCTCACCGACCTGACTCAGATGCAAAGCAATGAAATGCGATGTAGATAATATATTCCAATCGTAAGAAAGAGAACTATATAGTTCAACATCCTCCACATATCCACATATAAGGCATACTTAAAGGTAAATGACAGAAGTTATGATCAAATTGTCAAATAGACTAGTCCACTGTAAGGTCTCATATAAAAATTGTTTCTGTGCAAAACATAGAAAAGATAAGTATTACACATATGCCAACTCCTGATTCACCGCTTTCATCTTTTACATTATGTATAAAATAGCAAGGCTGCATTATCAACTACTTATGACCATATACAATAGATCCCTAATTTGGCTTCTAACAAGGCAAAAATCTAAGCCCTAGCTGAATTACATGAACTGCGTTAAACAGAATAGGCAAGAATGATCAATTTAACAGTTTCTAACGAAACCTCGCCACTAATCGATCACCACATAAACAATTAAACCCTAGAACACAGAAAACAAAGAGGAAACAAGGATTTTCAATACTTAGGGTATGGAAAAATGGAATTGAAATGGGTCCTCCTCCCTCTACCTTCTCTGTTTTCTCTCTATCTCCTTCTTCTCTTCCTCCTCCTCCTCTTCTTCTTCCCCCCTCTCTCTCTCCTTCTCTCTTCCTGTTTGGTACTGTAACAACGAACATTGTAGTGTGCAGTTATTGTAGCAGGGTGGCGGCTGGGTGGGGGAGGGAGGAAGAGAAAGCCAACCCTAGGAGAAAAGAGGTCGATTTGGGCTCAGACCCAAAGTGGGGTGGCAGCCTGGGCCCAGGTTGAGTCCAAGTGAGAAAAAGGGGTCGACTGACCCCCAAAGTTAGCCCAAACATTATTTATTCAGATTTTTAAATATTGTATCAAGGTATATTTACTTTTCATAATTCACTGGAAAAAGTGATAAATAACTTTTTGACTTATAGGGCATTACATAGGAAGGCAATTAAGATGAGGTTCAGGACCTACAAAGCATCATATAACAATCTTCCATATTTATTTCAGATCATTGCTAAAAGGAACCGGATGAATTATTATGACTTTGGTAAGTACCCATTGATGTTTGGAATTGGCAAGTATGTCCTGAAGCACAACTTTTTTTTTTTGCCTTAGGAGCATGCTTCAAAGCTTTCTAGCATTGTCGCACTATCCTCTATATCGATGACACTTTACTAACCAGCATGTACAAGGGTCAAATACTGACTACTATTGGGGTTGATGGGAACCACCAAGTGATATTGTTTCCCTTCCCATTTGTGGAGAGTGTGAACACCAGCAGTTGATATTGGTTCTTATACCGTATCAAGATGATAATTGTTGGTGCTTTGCCGAACATGTGCCTTATACATGATTGGCATGCAGAGATGCTGAAGATTATTCTGGATCTATAGAATGGTATGGAGTATGGCATGATGGCTCAAGTGTGGATAAATTTGTAGAGTATGTGGTGCATGAGGCATTTGGGTACTAATTTCTTCAAGCAATTCAATAATAATAACCTCATGAACATATTCAAGAGGTTGTGCTGTCAAAACCAGCAACAAAAGTTTGATGCCCTATGGAAGATACTAGATGGGTTGACAAAGAAGCAAACATAGGAGTGTGCTTTGAGGCCAATGAGGAGACTGAAGGACGAACCACTAGCTCTTGAGTCCCTCCCAACGGACCATGAAGTTGACATAACGCGGAGGATCAAGTCATCTATCTTGTCATTCAGCGGGTGGATTGAGAATAAGCTAAAGGAGGAATGGGCTCTGCTCTACGATATAAATGGATCCAGGTATGGTATTATGACTACAAATTTAGCATAGGTGTACAACTGGATGATGAAAAGTATGAGAGTCCTGCCGCTAGGCAGGATTGTAGACTTCATTCTTCAAGGTAACTACAAATATTTCATGGACCGTTATGCATTAGGTCAGCTAGCGCTAAATAATGCTCGTTTGATTTATGGGATGAAGATCGCTAAGTACGTAGATTACAAGATGGAGAAGGCAAAGATGCACTAGGTGAAGCCCGTGGGTACTGCACAACATAGATATGATGTTCTTTGCAAGGACAAAGGCAGGAAGGAGAGACAAGCGTGAGAGAGTTATCCAGGAGTGCACCCTCTTCGATGATATGTGTGTTTGCAGTTGCTACAAGCCGATGCTACTGCACAAGCCATACTACAAGCCGATGCTACTGCACAAGCCATACTCTTATGTGATTGTCGCGTATGCTGTGACGTGCATGAGGACTCGAATGTTCATCTCGAACTACTTCAAGAAGGAAGCTCCCTTCAACACCTGGAACCATGAAGTCTATTATTTTGGGATTTATGGTTCTTCTACGAAGAATCCTGGGCCCGATTGTGTGTTCATCCCTGATCCTATAAAGATGAAGCAAAAGAAGGGACGGCACATGGACAATGCAGATTAGTAATGACATGGATGAAGTTGGTCGTCACGTGAAATGGTACAACAAGTACAACAGAACAAGGCACACTTACAAGAAATACACCGTTGGTGTGCCAAGTGCCAACCCTATTGAAGCAGGTCCTTCTGGCTCAACTACAAATGGGAGAAGTCCTCGTGCTCGTTGATCGTTGGCTTTGTCAACTTATTGAGTAAAATTCATGTTGTAATTTACGCTGTGATGAATATTCATGCTCATAACATTGTAGTTTGCTATTGTACTAGTGAGATTTTTATTATGTTTGATGTTGTAATCTGTTAAGTTGTGATTGCTATTTTCATCGAGGATGTTATGTCCTGTGAAATGTATGTATGGAACTATGTTAACATATTTGTGTATGTAGTGAACACTTTAGTATATATGTTGCACTCTTTTTTTAACTATATATTTGATTTTCTTAATGAAGTCTAAATAGCTTTTGAACTTGTAGGTATAGCACAGCTAGAACTGCTTGACCCTCAGCTCGACCTCAGGCGCCATTCGTACATAACTGCCATGCAAGCTAAGGAGCTTCTGATTCTACGACCCCGTGTGCTAGATGAGCTCATGAAGGTTGACACTCGTTGGATCCCGATGTTTATATCAGTTCAATGTAACGTTATCTACACATTGTTGTCGTAAGTCTTCGCTAAACATATTTTGTTTGCAGGTTGCATGCTGTTGTGATACTTCCGCTATGCCGGATGGTGGAGGTGGATGCATTGTTGGGGGGTGCCAAGTCGGCGATATGCTTCAACTATGATAGGGCCCTGCTGATAGCCCTTGTGGACAGGTGGCATCCTGAGACGCACACCTTCAATCTCCAAAGCGCCGAGATGGCACCCACGCTTGAGGATATCTCCCTGCTGCTAGGCCTGCTTTGTGCGGGTGCTGTAGTTGGTGTCAAGTACGTGAGCACGGTGTGGAGCGACGAGTTCCTTGCCCGCTTCTTTGTCATTTTTCGGAGGGACGACCTAGCCCCCTTTAGGTCATTTTTAGGGTTGAAGAAGCATAGCCTGACGAAGGTCTTCCTCGTTCAATTTTTTGTACGTCGTTCATGTAATATTTTTTCATGTTATTTATGTTACTAACTGATGAACTTATTTTTTATCATTTCTTCATTGACAGGAGGACAACATCCACCCACTGGTAGGCGATGACGATGTCTTCCACCACTTAGAAACGTACCTATTGTGATTGTTGGGGTGTATCATGTTCATCGAGACCCATGGCAACTCGGTCTCATGGAACATGATCTCCTACGCTAGAGAGGTTGTGGACGCAAACTGAGAGAGGTCCTCTAGTACAGCTGGGCTTCAGCTATGCTAGTTGTGATGTACAAGGGCCTATGTGATGCCTCCATGAAGCTAAGTGAAAACACGATACTCACCTGATGCCCGCTACTACTGCAGTTGTGGTCGTACGAGCTGTTTGCCATCAGCAAGCTCGTTATCGACCACAACGTGTACCAGTTTTTTGCTGATAGCATCGATGGCTTGACCATGGGCTCTTTGTGGTGCTGACATTGAGTAAGAGCTACCAACTTTGCACGCATTCATTAAATCCTTTCATTACTATGTTTCTCTAACTTAGTTTTGTTGCACCACCAACTTGGTCCAGTGTGTAGACCCACCATGCGTACTCGGACTTCAGTCACCGGTTCAATGAGTTGACGGTCAACAACATCATGTGGAGGCCGTAAATCGATGAGAAAGTGCATCTACCTGCCCCCTCAAACTTTCTGTGTTGTGCATATGGGACCGGGAGTACTAGTTGATGCGATGGACCCTTGTGTGCGATATTTATGTCGAGGAGTACTCTCTGCATCATGAGATGCGGCAATTTGGTCGGTTCTAGTCGTTCCTTCTCTCACCCACTAGGACAGTGCCTAGTAACATCTACAGGTTCATAACGTTATAATTACCTCTTCAAATTTGTCTTTGTCGAACCATATGTCATGTGCTTATGTATATGTAGGTTGATGCACAAGGGGGCTCATACCACGAGCATGTTTGCGACATGTGTGCAGACGTGGATCCTCAAATGGGACCAGGCTATCGAGGATGTCATGGACGAGGACCAGACGCACTTAGACAATGTTTACACCAAGTATTTGGCTGCTTGGTTTGCAGCTCACACATGAATCCAGGTCACATACACACCAGTCGAGTCTCCTTCACATGTGGCGCATGTGCGTGACACATACCCGAGGCACAAGGACCAGGCGCATCCGCTAGAGCTGCGTAGAGTATTACGCGGCTTGTCTTTTACTACAATTTTAGGTTATCTTTGCAGAAGGACATACTTAACAAGATTAAGGTCGAGGCACGGACAAACTAGGAGTGGTTTGACAATGGCCACAACATCTCCAGGAGTGAGTTGAGTATGGCGTTCGGCCAGATCTACCGACAGGCCCAGAAGGTGATCAAGATCGTGAGTTGTAGGTCCTCCACGAACATTTCCACAAAACCTTGAGCATCATCTCCTCTTCCACCACACCCCTCGACCGCGTTCACCGCCCTGTCACAGGCACTGGTACGTCTGACGTATGTCGCTGAGCCCTTGAGGTTGTCTTCCACCCCGCCTACTGACCCCTACTACGGTGGCGGATCGGCAAGGAAGTTGTTCCCCACGGCGAGTGTTGGTGCAAGAAAATATCTTCCACAAACAAGTGTGGTGAGAGCCTCCTTTAGAGAGGAGACTCAAGCTTGAAGAAGAAGTAGAGAGGAAGGAATACCGATGTATTCATCAGCAAGAGATTTTTCCCTGGCCTGATGGGTCTGTATTTATAGTATCATTTGGGTGTAAGTATACAAATAGGCCCTTACAAAAATAGCAATGCAAGTTACCGCTATGCTACAGGGACTTGGGGCTAGTCGAATTACGCAACCTGGGTTCAACCAGAATACATTTACCCCTAACTAGAAGATATTATCTACTATGGCAAATACAGTGGTGTAGGTGATCCAGAGGGTGCGATACTCGGCTGATCGTCAATTGTGGCATGATGTCGCACTGTCCTAAATGTCACGATGACCTCTACTTGCACTGGGATGTTAGTATGGTCACCACTTGCATTGACATTAAATACCAGTTACTTCCTTCTAGACGGAGGAAGACTTGTGGGCCCCCTCTGGCTAATTTTTCTCCAAGGCTTGATGACCCACTCCTCGAGCTTCGAAGAGCTTGGCCAGGCTCTGGAGGACTAGGGTTCCAGAAGGCTAGGGCTACAGGAGACTAGGGCTCTAGAGAGCTCCGGAGTCCGAAGACCTGAGAGGCCTTCGAGGACCCGAGATTCACAGGAATAGGCTGACAGAGCCAAGGGTGTTAGGGGTCCTTCAAGATGGCCCCTAACAATCCCTTTCAGAGACTAGCAAGTTCCCCTATCTCGAGAGGTAGTGGCCAGAGGGGTTCATGGTTTTCGGAAGCCGAACTTTCGACTAAGGATCTGGAGCTCTTGATGACAACCCTTTAGTAATGTCTGCAGGCTGGGGTATTTCACCCTAATAACGAGGCACTCTTTCTACGGCATCGTAGCATCGAGGCCAACGTTCACTTGTGAAGCGCTCCTGCATCGACAAGAAGAGGCTGAGTGCGAAGCGGTACATCAAAGAAGGGGGAGACATCCCCGGTCCACCCAGTAAAAGCATTTTTCTATCTATATCAATGTAATATTATCATACACTTTGTGTTACTCACAGACATCCAAGTGTGCTAATAAAATTGATGGCTTATACTACAGCTCGTAACATTAATAAATTTGTACTCGATTGAAGCGTAGCCTTTTAAGAAGCAGCCTTTTCAGACCTAGCCTTTTCAGAAGTAGCCTTTTTGAAGTTAACCTTTTTAGACCTAGCCTTTTTATAACTAGATTTTTCGGAAGTTGTCTTTTCAGAAGTAGGCTTTTCAATTGACATGATCACTCCTTACAGCGGAATCAACTGCTTTCACACATTCGGTTTCCATGGACTTAGTTCATGCACCAACACGAAACCGCAGTATAAATGGATGATCTCCTAATCACATTTAGAACCAAACCACTAGCCTCAACCTCCACAACTCTACTACAATGATGTCTGATCCTTTTTCCCAAGAAATACTTGCCAAATACTACGCATGATGGGTTCAAAGTACCCATGTGCTAGTGTGGAGACCTCTGTAGGGTGATGATGTCCTCTGAGTTCTCCGACACCTACGGAAAGAGGTTCTTCATGTGCTAGAACTACGAGTATGATCCACCCTAGTGAAGCACCAATGTTGGCCACCGTCGCCAGGTAAACACTTCTGACCAAACTACTCCAAATACAACTGAGATTTAGTATTAAACATTTTGGTCTTCGTTGCAGTCTCTACCACCACTATGTGACTTCATGCAGTGACTGAATATTAAGCAGTCACAAGCAGATATGTTCCTCCTACACGAGCACCATCGGGCCACTTGGTGATGCTTCCATAAAATGGAAGCGGACGAGAGGAGGGAGGATACATGCAAACACATTCAGGAGGAGCCACAGAAGGTAAGGGAGGAGCATAACCACATGATGGTGGAGTCCAGTGAGGAAGAGAGGGAGAAGAAGCGTGAGAAGGCACGTTGAGCCCGTGATGTAGGTCGGAAACAGCGAGGAAGGGAAAGTACCCACGTTGTACTCGGTAGACTAGATGTTGCAATCATGTTGTTACATTCTTTAAGGTATGTTAGATTTAGAAGCGGTACATGGATATATTAGAATAATCGTGTACCGTACATGCCACCATATATTTGTGAATTCTGCGCATCCAAAATATCTCAGAAACATCGAATGGTAATAGACTTTAAAATACATTGACAACAACTAATTATGGCGCACGGATGACGCTTATTCTGCCACAAACCAAAGCGATAGCGGGACAAAACCCTAATTCAGCAAGATGATGCCCGTTGATAGGGCGATAACAAGATGTCACACATCCAACATGTTGTCACACCCAGTTTTAACGGCCAAAATCAGATGCGGCTTATGTGTGCTTATGATGTTCAACACATATAAGGACGTCACAGGTGAAGTAACAAAAGCAATACTTTTATTAAATAAATATTAAACTCTTACAGCAATTGACATATATTGTCTTCTATGAAGATATCTGCAGCGGAACAGAAGCACTGGTGCCCAACAACACCGCAGGCAACCGACCAAGAGACACACGCCTAGAACGTCACAACCTCGTCTTGATAGTCTTCAACATCTTCACTCACTGAGCAGCAGCACACATGTCGCATGGTAAAGGGAAAATAGCAAGTGTGAGCACATAGAGTACTCAGCAAGTGGGGGAAAGTAATGATATACAAGCTTATATCAAGAATAGGCTAACATATGGTATTTTTACGTAAATGCGAGTAATAAAAACATATTTGGACTCAAAAGCATTAAGCAATTATTGAGTGAATGTAACCCATACAGTCCAATACGCAGCATACAAGGCTCCCCACCATGCATATCATAACCGTCTAGTACTCCCTGTACTATAACCAAAACCACAACCATCTAGTACTCCCTGTACTAGAACCATAACCACAATCATCTAGTACTCCCTGTACCAGAACCATAACCACAACTATCTAGTACTCCCTGTACCAGAACCATAACCACAACCAAACTCATAACCATAACAATCTAATCATGTGAGGATCCAAGTCTCTCATATCCGTGAGCACGGCTGTTATAACAGTTTTACACTCTGCAAAGGTTGTTCAGCTTTCCCCACGAGTCAGTGAATTCCATGTTGCCGTGTTCGCGAAACACTTAACACACGCCAGTGGTGTGCCGCCAAGAATCACTGTATGACAATTTCCACTAACCAGAGACTAATCCAGTATGTGTCTGCCCACTAAGTTTCACCGCCAGGCTTTACGCAAGCTAAGCTCCTACCTAAAAGCCCACTTTTGTGCTAACCCAACACACACTGGATAGACTCTAATCAGTATGTCACGTCTTACCCATATCAGCCTCGTGGTTTGGTACGTTACTTCTTGGGTTGTCGCTCCACGAACCGGTCCTTACTTAGGTTACTTGAGCAAACACTAAACCAACATCATAACCATGACAACCATCAAAACTACTTTGCTCAAGGCCTAAGGTCCCATGTTGCTAGACCATTAACAAATTAACCATCAATATTGTATATATTCATTAGTCAAGATCATAACACTTCTTAACATCCCAAAAGCATGGCTAAGCAATCTACCCACAAAGGACACCTAACCATAAACCATCCAGGTTCCAAGGGATAATAAGGGAAAATCTAGGGAAAATCCTAACATAGGTGACTACCCATCATATTGACACTTCATGCAATTTTGTAAAACAAAACATTTAAAAACATAGGTTTAATATGATCAAGGACACTTGCCTTTTTCCCAATGCTGCTCAGCGTTATCGAAATCTTGGTCTTGAAGTCCCTCGAACCGCTCCAGATCGTTATCAACTAATCACGAGAACTACCGACAAACAACACAAAGTAAACGCTAAGAACAACATACCAAACATCATTAAAACACTTTAAAAGCACTATGGTTGGATAGGGATGATTTTAGAAACGTTTAGACACAAGAATCGCCTAAATTGGAGTTAAGATGAAAAAAGAACAGCTTTCGAGAGATGGATTAGACTGAAAAGGAAATGCTGATTTTCCTGAACTATCTTCCTATGGGAAAGGTTTTATTGCACAATCACTGTGTCAGGCTTGACAACATTATTGCGCAAGATTCAAGAAGTGTAGGGCAGACTAGACTTCACTGACTAGACTAAGGAGAATGATGGGGCACTGACTTGGCTTGCTATGCAAGTACCATCTTGGATTAAAGAAGGGATACGCTGAGATCTAGTATCGACCACCTATGATGGATCAAAAAGGATGAAGGTTGCGCTTCTAGGTTAATGATACTATTGGTGACTCTACGTAGCGGTGGTGGTTCAGATTTTGTCGGAGATGGCGATCGGGCATGTGCCCACGGACATCGATGTCGGCTTCAGTGGTATTTCAGTGAAACGAGGGAAGCATGGCATAGAACGCGGAAAGACTAACTTAGTGGTATGGTTGGTTTTGGAGGGGTCATCCGAGGTAGCGGCAAAACAGCGATGACTGCTTTTAAGTTTGGTGGTGACCGCGAACAGATGCAGGAACAAAGATGCTCACGTTCCAGGAGATTGACTATGAATTTTGAGAAACTGTTTGAATAAGGATGTTCATATAACCCGAGAACACAATGCAATGGCATGGTTTTGGGTAGATCATCCACTAAGAGGAAGAACGATCAACGAAGATGAGACGGGTGATGGCTGCGACATGCTGTGATTAGCAAGAGCGTCCTGGTCGTGTCGCTGCACAAACGGGGATGGGCTCCTAGGGTAACATAGAAGACTCCATGGGACACACCGTGATGCAGTTGTATCCATACGGCTTTCGGATTGACGGGGGACGCGAATGCAAATCCGGTGCGTACGCAGAACGCGTCCAGAAACCGGACAGCGGGTATGTCGACCTTGATTTTGATAGTTTGGCTAATCTACTGGCTAAATCGGTTGGCTAATCTACTGGCTAAACCGGTTGGTAAGGTCGCGCACTCGTGTGTTTGCCTTGAGAGCCCGCTGACACCTGGCGCGGTGCCGGGGGTGGGATGCGTATTCCAGGCCTGGTTGGATGGACTGGGAGTGGACGCACCCGGCCTTGATGCTGTTTCTACTAGGCTGATGACCGCTGATAATGGCCTTTTCTTCCGTCGGAGAACGGGCCCATCAGATCAGGAATTCAGGATGAATGTACAAGTTTTGACAGAACAGTGGATTTTTTTGGGAAAAAATGTTTTCCTTTGATGAAAGCATATATATAGCAGCCGCACCGTAGTGTACCAATTTTTTAATTTTTTTCTCTACTATATAAATCATGAGTTAGTTCTCATGTCACATGTTTCTCTACTCTTCTCTTATCTAATAAAATACCTAAAATTCTAATAATTTACCTATTTTTATTATCCATCTTCATCCTCTAATCCCCTGTCTCGTTACTGACCGTAGATATGTGATTCGTTTTACTAATAAAAAGAAAAAAAGAAAAAAAAAATTAGTGAATAATCTCCTTCTATTTTTTCGAATCACACATAAAATCGAACTACGGCATATCGCTTTCAACGTATTTGTTTGACGACGCTCTCATGACATATCCGTATTTATGTATCTTAAGTTTGTATTTAATAATACTGTATTTAATATTTATATTTTTGTTATAATATACTAACACTTAGCTAATATTTTTTTAAGAGCTAACGCCACACCGAGATACGTAGTAAAAAGGACGGACCAGTTCGTCCGTGCGCACCGCATCTCTAAAATTGACTCGCACTAGCACGAGCGTTCACATCCTTCTCGCGTGTTTCATTGACATGTTGATCACGCGCGTGTGCGCGTGCCGAGCAGATAGATGGGGAGTATTATTGATGGGAGTGGTATGTAATAGGTAGTTTTAGGTTAGTATTTAATTTATTTTTTCCTTAAGTTAATTAGATAGAGTGAATATTTAGTTTATTTTTCTGAGTTTTGAATTTTCAATAACTCAGGAAATACAAAACTTGTATGTCTTAGTATCCATCAGCCCCCGGCTCGATCTTTCTGTTGACTGTGTATGGTCCAAATGATCAGGTCAGATGGAGTTGAAAGTTCCCTCACAGATAGGCAGATACTCCATCGCTATAGATGATAGCTTAATCTGAAGATTTCCCATCGGTGCCTGTAGAGGCGGACCCAGCCCAAAATTATAGGTAGGGCGGAGTCGCCTGCTCCACCATAAATCAACGTCGCTGGGGTGAAATACACGGTGCAGAGAGATCAACGTGGAGGTCTCGCCGCCGGAAAGGTAGGGCGGCCGTCCTACCTCGCCCTATTGGTCGGTCCGCCCCTGGGTGCCTGGTTGGTGAACTTCATGCAATGAGCTATATAGCACAACGCCCATTCCTTACTCGCGATGAACTTGGTTAGTGTATGTTGTTCTTATTGTCGCCAACGCCAAGTCTCCCTGTAGTCGTTGGCTCGCATGCTTGGTGGACTACTCTGGCCGGGCATTCCACGTAACGATCCATACCAGTCCCCAGAGGAAGATGTATGGCCGGTACTCCTACTACACCGATCGACACAGACACGCGTCATCCCGTTGACAGAAGTGCTACAATCTACAGCAAATGATGATCCCTCAGAACTTTTCTCATTGTTTCTGCAAAGACAAGACTTTTATTTTTGTTCTTTTTGAAAAGCGAATCGACCACCATTGTCTCTGACAGATTCTCAGACTAACAACCCAGAGCAGCCATTTATATATGTTAAGCTGCTGACTCGTGAGCCCAAAAGATAGGATTAACTTAACCGATCATGACAAAAAAAAACCGAAAAAAAGTATAAGCGATCAAACATTACCTACCATATCTACTCAAAAGTTTGTTGCCTCTGCATTAACTTGGACCCTGTCAGTCTGTCTGTCTGTCTGATGACGCACTCTCGTCTGAAAACAGACATTAATCCTACTCATCAGGTATTCCTTTCCCTCGTCCATCAGTTAACGCATTTTTTAAACTGATTCCTCACATCAGAATGCGTCAAGATACCAAGATTGCCCGGGGTGCTAGGCGAGCTGCGGCGGTAGACTTCGCGGAACAAAATTTTATGAAGGACCGTGCGCGAAGGATCCACGCGAGACCTGCATCTACGCCGCGCACGCTCGATCGCACGGCGCGCGCGTGCGTGCCTGCGCGCGTGCGGGCACATGTCGAGAGCCAGCAGAGATCTCCGTGAAGGATCGAGCCTTATAAATTTTTTTTCCAGACTTCGCTGCCAGTCCGCAGAATTCATGCGACACTGTCGGCTGCTATCCGATCCAATCCTAGGCTGATCAACAAGCCAGGATTAATTACCTCAAGTGATTAAGCTCGAAAGCTAGAATAGGAGAATACTGGTCCTATGGTTATGAGATAGCATGTTAAAATATGTCTTAATTTATTTATAATAAGCGGTTGATAAGTGTGTTCTTTTACTTTGATGATTCTTAAATCGTATGGGCATGTATGTGTATTGCAATGATATTTATGATTAATAAAGTTAAAGAAAAAATATAGTTAGTGTGTTTGTCTCTAGGTCTAGAAAAATTGTACACGTCACATGATCCGACAATAGGGATTTTGTTCACACCGGATGTTTCGGTGTTATCGAGGGTTAGTTCCTGATAATGATTTTGGGGTATGCTGAACAGCGGGTGCGTGAACAGTATTTCAAGAATCGATGTGTGCGTGTACTATGGACTCAGGGACACAGGGAGTTATATAGGTTCGGGCCTCCCGGAGGTTAATAGCTCTACGTCCTATTGTTATGTTATGTAGGATCTCAATTAGTTACAGAGATAGTTCTAGCTGGCTATCAGAATTTATCTTTCTTCCCCTTACAAATGGGGTCCTTATTCATTTATATAGTAGGGAAGAGGAGAACTTACGTGTGGATCCAAATAGAAGACCCTGCTCATCCTAATATCTAATCCAAGCCATTATTACGGAGGACCATCCCCGACCACTAACTTGATCAGCCTGCTATCAACGTCTCGTCCATCGTACGGCGCCGTGTCAACCTGCAAAAGTCTCACTACGTAGCATTTAATGCTACGAGACAGAACAAGTCCCCTCTACGCCGTAATGACTTCATCCACTAGAGTTGGCGCCTAGTGAAGGAAAATACTTGAGTGGGTATCAATAAATGCAATTGGACATGTTGTGTCAGATCTGGCCCTACGACTAGTGAGGTCGGTCACGGGTTTATGTTATGGTGCAGAGAGACTAGTCGTGTATGCCTTGTACTGGTCGTGGGAACCATACCCTAGTCGTGCGATCGAGTAGTTTTAGGAAATATACGTCTCTGGTCGTTATATCCCTCGCGCGGCCCGTTTGCTAGGGTACCCCTTTACTCAATACTCCGATAGTAGCCCCCAAGCTTTCCTGTGACCGTGGCCCGACCTGGTCACACCACTTGGGCCCGGGGTAGACGTAGTTTGCCTAGAAAGTGGTCATTGATGCTGTCAGTCCTCAGAGTGCAACTTTGAACTTCACATTACGTAGGGAGGTTTAAATATCCCGAGAGGGAAAAAAGAGGGTATGAGAGAGAGATATTGATTGTCGCTGGACCTGAAGGACTCTTACTTCCTTCTGTGCGTCCCTCGGGTTCGGAGTAGTTTGAAGACTGCACTGGTTGGGGTGTCGCTGTGGTTTTTTTAAAAGAGGAGTGATTGATGGCCTTTTGAACCACCCCTCGCCTTCCTTCTCACCCTCAAGCTTTTAGTGCCTAGAGTCCATTCACCTCCATCCTGTCAGGACCCCGGACCCGGGTTCCCCTGTGCCTCCTGTATCAGTCCCTAGATCAAGTAGTTGATACGCACAGAATTCAACAGAATGATATCAAATACATACTTCAAATACAAATAAGTAAAATAAATACCTAAAAAAAAGAAAAGATGGTCTGGTGGACAAGAATCCACAGCAGACCAGCCAGACAGAAGAGCCTACAGCGCAGCGGAGCAAAACGACGATGCAACCCAATGCCACAGGCAACTCGGGTGCGGACGCGACCTTAGACTTCTTCTCTTTGACTTCATCGGGGTTGAGGTTGAACTCCAGCTCAACAATCTGAAAGCAACAAGACTGACTACGGAAGGTACTCAACAAGTCCTATACTACTTCAAGGGGGTTGATAGATGCATAATGAATATTTCAAGGGTAAGGCTTTACGGCATAGTTTTAAGCGTAAAGCAGGTTTTATGCAAATATCTAGTTATATTCTCCACTGTTAACTTTTTGAAATAAATGTAACAAAGATTTTGAAAACAAACTGCAGGCATATTCTGTTGGTACTGAGTATCACCTCAAGTCCCCAACGTATTAGAAGGTGACCTGGTAATAAAGTTGTCAGACGGTTTTAAAACCAAAACCAGGGTAACAAGTTGTATCTGGGGGGGGGGGGGGGTTCGGTCCTGGGAGGGGCTATACCTCACTCCGCAGTCCTATTTATCACATCTGGTGTACCTCTAGCACCACACAGCTTCTGGCGGATTGAGCCAGGAACCACATCACACGGACATCTAGTCCACACACTCACTCATCAAGACGCATGCACCCGGAGACTATTCAAGTGAGGTCAATGCTTTGCATGTCCATGACCATGGACACGGCTATTCGAATAGGTTTACATTCTGCAGAGGTTATACAGCTTTACCCATACGATATGCTCAGCCTCCAACCATTGCAAGCGGAGGAGCGAATCATACCGAGACTCTCCAAACACCTTTCCTGCCGGGCTTTTCCATGAGACACGCCAAGTTCCAGAGCTGCATGTTCCGAAGGCCAGCCTCCATTTTTAAGCCTAAGCCGGTCCCTGAACCTCCAAACAGCGGGACAGATAGACCCCTGGCTGCTCGTTGCTCTCAGCCTCCTGGTATGATGCCCAACTCAGTCCAGTGAAAGAAAAATCAAGTCCTGCCCATACAGGACGCATGGTTGCACGGGGTGGCTAAGCATGACGGCGCAAGACTCGATCCATAAGCGGCCGGGCTAGGCATCTTCACGGGCAATGAATACCATCATGTAACTCAAGCCCCCATGAGCATCCTCCCCGGAGGACTACTCTACCTGCCCGCGCCAAAACAGTTTTCACCCATTTTTACACATCACCTTCCATGTCCCACATGATATCAAGGATTTTCCCACAATCACGGAATTCACAACCATCAAGGAATCATGGTAAATGAGTTATCATTGATAACAGTAAATTTATCTCCGAAGAGAAGTGTTTTAAAAGCGACATCTTCGAGGAGATGTATTCCATCCTAAGCATGCTAGATATCAAGATGTCGTCTATCGTTAATGTATTTAACAATAGGTATTCCTAGGGTGATATGTATTCTGGATGATGACATGTATGGCATGGCAGTGTTGATAGGATTAACTATTACAAGTGGTTTGAAAGAAAATGCAATATATAGAACATGCGATAATAAGTCCGATTTTAGTTGATCATGTGTATTATTCGAAAACATAGGTTCAGTATGATCAAGGAAATAGGACTTGCCTTCTTGAAGGGTCAATTCAAGATTGGTCTTGTCTCTTGAGTTTCCTAGGGTTCTTCTTCATCATTGGACCTTGCCTTCAGTTCCTTCCTCGCATTATTGCTTAGAACCTCGACTTCGAGTCTACGCAGATTAACGACAAAAAGCGCACAACGACTAAGCAAATGAACACCATAATAAAACCAAATGAAATACCAAAGCGGAAGAAGAACGACGAAGAAAACGACGAAAGCTAAACTTAGCGGAAGACGATCGGTAACTCTAAGCAATGCAAAGCTAATACCCAGAGAATAACGGGACAATCTAGCGAAGCTAGGCTAGGCTATTAACCTAGTTGCTTTATCAACTTAAGAGAAAACCTGAACAAATCACGGTTAACTAGGTGAATGTTTATTAGAGTAACTGCCGGAAGGCGACAGTTAGAGATTCTACGTGTAGGTGAGTGCACATGTACAGGCATGAATATACGTGTAATACTTACGTCTATATGTATGTGAGCATGTATACATATATACGTAGTATAACTCTAGACAATTATAAGTGCTTAAGTGTGGAGATTAAATATTCTAATCTATAGCACTAAACATGGTTATTTAGCAATTAAACTTAATTATCTAGTGTTGTTTAATTACCACACTAATCAAGTTATACTCTAATGCTATCGTAAAAGCATACAAGCAATTAATTAATCAGGTTAATCTATCCTTTAAATCTAATTAATTAATTATCAAAAGGTTATTCAATTAATTAATTACCTATTAACGTGTAAATTATTCTATCATATTCTATTAACATGTATTTATTTATTTAACCGCTACACTGGTTAACTTATCATTAAGTATACTAAGATTAATCCTATAGCTTAACGCATGAAATATCACATGAAATATCAATTTATTCTTAAACACTTAATTAAAACAACATTTAGTTATTCTTATTAATAAAAGGGATTAACCTGCTTAAGCTAGGTTATCATAAGTGACTAATCTACTATTACAACCTAAACATCATTATCGAATTATCTAACTCGACGTTATTTATTATAAGGCGAAATCTAAATCTAGATTAAGCGTTGCGACACGAAATAATTATTGAATGAGAAATTAAATGAACTCCAAAATTTACAAGATTTGGCATAGAGATAGATTATGATTTTAGAGAAATATCGGCAAAAGAATTGCCGAAATCAGAGATGAAACGGAGGAGTTATAGCGGACAGAAGATTGCCGGAATAGAAAATCCTAGAATTTAGAAAATGCCACTGTTTCACGAACTTGGTCTACAAAATTTGTGGACCGGAGTGGGTTGTGAGGGTGGTGCACTGTGGACCAGATTTGTGGACTTGGTCTATGGCTTTTGGTGGACCGGAGGTGGATCATGTGGCCGGTCCACTGTGGGCCGGTCTCATAGACTCGTGGGGCCCACAGCTAGAGAGAGGGAGTAGATAAGGCAGGGGGGAGGATAAGGCCGGCCGGGCCATTTTGCCTGTGCGGCTCAGAGAGAGGCGGAGGAGACCGGAGTGAGGGGCAGCGGCGGCGCCAGAGGGAGCGGCGCGTGGACCAGCTGCGGCGCAGGGCAGCGCGGGATGCGCGGCGCGGCAGGAGGGGAGGGTTGGCGAGGCAGGAGACGGCACGGCGCACGCGGGCGGTGGCTGTGCGCAGCGCGGCGTGGCTGGGCGCGGCGAGGCAGCGCGCGCGGCGCGCGGACGACAGCACGGGTGGCGCGACCGTGGGAGGAAGAGGGGAGGCCGGAGGCGCGCAGACAAGCGGCGGCGGTCTCTTCAGCCGAGCGCGGTGGCACACTCGGGCTCAAGCGGCGTGAGCCGGTGGCGGAATGGTGGCTGGCCGAGATGGGGAGCTTGGCGGTGGGACGGTGAAGGCGGCGCTGCACACCGGGGCGGCACGGTGGGGTGCTCTCGGTCGAGCGCGGTGAGTGCGGGCCGAGCAGGGAGATGGCCGGCTAGAGAGAGATGGCCGGAGGGTGCAGAAGAGGTGGCACGGCGTGGCGCAGCGCGGCGGTGTGACATCGGCCGGCCAAGCCAGGCCAGAGCAGCACGGCGATGCAGGTTGAAAGGAGGAAGGTGCTCACCGTGAGGACTTGTGTGGCGTTCACGGCAACAGGATGCGGCGGTGCGGTGGCAACCGAGCATGGCGACGGTGAGCACGGCGGGGTAGCACGGCTACGCGCGGGCGGCAGTGTGGATGATCACAGCGGCGCAGGGTGGCTCGACGCGATAGCGACGACGCGTACGGCGCGGCGCAGCTGCGATGCGAGAGAAGGAGCAGAGGATGTGGAGCTCTGTGTTTGTGTGCGGTGCTTGTGCTATGTATGCATGTATGTGTGTGGAGAAGATCGCTTGCAGGTGAAGGAATAGAGGAGAAGAGCAAAGCAGCTTTGGCCTGCTCGGTGAAAAGATCAGAGAGGAGGATAGGCAGGAGAGAGCAGGGCATGGGGATGGGCTTGCGGTGGCTGGTGTGATCTTTGAAGGAAGAGAGAGAGGGAGGAGCTGGAAAGAGTGGTGGTCGGCATGGGTGTTGGAGAGAAGGAGAGAAGAGAGAGAAAGAGAGATGTGAGAGATATCAATTGTATTTGAATTGTAAACTGGATTTGTAATGATTCGAATAAAGGTATTCGAATTTGGAATCGAAAGTGTGATGATTGTACTTGGATTCGAAATAGACTTATAGCAATTCAATTTGAATAATTGAATTGAATTGAATTGTGTAATTCAAAATGAGTTTGAATTGAAAATGGATATTATGTTGGAACGATGATTTGAATACGAGATTTGAACTGAAAATGGATTCGTGAAGCGATTGAACGGGAGGGTATTTGAATACATTATGAACGAATTGAATTTGCATTCGAATAGGAAATCGACGAAGGTTTGATTGAAAATGGATTTGAGATATATAGGAGTAAACTCAAATAGGAGTATTTGAATCTAAGTTTGGCATTAATTCAAATAAGGGTATTTGAATTAGGAGAAAGATTCATACTTGAAGCTTCGGGATTTGAGAAATGTTTGAATTTAGGAGAATTGAATTCAATGGATTCCGAAAGAATTGAATCAAGATTGGGTTTCGAACTTTAGAGACATTCAAATTCGAGTTGATCAAAGCTACTTGGGGATAATTCAATGGAATAATTGAATTATAGATTTTAGCTGGATTGGAAGCTCGATTTTCTCGGTTGGGTTTAGAATAGAAATTTGCTGAAAGGAACTAGAATAGATTCGAATTGAAAAGCATTCAATTCGAATCGCTACGCAAAGAACCATAAGAACCAATAAACCAAAATGCATATGATCAATTCAATGCAACGATTTATTTAGAAATTAACTTGGTGCTTTCTGGAATACTTAGTCCAAAATAATATATTTGAATATATACATACGAGTATATATACATCAAATATATACTTCCTTGATTTTATACAAGTTTAATAATTAGAAAAAGTTTTAATTTGGAGCGAATTTTGCTATATTTTTATATGCTAAAATTCAGGATGTTACACATCCCATCTTGTATTTTGGTCTGCAGGCCCTGAGGCCATGGGGTATTCCCCTCCCTCATCGCCGGAGAGGTCGATGGCCTCAGACGGCTCGACGAGGGAAGAGTTGGCTTCGGCTCTGGATCCGCTCGCCGTGGTGCTTCTGGAGGCGGCGATTGCTGCAGGTATGCTTGTGAGGTTGAAGATGGCGACCATCGAGCTCACGCCATTCCAAAGAAGGCCGCCCCTTCCTGTCCGTCTCGATCTCCTGCCCGGGCGGATCCCTCGGCTGAGGTCATCGATATCTCCGATGATTAGGAGGGGGTCGATTGGGACCTTCTGGAGAAGGATATGGTTGAAGAGGAAGAGTTGAAGATGAAGTAGATGGGAGGTCTGCAGGGTGCACTGGTGCCGGTCAACAGCACCAGCAGGGTCTTTGCGTCAACCACCTTCCCTGGACCTTATGCCGGTCGTCGTCCGATCCCCGGAGTGGTGAGGTGCCGCTCCAAGGAGCAGTACAAGAGGTTCCTTGACTCATTCAAGGGCAAATAGAGGCGAGAGTTTGGCAGACCCTTTCTGTCAACTTTGCGCTAGTTGCTTGAGCCAGGGAAGATAGGGTAGGCATGTAATAGGATAGTTAGTTCGATCGGATGTAACTAGTCAGCATGTAACCTAACCTTTCCATGAATGAACAAGTGTAGAAGTTGAATGCTTGTTCTTGTTCTATCCACACGCTAGTTAGGTTCTTGGTGCGCGGAATAAGACATGACTCGACAAGTTCATCAAGGGCGAGTAGCGCTCGGCCCTAGCAAGGACCTGTGACCTGGTGGTCGTTGTCTCCGACCTCCTGGTCGTTTGGCATCTTGGTCACTAAGTTCTGTAGTGGCCGTTGGGCATGGTCGCATGATGTGGTCGAGGAATCAATATATCAGGAGCCCATGGCTTGGTTGTGAAATCCTGCAAAACAGAGAGTATGAGTTTTTTTTAAAAAAAAATTAAAACTTACAAGCTATATTCCACGCTCGTCCAGAAGGTCCTACAAAAAAGAAAGAGAAGCCTGTCTTTGAGCAACCCTACACATAGAACCTGCGCAACAAGGCGATGTTTTAGGAGTTGTACAATTCACGGTCATCCTCCATGGCTAGCTTGGCTGCGCCAGGTCGAGTGATGGCGAACACTTTGTAGGGTCCCTCCCATTTGGAGGAGAGTTTATTCTGACCGGCCTTATTCTGGATTTGCCAAAGGAAAAGGTCACCTACGACCAGTGTTCGCTTCCGCACCTTTCGATCATGGTAGCGTCTGAGGCTCGGCTGGTAATGGGAGGTTCAAATTAGAGCACTATCGTGGAACTCTTCGATCAGGTTTATATCATCCTCCTGTCATGCCACTTGGTCGTTATCCGAGTAATTGTTGACTCGAGGCGACTGAAGGGTGATTTCAGAGGGGAGCATTGCTTCGGCGTCAAAAACCAGGAAGAAAGGGGTTTCGGCTGTGACCCGGCTAGGTATCATTCGCAACGACCAGAGTACTATGGGGAGTTCATCCACCCAGTGTCTCAAATTGCTTTTATGCCGGTCAAAGACCTGACTTTTGATCCCTTGCAGTATCATCCCATTCGCCCTTTTGACCTATCTGTTGCTTTAGGGGTGAGCCACAGACGTGTAGCAAACCTTGGTCACGATCTCTTCGTAGTAGTCTCGGAAAGCACTACTGGTGAAGTGAATTCCGTTGTCTGTGATTATGCGGTTCGGACTGCCAAACCACACTACCAGCCCTCGTATGAACTTAACCGCGACTGTGGCGGTGATCTTCCTGATAGGCTCAATATCGATCCACTTAGTGAATTTGTCGATTGCCATGAACAGAAACTCAAAACCACCTAGAGATTTAGGGAATGGTCCAACAATATCGAGCCCCCAGACAGCACAAGGTCAAGAGAGTGGTATGGTTTGCAGTGCCTGGGCTGGTAGGTTGGTATTTTGGCTGTGGTACTGACATGACACGCACCGTTTCAGTAGCTCACATGCATCTTGGAGGGTAGTGGGACAATAGAATTCTTGTCAGAACGCTTTTCCGACTAGGGTGCGATATGAAGTGTGGCTACCATATATGCCTTCATGGATACTAGAGAGCATTTTGCTCCTCTCTTCTTGAGTGATGCATTTCAGTAAAATGCTGTTGCTCCCTTGACGGTAGAGGCGTTCCTCTACCAGGGAGTATCCACAAGCTTGCCGCGAGACCTTTTCTGCTGACGCATCATCGTTAGGGATTGCTCGATTCTAAAGATAGTCCAAGATCTGATCCATCCAGGTCGTACCTGAATCGAGCAGGGCGACCATATGATGGCCGCCCGAGGTCGACGACACCGAAAGAGGCGTTGTCTCCAAAGGTGTTGCCTCGGGTGCTTTGTTTCCGAGCGGAGTATCCCCTTCACCTTGGCCCAAGACCACGATGGATGGTCGTGAGAGTCTTTCTTCAAACACTCTGATCGTGACAGGTTCATGAGAAGAAGCTAGACGGGGCAGCTCATCGGCTAGGAAGTTATCATTGCGAGAGACATGCTTGACCTCAAAGCCGACGAAACATCGCTCTAGTCTTCTCACTTCGGTGAGATATGCTATCATTGTTGGGTCAGAGCACTAAAACTCCTTTTGCACCTAGTTCACGACTAGTAGCGAGTCCCCTATCGCCAATAGTTGTTTAATCCCAAGTGTGGTGGCTGCTCGCATTCCGAACAAGAGGCCCTCATATTAAGAAATGCTATTAGTGGATGTAAAATATAATTGAACTACATACCTGAGGATGTTGTCGGTAGGTGAGGTTAAAACCACTCCAGCCCGGCTCCCTTTAGTGTGAACGATTCGTCAAACTGCATGGTCTAGTGTTCGTCTGCCTCTGGTCGATGCACCTGCTCGGGCTCGAAGGATGACCACCCGGCTATAAAATCGGCGAGCGCCTAGGACTTGATAGACATTCAGGGGATGAACTAGAGATTGAATTCCCCAAGCTCTATTTCCCACTTTGCTGTTCTTCCTGTCACATCTCTATTATGGAGAATTTCTCTAATTGAGAATGAGGAAATCACCAAGATTCTGTGAGCCTAAAAGTTGTGTCTAAGCTTGTGAGAGGCCATTAGGATGGCATATAACAGTTTCTGAGCCTGTGAGTGCCGAACCTTTGCATCGTGCTAGACCTCACTGATGTAATACACTGGTCGCTAGAGACCTTCCCGCTCGATGACCAGGACCGCACTCATGAATTGTGGTGTTGAGGCAACATAGAGCAAAAGCTCCTCATCGGGTCGAGGCGCGGTCAGTACAGGAGGAGAGGAGAGGTACCTTTTGTGCTCTTGGAATGTCACCTGTGCCTTCGGCGTCCACTCGAAGTGGTCATTTTTCTTCAGGAGTTTGAAGAGCGGCAGTCCCTTCTCCCCTAACCTTGAGATGAACCTGCTCAGAGCAGCAATGTATCCTGTTAGTTTCTGAACCTACTTTAACCTGGTCGGGGATCTCATTTGATCGATGGCCCTGATCTTGTCAGGATTCACCCCTATCCCTCAATGAGACACAAGGAATCCGAGCAACTTCCTTGACGGAACCCCAAAGTTACACTTCTCCGGGTTCAGCTTCATACGGTACTTCCGAAGATTGTCAAACGTTTATTAAAGGTCTATGACCAGGTCTGTCTTGGTCCTACTTTTGATGACCACATCATCCACGTATGTCTCGATGTTTCTTCCGAGCTATGGTCAGAGAATGAGTTGAATACATCATTGGTAAGTGGCACCGGCACTTTTTAAGCCAAAAGACATTTTTACATAGCAAAAGACCTCAAAGGGTGTAACAAAAGCCATCTTTTCCTCATCTTCCCTAAATATACTAATCTGATGGTACCTCGATCAAGCATCTAAGAAACATAATACATTACTGCCGGCCGTTGAGTTAACAAGCTGGTTGATTCAGGGAAGAGGGAAAATATCTGTCGGAGGATTAACTCCAGTCGCAGGGATCCCGAGAGACCCCTTTTTAGAGATTCGGCCGGGGGGATGATCCTGAATAAGTTCGTCGGAGAAATAAATGGGAATGAATGCAACGGCCGGTGGTGGGGGTGTTGGCCTAGTGCAAGAAGAAGTAAATGCACCGGAATTTAGACAGGTTCGGGCCGCACGGGGGCATAATACCCTACTCCTGTATGGATGCTATAACTGTCCTGAGAAAGTCCCTCAAGGATGTTGCTAGTTACAAGAATGTTGGTCTATCTAAGAGCTTGAGGCTCCTTGCTCTTCGGCTGGGACTGGACTCAGCCTTCCTCACAGTGTTCTCTTGCGCTGTGTTCTTCGTGTCGGCTCTTGGTCTCTGTTTTGCTATTCTTCGTCTCTTGTCTTTTTTCCTACCTCCCTCCCCTCTCTTTTGCTTCTGTGCCGCCGGCTGCTTTAAGTACTCGCCGGCCGCGACATGCCCCGAACAGAAGGAGGGGGCTCGAGTTCTGAGACGCCATAAATGGAAAGGGCATCATCATTTCTTCTGGACGAAGTGACTGGGGGTGGAAAATGCGTCGCACGCCCGGTCACCCGTCACCATAAATGCCCTGGCAACGGGCGCCGTGGAGAGGGCCCACCGGGCAGCCGCAGAGCAACCCGGTGTGCCCGTCCTGTCTTGTTCCCCTGCCACAGCAGCGCGGCAGACGGAACGCCTTGATCCTTACGACGTTATCCCGAGACAAGCCGGATGGCACGGGACGGGACCCGTGCAATTAATGACCCCATGCCTCTCTGCCAAAACATGGCAGGGACTGATGTCGAGCGCGGTGGGAGCAGTTGGAGGCGTCAGGCCACAAACACTCATTAAATGCGGTCTCGGGCCTTTGACTGGTTGACACCTCATCAGTAGGCCCCTCGGGGGTCTTTCTGGGTCGTCGGGGTACCGAGTGCTCGGGGGTACTGTTTACATCCCCGAGCACTCTCTCCCGAGAATGCCTTTCCTTGTCCTCGGGGAGCCGAGTGCTCGAGGGTACTGTTCACCTCCCCGAGCACTTTCTCCCGAGCACTCTTGCACGGACCCTCGGGGAACCGAGTGCTCGGGGGCTGCCGCGTGCAGCCCCGAGCACTCTCTCCCGAGCACTCTTGTACGGATCCTCGGGGAACCGAGTGCTCAGGGACTGCCGCACGCAGCCCCGAGCACTCTCTCCCAGAACTTAGCTCTTCTGATCGTCGGGGGACTAGGGTGCTCGGGGGTGACCGTACACCTCCCCGAGCACTTTCTTCCCGGTACTTGGATTCCGTGGATCATCGGGGAACTGGGGTACTCGGGGGCCACCGACCGTGGCCCCGATCAACTTCTTCTGGGACTTGGCCTTTTCTCATCCTACAGGAGAGACCTCGTGGGATGGCGCCATGTGGCGGATGGCTGGCCTGGCCTCGGGATTCGGGGGCCCCTGGTTCCCGATACACCAACAATGTCCTTTGGGTATGTCTTGTTAAGGTCGGTGAAGTCAACGCAAATTCTCCACTTGCTATTGTGCTTCCTTACCATGACTGGGTTAGCCAGCCATTCTAGGTACTACATGTCCCAAATGACGCCTGCTTTCAGGAGCTTGTCGATCTCCTGACGAAGCGCTTCCTTCCGGTTGGCTACAAATCGACGTGCTTTTTACTTTACTGGTCGCACATCTGGTTGCGCAGATAACTTGTGCTTGATCACATCCCTTAGGACTCCAGGCATATCAGACGAACTCCATGAAATGACGTTTGTGTTCACTCGGAGGAAGGGATGAGCGCGGGTCCCTATTTGGGGTCCAGTACGGCCCCTATCTAGATCGACTTGGTCAGGTCGATGTCATCCAGGCTCACTTCCTTGAGTTGATCGTTTGGGCTACGACATGGACCTTTACTGGTTGCCCGCTGGGTTCAGCGGTCACAAGTTGCAATATGGGAGTCAGCTCGACCATATCGAGGCTCCTCTTGTCGCGGTGTAGGGCCGTTTTGGCATTGCCAACAATGGTGATAGCCCAAGGATTTTGGTAGCTTGGTATGCGTAGTGGGCAATGGCTATGAACTGGGCCATCGCTGGTCGTCCGAGGATCGCATTATACGCTGTCCCGAAGTCGGCCACATCGAAAAGGACCCTTTCAGTTCTGAAATTGTCCGGCAAGTCGAAGGTAATAGGTAGCTCAATTTGCCCTAGAGGCTTAGCCGAGGAGCCCGGGGTAATCCCAAAGAAGGGTAAAGATGGCCTCAATGAGCTCCTCGAAATCTATAGGGTGTCCAGCGCATCACCAAAGAGGAGGTTGATCGAGCTCCCCTCGTTGAAAAGTACTCGACCCAGCTGGATGTTTTGCACCGTGGGTTTGACCACGATGGGGTAGCGACCAAGGCATTTGACGCACGCGGGGTCGTCGACCTGGCTGAAAGTAAACGGGGTCTCCGACCACTTCAAGCGCAGGCTAGGGTACGATGCAGTCACCCACACCTCTCGAACCACCAACTTGTATTCCCTGTTAGAGGAATATGTCGTGGCACCTCCGAAGATGTGGTAAACCATGTGATCGGTCTGCTGATATCCCAGTGCCGACTGGTCAGGGTTGGCCCAATCCTCATCGTCCTTGATGTACTTGTGCTTGCGCTCCCTGAGCTCTTGGTTGATGATACCACGAATGACCTTGCACTTGGTCAGGTCATGGGCGTCTATACGGTGGATCAGCCAGTAGCCCTTGCCCTTTTTCCCATCTTTCTTCTCAAAGTGCCAGCGTGTTAGGCTAGTTTGCTCGACTGCCAAGACCTCAGGAGGTCCGGCCTTGTGCTTCCTCTTCTTGTCCTTCCGGCCGACCCCTTTGGAAGAGGCAAGCTGGACAGAAGTAGGTCGTGGCCTGGTGTTGATCTACCGCTCTAGGCCTCGGTTGCCTACGCGCACTTGTCCGTGAGCTCAAAGTGCTCGGTTGTGCTTTGGATTACCCGGGTGATGAGGACATCACTCCCTCGGATACATACAATGATCCTCCATTGAACTTTCAAGGTCCAATCACAAGGGCTCGCGCACGACAATTAAATTTAGAGGTGAGCTCGTTCCTAAGCAACTCTTTATATAATTTTGAGAATAGATTACTACCTAATGATTATGTGATGCTTAGGAATCATGGAGAGGACAAGGAGACACATAGAGGAAGGCTTGGGGGCGTGGAGGAGCAGCTAGGACGTCCAACAACAGCAGGAGGTCCAGTCCAACTCGAGTCCGAATCAGCCTCGACCTCCAGGACCAGCGAGCAGTAAAACGGACGTCCAGGACGCATCCGGACTCCGTTTTCGACGATTCACATATGGTTGGAAAGATAATTTCATAACGAAACCAATGGCGTTGGTTTGAGGTCCAAATTCCTTCTGAGTCAACAGGAAACGTCGAAACAAGTCAGCGTACAGAATCTGTCCCGGTGCTGCGTCACCGTTTTTGGTCCGTTGGGCCATGTATCGTGTTGGAGTCCATTAGGGACGCGTCCAGGGGTCCTTGGCCGACCCTAATCCTTTATATACAGTAGCCGCCGCCCTAATTAGGGTTGGGTTTTGCTTAGATTATTCTGTCAAGAACAGTTTCGCCGTTTCGTCGGTTTGTGAGACCCCAACTCGTGAGATTAATCATTCATCTGCAATTTGGTTGCATTCTTCCTTGTTCTTGCTTGTGTTCTTCGATTCGCAGGCAAGGATTTTAGCCTTCTTGGCGAGGTCAACCGTGCAACGCCGGTTGATAACCAGAGGAGACGTGGTGCTGCGATTGCGGGGTTTCGGATCGTGTTGTTCGGAAGCCGGATCGACTTGTGTCTCATTTCCACCAAATCGAGAGTTACCAGAACCTTTCGGAAGATCGGGAACCCTTGTTCATATTAAGTGGTATTCAGAGCTTCAGGTATACCGTCAGGTTCATATCTACCCTTAGTTTCGAGTGTTTTCGCCTTCGTTCCATAGTCCACTGCCATATCATTTTTTTTTCCTGTCCTACAACCCTTCCGCGCCTTTAGCTTTTGCATATTTCAGTTTCAGAGTTCGTCGTGTTGAGTTTGTGTCCCGGTCAAGGTCTTGTTGCTGGTTAGGTCATGTTAGAGTCCAGTTCGTGTGTTTTTCCCCACCGTTTCCATCAAACCCTAGCCTCCGTCGCATATTTTCCCCACTTTCTTCCCGTTTTTTCCTCTAATTCGGAGTCGTTTCTTAAATCGGGCATAACTTTCGCGTACGAACTCCGTTTTCAGAAAAGTCACAGAGTTTTTCGCATCGAAACGACGTTTCGGATCCGTTCGTCCCCCGCTTTGCCGGGTTCGGCGAAATCAGAATTCCCGAATTCGCCTCCGAAGTTTGAGTTTTCAATTTCCAAATATTATTCTCATTTTCCGGCTGAACTTCAGAAAATTCTACAGGCCACGTCTTTCACTTGTTTAAGCTCAAATTTTCTGTGGTTCCCTCTTGTGTGCTCCTAAGTGAAAAACAAATATCAAAAAAATAAAAAGAAAAAGTCGAATTTTCCCAAAAAAACAACGACAGCCCAAAAAATAGAAAAAAGAGAGGGGCAAAAGAGGAACAATATCTAGAGGAGCACATAGAGAAGGGCAAAGTGAGCTGTGTTAGCGTGTGCTGTTTAGTTCTTTGTTGCTGTTGCTCTTGCTATCCATCATACTTGTTTCTCCACCTTGTTTATCACACATACTTGGTACTTGCAACACTTTAGGCCAGCAACGAGAACAAGTACTTAGGACTATAATTCAGCATTACTATCTGTTTCTGATTTGTGTTCCACATATACATATTTGTTCTTTTTGTGTGCCTACCAAGCTCCACAGATTCTTCTGGACAGCACTGGTTTGCATCCCTGCAATCGCTCGCACGCCTTCCAGGTATCCTTTGCTTTGCTGGTAAGAACCCTGGTAAGAGCTTGGTAAGGTGTCTACCTTTGCTGATCTTGATTGAGAGGCACCACTCCACCTTTGTAGTACGATTATTAGGGATAACCTTCACTGTTTGTTGTTGTTTTTTTTTGTCTTTCCACAATGTCAGTTGAAGGAGATAAAACGCCAAAGGACTTCAAGGAGTGTGTCAGCCAAGAGCAGCTACAAGCTGTTGTAGACAATGCTCAGAAGGAGATGAAGGAGACAGTCATCAAGGCTGTCACTGAAGCGATAATTGAGATGAAACTCGCAAACGCGGTTGAGCGGGTGGACAAACGGTTATCTGAGCTCACCGACAGGGTAAATGCGTTGGAAAACCATCCTGTGCACAACGAAGATGTGAATGGAAGCAACACCGGTGATGAGTTGTATGATGACGATGTTAATGTTGATCCAGCGGCGACATTGCAAAACAGATTACGGCGTCGTCTTCGCACTAACACCACAGGTATGGGTGGCGTTCCACATCACCACCACCATCGAGGTATGTATAATCGAGCTCCTGAAGATCCTTATGCTAAGGTTAAATTTACTATACCTTCTTTTTCGGGACATTATGATGCTGAGGGATATCTTGATTGGGAGATGACAGTAGAGCAAAAATTTAGTGCCCACCAAGTACCTGAACAACATAGAGTTAGACAAGCCACTAGTGAGTTTAAAGATTTTGCTATTATTTGGTGGACTGGTTTAGCTGCAGATGGTGCCACACCTCGTACATGGGAAGAGCTTAAGGTTGCTATGCGTGATAGATTTGTTCCCCCATCTTATCATAGAGACCTGCGTAAGAAATTGATGCGCTTAGAACAGGCAGATAAATCTGTGCAGGATTATTATGGTGAGCTTCAAAAGGGCTTGATGCGTTGTGGCATAGTAGAGGGAAACGAAGATTCTATTTGTCGATTTTATTCGGGTTTGAGACGTGAAATCCAGGATATTATTGATTATAAAGAATTTAACAATGTCAACCAGTTGTTTCAGTTTGCTATGCTTGCAGAGAAGGAGTTGCAGGGGCGTGAGCAGCAGGGCAAGTACAAGGCCAGCACCACATACACGCCGCGCACAGGACCATCCTTTGGGCTGTCCAAACCATCCACTTATAGGGCTCCCTCACCAGCGAGCAAGCAACAAGCAGCTACGGCACCAAATCCGGTCACTACACGACCTTCAGGCTCAGGTAAAAATTCTGTTTTGCAGGGACCTTCCAAGAGTGCTTCCTCTGTTGCATCAACGGGACGCACCTCTGGCATTCAGTGCCGTCGCTGCCATGGATTCGGTCATGTGCAGAAGGATTGCCCAAGTCAGCGGGCATACATTGCAACGGAAGATGGGTACATCAGCACCTCTGACATTGAGGAAGAAGAAGAAGAAGAACCAGTTGTTGAGGAGAGCAACGAAATCTTGGGCAGTGATGACACAGCGACCTATAGGAGCATCATTGTGCAGCGGGCGCTCAGCACAAAGGTACATCAACCAGAGAAGCTGCAATGCCATAACTTGTTCCAGATTTTCTTCGTCATCCAAAATCGGCGAGCACGTGTCATCATCGATGGAGGTAGTTGTAATAATTTGGTGAGTTCAGATTTGGTCAAGAAGCTTGGCTTGACCACACGCCAACACCCCCATCCATATAACCTTCAGTGGTTTAATGATGCTGGAAAAGCTAAGGTAACACAAACTTGCAGAGTTTCTTTTTCTATTGGTTCCTAGGATGATTATGTTGACTGTGATGTGGTACCTATGGAAGCTTGCTCACTTTTATTGGGTCGACCTTGGGAATTTGATAATGATGCTATACACCATGGTAGAAGTAATACATATACTTTTATGCATAAAGGAAAGAAAATTACTTTGGTTCCTATGACCCCTGCTGAAATTGTACAAGCTGATAAAGAACGAGCTGCTAATTTGCGTGATACTAAATCTGAAAATCAGCAAGTTGCTAATTCTCTTTACCCACCTAAAAAGGATAAGTTTGCACCTAGTTCTAAGGTAGAGGGCATAAAATTGAAGGGTGGTGTTATGCTTGCACTAAAAAGTGACCTTGCTGAAATTTCTAACAATGATATTTGCTACACCTTGGTTTGCAAACGAGTTTTGTATTCGCTTGATGATGTTATTAGTTCGATACCTCCTGCTGCCACTAACCTTTTGCAGGAGTATGAGGATATTTTCCCAGCTGAGATACCCCCGGGACTGCCACCTATGAGAGGGATAGAGCATCAAATCGATTTGATCCCGGGAGCAACATTACCAAATCGTGCTGCATATCGAGCCAATCCCGAGGAGACTAAGGAAATTCAGCGGCAAGTCCAAGAGCTTTTGGACCGCGGGTATGTACGTGAGAGCCTTAGTCCTTGTGCTGTTCCTGTGATTTTGGTTCCTAAGAAAGATGGTACTTGGCGTATGTGTGTTGATTGTAGAGCCATCAATAATATTACTATTCGATATCGCCATCCTATTCCTAGACTTGATGATATGCTTGATGAGTTGTGTGGCTCTGTAATTTTTACAAAGATCGACTTGCGTAGTGGTTACCACCAAATTAGAATGAAACTTGGAGATGAATGGAAAACAGCTTTCAAAACTAAATTCGGATTATATGAGTGGTTAGTAATGCCTTTTGGTTTAACTAATGCACCTAGCACTTTCATGCGTTTGATGAATGAGGTTTTAAGAGCTTTTATTGGACGATTTGTGGTGGTTTACTTTGATGATATATTGATTTATAGCAAGTCTTTGGATGAACATATGGATCACTTACGTGCTGTTTTTAATGCTTTACGTGATGCACGTTTATTTGGTAACCTTGAGAAGTGCATCTTTTGCACGGATCGAGTCTCTTTTCTTGGCTATGTTATTACTCCACAGGGAATTGAGGTGGATGAGATGAAAATTGAAGCCATAAAGAGTTGGCCGGTGCCCCAAACCATCAAACAGGTGAGAAGTTTTCTTGGACTTGCAGGTTTTTATCGTCGTTTCGTGAAGGATTTCAGCGCCATTGCTGCCCCCTTACACGAGTTGACAAAGAAAGGTGTGGTGTTCTATTGGGGTAAGGCACAAGAGGAGTCCTTTGACACTTTGAAGGACAAGCTTACGCACGCGCCATTGCTGCAACTTCCAAATTTTGGTAAGACCTTTGAGCTAGAATGTGATGCTAGTGGAGTTGGCATTGGAGGTGTTTTGATGCAAGAAGGTAAGCCCGTTGCATACTTTAGCGAAAAATTGCATGGCCCTGTTCTTAATTACTCTACGTATGATAAGGAATTGTATGCACTTGTACGTTCTTTAGAGACGTGGCGTCATTATTTGTGGCCTAAAGAATTTGTTATACATTCAGATCATGAATCGCTTAAGTATCTTCGTTCTCAACATAATCTGAATCGTAGACATGCTAAGTGGGTTGAATTTATTGAATCTTTTCCTTATGTTATCAAACACAAGAAAGGGAAGGATAATATAATTGCTGATGCTTTGTCTAGACGATATGCTTTGTTGTCCCAACTTGATTATAGAATTTTTGGACTTGACTCAATAAAAGAACAATATGTGCTTGATCCTGATTTTAAAGATGTATTGCTGAACTGTAAAGAGGGACGTACGTGGAACAAGTTTGTGATCAATGATGGATTTGTGTTTAGAGCTAACCGTCTATGCATTCCAGTTGGTTACGTTCGTCTTTTGTTGTTGCAGGAAGCACATGGAGGAGGATTGATGGGACATTTTGGTGCTAAGAAGACGGAGGATATGTTGGCCACACATTTCTTTTGGCCAAAGATGAGGAGAGATGTTGAGCGGTTCGTGGCACGCTGTACCACATGTCAAAAGGCTAAGTCTCGCTTGAATCCACATGGTTTGTATATGCCTCTTCCTGTTCCTTCTATTCCTTGGGCAGATATTTCGATGGACTTTGTTTTGGGATTGCCTAGGACTAAGAGGGGGAGGGATAGCATTTTTGTTGTTGTGAATCGTTTTTCTAAGATGGCACATTTTATACCTTGTCATAAAAGTGATGATGCCATTTATATTGCTGACCTCTTTTTCAAAGAGATTGTTCGCTTGCATGGTATGCCTTCTACTATTGTTTCAGATCGCGACGCTAAATTTTTGAGTCACTTTTGGCGCACTCTATGGAATAAGTTGGGTACAAAACTATTGTTTTCTACTACTTGCCACCCACAAACTGATGGCCAAACGGAGGTAGTGAACCGCACTTTGGGTACCATGTTGAGAGCTATTTTGAAGAAAAATTTGAAGATGTGGGAAGAATGTTTGCCCCACGTGGAGTTTGCTTATAATCGGGCAACACATTCTACCACCAAGGTAAGTCCTTTTCAGGTAGTGTATGGTTTTACCCCTCGTGCCTCTATTGATCTTTTGCCTTTACCTACCACTGAAAGAACACAGAGTGATGCTAGTGCACGTGCTGATTTTATTCATAAGTTGCATGAAACAACTAAAATAAATATCGAAAAGATGAATGAAAAGTATAGAATTGCTGGTAGTGAAGGTAGGAAAGAAGTCAAACTTGAACCGGGTGATTTAGTGTGGTTACATTTAAGAAAAGATAGGTTTCCAGAGCTGCGTAAGTCTAAATTAATGCCAAGAGCTGCTGGTCCTTATAAGATAATTGAGAAAATAAATGATAATGCATATAAACTTGAGTTGCCACCAGAGTTCGGGGTTAGTCCTTCTTTTAACATTGCAGATTTGAAACCTTACTTGGGAGCCGATGATGAGCTTGAGTCGAGGACGACTCCAATTCAAGAGGGGGAGGATGATGAGGACATCACTCCCTCGGATACATACAATGATCCTCCATTGAACTTTCAAGGTCCAATCACAAGGGCTCGCGCACGACAATTAAATTTAGAGGTGAGCTCGTTCCTAAGCAACTCTTTATATAATTTTGAGAATAGATTACTACCTAATGATTATGTGATGCTTAGGAATCATGGAGAGGACAAGGAGACACATAGAGGAAGGCTTGGGGGCGTGGAGGAGCAGCTAGGACGTCCAACAACAGCAGGAGGTCCAGTCCAACTCGAGTCCGAATCAGCCTCGACCTCCAGGACCAGCGAGCAGTAAAACGGACGCCCAGGACGCATCCGGACTCTGTTTTCGACGATTCACATATGGTTGGAAAGATAATTTCATAAGGAAACCAATGGCGTTGGTTTGAGGTCCAAATTCCTTCTGAGTCAACAGGAAACGTTGAAACAAGTCAGCGTCCAGAATCTGTCCCGGTGCTGCGTCACCGTTTTTGGTCTGTTGGGCCATGTATCGTGTTGGAGTCCATTAGGGACGCGTCCAGGGGTCCTTGGCCGACCCTAATCCTTTATATACAGTAGCCGCCACCCTAATTAGGGTTGGGTTTTGCTTAGATTATTCTATCAAGAACAGTTTCGCCGTTTCGTCGGTTTGTGAGACCCCAACTCGTGAGATTAATCATTCATCTGCAATTTGGTTGCATTCTTCCTTGTTCTTGCTTGTGTTCTTCGATTCGCAGGCAAGGATTTTAGCCTTCTTGGTGAGGTCAACCGTGCAACGCCGGTTGATAACCAGAGGAGACGTGGTGCTGCGATTGCGGGGTTTCGGATCGTGTTGTTCGGAAGCCGGATCGACTTGTGTCTCATTTCCACCAAATCGAGAGTTACCAGAACCTTTCGGAAGATCGGGAACCCTTGTTCATATTACCGGGTGGCCGGCTTCTCGATCATTTTCTAGTCTTTGACCCCTCACTTGAACGCTATGATCACATACTCTCCCGTGATCCTTGGAATGGTGTTTCGGCGTTCGGTCAAATGTTGTATGAAGTCTTGCAATGACTCTCCTTGTCGCTGCAGAACCTAATATAGGTCATCCACAACTCCTAGTCGGGCGTAGGTCCCCTAGAAGTTGGCGATGAACTAGTCGCACAGGTCCTCTCAGGAGTGAACCAACTCGTAGGAGAGGTTCATTAGCTAGGACCAAGCAGAACCGGTCAAGACGGTAGGGAAGTAGTTGGCCATGACCTAACCATAGCCTCCTGCAGCCTGTACTATGATGGTGTAGATTTGCAGAAACTCCTTCGGGTTGGTCGAGCCGTCATACTTCTCGGCTAGGACTGGCTAGAACTTGTTCGACCAGCGCACCTCCCATAACCGAGTGGATAGGGTATTGCACCCTGTGCTGTAATGGGGATCCACTCGTTGTTGGGTGGCGGCATGCGCCCGGGAGGAGAGACGACGGTCTTGGGGTCCTGGCGATGGGGTGGAGCCGTCCAATGCCTCCCTGCAAGGGAAGGAGTGTGATAGGTCTACTTGCCCTCTTTCTGATCCCGCCTAGCCCGCTCCTCCTACTCTTTAGTGATCACCTGGCTCTGGATCATGCCACGGAGGTCACGTTGGTGCAGAGAGTCACGTAGGTCGGAAGGTTGGCTATCCCGAAGTGGTGGTGGTCCACGAGTACCCCCTGTGGTTGAGGGAGCACAGGACTTATTCCACCGCTTGCCGGTTTGCCGGTTTCTCTTCCTTCCCTCGCGCCTCCGTTGATTCTCGTTGAGAATATACGGAGCTGAGTATCTAGCTGATGAAGCGGGACGACGTGCCGGTCGTATAGGAGCCTCGTGCCTCGGGGCTTCGTAGCTGGAGGAAGCCGCCTCGTAGGGAAGCCTCCGGTCATGCCTAAAGGTCCTTCTTGGATATGTGTAGTCTTGGCGATGCGACTCTTGATCCCAACGAGTGGGTGGCTGCATTTGTCGTGGCCGATATGTTGTAGGTGGAGGGCCTCTTTGTCGAGGAACCTCGGCGCGATGATCTTGATGATGATTTGTAGGACGAGGATTGCCCCCAGTCCTTGGAACTTCTAACGCAGTTGTGCTGCGAAGCTGTCTTTCGAGACCGTTCATTTGGTCTCTAAGTTGTTGTAGTTGTCGTTGTATCTCATCAGGTCGAGGCGTCGGTACTTCACTTGGAAGCACGGCAAACTGATTTGTGTCTTTAGACGAAGAAGGGTCAGTCGTCACACCGATGTGAAAACAAGGCACCCAGTGCTGGCAGCCAGTGAGACTGGGGTTGTAGAGCCTGCGCCTCCTCCCAAGGCGATGAGACAAAAACTCATCTACGATGGCCTCTCGAGCGGGGAGTCTGGCTCGTGTCGCATGATGAGTCCACGCGCGAGGCGTGAGCACATTCGCAGTCGCCTCTTCATCTGTGATGCAATTTGAAGTAAAACAGGAGGTGATCTGTTGTCGAAGCCTCTGAGCTTTAGCAATTTTTTGCCGGCAATTCCGGCGTGCGTGCAGTCTTCCTTCTGAACGAGCAAGGGTCACACTTTGACGCAAGTTCTCACAAAACTGCGTCTAGTGCTACGACCAACTCAGCTTTTGTTTTACTCGTGAGGGGAAAACCCTTCAACATGGCTTTGGCCTCGGCAATGATGTCGTGGCACTCCTCCTTGATCTGTGAGAAGGCTCTCTTTTGAGCCCTGCTTGTCGCGGGAGCCGAAGTTGGCTCCTTCATCATCCTGGAGTAAATTGAACCTTCATGCTGTAGGATGACCACAGGTGGGAGTGTCCCAAACTGCAGGATCGTTGGAACCGAGTCGCGGGCAGGGACGAAACCACCTGCAGCCACAGCGTCTCTTGGTTAGCATTTTCCCGATGATTTCTTTGCAAGCAGCACTTGTAGACTCAGGAGACCATCATGACGACCAGCGCAGCGCAGCAAAGATGGGAGGAGAACCATGTCCCACTGGGCGTGCCATTTTGTTTCGCAGATTCAAAACGTATTCCGCTTCGTATGTTCGAATTGCTGTATATTGTAATTATATCTGTATTGCGGACGTGCCAGTATACTGTCGTATACGAAAGAACAAGAGACAAATGTAATTGAAACACATGACTTTATTCATTCATTACTGAAATCGTAAAGTATAGTTTCATAATGATTACAATGTCATACTCTGGTACAAACACACGCGCTATCTGACTAAACTTAATGCGACTGTGTTTCCTGGTTCCCGTGGCTTCGTGAAGCCTCCGATTAATTACATCTGCAGTGCTGAACTGCAGAATACCTCCGATTAAGCTGCACTGCTGGTCGTCGTGTAAAGGCCATCTCCGAGTCTGCAAGGCTGTAGTCACACGGATCACAGATAAAACAAAGTGAGCGTTAGACAATAAAAGTAGAAGACGGGACAAACAGTCTAGCGTGAGCTTTATGGACTGTTTATACGTCCCGGGTCATCATAGGCCACACAGGCCTCAGACATGGCAGCCCATCATCATCGACCGTAGCCTCAGGAGCCAAAGGGAATAGAGGGAGTGAGAATTTAGATGACTAGCAGTTTACCAGCTACAACCTGAAGGGAGCCCGATGAACTGCGCAACATCTAAAGCCTTTAGCTACAACCTCTATCCCCACCCACATCCATATCTTAGCCGCAACCCCACAAAGGCCTCGCAAAATCATCTTGCAAACTCATTGGCCAAATCTCATGGCAACTTAGCCATGAAGGCGACTCCCACACAGGTAGGGCAATAACAGTGGTAAGAAAGCGACCACACTGCCGGACCTCAATTCGCATCATCGGCCACGAGAACATAAGTGACATTAATTCATCATCATTAGCCAAGCCATTTTAGATATAGGTCATTCATATTAGACATAATGCATCTAATCTTTCATCATCGAGAGCCAACAGGAAAAGCTCCCAACCTTATAGCACTAAAAGATGCCACCCACCTCGCAGGAACCATGAGTAACAAGAACAGAGGGCCACTACTATTAGAGAGACAGCAGCAGATAACCGACAAAGGAGCCATCCAGGCATCAAGTTCATCACAAAACAGCAGTAGGGTTCAATGTACCGGAAAGTAAAAGGGGGAAGCATTAGATTTCCCACGACCACTACTAAACACATTAAACCAAGCTCACAGATCAACAAAGGCTAGCAGATCATGGCCTTCAAAGATCAACACAAATATACACCTGATCACATAAGAGGATGAGGGATGCTGAGGCATCTATAGCCAAGGCTACGGCGGCAGCAGGCACACGTGCGCACTGGAGGCTCTCAAACTCCTGGCCGGCAAACGGTAGCACTCCGACTCCCACCCAGCGCGCAATCAGCCTACTGCACATGTTCATGGTCACGGTGCGAAACCGACCTGACCCAACTACAAAGCAAGAGAAACCATCGGCCAAAACAACGCAGCATGCGTTGCATATCCATGGACGCAGCAGCGAGGATCGGCTCAAAACACCTGCGAGCACGGACACGGGCATGAAGCCACGGCCGGCATCATTGAACCAAGAATAGCCGGCTACTGCCCTAAAAGCATCAATCAAAACAACACCATGACCAGAACACAGCCAGCCTTCATCATTACCAAAACATCAACCGACCAGCCAAATCACTGAAACCACCGCCGGCCGTTAACAAACATAGCACGGCACTCGCACGGACGCGGCGACAATGCACCGGCCGGCCAAACCACACGGAATACCTGCTCGTACGACGGCTCAAGTGCCAGCCGGCTTCACCTGCTAACTGCACGGACGCGGCGCGAAGGCCGGCCGGCCAACCTGTATGCGCACGGCATGGCCCGAGGGCACACTGGCGACCACCTGTATGCACGGCACAGCCCGAGGGCATGGCCGGCTAACACCTGTAGCACCCATGGAGGGGAGGGGGAGAAGAGTTCACTGCCAAGACTCACCAGCACAGGCGATGAGAGCCATGGCGCTCCGGCGAACAGGACGGCGATGGCAAAGCGATGGCTAGACGCGGCAATCTCTTTCTCTCTTCTCTCTATCTCCCTCTTTCTCCCAGATCCGGCCCTCCCTTTTTTCTTCTCCTCCGTCACGGGGCACCCCCTCCCAACCTTTATAGCGGCGGCCCGGGGTCTCCTACCGCGAAGAATCTGGATCGGGCAGTTGGGGGCAAGAGATAGGGTTGGGAGAGGATAAGCATGAAGAGGAACGGCTCAGGCGTGGCAGCGGCGCGGCTTGGGAGCGCAGCTGAGGCGCGGCCTGCTCTGGTGCGAGGGCCCGAGGGTAGAGAGAGGAGAGGGGAGAGGAGAGAGTGGGGGAAGAGCGGGCCGGCTTGGCCAGGCGCGCGCAGAGGCGGCGGGGCGGCTTGGGAGCGCAGGCGAGCGAGGCGGCGCGAGGAGAGAGGCGGCGGGGAGAAGAAAGGGGTACAGGGTCCCCCCCGGCCCTTAGGGCAGTGGCGTGAGGAGGTAAGGCAGCCGGCTGGGCCGGGCTGCACGGGAAGGGAGGAAAAGGACTGGGCCAGCCCAAAGGCAAAAGGCCAGCCTGCCTTCCTCCTCTTTTTTTTTATTTCTTCTTATTATTTTTATATATATATGTATACATGCACGTATGCGTATACGGGGGATTGCAATTATCCGTGGAAAAATACCACCCTACAAATGCCCCCCATCAAGTTGGGCCCGCGCGAGGCAAAGAGCGGGGCTTGACTTGGTGCTCATAAACTTGAAGGATTAAACAGCCGCCGAGTATTACCCTGGAGGCTTTCGCTGTGTCCACTTTGCGGAGCCAACCAGCTACGAACATTTTTTTTTTAATTGTGGCGGACAGACGCACCACTCTTGAAAGGGAACATCTCAACTTTACTGCGGCCTTGGGAGGCGCCAGCCAATATCGTTGAATAGGATTCGACCCCGCTGCGACCTTGGGAGGTGCCAGCTAGCGTTGTCATAAAAGGTAGAGGACTCCACTGCGACCTTGGGAGGTGCCAGCTAGTGAGGTTCTCTTAAGAGGAATTTTATCAACTCTACTGTGACCATGTAACAATCACGGTGCCAGCCAACAGGGTTGAAGGGTTTCACAGCTCCACATGAACCGCACTGGCATGCTTCACTGCTCCCGATAATCCTTAGTTGTGACGAAACTCAGCGCCACACCAGAGGTGATCTCCGATTCCACTGCGACCTTGGGAGGTGTCAGCCAGTGTTACCGAAGAAAAGACTAACTCCACTGCAACCTTGGGAGGTGCCAGCCAGTGAAGTTGAAGACTCCACAGATTCGTCAACACAGAGATGGTGTACTTCTCTGCCTGCTCGAGGTACAATAGCTGTGAAAACATGGTTAAGCGAAAAAAAAAAGGAAATGCATCCTAACAGCCCTGTTTGATGCATTCGATGTTTTAAAATATGAGCTTTTCTTGTGTCACCGAGCTATGAGGTGACCCCAAGATATAGCCACAAGAGACTCTTTCCTCCAGAGGTGATGAAGAGTCATGACAGTTGCATTTAATTGTTCGTCACATCAGTGTACGTGTGAAGAACACATGTCTAAAAGTACTTCTGAAAACGTTGGGGGTTCCCCGAACTACCTCCTCGGCTAGAGCACGCTGACAATTCTGTACTCCTTGGGGGCTGTATTTATGAGTAACATGGATCAAAACTGGGTAGGAAGCAAGCTGTGGCAGTGTTGCCCCCATTTTCTGCGAGGATAGTGGACGATGGTCACTTCTGGCATTCGCGGTCTTCATGCCACATATTGATGGTGGCTTTGCTTGCACATTTGTTGTTACTTCTCCTTTATCATTGGGAGGGCTTTAATTTGACGACACCTTCGTTGGGTGTTTTGAAATATAATTGACCTTCATTGGATCTTTGAATTTGCTTAAACTTGGGATTGCGAATGCCTTTGAGATTCCACCATCCACGTTTTGTAGTACTAAACCTCGCGGGCAACTTTTGGTGTAACAAGGCCCTTGTTTTGATCACGCCAGGGTGGCAAGAAGCTGCACACATACCCACGACTTGAGTCGGGAAGGTAGCCCTCTCTTGCTCTTTTCCTATAGTCATCCCCGGGTGCACTTATGCTGGGGTGGAAGAGTACGGGATTAACAACGGCTGGTCGCTTCGGAGGCAGAATGAGTCAGCCTTGACACCCAAGTGTAGACAGAGGAACATGTATCTTTTGTGCAGTGTGTGTTTATTATCATATCTTAAAGCAGTCATGACACTTCATACATCTCTAGAGATTAATCCTGCAAGTAGCCATACCCTGGGATCACAACTCGGCGACAGGTAGAAAGGCAATGATTATTGTTGGGTGGATCAACACCCTTTATTTTATGAAAATACGCAACTATCTTCGGATTTCTCCCTTTTCAATGTTAATCCAAGGGGAATGGAAGACGGTTTTTTAAGCAAAAAACTTTTTGAGAAAGCGGCCATTAATAGGGGGCATTGGACGAACGCCCTCCTGGTTGATGAGTTGGTAGGCACCTCCGTCGTAGACTTGTTCTACAACATAAGGCCCTTCCCATTTTGGCTCAAATTTGCCTTTGCTTTTGCCGGTGAGTATAATCGGGCGCCTCAAAACGAGTACTAGCTCACCCTTCCTGAATACGCGAGGTTTGACAAGCTTGTCATACGCTCGGATCATGTTTTGTCGATAGAATTGTAAATTTTGGAGAGCGTTGAGGTGCTCTTCTTCAAGGGCATCCAATTCTTGGAGCCACAAGCGAGCCCTCTCATCTTGTGTGATTTCATTGTGTATGGCAAACCGGAGCGCAGGAAGCTCCAGTTCTAGTGGCAAAACAGCCTCCGTACCGAAGACAAGTGAGTAGGGCGTCGATTGTGTGGGGGTACGGACAGTGACCCGATATGCCCATAATGCTTCGAAGAGACGGTCATGCCAATCCCTCTTGTTTTTTGTGACTGTCTTTTTCAGAATACCCACGAGAGTCTTATTGAACGCTTCAGCCAATCCATTAGCCTGAGGGTAGTACCCCGTGGAGTAGTTCCACTGAATCTTGTATTTTTCAGCAAACTTATAGATCTTACTCGACTTGAAAGACAATCCATTATCAGAGGTGATGCGATGAGGAACTCCGAAACGGTATATGATATTACGCTCGAGGAAGTTGATGACGTTTTCGGATTTCACCTCCCTCAAAGGGACTGCTTCCGCCCACCTGGAGAAATAATCGGTGGCGGCGAGAATGAACTGTTGCCCTTTAGAAGAGGGTGGCTCGATTTTGCCAATGATGTCAAGACCCCAGGCGTCGAAGGGCCAGGAAGGTACAGTGGGGTGCAATGGAACCGGGGGACGATATTTGAAGTCCCCGTGTATCTGGCAGTCATAACAAGACCGTGCCACTTGGATGCAGTCGGTCATCATACCGGGCCAATAACCTCCTGCCAGCTTCAGGCTATGGTACATCTTCGGCCCGCTTTGATGACCGCCGCAAATTCCCGCGTGTACTTCTTTTAAGGCTTTATCAGCTTCACTTCGTGATAAGCATCGAAGTGGTATCTCATGCCCATAGGAGCGTCGATATAGGACTCCCGCCTTGTATATGTATGAGGGGAGTCGTCTTTGCAATTGACGTCTTGCGACGGGGTCCTTTGGCAGACCACCGTGCTTGAAATAATCCAAGAAAGGCTTACGCCAATCTTGTTCATCACCTTTATTATCTACCACGGCATTCACTTCGTGGTCTTCAGGAACGAGCTCAAGTACGGCTGGTAGAAGCCATCTCTCCTCAACTTTTACTTCTGCCTGCCCATCAGGCAGCACGAGGGCTGCAGCTAGCTTTGCAAGAGCATCTGCTGAAGCGTTCTTGCTTCGAGGGATGTGTCCGATATGTATGAGCTCGAATTTCTCCATAAGCTTGCGAGTAGCTTCCCAATATGGGACCAACTCAGGTTTGCGCACTTCATAGACTCTGTTAACCTGTCTCACAATGAGTTGTGAGTCTCCGTATACATAAAGAATGCGTATATCCATAGAGAGTGCAAGGAGCAGCCCGAAGATGAGGGCTTCATACTCAGCTTCATTATTGGAGCATTCTTCCTTAAGCAAGGAAAATGAATGGTATAGTGTTTCTCCTTTGGGGCTCTTAAACACTATCCCTGCACCGGCTCTCCTACGAGGAGTCCCATCAGGGTCAGACTCCATACGTGATGCGCCATCGAAATAAAGTTCCCATGGAGTTTCTGTGTCAACTGTGAACACCTCTTCATCGGGCAATTCTGTGACTAAAGGCGAATCATCCGAACGGGATGCGCTGCTAGGAAGTCAGCTAATGCTTGCCCTTTAATGGATTTCTGAGGAACGTATGTGATGTCGTATTCCATCATTAACAACGCCCATTTTCCGACCCTTCCTATGAGAGCGGGCTGACTAAGGATGTATTTCACAGGGTCTGCTCTTGCAATAAGCTGGACCTCATGTGCTAGCAAGTAGTGTCGCAGTTTCTTGAGCGCAAAGATTAACGCTAAGCAAAGCTTTTCAATGGGGGAGTAGTTGCGTTCAGCTCCCGCCATAGTCCTGCTGAGATAATAGCATGTGACTTCCTTTCCTTCGTCGTTAATCTGCCCAAGAAGGGCTCCGACGGAAGCTTGTTGTGCTGCGATATACAATATGAGGGGCCGCCCTTTGATGGGGGCCATCAGCACAGGTGGATGAAGCAGATATTGCTTGATACTGTTAAAGGCGTTTTGACATTGCTCATCCCAAATGAACGGTGCGCCTTTCTTCATGAGCTTGGACAAGGGTTGGATTCGCCCCGACAAATTAGAAATAAAGCGTCTGATATATGCTAGCTTTCCCTGTAAAGACTTAAGCTCTCTCAAATTTTCTGGTGGAGGCATCTTAAGGATTGCCTTTATCTTCTTCGGCTCAATCTCAATGCCTCGGTAACGCACAATAAAGCCCAGAAAGACGCCGGACTGCACAGCGAAGGCACACTTGAGCGGGTTCATCTTGAGTTGGTACTTGCGCAGTCTCTCGAATACGACGCGCAAATCTTCTTGATGATGCTTACGCTCTCGAGTTTTGACCACCAAGTCGTCGATGTAGCATTCTACAGACTGGTGGATAAGGTCATCAAAGATGACCGTCATAGCGCGCTGGTATGTGGCGCCTGCATTTTTCAAACCAAAGGGCATTACGGTATAGTAAAAATTACCCTTCGGGGTACGGAATGCTGTGTCGATGGCATCGTGTGGGTCCATCTTGATCTGGTTATAACCGGAGAACCCATCCATGAAAGAGAGGGCTCCAAAGCCTGTAGTAGAATCGATCACTAACTCGGTGATCGGAATAGGGAAGTCGTCTTTCGGGCAAGTACGATTTAAGTCACGGAAGTCTACACAGACCCGAACTTGACCGTTCTTCTTCATTACCGGAACGATATTAGCGAGCCATCGAGGATATTGCACCTCTTTGATAAATCCCGCTTTAATTAACTTATTAACTTCAGCAATGATGTCATCTTGTAATTCCGGGCGGAAACGCCGCGGATGCTGTTTAATAGGACGAAATTGCGGGTCTATCGTTAATTTATGAGTAGCAATACTTGGGTCAAGACCCGGCATTTCTTTATACGACCATGCGAAACAGTCTCGATATTTTATTAAAAATTGTTTATAATCTTCACGCTCTTCGAGTGAGAGCGTAGCGCTTACAAAAGTGGGGCGAGGATCATCCTCACTCCCGAGATTAATCTCTACAAGCTCATCTACAGTTTGTTGCCCACCGTCCTCCAACTGGTAAGGAGCCGGGGCAGCATTGAGGATTTCTCCATGATGAACTGGCGTTGCTTCATGCATCTTGGCCAAGAGGTATTGCTCGTCTCTCAAGCCATGTCGCGCGTTCGCAGCAGCGCAGAATGATCGGGGCTGATGAGGGACTTCATATATTTCGATCAAGTCCTCTTCATCGGATGGCACTTCTTCTTCATCCTCGTGCCCCCAGTCTTCACCTGCACAAATAGCATGACATGTGACGACTTCGGGAGCATCCTCATCCTCTTCGTTGCCCTCACATGAGGTGAAGGGACAGTAGCCCAATCCATACCTAGTACGGGGGAGACGACCCTTCTTTACGAGTCGTTCTGACTGGCTCCACCATTCCTCACATACGTTGGGCAGAGATGGTAATCTCTGGTTCCTCCGTAGCTTGATTCCGGACTTCTCGAGCAAGGGGACCATGCTTGGTGCAACCCTTAGAGTCCCGATAATCTCCTCCTTATCCTCTTCAGGATCTGGAAAATTGAGCACGAGGTTACAACATTGAGTAGGTGGAACCTTATAAAATAGGATCGGGCTGGCGTATCCCTGAGAATCGGGAACAACCCAGACCTCTAATGGTGTAACGACTGAAGTGTAAAGTGATGGAAGTGGAAGAAGAGGGGAGCTCGAGGCCACCTTCTCTATTTTGGCGACTATCTTTTTCACTCTTCCCTCTTTATATTCAGGGGACGTAGAGTCAGCCACTTTGCTAGGTACCTGTGATGTTTGCATGTTGCCTGTAGGGGCGCCTGTTGGGCCCTCATGTGCTGTTACAAGAGGTTTTTCGGTATTAGCATTATACTCGAAAAGTAGCAGGGAAGATGTGCTCCCCTCGTCTTTAGTAGGAGGCACCTCTATTAAGGTCTTAGCTTCTGACCTTGTCATGGTGGTAATTGTTGATGACGTTGATGAGGAAGCCTCCAAGTTCCCCGCGATTAGGGGCGTCGTGGAGGGAGGCGAAGCGGAGTTCCAACTCCAAAACGCACCTGACCTGTCTTCTTTAATTGCCCCCGATCCTTGTTGTCGTTGAGACACAGGAGCACGTGATCGAAGCCTTCCTCGGTCCATACTCCCACGAACGCGAGGGAGAGAGCCTTGTTGCCTGGAGCATGGTGTGATGAGGAACTCCATCTCAGAACTAGAAGACGTCGGGTTAGGTGTAATCACAACATCGGCTGCTGGGTTAGAGCGCCCCAAACGTTCTTCTCCTCCGGTGCCCGGGAAGAAGTACTTAGCATCTGCATGGTGCACCTCTTGCACCGTATACGGGAAGAGATTACCGATGATCCGGTGTTGTTCTCCCTTGTTATCCATAAACTTGAAGCACTGGTGCAATGTAGACGGGACGACTTGGTATTTGTGAATCCACGATCTACCCAATAGCGCCGAATAGGATGTTACAAACTCAATCACGAAGAATTTCACCTTAAAGCTGAAAGTGGACATTTGCAGCTTTACAGTGATCGAGCCCAATGCTTTGCTCCCATTGCTATCATATCCACATATAACCACACTGGTGGGCTCGAGATCATCCATAGTATACCCGGCTCGGGTCAAGCTGCGAATAGGCAGAAGGTTGACCGCCGAGCCAGGGTCTATGAGTACACGGCGAAGATGTGCGCTCCCAATGTTTCCTTCAATGTAGAGTGGTCGATTATGGTTATTGGTTTCAACCATCTTATCTTCCTCAGAGAATGATATTTCATTGGCTTCGGCTAGGATGCTAAGGAGTCGATGTTTAGCCATAGCCGTTTCATATACATGAGGAGCCTGAAGGGCCTTGATTAAGGCCTCTCTTAAATCTGGCATGAGCATCAATGCGTCATAAACGCTCAGTAATGCTGGAATGCGCTTTAAGTGAGCAATGACATTGTACTCCACGCCCTCATCCCCGTTACCTAATGCTTTTGATGATGAAGGCTTGGCTTCTTTAGTGGGGAGCTTTTCACGTTGCAACCCATCGGCCTTTTCAATTCAAGGCCGTTGGAGCTTTACTGGCTCAGGAAGTTCTCTCCCGTTCCTCAAATTCATATGTACTTCTTCCATGTCACCCTCCTCAGTAGATGCAGCTTCCGCTTCAAGAGCCTCACGCTCTTCGGGAGTAATAGCGACTCCCGAGTTTGAGTCCTCCTCATCCTCACTCGCAGTGATAGCATTGCATGGCGCCACCTCGGAGGACGGAGTAGTGTCGAGAACGTGTTCATCTCTTGACGTCGTTGGTTGCCCCCAGGTCTCAGGGAAGAATTGACCTAGTGTAGGCAACGTGGTGATTCTTCGTGGGAAAGACTCGTCTCCCTCCGACTCGGGAATGAATCGGGGAGGCATACGTCGTTGACTTGGATCACGCCGTACACTTTGCATCAGCGCTGAAGGAGGATTAACTTGATAGCTTGATTGCCGAGCTCTTGGAGGGTGCCTTTGCGGTACCTGCTGCCACTGTTGCTTCTTCTCACGATGAGTGATGGGCGTGAGCCGAAGCCTCTCAAACTGATCTTCTACTTGGATGAATGGCACCCAATACTCTTCTTCTTCGTTTATATGGACGGCCGATGACACATCATGCTTCACCGTCACCATGTTAGCAGTACGATAATCAGGGTTCATTGCTTCAGGTTTGAGGGCCAATCTTTTCTCATCAACCGCTCTTTGCAACCATTCTTTGAAAGCAATACAATCCTCAATGATATGCCCTACATACCGATGGTATGGGCAATACAAGGGATTCTCAATCATGGCGACCTGCTCGGGCCTTGCTGGAGTATGTAAATTTACAAGCTTTTGCTCGTTCATTTGTTCAAAGAGGCTCTTGATAAGGTCCCGTCGGAAGACATACTGTTTATTTAACATTTCCCGGACATTAGGGCGTACCGCTGGTCTTGGCCGCTCAATTTTTAGACCGAAAACTGGAACGGTACTCGTAGCATTTGACTCAACGGGTGCCTTCCCTTTGTTGCCATTCCCTGTTGGCTTGCTTGACGTCCCAAAGCGCCGAGTGTTATCAACAGAGCCCGCGTTCTTGTACATCTCCATGATATGGGGTACCTTTTCGAACTCCAACTTGGTGGCTGCAACAGCATCACCAAGCGAGCTAAACGTCTTGGGGTCACGTCTTGACACGCCGACCAACCAATGTTGCAACATGCCGTGGATGCACATCTGCACAGCATCTTCTGGATGCATCTCTCTTGCAAGTCGAACATAATTGTTTCTGAAGCAGACGATGTAATCTTCAATTCTCTCGTCCCGCCTTTGCTTTATTTGAGACAACTCTAGAATCGAGATGTCTTTCCTCATGGTGATAAAATGTGATTTAAAGAGCTCCTTCATGGCAACCCAACTAGGTACCGAACCTGCAGGTAAACGGCTATACCAGTGGAAGGCGGCTCCCGTCAAGGAAGCTGAGAACTGGCGCAGTAATAATGAAGGGTTGTTGGCGGTATCTCCACATACCGACTCAAAATATACAAGGTGCTCAGTGGCGTCCCCGGTTCCATCAAACAGGCGGAACTTCGGCGGATGCCAACCTGCGGGAAATGCAACTCGGTCGTGCCATGATTCATATGGCTTATCTAGCTCGCTTTCTAATGTTCTTGGGGCCTGATCGGTCGCCAGCTGACGCATTCTCCTGTTAACCACATCTTCTGCAATACTGTGGTAATTTCTTAATGTTAAAGCCGGCACAGTGTGTGTAACTGAATTCGCTGGCGCTGCAATAATAGGCGGAGGAGTGGCGCCTATCTGGTAGCTAGGTGCGCCCCCTGCCCCTGCTGGAGGAGGATGGCGGGGCTGAGACGCAGCTTCCATTTCCGCAAATTGCGGGTCAGCTTGAGCGACCTGTAGTGTATGAGGGTGCGGTTGCCGTGCGCCCCCTGATGTGAAATGCATCATCATGGCACATAGTTGGTCCACTCTTGCAGATAGCTCACTCACTTGTCTTCCAAGAGCGCTATTTTGCTCATCTTGAGCGTCCGGATGCGGGGGTACCTGCTGGTTCTGCCCATTTGTTCCCGTCCCCGCGGATGGCTCCTGATGAGTACCATCATTTTCATTAGCCATGTTTACAGGCGTAATATTGTTGCCTTCTAATTCTCCTTCATCCCCAGACAAAGTGGAATGTGCTAGCTGGGAATAATGTGGCGACTGAGAGCGGGTTTCAAGAGAGTCCACTGTATGAGTCCCCGAGCTATACTGTCCCTCGTCTTCGGATGTAACGGGGCTACTCTCTATTCTTTGTTGAGCAGTTGTCTTCAAGCGTGTGTCGGGACCAGGGCGTGTAGCCACCGTGTGTAACTGCCCCTTATCTTGTGGCAAGTGTGATGGAATACTCCTGTAAGTATTGTGGTGATCACACGGAGATGACCCCCCGTCAAGTGATTTACACTTTCCAGATACCGGAAAGCAAGGGGCAATTATGGCCTCCTTTTGTAACTTTGCAACAAGTTGTGAGGATCTATTGAACCATGCCTTGGGATTTGGCACAATCTCTTCATCAGAGGAGTACTCTAGCTCATGTGTGACGGGCAAAGGCTCCCAGTCAGAATCCGACCCTTCGGGACTCAATACCCCGATTGTGCCACACATCATGACATCTGCATTATCAGACTTTTTAGAGCTCTCAGACGTAGTATCATAGTTTGTCGAAGCATCTGAGCTTGGTTCTATAAGCTGTCGGGACCCTTTAACAGTAGATGGCGGTGTCACTTCCTCAGGGACATTTGCAGGTTTGTCCTCTGTTACTCGCTTTTCATTTTCTTTAGTAGTGATGACTTGAGAGGGTTGAGGGGGCTCAACCCTTTGCTGCTGCCTGGCAGGCCCTGTTGAAACAGGGATAGAGCCATTGTCTTGTGTTTGCCGTGGCTTTGGAGCCAGGCGTTCTAAGAGGAAATTGTATCTCGAATTTTGCTCGAGATTCGGCGTTACCCGAACGCTAACTCTTCCGTCCTCCGGGTGGACTTGGCCATCCGCCCGAACGCGGACTTGTACATGACGTAGAACTATGTCCTGTAATTCACGGAACCAGGCTTGCCGGTTTCTCTTCCTTCGCTCGCGCCTCCGTTGATTCTCGTTGAGAATATACGGAGCTGAGTATCTAGCTGATGAAGCGGGACGACGTGCCGGTCGTATAGGAGCCTCGTGCCTCGGGGCTTCGTAGCTGGAGGAAGCCGCCTCGTAGGGAAGCCTCCGGTCATGCCTAAAGGTCCTTCTTGGATATGCGTAGTCTTGGCGATGCGACTCTTGATCCCAACGAGTGGGTGGCTGCATTTGTCGTGGCCGATATGTTGTAGGCGGAGGGCCTCTTTGTCGAGGAACCTCGGCGCGATGATCTTGATGATGATTTGTAGGACGAGGATTGCCCCCAGTCCTTGGAACTTCTAACGCAGTTGTGCTGCGAAGCTGTCTTTCGAGACCGTTCATTTGGTCTCTAAGTTGTTGTAGTTGTCGTTGTATCTCATCAGGTCGAGGCGCCGGTACTTCACTTGGAAGCACGGCAAACTGATTTGTGTCTTTAGACGAAGAAGGGTCAGTCGTCACACCGATGTGAAAACAAGGCACCCAGTGCTGGCAGCCAGTGAGACTGGGGTTGTAGAGCCTGCGCCTCCTCCCAAGGCGATGAGACAAAAACTCCTCTACGATGGCCTCTCGAGTGGGGAGTCTGGCTCGTGTCGCATGATGAGTCCACGCGCGAGGCGTGAGCACATTCACAGTCGCCTCTTCATCTGTGATGCAATTTGAAGTAAAACGGGAGGTGATCTGTTGTCGAAGCCTCTGAGCTTTAGCAATTTTTCGCCGGCAATTCCGGCGTGCGTGCAGTCTTCCTTCTGAATGAGCAAGGGTCACACTTTGACGCAAGTTCTCACAAACTACGTCTAGTGCTACGACCAACTCAGCTTTCGTTTTACTCGTGAGGGGAAAACCCTTCAACATGGCTTTGGCCTCGGCAATGATGTCGTGGCACTCCTCCTTGATCTGTGAGAAGGCTCTCTTTTGAGCCCTGCTTGTCGCGGGAGCCGAAGTTGGCTCCTTCATCATCCTGGAGTAAATTGAACCTTCATGCTGTAGGATGACCACAGGTGGGAGTGTCCCAAACTGCAGGATCGTTGGAACCAAGTCGCGGGCAGGGACGAAACCACCTGCAGCCACAACGTCTCTTGGTTAGCATTTTCCCGATGATTTCTTTGCAAGCAGCACTTGTAGACTCAGGAGACCATCTTGACGACCAGCGCAACGCAGCAAAGATGGGAGGAGAACCATGTCCCACTGGGCGTGCCATTTTGTTTCGCAGATTCGAAACGTATTCCGCTTCGTATGTTCGAATTGCTGTATATTGTAATTGTATCTGTATTGCGGACGTGCCAGTATACTGTCGTATACGAAAGAACAAGAGACAAATGTAATTGAAACACATGACTTTATTCATTCATTACTGAAATCGTAAAGTATAGTTTCATAATGATTACAATGTCATACTCTGGTACAAACACACGCGCTATCTGACTAAACTTCATGCGACTGTGTTTCCTGGTTCCCGTGGCTTCGTGAAGCCTCCGGTTAATTACATCTGCAGTGCTGAACTGCAGAATACCTCCGATTAAGCTGCACTGCTGGTCGTCGTGTAAAGGCCATCTCCGAGTCTGCAAGGCTGTAGTCACACGGATCACAGATAAAACAAAGTGAGCGTTAGACAATAAAAGTAGAAGACGGGACAAACAGTCTAGCGTGAGCTTTATGGACTGTTTATACGTCCCGGGTCATCATAGGCCACACAGGCCTCAGACATGGCAGCCCATCATCATCGACCGTAGCCTCAGGAGCCAAAGGGAATAGAGGGAGTGAGAATTTAGATGACTAACAGTTTACCAGCTACAACCTGAAGGGAGCCCGATGAACTGCGCAACATCTAAAGCCTTTAGCTACAACCTCTATCCCCACCCACATCCATATCTTAGCCGCAACCCCACAAAGGCCTCGCAAAATCATCTTGCAAACTCATTGGCCAAATCTCATGGCAACTTAGCCATGAAGGCGACTCCCACACAGGTAGGGCAATAACAGTGGTAAGAAAGCGACCACACTGCCGGGCCTCAATTCGCATCATCGGCCACGGGAACATAAGTGACATTAATTCATCATCATTAGCCAAGCCATTTTAGATACAGGTCATTCATATTAGACATAATGCATCTAATCTTTCATCATCGAGAGCCAACAGGAAAAGCTCCCAACCTTATAGCACTAAAAGATGCCACCCACCTCGCAGGAACCATGAGTAACAAGAACAGAGGGCCACTACTATTAGAGAGACAGCAGCAGATAACCGACAAAGGAGCCATCCAGGCATCAAGTTCATCACAAAACAGCAGTAGGGTTCAATGTACCAGAAAGTAAAAGGGGGAAGCATTAGATTTCCCACGACCACTACTAAACACATTAAACCAAGCTCACAGATCAACAAAGGCCAGCAGATCATGGCCTTCAAAGATCAACACAAATATACACCTGATCACATAAGAGGATGAGGGATGCTGAGGCATCTATAGCCAAGGCTACGGCGGCAGCAGGCACACGTGCGCACTGGAGGCTCTCAAACTCCTGGCCGGCAAACGGTAGCACTCCGACTCCCACCCAGCGCGCAATCAGCCTACTGCACATGTTCATGGTCACGGTGCGAAACCGACCTGACCCAACTACAAAGCAAGAGAAACCATCGACCAAAACAACGCAGCATGCGTTGCATATCCGTGGACGCAACAGCGAGGATTGTCTCAAAACACCTGCGAGCACGGACACGGGCATGAAGCCACGGCCGGCATCATTGAACCAAGAACAGCCGGCTACTGCCCTAAAAGCATCAATCAAAACAACACCATGACCAGAACACAGCCAGCCTTCATCATTACCAAAACATCAACCGACCAGCCAAATCACTGAAACCACCGCCGGCCGTTAACAAACATAGCACGGCACTCGCACGGACGCGGCAACAATGCACCGGCCGGCCAAACCACACGGAATACCTGCTCGTACGGCGGCTCAAGTGCCAGCCGACTTCACCTGCTAACTGCACGGACGCGGCGCGAAGGCCGGCCGGCCAACCTGTATGCGCACGGCATGGCCCGAGGGCACACTGGCGACCACCTGTATGCACGGCACAGCCCGAGGGCATGGCCGGCTAACACCTGTAGCACCCATGGAGGGGAGGGGGAGAAGAGTTCACTGCCAAGACTCACCAGCACAGGCGATGAGAGCCATGGCGCTCCGGCGAACAGGACGGCGATGGCAAAGCGATGGCTAGACGCGGCAATCTCTTTCTCTCTTCTCTCTATCTCCCTCTTTCTCCCAGATCCGGCCCTCCCTTTTTTCTTCTCCTCCGTCGCGGGGCACCCCCTCCCAACCTTTATAGCGACGGCCCGGGGTCTCCTACCGCGAAGAATCTGGATCGGGCAGTTGGGGGCAAGAGATAGGGTTGGGAGAGGATAAGCATGAAGAGGAACGGCTCAGGCGTGGCGGCGGCGCGGCTTGGGAGCGCAGCTGAGGCGCGGCCTGCTCTGGTGCGAGGGCCCGAGGGTAGAGAGAGGAGAGGGGAGAGGAGAGAGTGGGGGAAGAGCGGGCCGGCTTGGCCAGGCGCGCGCAGAGGCGGCGGGGCGGCTTGGGAGCGCAGGCGAGCGAGGCGGCGCGAGGAGAGAGGCGGCGGGGAGAAGAAAGGGGTACAGGGTCCCCCCCGGCCCTTAGGGCAGCGGCGTGAGGAGGTAAGGCAGCCGGCTGGGCTGGGCTGCACGGGAAGGGAGGAAAAGGACTGGGCCGGCCCAAAGGCAAAAGGCCAGCCTGCCTTCCTCCTCTTTTTTATTTCTTCTTATTATTTTTATATATATATGTATACATGCACGTATGCGTATACGGGGGATTGCAATTATCCGTGGCAAAATACCACCCTACAGAAGTACACACATCGACATCAAAATGCTTGCTTAAGGTGTGAACAGATGGTTGTGAGTTACACTTTGAGAAGTGTGCGAGCTGGTTTCACGGTTCGGCCTCAAAACCGTGAGAAGGATGGAAGTGTGTGTGGCATCATTGCAAAGCTTGCTTCGAGGCGAAGCTAAGTTATGATAACGCCATGGCCGTCCGATGGATGTAAGAGAAAATATACCAAAATATCCTCGATGGTAGGTATGAGTGTATTACAAGAGAGGGGTATTTTAGAAAAATACTAGAAAATTTAGGGGTTAAGCAATCTAGATCTATAAATAGAGAGGTAGAACTATAGGAGAGATGGAACAGCCACTTGAGCCCTTTGAGCTATCCATGTGATACGGTTTTAGAGGAGAGAAAGAGGAGTGCTTAGTTGATGTATTAGGTGAGAGGTTTGTAAGGAAAAATCTTTATAATCTGTCTACAATAGGACTAATCTTTGAAAGTAATAAAGTTTATTTGTCTTCTCATGCTTATATTCACCTCCTTCTAGTTTTTCTCTATTAACTCCCTTGCAAGTTTATAAGTTTTTCGGAACCTAGGATTCATATACAACCATCAGAGGTATGATTTCATTTATGTCTTGGTTGCTGCTTGTTTCTTTCCAGATTTTACTTTTGCTTAAGCTTTGAAGTGCGTTAAGTAAAACAAATGAGAAGACCACCCAATTTAAAAAAAAATAGTAAGATGACTATTTATTTCTCTCTAGCCATCATTCTCTATTGAAAATTGATTAGCCTACCTGCCCTTGCTTTAATTTTCAACTATTTTCAGCTCGCGAAAAAGATGATCATCACGGAGATGCGCGCATGGTCAGCACGACCATGGAACAGGCCCTGATTCGCTCGGTTGAACGTTGTGGATAAGAAAGGGAATTTTTTTTTTTTTTGGGACTCTTCAGGATATGAACCCTGAAAGCTTGACGCTGAGACTGGACCGAAACGAATGTGGACAGTAAACAAGGAGAAGGGATGGTTAAGTTTAGCGATGATTTGCCACATTATGTGAGGCTTAACAAGCTGAACACTGAAGCTCAAGAATGGAGGCGGCTCCCTAACTTTGGATATCAGCAGAAGATTTGGATTTACACCAGCTGTTTTGTAGTCAGATCTAGCTGGACGATGCCCCTCCCTTGAGTTGACTATACATGTCTTGCTTATGCTTGAGAACTCTTCAATCATAACACTGTGCAGGGTATGATCGATCTCTTGACCTTCTACTATCCATACATACTATCTTGAGTCTGTTACAATCATAACATAACAAGTCCGTTGAAACTAATGCTCCTCGTGGTTGAAAAGGATTCCAACCAGCAGTACAGTTGGCATCAGACAGAACGTAAGGAAGTTCCAAATGTCTAGCCAACACCGAAATGATTGAGAAAAAATAGAAAACTAAAAAGAGGAGATTTCAGCAGTTAAGCAATCTAAACTGTTCAGCAGTTAAGCAATCTCCGCAAATTGTAGCTCACAAAATGTTCAGGTCTACCGTTTTCTGTCCATAGCTACTGTACCCCTGTACTTAGGAAAAAGAAGAGGTGGGGGGGGGGGGAGGTGAAATTGTGCGTTTACTGAACCCCTAAACCCTGACAAAACCTGAGCCCTACTTCCATAACCCTGACAAATTGTAAACTAGCAAATAGCAAGCGCTGGCGTGTCACCTGACCTCACTGGCCAGTAATCTAATAAAATTATCACTAAAAACCAGATGCAGTGCATGCAAGCGTCCAAGGCGAGTTGGCAATAGCTTGGCCATTCCCTGTTTATATATGAACTGTTCTCCATTTTCCTCCCTTGAAGGGCCCTTGTTTAACGGGTTGATACGAATCCTGACAATAAAATTTGCGAGGAAATGGACAGGCAGGAAGCGGAGATGGTCGTGGACATGGACGGGCATCACGGGCTGGCGTGCCCGTGAGTCCTGGGCTCCTGTCTGTCTTGTCATCAAGCTAGCTAAGCGCCCAGCTAAACCTTAATTATTTAGCTTTGGAAGCTACTCCTGTACTACAGGACAGCCGTACGTGTCTGATTAGTGTGCGTGTGTATAAGCATGACGTAGGGACCGAGTCACCAAGCCTAGCTGTGTTCTTGGCAGGTCCGTCCAGGTTTGAGTAGTCTTTTAACTCGAATTTGGTTGTCCATTCTTCCTTAATGCAATGTCATCTAGTTTTTTTAAGATTGGTTAAGGTTTTTTTTATAAGCATGATATATCGTGCGTATGGCTTCGCAAATTTCTTTGCTCGTCTCCGCCTCATCCAATCAAAACGGGGAAATCAGATATTAGAAAGTGCTCAAGACTTTTATTTTGCGATTGCAATGATGGTCAAGACTGTTAGAATAAGGGTAAACCACAACTTATCTTTTAAAAAAAAGGAGGACAAAGTGTGGACCACAGCTTCTTAAGCAAATTGAGAGCCTGAACTGAAATCATGCATCATCAGCTACTGCATAACTAACGCACCACGCTGCTTATACCAGTTTCAACGGATTACCAAAATCTTATCACGAAGTAATTTTTATTTCGTTAGCGTTCCAACGATTTTCTTTCACGGTTCCTTTCACGACAGAACTTTTAAGGTCATTCCCTTCAGGACGAGATTCTCTCTCCTTTCCTTTCGCGATTCTCCCCAAAGGGAAGTTGTTGAAGATGAGAGAAAATAAAGGAAATAGGAATGGGGAAGGGAACGAAATGAAGGGAATATGGTTGGGATGGTCTTAGACCATCTCTAAGGATCCCGTCACGGATCAAAAGATATTTTTATTCTCTTCAGTGCTACAATAATTTTTCTTCACGGTTTTCGTCACGAAGGAATTCTCAAACTTATTTCCTTTATGACAGGATTTTGAAATAAAGCTTTTGAAGATGAGAGAAAATAAAAGAAATAAAAATAAGAAGAAGAATCAGAAAAGAAACGAAATGAGAAGAGTGTGGTTGGAGATAATCTAACCGCATGTTTCAACTGCACTTGCACAATGTCTTCTCTAAACTGCAGAAAGCTGTATACGACGGCGACTAACGCTGGTCACTGAACTCTAGTGACAGGCTGACAGGAACAGGAGATAAATGCAAGCCAGAATTTTTCCTCTCCTAGCTGAACATGCATGCATCAGTGATTCAGTGTCCCTGAAAAAAAGGGGAAATGAACCGATAGAGAATGCCGACGAGGTTAGCTTACATGCACGGACGACTAGATAATCTCTCCGTGCTCGAAAGTAAAACCTAATATGGCAGTCAACGCAGCGGTGCGCATCGCTGCTTAGCTAACCGTTACCTCAAACGCACGTTATGTGCAGCGTGTGTCAACTACTCTCCATGTTGCAAATTTAATTTTGTTGTTAGTGCAGCGTTCCCGGCCGGCAAAATCCCCTGAAATCATGCACTGTGCTTCAAATCCGGCTTTGCTTTGCTTACATTAATTTACTAACAAGATGGTCCACGCTATTAACGTAATTAGTCTCATTAAAATATTTTATCATGATAACATTTAATTAAAAACCTAAAGTTATGCAAGGTTCTTGCCACACTAGCATGGGGAGCCTAAACTTTGTTGCTCTTGCTCTGGAAAATGTCTCAACGAAATTGTTTTTTGTTTAGCTGGAATGTACCAGGACTAAATTGCCCAGCCATAAGATCAAGTATTAGGAACATGGTCATCACATCAGGAGCCACCATTGTCTATGTGCAGGAAACAAAAATTCAAATGTGGATGCAACAGCTTGTAACTGAGACCCTGGGACATGCTTTCTCCCAAAATTTCACTTGCCATCATTTGGAGCAAGCGGGGGGATCCTGCTAGCAGGTTCTGAAGATTTTTTAAAATCTCAAACAGCCATCTTTCTCATAATGCAGTTTCAGTTGACATCACCATGCTTAGTGACAATGTAACTTGGTCAACGACGGGGGTATACGGCCCCCAGGCAGACGAAGACAAGGTCTTAATCCTGCAGGAGCTAATAGCTCTACAGCAAAGAATGAGAAATGAATGGCTAATAATAGGTGAGCTCAACCTAATATATAGAAGACAAAAACAACGACAAATTAAATAATAGGATGATGGGAAAAATTAGAAGAGCCATTGACAACAAGCAAGGAAATAAAGCTCTGCGGAAGAAAATTTACGTGATCAAATGAACAAGACAATCCAACATTAAGAAGGATTGACAGGTGCTTTAGTACAACATCTTGGGACCTGCTCTTTCCACTCGCAAACCTTCAAGCCCTCTCTTCAGTGGTGTCAGATCACTACCCACTCTAGCTGCAAGGAGAAGTGACACAAACTAACTACAAAGGCTTTAGGTTCGAATCTTACTGGACCTCAATGCCCGGTTTCATGGACACAGTGCAGGAAGCCTGGACACAACCAGTGCAAAGCTCCAATGCCATGCTTCGTATGCATAGTAAATTGAACAGAATAGCCAAAGCCATCAAGATCTGGGCAAGAAAAACAATCGACGGTACAAAGCTGCGCCTTGCAATCGTCCAGGAAGTAATTCTCAGATTAGACGTGGCCAAGAGTCTAGACACCTCACTAATGAAGAAAAGGATTTTAGACAATATCTAAAGAAGGCGGACGGGCAAGAGCCCAGTGGTTAGGCTCCAAGTGGGAGCCCGACCCATCCCGCATCAAACCCCTGCCCTCTAATGAAGGGCGTGTAGTTGGGGCAGCACCTGTAAAAAAATATATCTAAAGAAGCTGACTATGGGCCTCGCTACAATCGAAAGGGCAAGGGCAAAGGCAACACACAAGACTTACATGGATTCAAAATTCCGACACAAACCCAAAATTCTTCCAATTAAGGGCAAATTCGAGAAGAAGGAAACATTTCATCCAAGCTTTGCAAACAGAGATAACAGAGATAGGGCAAGCGATCACAACCCAACAAAAGGAGGAAGAATTGTACCGCCACTTCAGAGATCAGCTAGGGGCAAACAAATCAAGGGAACTACGGCTAAACTGGGAGGCACTCGAATACTAGCCTATGGACATCCCTGATCTAGAAGAGCCTTTTCTGGAGGAAGAGATATATCAAGCAATTAAGACCATGCTGGCAGAAAAATCATCAAGTCCCGACGGTTTCATTGGTATTTTTTACAAAAAGTGTTGGAATATAATTAAAGATGACCTGATCCTCGCCATCCAAGAGTTCTTAAACTTGAGGAGGTCAAACCTAGAGCTGGTCAACACAACTAATATTATCCTTCTCCCTAAGAAAAGTGACGCAATGAGAGTGGGTGACTATAGGCCAATAAGCTTGATCAATAGCATATCAATGGTGATCACAAAAATACTGGTGAATCACCTAGCACCGAAGCTGAAGATGCTCGTATCCAGGAGACAAAGCGCATTCATCAAGAAACGATGCATCCATGATAATTTCCTGTACATGCAAAATGTGATTAGAGATCTACAAAGGAAAAAAGCAATCGACGTTTTTCATCAAACTAGACATATCAAAGGCCTTCGATTCCATTAACTAGGCATACCTCCTGGAGGTCATGATGGCTCTAGGTTTTGGACAAAGGTGGAGAGACTAGATTGCTAACTTGGTAGAAACATCCTCATCTCATGCCCTACTAAATGGGATACCCGGGAGAAGTATTCGTCATGCCAGAGGGCTCCGGTAGGGGGACCCTCTCTCGCCAATGCTTTTTTATTTTAGCAATCGATCCTTTGCAGCGCATTATATCCAAGGCAGAAAGGGAGAATATTCTTAAACCTATCCTTCCAAGGTCGGCTCAGCTCAAATGCTCTCTCTATGCGGCCGCCGCCGCCATCTTTGCTCAAACGGATAGAACAAAGTTGTTAACACTCAATGAAATCATCAGCGTGTTCGGCAAATGCTCAAGGCTGGTAACCAACATGCATAAAACTGAAATCTTCCCCATACAATGCGCACAACCGATAGAACAAATTATACATGACTTCCCCAGTAAGATGGCGAAGTTTCCATGTAAATACCTCGGGTTGCTACTACAGACGCGAAAAATCCGTAAAGTACACGTTCAGCCACTCTTGGACAAGCTTAGCGGTCGGGGAAGATGTTGACACCAGCAAGGAGAGAAACTCTTGTTAAAATAGTGCTATCCTTGTAGCCGACCTACCATTTCACGGTGTTCCCTCTACAAAAATGGCTTGCAAAAAAATCGATCGCATATGATGTAGTTTTTTATGCAAGGGTGAAGAACCAGAGAGAGTAAGTGGCGTCCACTGCTTGGTAAATTGCACTAGTACAGAATGATACTGTACAGGTGGGTGGAAACGCCTTTTCACAGGCGTTTGGCGCACCCGCCTGTGACAGAAGGCCTGTGGAAATCAACGATTTCCACAGGTGCAAAAGTGACCTCCTGTGGAAATCAATTTCCACAGGCGGTTCCTAATGTCAACCGCCTGTGGAAATCGATTTTCACAGGCGGTTCCTAATGTCAACCGCCTGTGGAAATCGATTTCCACAGGCGGTTGTCTTAACGAACCGCCTGTGGAAATCAATTTCCACAGGCGGTCCACATTAGCTGCCGCCTGTGATATAAAGATTTCCACAGGCGGTTCCGTATGAGAACTACCTGTGGTATGTATTTATTTAAAAAATAATAATTAGAATATATTTTATTCCATCCAAATTTCACACAGTTTCAATAACAATATGAATAACATCACATATTTCAACATTTAACACAAGTACAGCAATATTTACAAAACAATATTTACAACATCACAAGCCTATATAGCTAAGAGTCGTTGTCCCACACACAAAGTCTCGGATGGCTAGCTAATTCGCCTCCGCGATCAAAGAATCTACCGTTCTTGTGGATGACTTCGTGCATAATAAACCGGCACATGTCACGTTGGACGTTTTGGATTTCTTTATCGGTGAGAGCTTGGTTGGCACATTGGATCATCCTTGCCTGGTTTGAAAACACACTAAAAGAGTTAAAACACTACTGACAACGGAAACATAACCAAATAAGAATGTGCAAGCGCAATGATGACTTACGTCCTCAGGGTTTGTTGTGTACCTCCCGTTTATCCTAAGAAATTCGCAAACATAGTATCCACAAAGAACGGTATTGAAACCTTGCTTGTGGCACTTAAAAAAACGCAACGTATTCGTTAGTTCAATAAAACTCTTCGTCATTAATAGTGGGATACAAGAATTAGAAGTTGTGTTACTACCGAAAAATATGTACAGACCGTCATCGCATCCGGCTTGTCCGTATCGTGTATCGCACCTTTCGTTACGTACCACTTGTAGGCCCTATTCGAATACCAACAAGTAATTATCAATTCATAAATAATGTATAAGAATTTTAAGTATGAGGGATTTCCTTTACCTCTGTATAACGTCAATGAAATCTTGGTAGGATTTTTGTTGGAAATCGGCAGAGTCAAGGACCACGAGTCTGCTCGACTTCGGCATTAGCATTATACAAATATAGTGATCGCTACATGAATACTTATGTTAGATTCTTGATCGATCAACTAAGTTGAACACTTATGTTAGATTCATAACGTATCACACTTACTTAAAATTGTAGGGAGCAAAGATGCAGTCCTTGTCCTGCATTTCTAGCATAGTCCTTCCTATGTAGGTTGACATTTTGAGCCTTTTTGTTTTGGTTGCTTCTTTTATGACCCGTGCTTTATCCTTTTTACTCTTCCCCTTAATCCTAGGGTAATCAGTCCTTATGTTCACGATCATGTTTGGCTGGGAAATTCGTTGCGGACCAATGAATCCGACAGGCCTCTTTAACTTATCCGCATCGTTAAATTGCATCCTACAGAACAAATCAATAGTCATTAGCTTCTATAACATATATTGATACATATATGAACGTAGAGGTAGATTGTTGGCACTTACAGGCACCACACGCTTACGTCAAGTTTGTCGAGGCAGAACAAAGCGATCATGTCCTTGAAATCCAACATGAGGTAGTTGTCTCCGCTTAGATAAACGATAGCGGGGACAGAAGCAGTGATTATGGAGAGGCCCGCGCGACATGCCCTCATGTACCATTCGTGGAATTTTCTCATCTCCCACGGACCTTCCTGGAATTGAAATGATGCCAGAAATGGCTTGCCATGCTCATATTTTTCGGGAACATCCAGTGTAGGCACGAAATCTATCTGTGAGGTACTTAATGCTTTGACGATCTCTTTCGTGAGATTGCCTTTCGCTGGAGATTCCTGAGCGGATGATGCCTTTGGTTTTGACGAGGACAGAAGCCACCTCTTCATCGGATCAGGTAGATCAATCTTCTCATATGGGGTAATCATTGTAGGAACTCTCCGATGCTCAGGTGATGGATGTGCCGGAGGCGGAGACGCCGGAGTCAGAGACACTGGAGGTGGAGGTGCCTGAGTTGTAGATGGTGAAGCACGATGCGAAGTTGCCTGCGGCGGAGATACCGGGCGCAGGGGCTACGATGCCTGAGGCGGAGAGGGTTGGCGTGGGGGCTGAGGTGCCTGAGGCGGAGTGGGTTGGATCTGGGGCAGCGGTGCTTGAGGCAGAGATGCTGGGCCCTGGGACAGGCGTGACGCTGGCGATTGTGACTTCTGACAGCTCAATATGATATCCTGTCTGGGCCACAAAATGAAGTTTCCAACAGCCTCATCGAGAATCTCAATACCCTCAGGTGCGCTGATTTCAAGCTTGTACTTCCTGAAAATCGGTTGCACCGAGTCCACTTGTACCTTGGCGTAACCGGCCGGAATATCTTGACTGTGAAACACACGACCTGGAATGGCCTGGCCAGTGGCAGCCTCGACAGTGAAGTCTCCCTTGCCGACCGGAACATGAAGAATGCAAGGGGTAGCCTCTTTGATTTCATCCACAGGATATCTCTGGCTATCGAAATGTGTGGACCCGACGCTGCTCCGAAATCCTAGGCTGGTTGGTTGCTCTATCAGCATTAATGCCGGCATTTCCTTCTCCTTTTCATTCCACATCTTCATGAATTCGACCTTAACCTGTTCTTGTATCTGTTCCTCTAGGGTCTTCTTATATCTATTACGTGTCTTGTACTGGCCCGCATCGTTTGGGAACCCATGCTTCCAGCCCACTTTTGATCCGATGCCTCGAGTGCGACCCGAGTGTTCTTTGTTCCCCAGGGCCTTGGTAAGCAGGTCATTCTCCCTGTCGGGCTCTAGAGACCCTTCCTTAGCAAGCCCTTGGATGGTCTGGGTCACCTCCATGGTCTCGGGGCTATTGAAGGCTAAGTCCTCAGACTCGGTTCGTTGTGACCGAGCGTAGACCCAGTTCCTGCTTCGCTCGTCACAATTTTCTAAAGGGTTGGGTTTCCCAGCCCGGGCAGCCTCTTCTTCTTGCCTCCTCCACTCAGGAATTTTGGGGGCGTACCCAGATGTGCCCAGGTGATGGTGGTGCTTATTCTTCTTCGCAAGTTGCTTGAACGATTCACCCAGTTTGATGGCATCAGGTGTGGTCTTCTGCCTAACAAACTCTGCCCATTGCTCTGGTGTAATCTTTCCGTATTTATTAAAGGGTACCAGATTCTTCTTCACGAATTCCTTGTTGAGCTCACTCTTCCAACCCCGGAAGCTTTTTCCCATAGTTTTCAATGCATTCTGTTTGGCTGCTTCCTCTGTTCCCGAGGGGAATCGGATGGTTCTCTTCAATGTTGCCTATAGGAACTCCTTCGTCTCATCTGACACCAACCGCCAATCAGTTACAGTGATTGAGATGTACTCCTTGACAAGGAATCTGCAACCATTGCGGAATTTGGCGTAGGCCTCACGAGGTGCAATAGGCTCCCCTTCAACACCGACCTGTGTTATTGTATAAATGCTGGACGGCAACTTGTTTCTGCTACGCTCGCCCCTTCTTCGTTTCAGCGTCGACCCAGAGGGACCCGAAGTTTCGGGCACAGATGTAGCGGTGGGTTGTGGCGCAGAATGTTGTGGCGCAGATGATCGATGTGAAGATCTTTGCACCCTCACCCTCTAGAGAGAAAATAAAGGAGAGTTGATATCAACAGAAGATATTCCTCCATTTAAGAAGTATAAAATGCATTGACTCAACTAAATACCTCTTCGGCGGGATCGTACTCATTGTCACTTTCCTGACGGCGGATCTCCCGATCGCACGGAACAGGGCTCGGGCTGTGATACGAGCCCGAGCCTTTGCTGCTGTCGGAGGAGGACAGGTGGTGAGGGCTTGGGTCCCTATCCGACCTCTGTGCCGGAGAGGCCTCTATTGCGAGCGTCCTCTGTGCCGGGGAGGCCTCTATTGCAACATCCGACATCCTGCTTGCTTCTGGTTTCTTAGGGGTTACTGTCCTCTTCTGCCCCATAGTACTTAATCGACCGCTGGATTATTGTTGCCTAGAAAAAGCTAACAAGTATGCTAGTATGAAAAAAAAGGGGGAATTTAGTAGTAGTGTAAAATGCAAAATGGAGTATCATAGAACACAAGAAAAGCATAGAAATTAGAGAGAAGAGAATGACAATATTGGATTATTCGAACGCCGCTGTTTTGGATGAAAAGGGGCCAGTAACAAACATTCATCGATCGCGTAGTAATGGTTGTGCTCCCTAAAAAGTTCCTAAATGTATGTGCTTATATGCATGCATGCATGCATACCGTCCTATACAGTAAGTAGTTGTACCAGGGTCTAAGGCCATCAAGAACTATATATATGCTTGTTAGCTCTGGTCTTAATGCCTGTGCTCCCTAAAAAATTCCTAAACATTGATTCCACAACAGTTCTTCGTAAAACGGAAGTACCTAGAATTTAGATTGGCATCGATGAAATGAGAATCTCAAAAGGTGATAGAGGTTCATACCTCTAAAGATGCTTTAATTTCAAGAAAGAGTTCCACAAAATGAAACGAGAGAAAGCCACCATTAACACACATAAACTTCAATGTATAACTCCTCCCAATAGGAGCAAGTGAAGTTTAGGGAATTATTGGTCACAGTAAAATTTTGCATTGGATGCCATGAGCAATGTCAAAGTCTAGAAAGAACAAGTAAAGAAACCTCCATGCCTTCAATCACATACAATGCAAGTCAATTCAGGTAACACCACAATTACAGTCCTTCAAAGGTCAAGGAAAATGCAGATCTAGGGGATTTTCAACTAACAAAGTGTAAAGGTAACTCAGAACCTAAGCAGATACCCCTGTTTGCCTGGTAAGACAGTGGCATCAGGCCAATCATGGAAACACATTGCAACAACCTATCAGTTAACTAACATAATAGCATCAGGATCATGACATTATATATGCAATGCACTAAAAATCAATCGATCTGTAAGTCCACAAGCATTAACCATACAAAATTAAAATACCTCAACAGATCAACTAGTAAATGAAAGAGACCTAAACTTCAACTACTCACTAATCCCCCCCTCTTTGACAGCTAGGGTTCACCTCAGAACATGCGGCGACTCCACCACTTTTGGCATCTCATGCACAAACAACTTTTGAGTGTAACAATCAGCACATGTACATAGATCTTTTTCATCAGTGCAGCAATCAATAAATGTACATGTTAGGTTCTAAAACTATGGCACGATGGCCGGCATCACAGAGAAGGGGGGTGGGAACACACGGCCGGCCGGAGAACCGACTACGACGGTCCGGCCGGGAGGGGGAAACGGAGCTACTCACCGGCGGCGTTGCACCACGGCACGATGGCCGGCATCACAGAGAAGGGGGGGGGGGAACACACGGCCGGCCAGAGAACTGACTACGACGGCTCGGCCGGGAGGGGGATATGGAACTACTCACCGGCGGCGGTGGCTCCTCCTCGGCGCTGTCGACATCGGAGGCGGTGGCTCCTCCTCGGCGCTGTCAAACTCGGCTGCAGCGGCGGCGGCGGCTCCTCCTCGGCGCTGTCGAACTTGGCGGCGGCGGCGACTCCTCGGCGCTATCGAACTCGGCGGCGGCGGCTCCTCAGCGCGGTCACACTCGGCGGAAAGGGAGAGCACGGGAGGTGGACGGATGGACAGCCTGACGGCGCGGTCGATGTTTTGTGAAAGCACTAGGGTTTTCGGGGCCGCGCGCGGTTATATAAATAGAAACTATTTCCACATGTGGTTGACTTAAGAAACCGCCTGTGGAAATGAATTTTCACAGGCGGTTCACCTAAGGAACCGCCTGTGGAAATACATTTCTACAGGCGGTTTCTTAAGTCAACCGCCTATGGAAACCTGTAGAATGTTTTTTTGCTTGTTTGAGAAATACTATTCTAATACATATTAAAGCATCTTAAATATTCTATTACATACTAAAGCATCTTAAATATTCTATTACATACTAAAGCATCTTAAATGCATACAAGTCCTTAATACAAATTAAAGCATATCCTAATTGTATACAAATTTCAGGGTTCTATCACATTGGAAAATAATTCGCATAACATTGCACTATTTGCCTTGAACTGTTTTCCCTACACCATCCAGACGCATGTACGGCATCACAGATCTATCGAGGGTTGCTTCTACAAGTTTGATCTTTTCTGGATCTCCAAAAGGCGGCACGTCATCGAACTGATTGTATTCTTCCGCATCCTCCACATTCTCGACTCCGACAATTCTTTGTTTTCCGGCAACAACTACGTGCTTCTTTTCATTCGCGAGGTCGATTATATAGAAAACTTGTGCGACGTGATCAGCGAGTACCCACGGGTCATCTTTGTGGCCTACAATGCTGAGGTCGATAATTGTGAAGCCGTAGTTGTCCACCGCCACGCCATTTGGGTGTTTGACCCATTTGCACCGAAAGACGGGGATCTGCAGATTCACTCCATAGTCGAGTTCCCAGATTTCTTCTACAAACCCATAGTAGGTGACCTTTTCCCCTGTTGTGTCATAGGCTTCTGTTCGAACGCCGCTGTTTTAGGTCGTGCTCTTCTTGTCTTTTGCTTTGGTATAAAACGTGTACCCATTAATGTCATACGCTTGCCATGACGTAACTAAACTTGATGGGCCACAAGCCAACATTTTCACATTTTTTTTATCTAGAGATTCACCTTCCGGAAGGTTTTGGTTCTTGAACCATGTGGTGAAGCGACGCTTGTGCTCTTTCAAGATCCAATCATACGAGCGGCCTTGATTTTTTGTGTAGAGCTCACTTAGGTGTTGCTCGACGTACGGCGCCACTAACTGGATCTGCTGCAATATGGTGAAATGTGCTTCTTCCACTGCTTTGTAATCATGATCGATGAATCTTTTCTTTCCTTTGGTCCCTCTCCCAGACAACCTCCCCTCATGTCGAGATACAGGTACACCAATGGGATTAGAATCTTTTATGTAATCGATGTAACACTCAACGACTTCCTCGGTACTGTAGCCCTCGATCATGGAACCCTCTGGGTGAGCACGATTCTGTACATAGCCCTTCAGAATGCCCATGTACCGCTCAAACGCATACATCAAATACAGGACCCAGCGCAATTATCTCATTCACGATGTGAACCAAGAGGTGTACCATGATATCGAAAAAGGATGGAGGGAAGCACATCTCAAGTTGGCACAAAGTCTCTACCAACGAACTATGTAGAGCACCCAGTTTTTTAGCATCGATCACCTTCTAAGCAATTGCGTTGAAGAAGTGACACAACCGTGTGATGACCACCTTTATGTATCTTGGCTTGATACCCCTTATTGCAATAGGGAGCATCTGTGTCATCATCACATGATAATCGTGAGACTTCATGCCGATTAGCCTCAAATCTTTCATCGAGACTAGGTTCTTAATGTTGGATGAGTAGTCAGTCGGGACTCTCAACCCACGTAAGCACTTGCACAGTGCCTTTTTCTCCTCAAGTGTCAGAGAGTAGCTAGCCGGCGGAAGATAATGTTTCCCATTTGGTCTGTCTTCAGGGTGTAGCTCTAGCCTAATTTCAAAATGCACCAAGTCCTTACGTGACTTGATTCCATCCTTTGTCTTGCCTGGTATGTCCAGTAAGAGGCCAATGATGCTATCACACACATTCTTCTCAACATGCATGACATCGATGCTGTGACGGACGTCCAAGTCCTTCCAGTAGGGCATATACTTAAAGAAAATTGGCATCTTCTTCCACAGCGTGCTGGTCGGCGTCTCACTTTTCTTCCTCTTTTTACCCTTCAGCGGCTTCCCAAAAACAACCTTGATGCTATTGACCATTTCAAACACTCGTGCCCCGCTGCGAGGTTTCGGGCTAGTATCTTCCTCAACCGTGTTGTCAAAATGTTTCTTCATATTGCGGTATCTGTGAGTTCTGAGTAAGAACCGTCGGTGTCGCGTGTACACTACCTTCTGTGAGTACGGAAGGTACACAGATGCGGTTTCATCCAAGCATACTGCACATCCTTGCTTCCCTTTAACCTGTCCCGATAGGTTAAAAAGGGCGGGATAATCATTGATGGTAAAGAAAATCATTGCTTTCAGCGTGAAGTACTGTCGTCAGAATTCATCCCACACCCGGACCCCCTCGTTCCACAGTTTCGCCATATCTTCCATCAATGGTTCTAGAAACACATCTATATCGTTGCCTGGTTGTTTCGGTCCTTGGATAAGAATGGACAGCATAAAGTACTTCCGCTTCATGCATAGCCATGGAGGAAGGTTGTAGATAGCCAGGACCACTGGCCAAGTGCTATTTGAGGTGCTCATGTCACCGAAAGGATTCATTCCGTTGGTACTCAACGCGAACCTTACATTCCTTGGTTCTTCAGCAAACTCTGGATACATGGCATCGAACTTTCTCCATTTCCTAGCATCAGCGGGGTGTCGAAGCTTAGTTCCATCCTTCTTGCGCTTATCGAAATGCCAACGCATCAGTTCAGAGTCCCTAGGGTTCGAGTACAGGCGCTGCAAACGGGGTATCACTGGTAGGTACCACATCACCATCGCAGGACTTCTTCCCATCTTCTCCGCGTTGGAAGAAGTGTCTTCTTCGTCACGACCAGCATTACTTTTCTTCTTCTTCGTGTTGGCAGAAGCATCTTCGTCCTCACAATCATCATTCCTCTTGTACCGACTCGCATTGCACACTGGACATCTATACAAGGCTTCGTACTCTTTACGGTAGAGGATACAGTGGTTCGGACACGCGTGTATTTTTTGCACATCCAATGACAACGGGCAGATAAGCTTCTTCGCTAGATAAGTGGTGGTGGGCAAAGAGTTAGGCTTCGGAAGCATGTTTTCCAAGAGACTCAACAGATTCAAGAAACTCTTGTAGGACCATCCATTGCTGGCCTTCAACCTTAGAAGTTCAAGCACCGAATGCAACACCGTAAACTCCTTATCACAGCCCTTCGATTCCTCATACAAAAGTTCCTTCGATGCCTTTTTTAACGTCTCGAAATTATCTAAACCTCTCGTGTCCCTTAAAACATGAGGTTCTGCGTGGCGCAGCATTTCCTCCAGATCAAAGTCAGCATCATCATCCAGATCAAAATCGGCTTCATCATCCATCATAACATCAGTGTCGCCTTCGACTGCTCCCTCATCATCACCATCTACTTGATCAACAGCGATGTCCTGGTTTGGTTTGCTTGTACGTTGTTCGCCGTGCTTGGACCAACATTTGTAATCCTCAACAAAACCTCTCAAGATCAAGTGCGATTTGATTATACTTGATTTATCCCACAATTTCTGATTCTTGCAGTCAGAACATGGACAGAATATTTCCTTTGTCTTCTTAGTTAAAGCGTCCTTCTCTGCGGCTTCAATAAAAACAGAGAGTCCTTTGATGTATATTTCTCCATGTCTTGGCGCATCATACATCCATGCTCTGTCCATCTTTAACTTCAACCACAAAATTAGATACATTAATTAATTAAATAATTAATTTAAAAATCAGAATTAAAAAGATTATTTTTAAAAGGAAAATACGGGCTAATTATGATTATAATATGTCTACGCAATTGAATCTACATTAACGTAAATTTATAACTCAAAATAATGTGAATTCATTACTCTCTCTCTCCCTCTCCCTCTCCCTCTCCCCTAGATCTAGAGAAAATATCCCCATTCATGATGAAACCTCCTAAGGCTAAATATCACATTCTAGCTACATTTTTAAAATATAATACTAGAATCATGTGAATCTACACAATTAAATCAATATTGCAACAAATTTGAGCTAATTTGATGATCAAAATGGCAAGAACCATGAGCATCTCTAGATCACATTGAAACTCTAATTTAGCCTTAAATCTAAATCTAAACTTCAAAAAAATGCAAGCTAGGGATGAGATATACATACCTTATTTGGCTCCTCCAAGGAAATAAAAAACAAAACCTCCCCCCCCCCCCCCCTATTTTCCAAATCGGCCGCCACAGTAAATGCTTACTGTTTCGAACAGTAAGTCTGTCTGAATGGAGCTGGCCGAGAAGACGCAGTATTTATGGAGTATTTGCACAGGCTGTCGACTTAAGAAACCGCCTGTGGAAATTACTTTTCACAGGCGGTCCTCGGCCGCACGGGGCCGCAGCCACTTTCTCAAGCGGTTCTTCCTACGAACCGCCTGTAGAAATCAATCCTAGGTGTCTCGGAAAATAGGTTTTGTAGTAGTGTTGGCCAACGGTATGCAGGCCAAAAAGCTTAGGTGGCTCCTTTAGGGTTTTAGGGTTTTTAGGGTTTAGGGTTTAGGGTTAGGGTTTAAAATTCAAAAGTTTGCACGTGCTTTACGCCTACGTTGGTTGTGGTTCCAATGGAAAGAGGAAGAGAGACCATGGGAAAGCATGCAGGTAACTTGTGATCAAATGGAAAAGGACCTTTTTAATGCCGCTACTATTGTTACTATTAGCAAAGGGAAAAGGGTCTCCTAGGATTCCAGTTGGGTACAGGGCCAAGCCCAAAACAACATTGTGTTGACGCTTTATAACATGGTACGAAGAAAGAACAAGAAGATAAGTTAGGAGCTTCCCAACCACATTTGGTTGCATAGCCTTGGACAAATGAACACCAAACAACAATTGGAGCAACTAATGGTACTATGGGAGCATTTGCAACACATCCATCTTAACATGGTGGTGCGCGATACGAACACATGGCGCTAGACGGCAAATGGCGAGTATACTGCAAAGATTGTGTATAACATCCAGTTCATAGGGGCCACAAAACGCTATACATGAGGCCGGTTTGGTAAGCCAGGGCCAAACCAAAATGTAAGTTTTTCACCTGAGTGCTACTATAAAACAAGATTTTGATGGTAGATAATCTTGCACATAGAGGATGGCCGCATGATCAAACGTGCAGGCTTTGTGGATAGGACAACAAAACACCGGTGCACCTCTGGAAGGACTGCATCTTCACAAGGGACGTTTGAGCATGTGTCACTGGTTGGTATGGATTAAGAGATCTATCAAGCTTTCGGGATTACAACACAATTAGGGCATGATGGCATCAGGCAATTAGGAGAATAGATAAATGCTGGAGGAGCGAGTTTACTGGGGTTACAATGTATTTTTGGTGGAACATTTGGAAGGAGCGAAATGTATTTTTGGTGGAACATTTGGAAGGAGCGAAACCAAAGAACCTTCTAACAGGAAGCACTCACACCAACTCAGGTAGCATACAAAACGAAAGAGGACATAGACCAAGCTAGAATGGTGTTTAGTCATTGGCAAGGTGAAGAGCTTGTTGTTGAGCACTTGTAGTCTTTTTTGCTTGTGGTATTGTACGTGAGCTCTTTCCAGTCCTTCCCTCTTCTCTTTTGTCGGAAGGGGACGCCTAGGGTGCGGGATGCACACTGTTGGTACCCTTTTGTATATATAAACCTTTTTTGTTTTCCCCCTTCTTTTTCCTTCTAATGAAAAATCGGCAGGGCTCGTGTCGTCCGTTTGAAAGAAAACATTTAATTAAAACTTAATCTCTTTAGCTTTTTTATGAGGTTGGTATTATTTAGTTACAAAACATATAAAATTAGAAGAAGAGATAAAATTATATTAGTGGAAGATAAAATTATTTATGCTCCAAGTTTGTATCATAATCATATACAAGTATTGGTTCGATTCGCATACGTTTTAATTAACTGCTAAAATTGTGCGTCAGATGTAATTGGTCCAACCAAAATCAGAAGAGGTTTGCCTTGCTTTCGTGATGTGTCTTGTGTGTCGCATGCTTGATGCGATGACTTTAAGCTACATAGTACTTCTTAATCTATTATCTTAGTAAGAATTTAAAAATTTTATTATTTTTATTATGAATGTTAGCTATTGATTAATTGTATCTTATATGGACTCTTTATTTAGGTATTTGATTTTTTTTCTAAGACTATATTTGATATGGATCCTTCTTTTTTCTATTCTAACCCTAATTTCAATTATTATTTATTTTATTTTATTTTATTTGGACTCTTTATTTAGATAGTTTACTCCCCAAACCATATGAAAATTGAAATGCTAATTTTCTATAAATTTTATTTCTGAATTTAGCTATTTATTAATCATATATGATATGGAATCTTTGTTTTAATATAGACCGTTATACATTTATAATAATAAATGATCTAGATCATTTTTCTTCTTTCCATTAGCATAATAATTTCATGACTTTCAGAGCAAACTATAACACATATAATAGATTTCAACTTTTTCATTGACCATGCTGCAGCCAGCACTAGTTTTTTTTTATGATTTTCATTTCGCTAATGCTGATCACATTATCTTATTATCATGATTAATTATATATATATAAATACATAGGACAACGGCTGTTGGAGTGGTCGATCATTTCGCTAATGCTGATCATATTGATTTTTTTCTAAGACTATATTTGATATGGATTCTTCTTTAATTTTAATTATTATTTATTTATTTTATTTAGTCTCTTTATTTAGATATTTTACTTTCCAAGCCATATGGAAATCAAACTACTAATTTTCCATAATTTGTAATTCCGAATTTAGCTATTTATTAATCAAATCTTTGGTTTAATTTAGACCATTAGATGCTTATAATAATGAGTGATTTCGATCATTTTTCTTTTTTTATTGATGAAGTAATTTCGTAACTTTCAGAGCCAACATGCAACACTCAAATAATAATATAATAAATTTCAACTTTTTCTTTGGCCATGCCGCAACCAGCACTAGTTTTTTTTTATGATTTTCATTTCGCTAATGCCGATCACATTATCTTATTATCATGATTAATTATATATATAAATACATAGGACAACGGCTGTTGGAGTGGTCGATCTGGTGCACAATCTCGATCGTCATTTGGTAAATCATTGTTGAAGATCATCGTCTCAGCTTGTGGGAAAACAAATGTGAAATTGGGACCCCCCCCCCCCGGGTAGCAAAAAGGAAAAGGGGAATGGAAAGAATACATGGCAATTTGGCCGATTTCATTCGTATACGTACACACGGGTCTAAGATATAATCTCTCAATCTACAGTGTAGGATAAGTAAGAGTCCAAATAATATATCTCAATCTCTCATGCATTTTGCCAATTGTTCTAGCCTGACTTTCAAATAAAAAATCGGTTGTGGCCATCCAAGAAGTGAGGTAAAGTTGCTAAATTGGGCCTGAAATGTAGGGAACAGGTTGGTGAGGTACATAGAGGGGCTAGAGTTAATCTCTGACTTCATGGCTCATACATACCTTGACATGGTCATATATGCATCTGCACTAACTATTGGCTCGTGGACCATACGACCTGCCGGGCTGTATTTGTGAGTGGTAAGCGCATACCAAACGAGTAGCTTAATAGTATAGAGGAAATCAAAACTGTGACCGACTAAAAATAAAGAAAGAGTAGTGCATGTCGTTTGAACAGTGGCACGGTCTTGAGAACACAATCAATTTATATTGTTATAAATTTATAAAATCTAATAAAGCAATAATATTATAAAAGGTACCTTTTGAGACCATCAACAAATTTTGCCTGCCTTTGAACACAGGGTCTAATTACTATGTGATGAGCAAGTCTATTCACAGTAAACTTGCGTACTAATAACTTACACAAGTTTCGACTGAGTGGTGAAAATCGTAGCTGAACTATCACCCTGTTCTCTTAAAGAGATGTTCTTTCTTTTTTATAAGCCCATAAACGCATGTTCAAGGCAAATACAATAGTCAAAATCATCTTCAGTCTTCATCATGCATGTATGTTAACCAGTCAAGAACACCTAGTTATTTTTGCATGAAACCTGGAGAAAGAAATGGTCAGACCTAAAAACCAGTAGACCAATATACATGCACGACTGATCACACAAGACGTCACGCGCTTGCCTGCACATCAAGATACCCGCGGGAGAACTGGTAATTTTTGGAAAATTTGCACTAGTGGATTTGACCGTCATGTTCTACTTTGTTTACTGTAAACATCAAATCTGCTTTTGTTCACCACGATTTCGATAAGCAACAGTTGAGCTTGGACAACATGCCACATGCTTTTGAGTTGACCTAACGTAGCGCTTGAAAAGTCTCTACCAAATCATAATACAATGCTTAGGCATTGTAAAACGTCAACCCAAAATATTGGTAATTTTACACTACTACATAGTACCTATTCAGTGCCGGTTCAAAGGGCTTTTAGTACCGGTTTTGTATCCGGTAGTGAATGGTTAACACTGAAAGGACCAGATCAATCACTGCTAGTTGCACAACCGGTACTGATGACCCCTTCCCAGAGGAAAAAAAAATAAAATGAACCGGCTCGATTCAAGCCGGCTCGGTCACCGCTCCCATTGCCACTTGACGCGGTGTTCCCGCTGCCACTGCCATAACAGTTCCGCCAACCCTGTCCTCGCTCCAGCATCGTGGACGAGCTTGCAGTTCACGCTGCCATCGTAGACGAGCTCCCAGATCTAGAGATCGCCATGGATGACGACCGCACCCGAGGCATCGTGGAAGGCAATGACCTCGCCCCCTCCCCCCCCAATCCGACGGTGCAAGGAGGACCAGGAGGCCATGGCAGCGTTCTTCTCGGCCTGCTTCTTGGTCCTGGTGGGGTCGCCTGTGAAGCTCAACCTGGCAAGCTCGACGATGAAGGCAAACACCGGTGAGTGGCTCGAGCCCGACCGCACCATAGGCTTTTATTCAAAGCGATTTGGTCCACCTCTTTCCAGTAAAAGAAAATAAAATTAAAACAATTGACAGATTAATCACACTCTATAATGTGGATCCGGGCTTAACTAGAACGAAGTTTGGCAGCTCTCCAGAGCAGATAAAATCTATCAGGAATGGCAAGTTCAATTACATCAAGAAAACAAAAGCAAGCAGGCAAGGAGGAAAGAGCGGGACGAGCGAACCTGCTTGCTTATGCGAACAACGACATAGGGGTCGCTGGAGCGAAGGTCCCGGACGGCTTCACCAGCCTAATCAGATAGTCCAGCATGGTGCTATTCCTCTTCCTCTCCCTCCTCTCCAAGTTCTCTTCCCCACAGGTCTTCTATGTGATTTATGGGTGGCAGAGATGGGGCTTGAGGAGAGGCTATGATGGGGAGAGAGGAGATGAGAGGAGAGTTCGAGGAAGGGAGGAGACAAAGGGGATCGAAGTGAGAGAAAGGGGCGCAGATAGTTCCGAACCGGATGTAAGGCTTGTGAACCCAAAGATTAATGAAGTGAAATTTCAGGTTCAGGTCCCGTATTAGTACCGGTTCGAATTAAAAACCAGCAGTAATGTTATTATTTTTGTTTTAATTCGAATTGGCACTGATAATGACTTATCACTATCGGTTGTTGTCTATAACCGGTAATGATACATATTTTTTTACTAACTAACATTGATAATCCGGTACGGATGACCAGTTATGTTGTAGTGTTAAGTAATAGAATATGTAGCATAGTAAATATTTGTACCAATTTGCAGGTAATGGAGCAAAAAGGAATATAAACAAATTTGCTGCACTTTGTACTTGACTTTTGATATTTGTTCCACCCTTGGCATCGCACGTTCATATCCACCGTTACCATGCAACTCACATTGATAGTGTTGCTTTCGGTGTTATAGGTGACAGGCATTACACATTGGAGAATTGTTGACACCAAACTCCAAAGGCTCCAAGAACACCAGACGACTCAACCTTTATAAAACCCTCGTCTCTCTTTCCCTCTCTCACTCCTCCAACCTCACGTACGTTAACCCAACCTCCAAGCTCCTCGCATCGCTAGTTACACCTCGCACGCGCGCGCGCCCTCTGCCGAGAAACCAGGCAGCTCGCGGCGGCCAACATGGGAAACGCTCTCGCCGGCAGGCGGTGCGCGGCCAAGGTGATGACGGTGGACGGCGCCACGTTCCGGTACAAGGCCCCTGCCACGGCCGGCGCCGCGCTGCGCGGCCACCCGGGCCACCAGCTCCTCGAGTCCGAGGAGGTGCGCCGGCTCGGCGTGCGCGCGCGCCCACTCGACCGCGACGCGGCGCTCAAGCCCGGGAAGCTCTACTTCCTTGTCCAGATCGCCCGCAACGACGGCGTCGGCGACGAGGACCCGCGCGCGCCGCGCAAGACGTGGTCCGGCGCGCTGCACGTGGGCGCCAGGGAGCGGCTCGAAAGCCTCAAGCTGTCCCGCCGCACCGTGTCGGACGTGGCGTCCATCATGCCATCGTCGGCCGCGCGCCTGGCGGCTGCCGGGGGCGGGTCGCCGAAGCCGTCGTCCGTGGAGGTCGGCGTGGACGGCACCGTGCGGCTTCGCATGCGCCTGCCCAAGGCCGAGGTGGCGCGGCTGATGAAGGAGAGCAAGGACGCCGCCGAGGCAGCAGAGAAGATCATGCAGCTCTGCGTAGCGAGGGACCAGGGCGCCGCCGCGCCGGTCTCCGCCCTGTCCGGCAAGAAGCCGACCTTGAAGAAAGAGGTGAGCATGCATCTTCCTTCGTGCACGTCACTTTCCTCAATTAACCCTGTTGTCATGTTGCATCTTTCCACACTTCTTTGAACGATAATCGGCAGCACTATACTAGTCTACTGTGCTCCTCTAAGTTGCAGCTTAAGTTAGGCTCATCTGATCAAGGATGACTCTTGTACTATAAAATACAACTGCTAGGCTGTTAGACCCAAACAGCAATCCAATCGCTATCCAAAACTACACAAATCTTAAAGCACAATTGTCCCGGGGCACCCTAAGAACATAACGGCCCATATCATAGGACAATACATCACAATCATGAAACATACCGTTGCCATGAGTAACAATAGCATATTAGCATGAATCCGCCTTAGCTTTATCTTTCCAGGTATGTCCGTGAGAGGACAAATCATAGGCTTGAGAATTTTTAGGATCTAATTTGTACAATTTCAATCATAATCCCTACCACCAAACAAACCCAATTGACATACGAGAAATGCGAACTAGATATTTTTTGCTAGAGCATTTCCTTTTAGCAGGGGAAAATGTCACTATACTACTCCCTCTTCTACTTTACTAAAATACTATTGAACTATATCAATGACATATAGAACTTGGCCCCACATATCAACACATACTAGTAGTATTTTAGCAAGATACAAATCTTCATAATAGTATAAGGACAATTTCCACTTTCCTTTGTGATCTGGACCATGAGGTGATCATGGGATGGAACCTTCTATCCATGGCAGCCTCAGATCTTCAATGGCTCAAATTAATCTCCTTACCCTCCGATGCTCCATAAAGAATAAGAAGCGACAGGTGGAAGAAAAAGAGAGAAAAAGAAGATGAAAAGGACAGTGGGGAAGGAAGAAAGAGATGAGCCCCTCCCCTTTCGGCCTCGTGGCTTCACCTTTCCGTGCCACTTCGACCTCGCTTCGTACACGCGCCCCCCGCACGCTCAGGCATGCGATCGCCTCGATCACGTGGTGCCGTGCGCATGTGTGGCACAGCGAGTTGGCAACCGAACCTTCCCACCCCTTCCATGCATGATACCATCCATGATAGGAAGAGGTTTTGTAAGCTAGTATATATGTGTAGCGATCCTAATTATATATACGCTTCACAGCGCATGATACGTGTCTGCATCCCCAGGCATGTGAAGGGGGGTATGTTTGGTTATCAAGCTTAATCATTTAAGTGCGTTAGTTACAACTAGTGAGCCGTAGTAGGCAGGCAAAGCTAATGTGTCACAATAACAAAGAGGTAGGTCAAGCCGTCAGTCTCAGCTATCTCCTTGAAGAGAGAGAGAGAGAGAGGGGTCAGTTTCAGTTTGGTTTTGGTAGTAGGTGGTCATGGATGGTGGCCGAGTTGTTAACTACGGACGTCGTCGCTTAACAAACCCAGCACAGGACTCCCTCCATCCACTGATTAGCCGGGCGCGTATAGTAGTACCAGCTCGCTAATGGCTCAACGTCACATGAGAGAGAGCAGTGACCGTGCATGTGCTTAAGATTCCGGCCGGGTTTGTTAGACTAACCACGGGGCACGGGGACCCAGACGGCCCGTGCCCTCTTGGGGAGATTAGAAACGCTTTATTATCGTTGGTGAAGAGTTGACCTGGTTTGCAAGTGCTGCTGGTGTGTGTATATATGCAATCGAATTCTTTGAACTCCGAGTATCATTATATATATCTACGAGCTATTCGTATAGGTTTGTCTACTTTCCTTATGATAATATATAATTCCGATGTGTTTATAAATGATGAATTCATGATCAAAATCACAACGTTTTTTATATATGCCAAAAACAAGATGCAGTTGTGACCATTAGTTGATCGGGGTAATGAACTAATTAGTTTCATTAAGTTGTGATAGCCAAGCTTGAAGCTATCATACCAGTCGTCAGTCCGGAGTACGGATAACGTGAAACATAACCTCGCTGTCCGGTGGCAGTACAAAGAAAGGGAGTACACAGTGGCTCGCAATGCTTTCCTTTCAAGGGAAAGTACTCATTTGTCAAAGGCTTTTACGACGGCCCATCCAAATCCCTTCTTCTTCTTCTTATATATATCCTTTGTACATCGCATCCATCATTCATACTGAATTCGTAATGCATGCTGTTCGAACCGCAATACAAATCCATCTAAATGTACTTCTTTTTTCTCCCATTTACCCCCTTGCTGCAGAAGCGGACGAGGTTTGTGACGGTTCCGGACGAGATCATCGGATGACAAAATGGGAAAAGAAGTGTAATTTTTCTCTCTTTCTTTTTGGGTTTCTCTCTTTTGTCGATTGCTTCAGCAAGAGGAATTGCTGGGGTTTGGAACATGAGAAGCCGCTCGGATGCATATGGCTTCCTATCTCCCCAGCAATTCTCAAGTGATCTTAACCAGGCCGGTCATCTTCTCCCTCTCTGCTTCCATAAGTAAAGCTAGCAGTTGTAGTTTGATTAGGAACAAAAAAAGAACTAGAAAAGCTTACAATATTGTACTGTACCGGTGTGAGACATGGCATCTGCAGCCACCATGATCAGACGATCACTGTGAACCACTGAATCAGAGTGTATATGTATATGTATATATATAGTTACCAAGTACTTTTCTGCTAATCTCCCTTGATTCTTTTCGGTTTACCTCGCTCGTGCGATTTAGCTTATCCTACGCGTGCATCTTTCACACCGCCTTTAATTTGACCGGTGATTCGAGACGAGCTCCGATGGCGACGTCGGATCTGCTTTTGGCTGCGGCGAGGGATCGAGCAGATGTGCGCTGCTGCGGCGACGCCCGGCGTCGCGACTCGCGCGTGCGTGTGAAAGGGTAATACTTTGTGGTGGCGCATGTGGGCACTGCGCACGTACGGCCCCAAGGTCGGTGATTTAGAATCAAATTTTATAGAATTCGGTTTTATAAAAGATTCTCTTCTATAATGATATATGTTTATTTTTTCTCCCTACTCTCCAGACTAATTATTAAATTATGAGATAAATAATATAAATAAAATCTTATAAAAATTTTTCTAGACAAAGACATAGAATTTAGTTATCGAAACATCGCTCCTGTTTACCCGTCAACGTTTTCCGTTGCTGCCTCTGCTTTTGATCCTAATCTCTTAGGCCCTGTTTGTTTCAGCTTCGAATTCTAGCTTTCAGCTTTTATAATCCGAAGCTGAAACAAACAGGCAGCTTTTGGTTATAGCTTTTTAAAATCTGCTGGTTGGATTGTGAGAATCTGAGAAGCTGGTTTTCCTCAGCTTTTGATAGATTGTGAAAGTCCATTTTACTAAACTGTCCATTAAATTTTTTTAGAATCTACAGTCTAAAAGCTTTTCACAATCCAACTTTTCACAATCCAGCTTTTATAAGCTGCTTTTCAGAATCCCTAGCTGAAACAAACAGGCCCTTAGGACAACTGCTGCTGCATCAAAGTCGGCAGCAGGCGGCGGCTCAAGAAATTTCGGACGAGCTCAGCTAATGATTAATCAGGGGTGCATACTCGGTGCCAACACCTCGGATATTGAAAACGTTGCAAATTAATCGAAAAGCGTACCTAGAAGCTTTTAAAAAAATTGGAACTTTGCACAACTCTAGGTGATTGTATGTCGCACACTTATGCGAAATCTCAAGTTCAAACTCTGTCACATTTAAAAGATAATAAAAATGACAATTTTTAAGGGTAATAGCACTAATTGTCCTGCAATGCTATTGCCCCTGAAATTTGTCTTTTTTATAGCTTTTAAATGTTACCGAGTTTGAACTTGAGATTTTGCAGGAATATAGTAAATGACCTCACCTAGAGCTTTGCAAAGTTTCAAAATTTTTAAATTGTTCTATGCATGCTTTTTGATGAATTTGCACCATCTATTATATTACTAATTGACGAACAAAGAATACAAATGACTACGTTAATCAAAGAAAAAAGAAGCAAAATATTCATATACATGTTTATAAATTACCAACAACTACCATTAAAAAAACCCAAAATACCTCTGCATACCTGCATCTATATTACCCACTCATATCATTAGAAAAAAAAAAGCAAAATACCCCTGTACCTACTCCTATATTACCCATCTATGTCATTATAAAAAAATTAAGCCAAATGTCAGTAAAAAATGATAGCATAATTTGATTAATGCATAAGTTTATTGTACCCTACACGCATTTAAGAATTCAAAGTTGCAATTCTTTAGTGTAAAATATAATAGAAAATAAATAAAAAATAGAAATATAGCTCAACACAAGAGGTGTAAAAAGAAAGAAAAAAGATAAGACTTTATACTTAGAGGATGACCGATCCATCTAAATCAAGGAAGAAACAAACATCCGTTCAAAAAAAAAGAAACAATGTAATATATTCTCTCTCACTCCCAGACGACAGACAACATAGATGTAGGGCCAACAATGGGGCGGGCTCGATTGGTCCCCATGGGTTTTACACCCGATGGGTAGGGGCAGGGTTGAGTTTTCGCCTGTGAGGGGTCGCGAATCACGTCGGGGCGGGACCAATTTTCGCCCGCTGGCCCCTAGCGGCCGCCTCGCTCCCGCCCTCCTCCCGACCGCCACCGTCGCCCGCCCGCAACCGATCGAATCCACCTTGTCATCCATGGAGGTGATATGGAGTTTCACCTCTTGAGTATTGGATTCCAGTCTACCCAGATGATTTTTTGTTTCCTGCACTTCGAGCTTGAGTTTTTCTACCGCCGCCAATGCCGCCTCACCTGCAGGATCCGGATTTTCCATAGCAGATCTGAATCCTGACTTCCGTCGTCGCCACTACGAAAAAGTTTCTCCAGCGCACCGGGATTTCACACCAGAACAAAGCCTGGAAACTGATTGCTGGAAAAAAAATTCACCAAAATTTCGATCCGAGGAACAAAGGCTCTGATTACCAATTGTCAGATCCCAGAATGAAATCGAACAGAGGGAACATCAAAACGATGAAGAGCTCAACAAGAACAATTGAGTTGGATCCAGAAGCTACTTTTACTTAGGCTAAACTAGAGCAACTTCTTTTCACACCCCATCTCACCTGCTCCCTCTGCCTAAATATCCAAAATAACTGTTTAAAAGTTACAGGCAAAAAGCTTTAGCGTTATGCTGAAACGGTAGAGAAGTAGAGAACAGTAAAGAAAAATAGTATATTCCAGGATGCTTTCCAGCCATCGGATGAGTTGAAACAATATCTTCTGAAGTGGACCGTTGGATCTTCAGTGTCGCGTCTCTGTCTTGCTCTTCTCTGCAACCGTTGCCTTCAGCTTCTTCAGTTCATCAGGTTCTGATAGCTGCAGTGCCTGACAGCTTGCCCCGCCTTCGCCCGCGCGCGGTGCGCTCTCCTCGAACCAGCGGCATGAAGAAGCCCCGCCGCTACAGGCCTGGGACGGTGGCGCTGCACGAGATTCGCAAATACCAGAGGAGCACTGAATCTGCATCCACACCTGTGTCCATCATCGTAGTCGTATCCTCGGCTGCGTCCACCTCGAACTCAATCGGGGCCACCTCTTCTGCTGCGACCACGCCTGGACCATGCGGCGCTGCCTCTTCCACTGCGTCCGCGCTGAGCCTTTGCTCTTGAGCAGCTACGGGATTCCGCGTGGGCTCGTTGGTGTCCGGGTCCTCCGCTACCGCGGCCACCCTCCTCCTCAAGCCGACGTCCGCCACCTGTTCGATGGAATGCCTCAACCCCTTCTCCAAGCGCCCGTGCGTGCTGGTAACTTTGGGCCTCATTGACGAACACTCGGAGTCGCCATCCACGCAACACCAATCTGGCTGCACCGCCCAGATGCGCTTCTTCATCCGCGTCGCCCACGACAACTCCTTCCAGACCCTCGTCCCCACGCGTCGTTGCCGTCTCACTAACCCGAAGGTGCTTGCTACTGCGGCCACCACCTATGCTCAGCTAGTGCTGGTCGGAGTTCTCGCTGATCCCCGGAACAAGGAGCGTCGTACACTGCCCAAGTCCATTGTGACCGTGCTCACTACCACCACCGATGGCGCAGGAGAGCACGTCACAAACACCGACACCATCCGGAGCATCATCGCCAACCTGTAGTTCTCTGCCGTGTAGAAGACAGTGGACGAAGTGGTCCGTTTCTGCTGCACCTACCTGCTGCTGTTATCACCTTGGTCGCTGCCAAACATTGGAAACAACCTTGTGATATGGAAGTTAGGGTCATCCATGGCCATCTTCGTGCTCGTCTTCACCAGCGCCAGTTCTGCCCCGTCAACCCGCGACAAGTTCGTGTGGCCTGCCATTTTCACCAGCAATGCACACATGATGTTTGAGGGGTGCCTGGAATTGCAACAACTATGGCCACCAGCAGCTCAAGTAGAGGTCCTCGGCAGTGAAGCGGAGTGGCCCATGACATGCCCCCAAACAATGGGATGTAGTAAGGGATGGAATGGAGCTGATGCCACCATGGTCACCGCCTGTGCAATTGGAGATCAAGCACTTGGAGCAGTGCATGCAAACACTCTACAGAAAGGCATCTGAGGCAGCAGCAACCATGGCAGTAGCATCTATGGTGTTCAAGTTCAGTGATACTCCATATGCTGATGTGCTTCTCCAACAGACCCAGAACTTATATGAACAATTCAGTGGGATATTCTCTGAGAGATTAGATGAGCAGCCTTAGCATCTGTGGAGCAGATTCAAGTTGGAAAAGATGTTCCAGATTCCATTGGCTTTGTCTGTACACTTGTATATTCCTGGTATTATTGCAGCAGAATCATGGTGGTATAACTATCAACAGTGGAGTTCTGAAAAGGGGTGTTGTTCCAGTCATGGTGGGCAATGAATCTTTGCAAGTGTTGTTTTCAGGTGAGCTAATTCGTGAAGGCCTCCTGTAGTGGGATATAGGGACAATCAGAGATTGCTAGGGAGAAGATACAATCCATGTATGGGATATGAGTCTGATGGTGGTGCCACTATTACATTGGCCTCAAAATTGTAGTGACAGTGCATTATTACTCTTGCCTCCTTGGCCACCACACAAGGTAAAGAAGTGATAAGTTGGGCAACTCTATTGTTGGCATTGTTGAGGAGCTTTGCAAGTCTCTGAAACCATATGAGCAGTGGGTGACTCCATGTAATGGTGTTCTCATTCTGTATGCATCTATGCTTCAGCTAGTCCAACCGATGGATGATTGTCATTGCAGAGATTGTGCAAGTTTGAATACTAAAGGCAAATAAGCCATGATGAAGGTTTGGATCAGGGTTCCAATTTGAGAAACACCACTGCAAGGAGTACAGTCTGCCCTCTTGTGGTTCAAGGGTGTTGAGGATGCTGCTGATGGCTAGAATGATCATGAAGATGTCCAACATCCACATGTTGTTCATACTTTTCAGCATCCTGGTCTAATGTGCTGGAACACTCTTGTTGCAAATCTGGTTCGAGTGGAGCGGAAAGAGCAACTACAATTTCTTGTCATTCATCTTGGAGTGCATGTTCAGACAGCTATGGCAATTGCATTGGCTATTGGATTTTGATGGTTCTACTGCATGGTATGGCAATTGCATTTGAGTGATGCTTGGGATTCACACTCAGTAGAAGATTCAAGGAAGAAGGATTGCATGCTCATGATCTTGCATGGTGCACTCAAGTACATGCTGTTGATCTTGCATGGTGCACTTCAGTACAGACACATCAGGATGTTCTCAAGCTAGGCAACGACATGAGCTCAAGAATTATCGGTTCATGGCATCGGCTTGAGGGCAAGCCGTGTCTCTAGGTGGGGAGAATGTCATGGACTTGGGCTCGGACCGGATGGTGGGTTGGACAGCAATGGGCTGGCGCGGCCCACTCGGCTGAGAGCCGTATATGAAGCCAATGCTCCAGCGGACAGGGACATGGAAGAACAAATGGAATAGCTCTCTTCCTCCTCCGGTCTTCTTCTTCCCCAGTCCTGAACTCTTCTCTGATCCCCACTTCCTGCTGCTCTTCCCTTCCCAGTCTCCTAAACTCTTCTCTACTTCTTCTTCCCAGTCTCCTGCTCTTCCCTTCCCAGTCTAGCTGCTCTTCCCAGTCTACACTTCCTCTCTCTCTCAGTTGTACCAAACTGTGTATTGTCACTTGGTGATTGTGAGCTCCTGATTTGGTTGATTGGTGTGCTTGAGTGCGTGATTAAGTGATCGATAGATCAAGGTACGTGACAGATGGCCAGCCATGGGCCCATGGAGCAAATGGTGCGACGACTTCACAGATGATCAGCGCAGGGCGATGCTTGTGTCTTCCGAGTCGAATGAACAAACATAACTCAGTTGGCACAGCTGCAGCTGGCCCGATAAAAACGAAAGGAATCGGGGCCAGCCCAAAAAGAAACTGTTAGAACAGCTAGTACACTGAGGCCCGTCATGTATTTGGGCTCGACCGGCAAATGTTTGGCCCATCCAAAAAGTAAGAATCGCGAGCTGTGCACCATAGCCTGCCGGCCTAGCTGCAGCCAGCCAGCCAGCCAGCCGGTACTACGGTAGTGTGCCACATTGTCGCACGCATGATTCACGGTGTGTCGTTTGAACATTCCAACTTCGAACAGTCCATCCTTCATGCGTGCAATGTGATGTAGAGTATTACTGCCCCTTCTTAGTTCCTATAGCCTATTTGATAGAGTTCTTTTTTATTTAAATTTTTTTAGAGAGTAATTTTTTTGGAAGAAGTGATTTTATGGTTAAAAGTGATTCTCTAGAATAAACTATACGAAGGAAGTAATTCTGTACGAAAAATGAATCATGGTAAACTGTTTTTTTCAACTCCCCACTTCTAGTTTATTTTAGATAATCACTCCCACATATTCCACTTAGAAAGCTAAAGCTGAAAGCTATTGTTTAACAGAGCTTCTTCTGATTCCAGTCGAAAAGTACTTTGAGAGCTCTGATAAATAAACCCTTACTATCACTTTCACGTTTCTTGCCCAATCAAATGCATGAGATTGAGGGCTTCTAACGATTAATCCAGCTACGTGCTAGAAAAGCTCACACCCTTTGTTATTTTTATTTTTTAAAATTGTGCCAGGAGCACTGGTTGATCATGTAACAATGAGACGGGCCATTCGAGCCTAGGCTGGTGGAGTGCTCGACGGCTCCCACTCCCAACCGAGCAGTTGCTCGGTTCCCCGGTGCACCCTCTGTTTATTAGGAGCCAGTGTCTTGGTCGTTAAGGAACTTAAGCACAACAACCATGGACCAAAGAAGCTCTCAAAGCATGGCTAAGTGTGATAGCACAATCACGGAAAGGGGGCAAAATGGTTGAATCGCGACCACTTTTGCCGTTGTGCAGCATGATTGGCGGCCCCTTTCAATCGTATGTGGGGATAGCTTTTGTTGGGGATTCATGAATCATCGCAACTGTGATAAAGAAAGATTCTTTTGACCACCACTCGCGGTGGCTCACGATCGACTTGTTGCATTCCTGCTGTCAGGAGTAGGCTCTCCGAAAGCGATGAGTAATCACTGTTGAAAAGTAAGCCACAATCTTTTCTTCTCCATGGCGATGGCTTTGATCTAGGTGGCCCCTTCTCCAATCCTGCAACTGCTGAGTATGACCTGGAAGCTGTAACTGATTTTCACCATCGTCCAAGATAGAAGATACAGTTGGTATCCTCAAGCACCGTTGATCCCCGATGCCCACACGTCATCGCCTGATGTCAGTCGTAACATGGAGCAGTGGGATTATGCCAAGAGCTAAGCTGACATGGTGTTGATGTGCTCGTGAGTCATGTCCCACCCTCCCCTCGTAGCCATAGATAGGTCTGCCGGCCCTACTGAAAATGAAGCGATCTCCTCTCTCCTCCTACTTGCAGTTCACAACTCATAACCTTTTGCTGCCACATGTATGTCCCTGAAATCTCCTTCCTGTTCCGGCCACAGGCAGGGATGGCTCTAGCCCCAAAATTAAACAAGGGTATACTAATGACTGGGTCTTTACAACTTAAAAAAAGTTTAAATCCATTTAAAATTGACTAAAAACAAGAATTTGAGTGGGGGCCCGTGCCCTTATGCTGGAACCGCCCATGGCCACAAGTATCTTTTTCATTTTAGGAGCCAAAAATTGTTGCTAGCACCTACTCCTGCGTACAATCGCGCTATCTTTTAGTGGTGCAAGATGCGCACAAGATGCTGAAACTGGGATTGAGTGGCTGGGCACTTCAGTACGTACGTGGATACCTGCAGTGGCAAAGGATTCAGAGAAAATGACATTGCGCGCGAGGTGATTAATTTGTCCATGGCGTACTCATGAGTAGATGAGTATCAGGGAAAAATTTTAATCCCATGATGGACAGATGGAGCATGAGATGCACGAAGGGCGTTGAGTTGAGACAGGAAATGGAGAGATTAAGGGTGGCAATGGATCCGTGTAAAGATGTCTAAATGGGCCAATCGGGCCGATCCGGCACGGGCTCAACTCGGTATGACACGAAATCGGCACGGCCCGATTGGCACATTTACTGTTACGGACCGTGCCGTGTCGGCCCGCGTGCCGAGCCATCGGCCCACGGCAACTGTCACCGTGCCGTGCCGGGTCGGCCCACGGCACGGTCGGCACGATGGGCCCGGCCGGCACGATGGGCCCGTTCGGCACGGTGGAGGCACGGCAGGTCCGTTTGGCACGACGGGCCCGACCGGCACGGTGGAGGCACGACGGGCCAGGTCGGCACGGGAAGGCACGACGGGCCCGGCCGGCACGGTGGAGGCACGTTGGGCCCGTCAGCACTAAAAAAATAGGAAAAAATCAAAAATAATAGCTAAAAAAATCCAAAAAAATAATAAAAAAATATAGAAAATAAATACATAACATCTTTATTGATTGGTTGCCTCGTTAAAAACCTTTCTACTGGAAGAAAAAAAGAGTACAACCTATGATTATGCTCCGAAAATTACATAGTTTCATTAGAAACCCCAGAATTTTGCTTGCAATTTTTAATATGCTTCCTCAAGTGTTCCGTTCTATTTGGAGATCTGGCACCTATTTCTATGCTATATATATTACACTTAGCAAATCTTACTTGTTCCCCGTTAATTTCTCTGAAGACCTTTTCAAAATGTTGCCACACCCATGACCATGCACGCGAGTTCTCGGCGTCTTGATCCATGAATTGAAATATGGAATTGGTTTCTTGATGTGAAGTGACTACTGGCTACTTGGCTAGCAAATAGGAAAAGAGAGATGGGTGGGCAGGGTGGGCAATGAGAATACATGGAGTTTGAGATGGAGTAGATGGTATTTATAGGCCACGATGAGAGGAGAGGTAGGTGGGGGTGGGGCCGCGGGGGGTATTTTAAAAAAATAAACAAAAAATATGAATAAAAAAAACTTAGAAATAATAGGGGCACATGATTAATTTTAAAAATGAGCTTTATTGATAGGTTGCCTCATTAAAAACCTTTCTAGCAAAGGAAAAAAGAGTATAACCTAGCTTAGAAAATTTGAAATTACACGTTCTCATCAGCATCTAGATACAAATTTTGGAATGATTCTTCAAGCTCAGTATTTTCTGTAGTGTGTTGCATTCGTGCTTCAGCTTATTCCCAATCCTTTACTATGGTGAGTATTTCAACCATCTCACTTAACAGATTTGTTCTTCTCTCTTCGATTATCCTTCCTGTAAGACTGAAGGCAGCCTCAGAATAAATTGTAGATACAGGAACTGTTAACAAATCTCGCGCTAACAGTGAAAGCACTGGATAATTCGTCTTGTGCTCATGCCACCATTGTAGTATGTTGAAGTTTTCTTGTTCGTGGCTGATAACGTCACTGTCGATGAAGGTAGTTAGCTCCCCTCCGGATGTTGGAATTCCGGTGCCCGTAGACGATCGTGACGAAGAGTTTGAACTTCTTGATGAAGAACCTGCACCAAATATTTTCCCCCACATTGTCGTCTTCTTACTTGTTGTGGGTGCTAGTGGAGGTCGTTGCAGGCGAACTCCGCCATACTTTGTTTCATATTTACTATAAACTTCGAATAACTTAGAACGAACATTAGTATAATAATTAGAATAATCATGGCCAAGAGCATCACCTAGAATTGCGAGAACTCTACAGAAAGCTGTAATTTTAGCTCTAGGATCTAAAATAAAGGCAAAGACGTATAACAAAGGAATTTCTTTCCAATACTTTAAGAATTTAGATTTCATAGGAACTACACAATCTCTTAGAAGATTGTCATTTTCATAGTTGTTTAAATGAGTAGCAATTTCAACAATATTATGCACTACTAAACAAGATGTTGGATAATAAACTCCTGATAAACTCACAGTTGAATCATAAAAAAATTCAAGAAAATCCAGTATCCTTTCAGCAACATACCAATGCGCTTCCGTGAGTAAAGTTTGACCCCCATGCTGATGGTAATGTGTATGAATAAACACATCAAATGTGCTCTTATATGGTATAATATTTTTAAGCATCAAGAAAGTAGAGTTCCATCTCACTGGCATGTCCAGAGCAAACTTACGTGGACGCACACCCATTGCAACACAATACTGTTTATATGCTGCAATTCGTTGGTTAGAGGAGTTCACAAAAGATATTGCAGTACGAAAATCTTCTAAGTATCACGACAACCTCTTCAAACCGGATTTTACTATAAGATTGATAATATGACAAGCACAACGTTGATGTAACAAGAAAGATTCAGCATAAGTACTAAACAACGGAGTAAGAATATCCATTGCTCTAGAATTTGCACCGGCATTATCTAAAGTGATAGAAAATATTTTATTCGTGAGGCCAAAGTCTGCAACTACTTGAGATATTTTTTCAGCAATATTTTCACCGGTATGCAAGTTGTCAATCAAACGAAAACATATTATTCTCTTTTCTAATTCCCAATCATTATTAACAAAATGAGCAACCACACTAAGATAATCCTCTCTGGCCCTACCTGCCCATATGTCCGAGGTCAAAGCAACTGAAAATGTACATGTTTGCAACATTTCTTTAAGCTTGCTACGACACGCATTGTAGTATTTTACCATATCCCTACTAGTTGTCTGTCTAGAAACATGCGTGAACCTAGGATTATGAGCTTGCTTAATGTAATCTTCAAATGCAGCAGACTCACCGATATTGAGTGGTAGATCCGCTCTTGCAATGAAGCGACATAGCTCTTTTTGAGCATTGGCAGAGTCGTACTCCCAATGATGAACAGAGCCGTCGGGGTTGTATTGCAACACCGTCTGCTTCATGGCTGCTCCACTCTTTCGCTTGCAACTTATGGCGTGCCTCTTCAAGTGCCCCGTTCCACCCGAGGGCTTTGCAGATAATTCATTTTTACAAATATAACACCTAGCATACCTGACACTTACCCCATCTTTCTCTTTGTAGATCCTTGCAAAGTCTTACCAAACTTCGGAAGTACCGGCTCTTGATCTTTTAGACCCGCTGCTTGCTAATGTGTGCGCACTTGTAGAGCCTGACGATGGAACTGTTGCTGCATCACCTGGATCTGGATGTGAACCAATCGGAGGTTCACCGTCGGGTCCATCATCACCTGCAGCACTGGTATCAAAGGGTACGTAGTCCCCTGTGAGTCCTTGGAGAAAAAAATCATGATCTATGGATGTATCATGATCACCGGCATCCATGATCAATGTCGAATGACACTACAAAAATTGCAAATATTCAGAGTTAGAAATAATCAAGTAATAAAACTAATAATAAAATAAGACTCAACAACGATGCAAAAAAATCACCAAGATTTCTTCAACTTCAAGATAGCAAGTCAGCAGGATGACGATTTTGCAATTGCTCGGATTTTTTTGCAACAATTCAAACTAATTTTGCCAAATTATCGCTAATTCTCAGGAAATTTGAGACAAGAATGAGAGGAGGAAACAAGAGAGAAAATGATGTTGCTGGTGTGGAATGGAAGGGCAAGGTGCTCCTCTATTTATAGGTGAAAAATGGTGATTTTTGCAATTTTTTTCGAATTTTTTGGAGCTCAAACGGTCACAAAACGGCTATAAAATTCAAAAATATCGGGTTAACGGGTTAAACGGGCTGTTCCTGGCCCGTTTAACCCGTTAACTCGTGTGCCCTCGCGTGCCCCCGCCGGCCCATCGTGCCCCCACGTGCCGGCCGGGCCGTGCCCCCCGCGGTGGGCTGTGCCGTGCCTGCCCGGCCGTGCCGTGGGCCGCCGCGTGCCGAGCCGGCACGGTGGGCCGTGCCGTGATGGGCCGCCGCGTTCTCGGGCCGTGCCGTGCCGGCCCAGCCCGGCCGTGCCTCCTGGGCCACTCGTGCCTGAGCCGAGTCGTGCCGTGCCGGCCCGCTGTGCCGCGAGCTCGGCCCAGGCACGGCCCGTGGCCTCGTGCCGTGCCGGCCCAGCCCATCTCGGCTCGGGTCGGGCTGTGCCTGGGCCGTGCCTACAGTTCCGTGCCTCGGGCCGGCCCAGTAAGCATGGCCCATTTGGACATCTTTAGGTCCGCCCTCGTCAGGTTTGACCAGAAAAGACTTGACTCGAAACCCGATTTTTCAAATCTAACCTGGCCCTGAAATGGATATTGGGTCAAAAACAAGCTCCGGCTCCGACCCTGGCCTCGTCGGGGATCCAAGCGCGGGCGAGGCGCCTACCGTAGAGACGCGGAGCAGTGCGTGCACGGGCGAGGCAATGCGGCGGTGGAGGGCGCAAGCGAGGCAGTGTTGCGGCAAAGGGCAGGCTAGGGAGGCGGCGCGGCGATGGAGGGCGCGTGGCCATGCGGGCGAGGCAGAGCGAACGTAGAAACAATGGGTGGCCGAGTGGGTGCAGCAAGGCGAGCGTGCGAGGGCGTCTCCATCTGAGTGGATGACGGCCAGCCGGTTTGACCGGAAGTGACCGACGGTGATCGTGATGTTAGATGGCTTGGGGAAGGCTTGTGGGGACCGGATCTACAGCGAGGTCAAGGAGGTGGCTTCCAAAGCTGAGGAAGAAAGGACTGAGGATGTCGATTCGGCTAGGGAAACCATGGATCGATGTGAATATGAGTTGAAGGAGACCCTAAGACCCTTTTTCGAGCTGCTCATGACTTGGCCCCCGCAGATCCATGCTCGTGGCCGGCGAATTTGGGGTAGTGGCGTTGCTGGTGCTTGGTGCGGCACTCTGTTCTATGTGGCTCGGTAGAGGGAGGGGTGAGCGGGTGGGGAAGATAAAGGTAGGAGGGAGCAAGGGGAGTGGGCGGGCGGCGTGTGCGCGATGAGGGCAACCGCCGGCTGGGTAGGTGGGTAGCCGCAACGCCTGTGCAACGGTGTCATTGCGTAGGACCGTCGGTGCGTGCACATGCACGTGCTACTTGACGCCTGGGTCATCGGTGTCAGCTCTTGGCTGGGTCACCTAGGCGCCTAGGCTGTCGGGTTTTCGGGTCCCACAGGGCACCTGCGGGGGCAAATACTATTGGGAAACGAGTTGGCTACTCTAGCCTGAAAACAAAAATTTTCTACCGTTGTCGGTGTATTCAGAACCAGGGGTCCCTAAGTCCCGAGACCAGGCCGGCCATCCACCACATGTCACCACCCTGCAAGGTAAGAAGAAGCTAAGTCCCGGGAGAAGGTGCTCGGGGCCGCCGCCTCTGGTTCCCGAGCACCCTAGTTCCCCGATGATCCGCAGAGCCCAAATACCAAGAAGGAAGTGCTCGGGAGAGAGTACTCGGGGCTGCACGTGGCAGCCCCCGAGGACTCGGTGCCCCGAAGGTCCCACCGAAGTGCTCGGGAGAGAGTACTCGGGGCTGCACGTGGCAGTCCCCGAGGACTCGGTGCCCCGAAGGTCCCACCGAAGTGCTCGGGAGAGAGTACTCGGGGCTGCACGTGGCAGCCCCCGAGGACTCGGTGCCCCGAAGGTCCCACCGAAGTGCTCGGGAGAGAGTACTCGGGGCTGCACGTGGCAGCCCCCGAGGACTCGGTGCCCCGAAGGTCCCACCGAAGTGCTCGGGAGAGAGTACTCGGGGCTGCACGTGGCAGCCCCCGAGGACTCGGTGCCCCGAAGGTCCCACCGAAGTGCTCGGGAGAGAGTACTCGGGGCTGCACGTGGCAGCCCCCGAGGACTCGGTGCCCCGAAGGTCCCACCAAAGTGCTCGGGAGAGAGTGCTCGGGGCTGCACGTGGCAGCCCCCGAGGACTCGGTGCCCCGAAGGTCCCACCGAAGTGCTCGGGAGAGAGTGCTCGGGGCTGCACGTGGCAGCCCCCGAGGACTCGGTTCCCCGAAGGTCTCACTCAAGTACTCGGGGGAGAGTGCTCGGGGCTGCACGTGGCAGCCCCCGAGGACTCGGTTCCCCGAAGGTTCGCGCAAGATCATTCGACGACCCGAAGGGTCCCGTCGTCAGGGTGTCATCCAGTCAAAGGCCCAATGCCGCATTTAATAGGCACGCGCGGCCTGACATCCTGACATCCTGACATTCTCAGCTGCCCACGCCCCAGTGTCAGACCCTGCCATGCACTGACAAGGGGGCGTGGGTCCATTAAATGCATGGATCCCGTCCCGTTTCATCCGGGTGCCTCGGGATAACGTTGCCAAGATCGAAGTGCTCCGTCTGCCACCCTGCCATGGTGGAAGAACAAGACAGGATGGGCGCCCCGGACACATCTGAGGCTGCCCGGCGGGCCCCCTTTATGGCGCCCGAGGGCTTCCACAGTGGCGGGTGGTCGGATGCGCGCCGCATTTCTCCACCGCCCCTGTCACTTCGTCGAGATGAAATGATTACGCCTTTCTCCGTGGCACCTTGGCATTCGCATCCCCTCTTTCCCATTCAGGATATGTTGAGGTCGGCGCGCCTATAAAAGGAAAGGATGGAGAACACTAAAAAAGAGAGGACCCCCCGACGAACAAGACCGAAGGAACCGAAAGTGTGTGAAGAAGAGGACGCAGACGCTCGAACCAGCTCAAGCCAAGCTAGAACACGAGAGCCTCAAGCTCTTTGTAAACAGCTCTCCCCTTAGAACCAGATACATCCTTGAAGAATTCCCTTCAAGGATAAATATAGCGCTCACACAGGAGTAGGGTGTTACGCCTCCGTGCGGCCCGAACCTGTCTAAACCCCGGTGCACTCATCTTTTCCTCGCATTAGGGCAATCATCTCCCGCCAGCCGTCGCATTTGTTTCCGTTCCCGCTTATTTCCCAAACAAGCTTTTCCAGGATCATCCCCCCGGCCGAATCTCTAAAAAGGGGTCTCTCGGGATCCCTGCGACAGGAGTTCACCCTCCGACAACCGTATTCACCTAGGAAACCATGTAAGTAGGAGATTATAGATCGTTACCACTTGACACGTAGTGCAGTGAAAGAAGAGTTGGGGTAGACTGATTCAACATTGTGCGTGCAAACTCCTCAAGCAGCTTCTCAATCAGATCTGTGACCAACCTTGTGCAGGTGGTCACGCTCCTTGACTAGCTCTGAGCAGGTGGTCGTTCTTTTCGATTAGGTCCTCGACCAGTCCTAACCATGGACACCACGTCCTCAACCAGCTTCACGACCACGTAGAGGAAGTAGTCGATCATGTCGACCACCTCATCGACCATGAACAGAAACCCTCGACCACATCCTCGATCGCGATGAGGAAGTAGTCGAACCCATCCTATTGTCCTTGTCACTGATTAGCACCGTAGCAATCGCAGCAATGCCTCCACGGTATCCACACGTACATGGATGGAACTCCGTACGCTTGTGTGCTAGCACCGCGTGCCCGACTAGGGTTTCGTAGAGAGTTCGGGAAGAGGTGGCGACCGAGGTTTTGGTGGCGAAATCAACTCTTATGCCCACGACCCCTGCCTTCTCTTATATAGAGTACGCTAATGGGCTTTTAATCTCAATAAAGCCCACATGACTCTAAACCCTAATGGACATTCAATCATATTAAATCTCATTCGCAGATCCAATCTGCATACACGATCGCCTCTAAGGCATATCACCAACAATCTCTCACATGCACTAGAGTTGATTCATGCAAGTTTTAAATTACATCCCTTTAAGTGTGTGACCAATTAGGTTCAGGTGTAAACGGCCACTACCCGGAAATGCTTTCCGAATTGCAAGTCAATAGTGGTACCTAGCAGTACATATTGACTCCAAAGCACATATAAAGATCATATCTGCTGAACCTAGATATACACATGCACCAATCCCTTTACCACATGATACCAGTCAAGCTCAAGGTGAGATTCGTGCCATCCTTGTGATAGCTCGACCATTCACTCGATCAAGTACTAGAGTCATCATGATTAACTCTTTAATCATATTGGCATGGCCATGCACTTTCTCAATCCAACTACCTCGAGGGGTCTAGAGATATCTCTCCTGTTATCTAGGAGGGGCAAATTCCATCTTGATCGCTCACATGCCACGACATGTTTTATGACATACCCGAAAGTAACATTTATAATTATCCAGTTATGGAGTAGCATTTGGAAGCCACTAAGTGTGTTACTACACATTCTGGAATCAATGACGATCTCAGGTCAAAGGATTTTGCAGATACACCATTCAAGACCATAACTGATGGCACTTCATATAACTAACCCAATAGTGTCTCGAGGTGGGTCTGTCCAACACCATGTTCGCTAACATATGCCCACATTATTGATTTGATATCTCCATATCTATGATCCATAAAACATGATCATCAATCAATACATGTGCCGGTTTATGAATCATCATTGTTCCACATGATGATATGAAACTAGGAACCATTTTAGAATGACATCAAACAATGAGTCTCATGAGCAAGTCACATACTTGCTGATCAATGTCTATAATAATTATTCAAAGAACAGAGTAACAAATTACTCGAGACAACACAAACATAGAAGTGATACAATCATCCTCATGATCGCCTTTACGACATATCACCAAAACTTTTCTACTTGCACTAGAGCCAGCCACACAGGTATCCAATAACTATTGCTTGACAGTGCACCTTCTTTCAGGCTATAGGATAAGACAAGCTAACACATCCAATCTGATAGGTATCCAATACCAGTTGTATATGTTTAAATCACTTCTCCATTCAATTCAAATGATGTATCCATGCCAAAGTACATGCTCAAAATTATGATGGTACCAATGCACCCAATGCTTGGGCAATAGGTCAACTATCGACAATAGAGATCTATTGGACTGAACACTATGCAAATCACACATAACTCACAAACTAATCTTATGATCCAAACAATTTCAAATGCGACTTCAAAAGCGGTGGTGTACTTAGCAATAGTTGTAGAGTAGGCAATGGTTCTTGCATGGAACATTTCTAGCTTACCGTTCCATCATTTACATAAAACCAGATTCCACACCATGATTCCTTTGTTAGTTTGGAATCTAGCATCGATGTAACCATTTACAACGACCTTTTCTTTCCTCCAAAAACCATAGTCACATCCTCGTTCTTATCCAATATTAGAGGATAATTTTTCATGATGACTATCAACAAGACTTGTGATTGATATTAAGATGTCCCTACTCATCAAGTGTCACAACATGCTGAGTCTCGCAAAGATTGACACTACATGGCATTGGCAAGAAACCTTACTTGGAATCCTGCATATTGAACTATTTCAATACATTTTCAATGTGCGTTCTTCAGCTTAATCTCATTAGCCATTTCTAGGCATTTTATTTAGGATATCATGCTCATGAGGTGTCATCCCACACTGATTCTCGCAAGTGTCAACACTTGGCTTCCTTTTATCTATCTCTATAGGCATTCATTCCCTATTTATATTGTTATATTGTCTTTTCCACAACTTCATCTTGAAACCATTTCAACTTAATGCATTTGATTGTCATCCTGATCAATAATATGACATACATATTTATGAGATTAGAAACACAAATGTGCTCCCATTAGCCTTGTTGTAAACACAAGGTTCTTACTCACTCTTGATGGAGTCAAACTCCTTTGACCACCTCATCAAAGTGATAATTCCAACTTTGGTATACTTGCCTCAATCCCACTTCAATTCAATGATAGACTTCATCGATACCGATACCAAACCTAGCATGAGAGAGATCGATCACAGGAATGTGGTGAACCATACCGACTATCAAAGCTTGCATAGCTTCCTAGCATATTTTAGGATCATCAAAACCATTATGTTGTATCACATACATGCCTTAACTTCCATTTCCATAAAGAAAAACCATTTTGACGTCCATTTTCCATATCACAATATGCAGCAATCACTAGGATGATCCCGATATACTTTTAGTATTGTGACGGGTAATATGTTTCATCATGATCAACGCTTTTGAATTACCATGAAACTTCTCACCACCAATCGTGCTATACAGATGCGAACATTTCCATCACTGTCTACCCATTTCCCTTCAAACACATTACACTCAATAGTTTTTTTACACCATTCATGGATCGACCAAGTTCCAAACTTGGTTTTCTCGCATGAATTCTAATTCAGATCTCAAGCCATCTCTCAAAGTCTGGTCCCACCATTGCTTTCGTATAGTACTTGGGCTCATTATTGTCCAATAATAATATATCGTGTTGAACATAAACCTCTCAGGTGCACGACTGACCCTTTCGATGTGGGGCTGGTGTCTCTACAATATGTTCTGTAATATCCAGTTGTGATTCAGTAGGAGCTAAAATATTTTCTGATGGTTCCCAAATCTCTTCGAGTTGCACTGTGCTCTCACTAATTTCTTTGAAAGAAACTCTTTCTCCATAAAAACAGCATTCTGGGTGATAAACACTTTGCCTTCTTTCCATTTATAGAAATAATATCCTTTGGCTTCCCTTGGATACCCCACAAAGAAGCACTTATCTGATTTGGGAGTGAGCTTATCAGACGTCAAATATTTTGCATAGGCTAAACCCCAGATCTTAAGGAAAGACAACACATGACACTTCCTGACCTATATCTCATATGGTGTCTCCTCCATAGACTTAGATGGAACCCTATTTAACGTGAAAGCAACAATTTCTAGGGTGTATCCCAGAAAGATAATGGAAGATCAAATTAGCTCATCATACACCGAACAATATCCAACAAAGTATGGTTCATTCGTTTAGGCACCCATTTCATGGAGACAAGTCATGCATAATCAACTATGAAACAATTCCACATTGCTTTAGATGACCATCAAATCATGGCTCAAGTATTCATCTTCACAATCCAATCGTTGGAATGTAATTATTTTTCCCGTATGATTTTGTACCTCATTCTGAAACTCCTTAAGCTTTTCGAAGGATTCAAATTTGTATCGAGAACCACTTTTAGCTCAAGTATGTACAAGAGCTAATAACTCACTCGCCCTATCTCTAGGACTGGTGGAAAGCAACTTAGTCCTCTTGCCAAGTAAACAAGATTCACATATGTCAAATGATTCAAAATCAAATGCATATTGAAGATAATCTCTATGGAGCTTCTCCATGTGTCTGTTATTTATATGACACAAGCAACAATGCCAAATAAAAGTAGGGCCAAGCAATGTTATAGATTCACATATCCTCAAAATCCATTCACTAATGGATCATGATTGGACTAAGTTACTAGAAAGCTAAACAACATTTGTCCACAATGACTGCCTGCACCGCGATAGATCACTTTTTGACACCTCATGTTGCTCGTTCTAGTCACCACAAAACATCAGCTATCGCTCCGAGTTAGTGCCTTCCTCCAACACCTCTAGGCCATCGTTGCTGCCCCATCGAGGTCGCCGCTAGTTGAGATCCTCAGACGGATCAACCTGACTTTATGCTCGTGTTGGTGCTTTAGGCCTGCATCCTTCTCCAAGATTACGACCATGATCACCTCATTATCGGCTACCTTAGCAACAAAATGGCTATCATCATCTTGAGCAAATTGTTGGCTTCCACTCTAGTCTGAGTGTTTGTATTGCTCATGCTATGACTGTAGAAGATGTTAGAGTATATGACAAAGAATTCGTAAAGATCTGGCTATTATGATAAGGTATGTGTTGGCACAAAAATATGGATCCTCACGCCAACACATGAGCATCTCGTGTGCAATCCGTAGCACCACGCGCAGGACGTTCAACAACAGAGATAACTATTGCACTTTCACGGCAACGAGCAACCGATTTACGAGCAAACCAGCAAAGGATAACTAACCCGACGAGCAGCACCTGGGAAGCCCAGTCTGGCACTGTGGTGATAGATCTTCGTCAGCAAATCACACTCGGGAGGGACCCCGTCAGGGCACGGTTAGCCGACGGCTTGTCCTTGGTCTTCAAGATCAAGAACAAGTATCAACAGGAGGAGGAAGAAGGAGGAACATGACTACATAAGCTAGGCAAAAGACGAAAGATAATGTAAATTGTGTTTAATCGATTGGTTGATGTCCTCAATCAGCCATGACCCTCTCATATTTAAAGGGCAACAGGTCTTAGTCATAAGAGATCAGGATTCCTAATTCAAACCGAATAAGACTTACAGATATAATTCGGCTATATCTACCTGATCTCCAAACTTTCTATAACAAACATATATTTCCTATTTAAACACATAAAACTCCCATATATCTACCCGAATACGCTTTACCGTAGTTCAACCTTATTAGATTCGATCAACTCTTCCATCTGTCCGGAGACCAACTGCAGGAACAAACCGTGATCACTGGTCACCTAGTCATTGGTCATGACCACTGGTCGTGTTCACTGACCTAAAATCACTATTCATTGGTCTGAAATCACTGTCATTGATCGGAGGTACTATTCACTGGTTGGAGACTGCTGTTTACTATTCCCCTGGGGTACTGTTCACTTGACGTGGGTACTGTTCACCTGATCGAAGTACTACGCACTGATCGTAGATACTGTTTACCAATCAACCAGAATATTTCCATAACCGAAATTCTTTACAATATGTCAATTTCGGTCGTCAACAATATGATTCGTTTCTATCTTATTTCTCTATTAGTTTAAGATGTAAGTTACTATACACTCTATATAAATAGCTCATGAGCTTCAATGGTAAAAATTCAAAATTAGACAACATATATGAGCGTATTTGCCGAAATAGATAACATGTAGTCGTATTTATTAATTTAACATTCGTATTCGGCGCACGATCTGCCGAATACGGAACTGTTGCCAGTATTCAGCACACCGTGCACCGAATACGAATGCTAAATTAATAAATACAACTACATATTATCTATATCGGCAAATACACTCAGATATGTTGTATAATTTTGGAATTGTCCAAGCTTCGATACGAGCCGTCTATAATTATCGTAGTATATTTATCTTTGTACTGGAGAGGTAGTGCGAGCTGACCATGTGATCCGGTCAGCCTGATCCTCCCATCCACAGCAGCAGCTAGCGTGTCGTACCGTGGAGTGGCACGGACGGGGCCGGTCGCGCGGCTTTGGAGCTCGAGACCTTGCTTCGGAGAGATCCTTAGGGTGGCTTCGACTTGGGTCTAGTTGCAGGAAAAAATACAAAATTAGACAACATATGTGAGCGTATTTATCGAAATAGGCAACATGTAGTCGTATTCACGAATTTAACATCCGTATTCGGCGCACGATGTACCAAAAATCCATTTTCGGTAAATGGTGTACCGAAAAAGCATTTTCAGCACACCGTGTGTCGAATAAGCATTGTTGCCCGTATTCCGTACATGGTGTGCTGAAAATCACCTATATTCGGCACACTGTATGCTGAATAGGGGCAACAGTGTCGTATTCGGCACACGGTGTGCTGAAAATGCCTATTTCCTGACAATTTTTTTGCGCGTGTTGTTATTTTATGTAATTACCAAATATGGTCGTGGTCGGCTGCAGGTTGATTCTATCATTTGATACCGGCATGTTGTTATTTCATGTAATTGGCAACTTTCAACTAAATTTGAAATTATTTGCTAATTCAACTATCATTTTATGCCGGTGAGTTGGCATTTCATGTAATTGGCAAATTTCAACAAAATTTAAAATTATTTACCGGTGTGTTGTCATTTCATGTAATTGCCAAATTTCAACAAAATTTGAAATTATTTGCTAATTTAACTGTACATTTCAAATTACGTGAGAATGAAAGCATGTAGTCTCTAAGGCGGTGGGCAGCCTTAACACTTAGATATGTTTGAACATGCACAACATTAACCCTTATATCATTGAGTATCTCAAGATGGCGGTGAAAAGTGATGACGTAAATTAGCGAAAGAATGCCAGTTGTGCCAGTCAAGGCTATCCGGGTAAGATGGTTGTCGTCTCCGATGTGATGGTTGGAAGTTGTGAGGATGGGTACAAGGAAATCCAACATCATTTTCACGATCATCACGGTCCTCCGGAGATGGAAGCCTCGGAGGGAGGGAGCGAGGTGGCATGAAATCGTCGTCGTCGTCATCTTGAGGTATCGCGGTAGGAGCACATCCTATTTCGTTGTTGGTTGGACACCATGTCGATGTGGTGTGTGAACATTCTCTTGTAGTGTTCATTGAACCTTCTCCCGTATGGCTGGTGGAACATCGAGGTATTGGTGGCATGAAATCATCGTCTGCATCGGTCTCGTCATTTTTAGGTAGAATAGTAGAGGACGCTCTTGTATCCCTTAGGTTCGCTGATCTTCATCGTCTTCTATGCAAACCAGGTATCACACCCCCGCTGAAGAGCATTTGCATCGCCAAGATGTGTGGGATTTCTTTATTGATCAACTATGCTTCTTCTGAGTACGCCTAACGCAGAAGAGGAGCATTCGAATCAATGACAATAAGATAAGTAGGGTGACCAAATAGAAAATGACGAACCTGTATGTGGGATGCATACTGGTCGGGCAACATTGCCAACCTTCTTTGCCTCATACAGAAATCTAACACAGAAGGATAATCGGCTAATTCGCATACCCTGAGGTATATTTGGTGGCACTCGTGCAAGAGGACCCTAAGGTCGTCGGTTGTTACATGTAGGAGTGGAGCGGTCAACGCAGAACAGGGCGGTCTTGCATGTAATTTGGACAAAACTTGGATTAGGTTGCTCTCATTGAAGGGATCATCATTCCCTCTATGCACAACCTGCAAGTAGGCATTTAGTGTTATATCGATCGTTGTAGGTTTTCATGGATAGCTTGTACTAGAATATCCCGCCATATATGTATTGATCTGTGACTGCAACATTCTTGCTCTGTACCAAAGCACGAATCGTTGATTATTTAATAAACATTAAACATGTATTAAATATCATAATTAATATATACAAATGTTTAATAAGTAACTCATAAATATGTTATGTATCCTAATTATTTGACAAAAATTATGTAAATTAAATATAATTACTTTAACACTACAGTGCATAAATATAGTACAAATGAGTACATAATATAGTGAATAACACATGTGTCAGTAACAAGTGCAAGTGCACCGAACAACTGCACTGGCTCATTAACGACGACGACGCCGCACGCAATCCCCAAGAGTGTAAGCGTCTGGCGGGTGTGTGGCCTTCATCTCAGCGGCCTGCGCTGGCCCCTGCCACGTGTGCCCTTGCTCGTCATCATCATCGTCGTGTGGTGTTGCACCTCCATCGAACGTGTATCCAGAACCGCTAACTTGGTCCTGCATGTACCACGATTTAGGATTCTCATGCGGAAGTGTGGACGCCGGTAGTACGTACTTTGATGGAGTCTGGAATGTCGAAGTCTTATCATGCTAATACGACTATGAACCCTACTAGTGGTGGATGTATCTAAATAATCTGAGGAGGTTGTGTCCGCTGAGGGGGCTAGGAACCCAGTCTGAAGAGTTTGTGAATCATCCATAGACGGTGCATATCTATACTTGTTGGAAGCTAGCTATAAACAACAATATTCATGTCATTATGAAAATCCTGATACAATTTCTGTACGAAAAACCTCTTCTAGCACACGAGAAACACTACGTAGCGCATATAATTCATAATATAAACACAAAGTAGACAACGATTGGAATCTACCCGAGCTTTACTACAACGAGTATCCCTGAAGACAGCGACCTATTTCCCCTATAGAAAAAAACCTGAATATTTTCACGCACCATTTCCCTTTCACCCGGTACTTTAGTATTTGGTAACCGACTTTATTAAATGAATGCTAAAACGAGACCAAGAGAAAAATAACACTAGCTAAAGAAGAAGAAATGGATGAAGGAAGCCACCACCGGGTACGAGGCGACAGCGACACGAGAGAGAGGCTTCCGACCGCGTAGCCTCTTCCTGCCGTTAAAACCCCACCGAGGATCCACGACGGATCCAAATCCTTTGATTTCAAAGGGTGAAGTCACGTGAAACAGTCATTCGTGAAGGATGATATAATGATTTGCAGTTGGCCACTGTAGCAATGTATCTATAAGGCTAACTCCAGTGGACACCATATCGAGTGCTACAGGCTCCAGTAGAGTCGGCTTTGAATTCTATAGTGATGCGACGAGTCCTCGGGAGGAGAGAAAAGAACGGCCAATTAATCGGAGAAAATACTTGGCCATAACACTGTAGGACCTAGGCCTGGGAAAAAATCGAGATCGAGAACCGAATCTGAAATACTCGATGATCGAAATTATAGGTAGTATTTCGGGTATGGGCCTAGATGACTGAAATTTTTTATGTTGCTTCGATCAGGTTCCTTGGTATCCGGAATACCGAATAGTGTGATATGTGACTGTCATTTGTGTTATTGTGTTCTTGTGATATGTGACTTTGTGAGACTAAATCACTAAAATTTTATGCACTTATGGTGTCATCCTGTTCTTTAATGTTGTCTGGTGTATTTGTATGTTGAAATATGCTGCTAAAATAATGTGTTTTAAGTGCTGAAATATTGATCGGGTATTTTGGGTATTTCGGGTACTCGAACCGAAATTTCGAGTACCTGAATTTTCGGTGACCGAATTTTTGAACCATATTTCGGTACTAGTTTCAGAAGATCGAAATTCAAAAAACCTAAAATACCCGAACCAAATTTTCGAGTATACCTGAACGCCTAGGCCTAGTGGGGCCCACTCGGCAACAGCTCGGTGCTCCCGTAAGTTCATGGAATCGGTCATGGCGGGGACAGAGGTGGTGGCATGGATCAACGACGGCTAATAGATATTTGAGGAGGGGTGCTCGGGTGGAGGGAGAGGGCACGACAGCAGAGGGAAAGAGGAGAGCATAGAAGGTGGGGAGGATGTAGGGGTTTGGCACACGCATAAGGTGGAGGAGGGCGTGGAGGTGCTCACCGTGATGTTGGTCCAGCGAGAGGAGCTATGAGGAGGTAGGGCGTCAAGTGACCAAGAGCACCCGCCAGATTTGTGGCCGATGTGGGAGGGAGGTAGAGCTCAGTGAGGGCGCAAGCGAGAGGACCGGCAGGGCATAGCGGAGGAGGGAGGTGGTGGCGAGGTCCAGAGCCTCGGATCTGGTGTCCGTGGCAGTATAGGATGCCGGATCTAGCCGTGGCGGAGGAGGGAGGCAGTGAAGGCGAGCGACAGGCCAGAGCGGAGGAGGGAGGCGGTGGCGAGACGGGGACGGGGCGGCTAGAGGAGGGGAATGATAGAAGGGAGCGTCGAGCCAGAGCGAAGGAGGGAGGCGGGGATGAGGCGACAATTATAGGAGACATGCGACGTGCGTGAGGACGAGATGGTTATAGAAGAGAGAAGATAGAGAGTGCGTATAGAGTATCTGTTGAAGATGATTGAAAAAAATAGTGTTATAATAGTGACAATGAATAGTATTATTATAAAGTAGGAGATTTTGTAGTAGCTGCTTGAGATGGTCTAAATTAAAATCCAACAGCTCAGGAAGATTTAAAGTTGCTTCGACCTCACCTCATATGAAGTCAGATGGTCCCATTCCACCACTACCATACTACGACGTCACTGTCCTGATATCCCTCTCAAATCGTATAAGGCGCACCTCTGCGTCACCGCCATCGCGTCTCCTCTCCTCGCTCTGACACCTAGGCATGCGCTTTGCATTCTCCCCTTCCTCTTCGACTCACAACTTAGCGCTCGAACGGCACCTCCCTACCGCTGCCCGCCGTCCCAGCATTTGCTGAAGCTGAAGCCCCACCCCACCCCTCCCCGCATTGCCAGTCCCGCTCGGCCGCATTGCTCGCTCGCCGCCGGTGGTGGAGTCCTATTCTCGCTTGGTGCTGGGTGGTTGGTTGCTCGCGAGTTAGCGTGCGCGTGGGTGGAGCACTGACTTCAAGAGGACAAAATCAACCTTGGAAGGAAGCTTCGTGCGCGGCCGCGTCGCTTCAGCTCGGGGCGGCCTCGTCTCCTTCTACTTCTCCGGGACTCTTTACCCTTCTCCTTCTCATTTTCCTTTGGTTGGTCTAGTATCGTGGTGGGAATGGGGATGATGGATTTCGCGGTGGAGAAGGCCATATCCCTTGGCGCCGCCGCCGACCACACACTTATGCTTATGGGGATGATGCTGACACATGTTTATGTTAAATTTGCTTTCACATATGAATTTACTTAACCATATGACCGTATTCTTGCTAACGTCCCAATGTATCATCCTTGGAGTCGGGTTATTTATAAGTGTTCATTATGGATTAAGTCTTGCGAGCACCTTCATACTTAGCTGCTCTACATGTTTTGTAGGAAAGAAGAGTTGGTTTTTGGTTACTTCATGTCCATCAATGCGAGTGGTGGGAATGAGTAGTGCATTCTACTCTTAGAGGTCGCGCGTTCAGGGTGAAGCCTAAGGGCATATGGCTTCACTCATCTTTTGTTGTCTTTAGCTTTTATTTTCGCTGCGTAGTTTCTTTTGTTGGTTGGGAGTTGAGCAGGTTTTAGTCCCCTCCTAACTCTCTTTTGCTGTAAATTGTATTAACTTAACGTATGCTTTAGAACTTGTAATATAATGTTAATTACTTGCTCTTTTTTAAGCTTTGTTATGATGTTCCATGTTGGAAAGACATATGTTTCGATCTTGAGCACAAAACATGTACCGGGACTACCGGAGCAGTATTTTGATTAATCGTTGAAGTCGTGATTAAAAAAATGATCAACTTAATGATTAATTAGAATATTGTTTGGATAGTTTCTCACATCATGTCTGATGCAGATTGGGGTCTATCATTTGGAAAGTTCATGGAGCTTAGCTTTTCAAATCATATGACTGCTAACCGAATTGCGAGTTGTGGGCATTCTCTCCAAAGGGATTGCCTTCGTTTCTATGGGTATGTAGCTCTATTTTTATGTTACCAGGTCTTTCATCCAATCCCAGAGTGAAGTTTCAATTTGCATACACAACATTGCAGGTATGGAAATATGGTGGCCGCCTTCCAGTATAGTCCCATGGTTACTCTATCTATTAACCTTCCACCCCCAGTGCTGGATTTCAATTTCCATGCTACACAAGAGTGGGTAAAAAGAGAGGCAGTTGAGGTATGCTGTTAAATAGTTTATGCTAAAGAGATCATTGATTCATTTCCATGCTTCACATGCCAACTTTGATTGCCTGCTGCTGGATATTTTGTAGGTATTTGGCAAGATGGAATACTTCCACAGGGAGGTATATGATTTCCTTCATAATATTGAAAAGAGTATTGTTATCATGGATGATTCAGTCAAAACAATCATGCAAAGGCAGATAGTTGAGATGAAGGATTTGCTTAACATGGAAATAAATGAGTATGAGGTGGTGCCTCCTAAGTTTTCTGTTGTTTTATTCGTCTCATGCTTCATGTTTTCTTTTTTGTGTTGATTTTTGTGTAAATTTTCCCACAGGCTTTGCTTCTACCAGTTATAAGGGGGAGTGCTCATTCATTCAAATCAAAGATTCTTTATTTCTCTCTCTCATAGCCTGTGAACATGGAGAAAGGTGTTAGTTTCTGGTCTTCCCTAGAATAGTAGTTCTGTTTTCTTCACATTCTTGGGCTTTGTTCATTGTTTCCGACACCAGGATTATTCGTTGGAAACCAATGAACAATGTTGCAATCTGAAACATCAGTATTTGATTCTATGATGTGCATTATTTTGCTCCCCCCCCCCCCACAACCCCAATTGGTTTTATGCAAGTTATTGTGTACAAATAGTGATCTCCTGGCATTATTTCTCAACTCTGTTACCGCAACATTCTCTTCGAGAATAGAAACCTAGCATAAACTACATTGCAAAAGAAATAGCATGTCTGGTAACATTGCATCATCATAGCACTTGCCAATACGATCCATCTCGCAGTCTTTGGACGTCATGGACTAGTCACTTCTGGTGGGCATCGACGAGGAGAAGGAAGAGCTCGTGGTTGGCATCATCGATTTCCTGCGGCAGTACACCTGGGACAAGCAGTTGGAGACGTGGGTGAAGGCCTCGGGCATTCTAGTCCTAGGAGGCCCCAAGAATGAGCCCCCCACCATCATTTCACCAATCCAGTACAAGAAGAGGTTCAGGAAGGCCGTGCCGTGGTACTTCCTCGCCGTCCCCGACCAGTGGACCTCGTAATTAAGAGCACCTCATCTCTTGCGCTCTAGCTGTGAGTCTGTGACCATGTGAGCAAAAGCATCACCCGTTCATCCCTTCGGTAAGTTTTGAGCAAGGGGGTGAATCGAGAAGAATAGGCATTCTTTAGTTGATTTGTTTTTTACAGGACATGTTGTAGCTATAGAGTAGACAGGAGGATCAAGCCCCTCTCCTGGATTGTGACACCAAGCAATTGATACTGCATTATCCGGCCGCATCTGAATTCTGCAGGCTTTTTTTAGGCAATGGGCAGCACCCTTTTCATTCATTTATAAGCTTGTTCATTACAGATAATGGTCCTGATCTCATCAGGAGACTCATTAAACCAACATGACCTAACATCATATTCTGCTGATTTAGCAAGAACATGAGCTGCCTCATTACATAAACAAAACACATGCATAAAGAAACAAGATACAAACTTGTAGCCCAACATTTAATGTCATGAACTATGGCTCCAGTAGAAGATCTATCCAAAGCTGAATCCTTCACCTTGTTAATCAGTTATAAATAGTCTGAAGCCACAATAATCTTCTGCGCACCTACATCTTGGGCGAGGATTAAGGCCTGACGTAATGCAAGGGCTTCGCAATTTCAGGACATCAAACTCAGTCCCAGTGACCACGGCTTGCCGCTTGCACTCTCCCCTGGTGATCACAAATCACCATACCAAAACCCTGCTCTTTCAGATTGGGTAAAGATCGCTACATCAACATTTACAAGCATTGACCCCTCTGGTGGCGGAGACCATCTTCGAGTTGAGCTCAAGGTCTCACGTCTGGTGGAGGTAGTCAAATTGAAAAGGTGCAAATTGATAAACTCAATATAAGCCTTAATCTTTCCCACAACACGAAAAGGGTGGGACATAACCTCACCATTGCGGCAGCCATTTTTGTTTTCCCATATGTGCCAAATAGCAACTGCCAGAACCATGGAATGAAAATCTAAAGCTTCTGCTATCCAGCCCAAAAGCCATTGCTTGATGTGAGTAAAGCCTTTTAGATTCAGGCAAATCCCATAATCATTTTTCAATTCCTTCCAGATTTCCTTCACATATTGACAAAGGAGAAAACAATATTCAATATTTTTCTCCCTATTACAAAAGTAGCAGTCATACCTTGTAGGGATTGATCTCACTTGAAGTTGAGTTCCTGTAGGAAGGCGATCATGAGCCATTCTCCGTAATATCACCTTCATTTTATTAGGACACTTTATTGCCCACAATTTCTTCCAAATATTCTCCATGGATTTCTGTTCTGATGTAGCTCCTTTGCCTGGAGCACTACGGTCCCTCCAGAACAAATGTGTTCTTGCAAGATTATATGCTGATCTGACCGTATGAACACCATTTTTTGTGTGAGGCCATGAAGCAAAGTCCCTATAGCCTTCAGAACTTAAAGGAATGCTCAGTATTTTCTCCGCTATGTCTTTCCTTGAAAAGGTTTTTGATTGCATCTTCATTCCATTGTTGCTCATTTTCTATCATTAAGGAACTCACTTTTTGGTGGTTATCACCAAGAGAAGAAGAGAGTAGTGTTCCAGGAGAAACTTCAGGAATCCAGTTGTCTCCATATGTGTATTTGCTTGCCATCTCCTACTCTCCACAGAAGACCTCTCTGCAATAATTGCTTTCCATACATCAAGCTGCGCCATGTGTAAGATGAAGACCTTGGACTTCTTGCTGTCCAAAATTCCCCATCTGGGAAATACCTGCCTTTCAGAACACGAGCACATAGAGAATAAGGATCAGTTAACAAGCGCCAACATTTTTTCCCCAGCATGGCTTGATTGAAAATTGTCATGTCTATAAAGCCCATACCACCTAAATATTTTGGTAATGATAGCCAGTTCCATGATCTCTAATGTAGTATCCTTTTACCATCTTCTACCCCCCACCAGAAATTGGAAATGGATCTCCTCATCTTTTCACACACAATAATAGGTAGCTGAAAACAACTCATCACATATATAGGGATCGCTTGTACAACTGACTTTAACAGGACTTCTTTCCCTGCTCTTGATAAAGGTCTGTCACTCCAACTTCCACAGCCAGCCAGTGAGAAAGTTAAAGCAAGTTGATGGAGCTCGTCCCACCCAGGTCGGCATGCCAAGGTAAGTAGCCTGTAAAGTATCATCATGGACCCCAATCTTTTGTTTCACCATTTCCTTTATCTGCTCATCACAATGTGGACGAAAGAAAATAGATGATTTCTGGAGATTGATTTCTGTCAAGATCCATCACAATAGGTTTGTAGGGCAAATTTAAGAGTGTCAATGCTCCTGTCATCTCCTCTAGCAAAGAAAACACTATCATCTGCAAATAGAAGATGGGAGATGGAGGGGCCTTTTCTGCCATTTCGAATTCCTTTTAGATCACTAGATGCTTCTTTTTTTCTGCAATAAGCAAGACAAGCCTTCAGCGCACAATAAAAATAGATAAGGACTTAAAGGGTCCCCCTACCGAATACCTCTAGTGGGTTTAAAAGGCTCTGTTAAGTCACCATTGACTTTGACAGCATATTTCACCGAAGTAACACATCTCATGATCATATCCACCCAGCTATTCTTGAAACCCAATTTCAATAAGACACATTTGAGATAAAGCCACTCCACCCTATCATAAGCCTTTGTCATGTCAATTTTAAGAGCAAAGAAAGGGTGTTTAGCTTTTTGTTTCCTCAGTGTGTGAAGACATTCATAAGCTATGAGAACATTATCAGTGATAAACTTCCCAGGGACAAAAGCACTCTGTTGTTCAGAGATTATTTCCGGCAAAAAAAGTTTGAGGCGATTGGCTATAACTTTCGAAGCAATTTTATATATAACATTACAAAGACTTATTGGCCGAAAATTGATATAACATTACAAAGACTTATTGGCCGAAAATTGATATAACATTACAAAGACTTATTGGCCGAAAATTGGAAAGCATATCAGGAGAGTTTACTTTTGGGATTAAGACGATTACCGAATCACAAAAGCCTTCTAGAATTTCTGATCCCAAGAGAAAACCCTTCATTGCAGCACAAACATCCTCCTCAAATAACTCCCAATATTTCTGATAAAATAAGGCAGGGAAGCCATCAGGTCCAGGGGCCTTGGTGGGACCCATCTGGAATAGTGCAACTTTGATTTCATCATTTGTATACTCCCGGCAAAGAGTTTCATTCATTTCCTCAGTTACTTTAACCGGGATTGCTTCCAAGACTGCATCCATTGAGACACAAGATTAAGAAGTGAAAAGGTTAGCATAAAAATCAAGGACCATCCTTCTGATTCCCACTTGATCTTCACACATTGAGCCATCAACCTTTCTTAAGTGTTTTATTCTGTTTGTTCTCCTTCTGGCAAATGCTCGGGCATGAAAAAATGAGGTGTTGCGGTCCCCTTCTCGGAGCCACTCAACCCTTGATTGTTGGCGAGCCATGATTTCTTCCCTTTCAAACAGCTCACACAACCTTCTTTCAATTTGTTTTTCCTCCCCCAAACTATTTGGTACTCCTCCATTTCTTCTTAGATTGGCTAGACGCTTTTCAAGTTTTCCAATTTCTTTTTTGACAGATCCAAATGAAAACTTGCTTCAAGTCTGGATGGAACTAGCAAGTTTGTTCAGCGCAGCCCATGTATTACTCAAAGAAGGAGCACCATCTCTGTGACTCTTCCAATTTTCTTCAATCATTTGGCTATAATCCGGTGCTCTCATCCAAGCTGCTTCAAATTTGAAAGAATGCTAGACTCGGAAAGTAACATTCTGTTCTCTTCCTCTTGCTATTGTTACCAAGATTGCAAAGTGATTTGATGAGGTAGTAATGATATTCTCAACTGAGCAATCATTGAAACTCTGCATAAATTCCCCATTTGCTACTGCCCGGTCTAGTCTTACTCTGATATTCATACCATCCTCTTGTCGGTTAGACCATGTATATTTAGGGCTAAAATACCCTAAGTGTCAGGACCCCGAACCCGGGTTCCCCTGTGCCTCCTGTATCAGTCCCTGGATCAAGTAGCTGATACGCACAGAATACAACAGAATGATATCAAATACATACTTCGAATACAAATAAGTAAAATAAATACCTGAAAAGAGAAAAGATGGTCTGATGGACAAGAATCCACAGCAGACCAGCCAGGCAGAAGAGCCTACAGCGCAGCGGAGCGAAACGACGATGCAACCCAATGCCACAGGCAACTCGGGTGCGGACGCGACCTTAGACTTCTTCTCTTCGACTTCATCTGGGTTGAGGTTGATCTCCAACTCAACAATCTGAAAGCAACAAGACTGAGTACGGAAGGTACTCAACAAGTCCTATACTACTTCAAAGGGGTTGATAGATGCATAATGAATATTTCAAGGATAAGGCTTTACGGCATAGTTTTAAGCGTAAAGCAGGTTTTATACAGGTATCAAGTTATATTCTCCACTGTTAACCTTTTGAAATAAATGTAGCAAAGCTTTTGAAAACAACTACAGGCATCTTCTGTTGGTACTGAGTATCACCTCAAGTCCCCAACGTATTAGAAGGTGACCTGATAGCAAAGCTGTCGAAATAGTTTTAAAACCAAAACCAAGGTAACAAGTTGTATCTGGGGGTTTTCAGTCCTGGGAGGGGCTATACCTCACTCCGCAGTCCCTTTTATCACATCTGGTGTACCTCTAGTACCACACAGCTTCTGGCGGATCGAGCCAGGAACCACATCACACGGACATCTAGTCCACACACTCACGCATCAAAACACACGCACCCTGAGTCTAGTCAAGCGTGACCATGCCTTCGCATGTCCATAACCGCGGACACGGCTATTCGAATAGGTTTACACTCTGCAGAGGTTGTACAGCTTTACCCATGCGATATGCTCAGCCTCCAACCGTTGCAAGCGGAGGAGCGAATCATACCGAGACCTTTCCAACACCTTCCCTGCCGGGCTTTTCCACGACGCACGTCAAGGACCAGAGCTGTATGTTCCGAAGGCCAGCATCCCTTTTTAAGCCTAAGCCGGTACCTGAAACCTCCAAACAGCCGACAGGATAGTCACTTGACTGCTCGTTGCTCTCAGCCTCCTGGTATTATGCCCAACCCAGTCTGGTGAAGGGAGAAGTCAAGTCCTGCCCATACAGGACGCATGGTTGCACGGGGTGGCTAAGCATGACGGCGCAAGACTCGGTCCTTAAGCGGCCGGGCTAGGCATCTTCCTGGGCAATGAATACCACCATGTAACTCAAGCCCCCAAGAGCATCCTCCCCGGAGGACCACTCTACCTGCCCGCGCCAAAATAGTTTTCACCCATTTTTACACATCACCTTCCATGTCCCACCCGACATCAAGGATTTCACCACAATCACGGAATTCACAACCATCAAGGAATCATGGTATATGAGTTATTGCTGATAACAGTAAATCTTGTCTTCGAAGAGAAGTGTTTTAAAAGGAATATCTCCGAGGAGACGTATTTTAAAAGCGACATCTCCGAGGAGATGTATTCAATCCTAAGCATGCTAGATATCAAGACGTCGTCCATCGTTAATATATTTAACAACAGGTATTCCTAGGGTGATATGTATTCTGGATGATAACATGTATGGCATGGCAGTGTTGATAGGGTTAACTACTACAAATAGTTTGAAAGAAAATGCAATATATAGCACATGCGATAATAAGTCACATTTTAGTTGGTCATATAGATTAATTGAAAACCATAGGTTCAGTATGGTCAAGGAAATAGGACTTGCCTTCTTGAAGGGTCAATTCAAGATTGGTCTTGTATCTTGAGTTTCCCGGGATTCTTCTTCATCGTTGGACCTTGCCTTCAGTTCCTTCCTCGCGTTCTTGCTTAGAACCTCGACTTCGAGCCTACGCAGATTAACGATAAAAAGCGCACAACGACTAAGCAATTGAACACCAGAATAAAACCAAATGAAATATCAAAGCGGAAGAAGAACGACAAAGAAAACGACGAAAGCTAAACCTAGCGGAAGACGATCGATAATTCTAAGCAACACGAAACTAATACACAGAGAATAACGGGATAATCTAGCGAAGCTAGACTAGGCTGATAACCTAGTTGTCATCAACTTAAGAGAAAACCTGAACAAATCACCATTAACTAGGTGAACTCTTATTAGATTAACTGTCGAAGGACGACAGCTAGAGATTCTACAAGTAGGTGAGTGCACGTGTATCGACATGAATATATGTGTAATACTTACGTTTATATGTATATGAGCATGTATACATATATACGTAAGTATAACTCTAGACGATTATATATGCTTAAGTGTGGAGATTAAATATTCTAATCTATAGCACTAAACATGGTTATTTAGCAACTAACCTTAATTACCTAGTATTGTTTAATTGCCACACTAAATAAGGTATATATTATTGCTATCATAAAAACATACATGCAATTAATTAATTAGATTAATCTATTCTTTGAATCTAATTAATTAATTACTAAAAGAGTATTCAATTAATTAATTATCAACGATAAAATATTCTATCATATTCTAATGATTGATATTTATTTATTTAACCGCTACACGGGTTAATCTATCACATTTAATTACAACTAAGATTTAATCTGTAAACTATCACATGAAATACCACATGAAATATCAATTTATTCTTAAGCACTTAATTGAAACAACATTTAATTATTCTTATTAAGAAAAGGAATTAACCTACTTAAGCTAGGTTATCACATGCGACAATATTACGATTACAAACTAAACATCATTATCGAATTATTTAACTTCAACTTTATCTATTAAAAGACGAGATCTAAATCTAAATTAAATACTACGACAAGAATTAAATACCGAGAGAGAATGTTAAACAAACTCTAAAAATTACAAGATTTGGCATGAAGATAGATTATGATTTTAGAGGAATATTGGCGAAAGAATCGCCGAAATTGGAGTTGAAACGGAGGAGTTATAGCGGACGGAAGATTGCCGGAATAGAAAATCCTGGAATTTAGAAAATGCCACTGTTTCACGGACTCGGTCTATGGACTTTGTGGACCGGAGGGCGTTTGTGAGTGTGGTTCACCGTAGACCGGGCTGTGGGCTGGTGCGGTGGGATCGGTTCATGAGCCGGTGGACTCGGCGGACCGGAGTTGGGCGCGGCTGTGTGGTCCACCATGGACCACGGCCGGTGGACCGGTCCGTGGGCCCAGTCGGCAGGGGTGCCGAAGGGATAAGGCCAGCCGGCCTCATCTCCCGTGCGTGCGGTGCAGAGAGAGAAAGGGAGAGGGGGACCGGTGGCCAGAGGGGAGAGAGGGAGGCGGCGCCGGAGGAGAGGGAACGAGCGGCGGCGCCGGAAAAAGGGAGGGGGAGCCGGAGCTCACCGGAGGGAGGTGGCCGGTGGAGAGAGAGGACGCCGGGGGGTTGAGGCTGGAGCTCGCCGGACGGATGGTGGCCGGCCGAGGCAAAGTAGGCGGCACCGGAGGAGATGGCGGCACATGCGGGAAACGCAAGAGCGCGGCACAAAGGGTGGCGGCGCGCGTGCGGCAGCGGCCAGGACGGCTCGACGCGGCGTGGGCCGAGCGGCGGCTATGCTTGCACGACGACGGCGCGCACAACGGGGAGGGGTGGCCGGCTACGCAGTGGACTGGGCGGTCGGGTTGCGCGGCGCGACGGCGCGGCAGCACGGCGCACGGACGGCGGCCGAGCGGTGCGGTTTGGTCAGGCGCGGTGGAGGCGCGGGCCAGGGCGAGGCGGCGCGCGAGAGAAGGCCGGAGGGAGAGACTCACCGAAGACGGTCGGGGCTCACGGCGACGAGGCGGCTTGAAGCGGACCGACACGCGGGCGGCGAAGCACAACTGAGCGCAGCACTGCTGGTGGTGCTCGGTCCGGTGGCGCGGAGTGGCGAGCGGCCGAGCGGCGTCGGCGGCGGCGCGAAGGAGCAGCAGATGCCGGCTTGTGCTCTGTGTATGCATGTGTGGTGCATGTGGCCGGATGGCTTGCAGATGAAGAGAGGAGAACTGGAGATGTGCTGCCGCTCGGTGGAAATATCAGAGGAGAGGCAGAGGAGCTGCACCGGGGAGAAGTTGAGCTGTTGTGTGCTTGCAGGTGAAGGCAGAGGTTGGAGGGGAGGTGATGGCCGGTGAAATATCAGAAGAGAGGCATGGGCATGGGACAGGATAGGCATGAGAAAGAATAGAGAGAGAGTGTGAAAAGATCTGAGGAGAGATGGATGTGAGATATTTGTGTATTTGAATTGTATATAAACGGATGTGTGATAATTCAATTAGATATAATTGAATTGAATTGAATTGAATTTGTAAATGAAATGTGTGGTAATTCAAATAGATGTATTTGAATTGTATTTGTATTTGCAAGGATTCAAATTGAATAATTTGAATTGGTAATAGGATTTGGAAATATTCAAATTGAGATTGAGTGATTCAATTTGAATGCAATTGAATCGAAATGGATTGGTGATAGGATTTGATACTAATTCAAATAGGAGTATTTGAATCTGAGTTGGGCATTAATTCAATAAGGGTATTTGAATTAGGAGAAAGGTTTGAACTGAAAACCTCGGTATTTGAGAGACATTCAGTTCGAGTCGAACAAAATTAAATGGTGATAACTCAATTGAATAATTGAATTATAGATTTGAGTTGAATTGGAAGATCGATCTTTATGAATTGATTTGGATTAGGAAATTACCGAGAAGAACTAGAATTGATTCGAACTGAGAAGCATTCTACACTCGAATCGCCACACAAAGAACCATAAGAACCAATAAACCAAAATGCATATGATCAATTCAATGCAACGATTAATTTAGAAATTAACTTAGTGATCTTTGAAATACTTAGCCAAAATAATATATTTGAATATATACATACAAGTATATACATCAAATATATACTTCCTTGGTTTTATACTAGTTTAATAATTAGAAAAAGTTTTAATTTGGAGCGAATTTTGCTATATTTTTATATGCTAAAATTCAGGGTGTTACACTAAGTCCATAAGCCCACAATCATCTAGGAAAGCTCTGAACAGAGACATTTGATTTTCATCCCTGTCCCTAAAACCCATATGCTCATCTCCAACTAAGGCCTCGTTAAAGTCCCCAGCACAGACCCATGGCCCCTTCCATTGAGCTTTCAAAAAACGGAGCCTATCTCAGAAAATGTGCCTTAATTGTCTCCTTGGTTCCCCATACACCAATGTTGTGCGCCACTCAGCCCCAAACTCTAATTTCACCGTGATGTCAATAAACTGAGTGGAAAAAGCTCTCAAGATAACTGACAGAGAGGAGGACCAAAACAGGGCTAGCCCACCACTCAAACCCTCACTACTCAACGCAAAAGCACCTGAGTAACCCAAAGACCACATGAAATTCTGGGCTCTTGATTCCCTCATCTTCGTCTCGGATAGGAAGAGGAGGAAGGGACAGTATTTACTGACGAGCCATTTTAGCTCGCCTACTGTCGCGTCCGTCCTCAGACTGTGACAGTCCCAACATAAGAAACTCATTGCGTGTGGCGGGGCTGCCCTTTCGTAGCCACCGCCTGATTCGCCGATCTTGTGGGTGAGTTGCTAGTCTCCTTCTTCTGTTTTTTGTGAGATTCAGAAAGTCCCTCATCTCCAATTAGCATTGGAATCGGAGGTGGGCGGCTTGCACTAGGGTTCTGTCCTCCAATGATGAGAGCAAGATTATCAGTTCGTTGCAATGTTTTCTCATCAGGAATCAGAACTTGGCTCTTGGGCCTGTAAACTTTCGTTTGCTTCCTCTTCTGTCCAACCACTTGAGCAGTGCTGGGTTGAAGAGAAAAGAACTCTTTGCTTACATCACTATAATAAGCTTTTCCTTTCTGCTTATAGATTGATCCCTCCTTTTTCAATGGAGAAGTGCCTTCATCCTGCATCTGTATAATATCTGAATCCTTCTCCCCCGTTTTACTCTTTGGAGGTTGCTGAAAATCGCTGTTCTTCTCTCCAAAATGAGAACTTTTGCCATTAGACTATGAGCTTTGCCCTGACTTTGAAGCAAATTTTTTTTTTCTTTCTGTCATCCTTCACACACAACCTATCAGCATTGTAAGGTAATTTACCATCTTCATCTCGCTCTCCTGGAGTTGGACATTCCATAGAAGAATGACCGATGATGCCGCATGAAAAACAGTAGTGTGGGAGCCTTTCATATTGAACTTCATACCTCTCAAAAGCCTTGTGTTTCTTTGAATAAGCAATGACCCATCTCATCAGTGGTTTTGTAATTTCCACTGAAACTCGTACACGCTTGTAATTTCCACTGAAACTCGTACACGCAGGCAATCACCCAACGCTCTGCCTTGGCCATCAACATCAACCTTCTCCACTTTTCCAATTTTACCTCCCAACAATTCCCCCCAAAACATATTCATCAACTCAAAACGGGGATCCTTAATTCGTGCCCACACAGAGATTCTATCTAAGGTGACTTCAGAAGGCTTTAAATTTGGGTCAAAATTCTTGAACAGAACCGCATGTTTCCCTACTGTCCATGGAGCCCCTGCTACCACTCTGTCCATGTCTTCCTTGTTTGCAAATTCCACAATAAAGGTGTTATCCCTCACAGATTTCGCTGACAGTCCTCTTTAGTTCCCCCATGCCGGTCTCAAAGCTGCCATAATAGTTTGAATATGGAGGATATTTGGAGACAATACCTTGCCAATCAATGCCCAGTCTAGGCTCACCAAATCTTCGTCGTTTTCATCCTCCAGAATCACCACTGAGGCTTCCTCTGAAGTAAGATTGAGGTGTCCCAAAAGCTCAGCCACCTTGTCTTTTGTTTCAACTTGGACGTTACTGGACCCGTCCGCCTTCTTTTCCTTCCAATCAGCCGCCCCCATTGCCAGATCGGAGCTGACATTGGCTGCCTCCATCGCCTCCGCGCCTCCATTCATCGGATCCGCCATACGCGCCCCAATTTCAACCGCCAAACACACAGCCAAGGGTGGGTAGATCAATCTTGGAGAGCAGGGAGTGTGGCTAGATTCGAGGGGATGGATCTTTGAGAAGGAAGCACACTGAGATGAATTCGCAAGGGATCGAATCCATCAAAAGAGAAGCCCCACCTAAGAATCGCCCGTGGCCAGAGGAGATGAGAAAGTTCTTCAGAAGGCAAGTTGCCTGGGAACAGCTGCTCGAATTCTGCAGGCTTGGTCAGTGTAAATTGCGGCGAGCGACGGCGGAGTATTTAAGCCGAGTTGCGCTGTATTCTTTTGATGCAATTCATGCCGAGAAATTGTACAAGAGAGACGGCAGATTGAGATTAATACAGCATGTAACAGCTCAGTTACTTTCTTTTCTTGGACGTGTGTGTATGTGTTCTTGCCTCATGTTCATGACTGTGCTGCAGGTGCAGCCGAAAATATGTATCTCTTGCAAATCCCTCTGAACCGTAGGGAGAAATTGGTGCGGTTCCAGTCGTTGCGGGACAAAAACCTGGTGTGTTGGGCCGTTTATTTCGTTTTTGTTTGTAAGCCTGGATTGGGTGAACTGGGTTCGATTAGGCCTAATCTAGTACGGAGCAATTCTATTCTAAGTAAAAAAGTCAAAAGGGGATCAATTTCAGTTTTTAAATTTTCAATACGAACAGCACTCGTGGGCACGACGGTCATTTCCCTGACGAACGAACCGGCAAACGGCACGCCGCGACAAAACCAATAAAAGCGCGGTGTCGCCGCCATCTTTCGCCACGTCAGCGATCCGCGTGCACACCTGTCATCCTCTTACCGCCATCCGATTCAGGCACGCACGATATCCCGCCGTCCATCCGCGCCATCCACCACAACGAGACGCTACTACCTGCAGCTCTGCACAGCCTGGAACTCTTTCACTGAACATCACTGCCAGGTGGACCCGACGCTCGGAGCCAAGCTTCTCAGGCCCACATGTCAGTGGTTCACGTCAATTCACAGATCCTTCCGTAGCCTCTGCGCCCGCTGCTCGTCCCCTTCACCTACCAAAACCCCAATCCCCCCCCCCCCCTTCTCTCCATTCTCCATTCACACGGTCTCGCGCCGCCGCACCTCGATAGCTGGCACTGCCGCTCCGTTGCATCCATGGCGGCCGATGGGGAGGAGGCCCCCAATCCCGCCCCACCTCCGCCCCCGCTCTCGCTTCCACTTCTGTCCTACCCTGAGGTAACCCCTCTTCCCTCGCTTCGTTTCGCGGCGTTGGTCTGTCCGCGGCAAGTTTTTTTTATCTGGCATTTCGCGGCCCGGTGGGCTCGTTCACCGTATGGCATTCTCGCTGCCTGCGCGCAGATGATCCTGGAGGCGATCGACGCGCTGGACGACGAGAACGGCTCCAACAAGATGGCGATCGCGGGCTACATCAGGGGCAAGTACGGCGCCAGCCTCCCTCCCGCGCACACCACCCTCCTCGCGGCGCACCTCTTCCGCATGAAGACCACCGGCGAGCTCGCCTTCGCTAGGAACAACTACTTCCTCCCTGACGACGACGAGCAGGAACCCAGCGCGTCTGCCCCCGCCGATCCCGCATCTCTGCCGCACCTCCGCTTGTCCCCCGAGCCCAAGGACCCCGTCGCCGAGGCTACCGATGGCGCGCCGTCTGCAGCTTTCGTCTTCGCTGCTGATGCCGATGGCGTCCCTGCTCCAGCTACCGTCGTCGTCGTTGATACCAGTACCGTGCCTGTCAAGCGAGGACGGCCTCCCAAGCCCAAGGACCCTGCCGCCGAGGCAACCAGTGGTGCGCCTGCTGCAGCTCCTGTCGTCACCGCTGATGGCAGTGCCGTGCCTGTCAAGCGAGGGCGCGGACGACCCCCCAAGCCCAAGGACCCTGTCGCTGAGGCCAATGCCCAGGCCAGCAGTGGCATGCCCCGCCCGCGTGGCCGCCCGCCCAAGAAGGCCAAGGTCGCGCAAGAAGCTCCCGTTGGCGCGCCCGCTCCAGCTTCTATCCGCGCAGCTGATGCCAACGCTGTGCCTATCAAGCGCGGGCGTGGACGACCCCCCAAGCCCAAGGACCCCGTCGCTGAGGCCAATGCCCAGGCCAGCAGTGGCATGCCCCGCCCGCGTGGCCGCCCGCCCAAGAAGGCCAAGGTCGCGCAGGAAGCTCCCGTTGGTGCGCCCGCTCCAGCTTCTATCCGCGCAGCTGATGCCAACGCTGTGCCTATCAAGCGCGGGCGTGGACGCCCCCCCAAGGTGAGGCCTCCGGTGGTCGCTGAGTCGGGCAATGCTTAAGCATCATCCGTTCTTGAATCCTGCTGTGATTGCGATGGCGGTAAGGTTTTGGGTTAACTGTGCTCTTCAAATCGTGGTTGGTACTACTTGTGGGTTAACTGTACTCTTCAAATTGTGGTTGGTACTAATTGTTCGCGACTAGTTGCTTAGCATGTGTTGAAGTAAGGTGAGAGCTAGTATGGATGGGAGTGCGCGTACAATGGATGATGGATGAAGTGTCTTTGTTGACTGTTCTGCTGGGAGAAACCGAGTTAATATTACTGTGCCCCCTTATTACTTGATTGCTGATTATGATGATGATGTTTGTGTTGTTGCGATAGTGGCTGTTGGCTTGAGCTGTTCCTGATTTGTGGAAGCTTCTGGCGTTGCCACTCGCTGTTGAATCGATGTCTGATGACAAAGGCGAATTTTTGTCTTAGCTACGAAATTTTGTTGTTGTTTGAACCTCGGTCTCATGGAACTGAGCTAGTGAATTGTTCTTGAATCGTTCTTGTGTGCTTGTTGATGGCCGAATATGTTTTTGTATTTGCTGTTACTTGCTGTGTTTTATTGTTTGGTTGTTTTGGATCATTAAGGTTGATAGGGTTGAGAGTAGTTTAGAGGGAGAGCTTTGTCCTATCAATCATGTTCAGATAGACAGTGACCTAAATATTTTCAGTACAAATAGCAGTTATCATCGAAGAACAGTTCATTCTTCATCTTAGCACTAAGTGGGATGATTTTAGTGCACACACAGTTGATATTTAACTTACTGTTAAGTGTATGTCTGAGTATTAAGTAAAAGAGCATTTTGGCTAACGGGTCTCACGAGGGATATGGCAATCGACGGGGATATTTCCTGAACTCTTACCTATCATGTGACTAGCTCTTGGCTCGTACTATCAGCGCGAGGCTTGCACGATCAACCTCTTTACAATATAATATAGTCCCACGATCAACCTTTGCTGGTCGCGGGATGCCAATATCTAACTTGTCTAATTGTATTTATTGATGTTTACTCAAATGTTTTCTTTTCGAAGTACATCCTTCAGCAAACAAAGTCATGATCGGCGTAGATAGGTAGCGTCCTGTCTCATAGCATTAATTGTTACAGAGTGGGTGTTACAGATTGACTTGCACCATGTGATGAATGGGACAGGATATGCATAACAACAAGACAAGTAGACTCGCAGAGCACAGGGACAGGATGGCTTGGTAGATGAACTTGTAACGCACGACGATGGGAGGTAGGTGCGGTGATGTTCCATGGATGTGACGGGCATGCAGAGCTCTCAGGGTAAGTTGGGTTCACCCAGAATATCTAGCCTGACATGGGTTTGCTAAACGAGATTCACTTGTAAGTTCTTATTCTCTCTAGTATATAAAGAGAGGAAGGCTCTGTTTGTAGGGAGATGAACGATAAGTCTGAGAGATTGATCTGTAACCAGTTGAAAAATACTCATAGCCAAATATATAGGACATAGAGCTGTTATCCTTCAGGAGGCATGAATCTAGATAACTCCTGTGTTCTTGAGTTCATCACACACACAAACACACATACACCACAAGCGTTGTTTACACGCCTATCGGAGGGTGAACTCCTCAAGCAGGGATCCGGAGGGACCCCCTTTGAGATTCGGCCGGGGGATGATTCTGAATCTGTTTTGCGAGTGAAATAAATGGGTGTAAATGCGATGCAGATGGAATGGAATGATCAAATGCAGAATGCAGTAAATGCCCAGGAGGTTTTTAGACAGGTTTGGACCGCACTGAGCGTAATACCCTACTCCTGTGTGTATGCTATAAATGCTCTGAGAATATCTCTCAGGGATGTTGCTGGTTACAAGAATATTTGTCTATCCTAGAGCTTCGGGCTCCTTGTTCTTCGGTGATCTCAGCTTCTGTGCTTGTACTAGACCTCTGTGTTCTTCCTCGGCTTCCTCTCCTCCAACTTCGGTTACTTGTCTTCTCCAGGGAGCCCGCCCCGCCTTAAATACTCGCCGGCGGTAGCGTGCCCAGAAAGGGAGGGCACGAGTTTCAAGGTGCCATAAATGGAAAGCAACCATCATGGGCTGCTGTGCGAAGTGACAGGGAGGGTTGAAAACGCACCCCCGTCCGGTCTGTTCGTCATGATGTCGTTCTGCAACGGGCGCCGCGGAGAGGGCCCACCGGGCAGCCACCGAGCAGCCCGGCGTGCCCGTTCGGTCAGAGCGGGTCTGACACAGCAGGGCGGCAGGCGGGGCGCTTTGGGCTTCGCGATGTTATCCCGAGGCGCGCCGGATGACGCGGGATGTGACCCGTGCATTAAATGTCCCCACGCCTCCCTGCCAGGCCGTAGCAGGGATTGATAGCAAGCGTGGCAGGAGCAGTTGGAAGTGACAGGCCACGCGCCCTCTTAAATGCGGCATCGGGCCTTTCACTGGTTGACACCTCACCACTGGACCTCTGTGGGGGCCACCGACGAAGGACTTCTGAGGCCAGCGGGGAACCGAGTGCTCGGGGGCCACTGTTCATAGCCCCGAGCACTCTCTCTCCCGGATATGCCCTTTCTTGGTCCTCGGGGAACCGAGTGCTCGGGGGCCACTGTTCACGGCCCTGAGCACTCTCTCCCGGAATTGGCTGTTCAGGTCCTTGGGGAATCGAGTGCTCGGGGGCCACTGTTCACGGTCCCGAGCACTCTCTCCCGGATATGCCCTTTCTTGGTCCTCGGGGAACCGAGTGCTCGGGGGCCACTGTTCGTAGCCCCGAGCACACCCTTCCCGGTACTCGGTTTTTCTGGTCGTCGGGGGACTTGAGTGCTCAGGGGCCACTGTTCACGGCCCCGAGCACTCTCTTCCCAGCACTTGGTCTTCTCGGGTCATCGGGGAACTCGGGTACTCAGGGACCACTGTTCACGGCCCCGAGCACCCTCTCCTGGGACTTAGTCTTCTCGTACCTCGTGGAGATGATCCCCGCGGGAGGGCGCCACGTGGCAAACTGCTGATCTGGCCTCGGGACTCGGGGACCCCTGGTTTCTATATCACCGACAGCGCCTCTCGACCGATATACTTCAGAATCATTGTTAGGGATTAACTTTCGATAGTTGGCGCGTCAGGTAGGGGGCGTGCGTTTCTGCGTTTCGGTATGTACTGAAGATTAGATTGGGATACCCATGGTTGGATCCACGGCAACCGTTGAGTCCTGTTCCGAGGACCCCGGTCACTACGAGGTATTCGTCATGGGATACGACTTAAATGAGCCCGATGTGCTCCAGGTATGGGACACCGAATCGGAGTTCGAAGGCTCCGAGGCTAAATGGGAAGTTTACATGATAGTTAATGCAATGGGGGCAGCAGAGGCTCTCGTGTTCCGGGTGCCGACAATGATACCTAGGCCATGTGCCTAGTGGGGAACCAGACAGGTGTTGGACACGGGGATGCTCTGACACAGCCCCAATCGCCACAACGTCGCCCGGAGGAGCTGTCGTAGAGGATGTGGTCTTTGTGAAAGTGCATCTAGGCCCCCTAAGTGGGTTTTGGCTTATTGATGACAAAACGATTAAAGAACTAATGTGCTTTGTGAGTATTGAACAGGTATGAGCATTAGTTGTGAAGGCAAGTAACGTTCGTCGCCCGTCAAAACAATTGAAGAATCATCGAAGGATATTAAATAGGGCTTAAATTCTTTTTACTTTTGCAATTAAGTCTAGGATAGATTCTTTCCTAGATGGATGAAGTTATTTTGCTTGATTAGTGTCTCAATGCTCAAGAGATCCTTTAGAATCACCAAATTGAGAGACACATTCACTCACGGACACGAAACTCTTTCTGAAAATTCTCTGAGTCCGGAGTCTCCGGTGTTCACCGGATACTCCGGTACTCAGCGCTCAGCCGGAGTCTCCATGCTAGCCTCCGGCAGAGAGTCTCGGCTTCGGGTTAATCTTTCCAAGAAAAAGACCGGAGTCTCCGGTGTTCACCGGATACTCCGGTAAAATGTTTTGTTTGCTGTCGGAGTCTCCGAGGTAGACTCCGGCAGAGGCTCTCGGTTAGCTTTTAATCTTTTTGATATTTAATAGAAAAGACCGGAGTCTCCGGTGTTCACCGGATACTCCGGTACCTGAAGTTGCCGGAGGGTCCGGCTAGTCTCCGGACTTAATCTTTTCGGAAAGACTGTCAGGACCGGAGACTCCGGTGTTCACCGGAGACTCCGGCAATTAAACAGAACTGTAACGGCTAGTTCTGACACGTTCGGTGACCGTTCTGACGCCGTTTTTTGGATTTAGGACCGGAGACTCCGGTGTACACCGGATACTCCGGTAAGCTCTGACAAAAACAGTAACGGCTAGTCTGTGAGAGAGTGCTATAAATGCCCCCTCTCTCCATAGCATTCAGAGCTTGCTGTGGCTGGTTTCCTTGAGACCTCTTGAGCACTTTAAGAGCATTCAAAGCCTCTCCAATCATCTCTAGAGCCAAATTTGCAAAAATTTGAGAGTGTGGTTTTGGAGAGAGTTCAAGCCACTTGAGCATTGAGTTCTTCATCGAGCAATTTTCTGCGATCATTTCCTTTGAAGCTTTGGATTTCTAAAAGGAAAGAATTTGCCCGAAGAGCACCCAAAACTTGTGGTGTGCCTCGGGAAGTTTGTAAGCACCTTCATATTGAGTAAGAATTTCTAGCTTGATCTTTGTGGTCGCTAGAAGAGGATAGGGTTGGAGAAGACCCGGCTCTTTGTGAGCTCCTCAACGGAGACGTAGGCACTTCTTTGTGAGGTGGCCGAACTCCGGGATATATTCTCGTGTTCTATTTTGTGAAACTCATTTGATCGTGCACATTTAATCATTTGTCATTTAAATTGCTATAGTATCAATCTTGCTAGTTTTATTTGTTGTTCTAGCTTAGTAACATCTTCTTGACCTAGTGCATCTCATAGAATCTAGCAGTGATCCTCAGTGCAAATTTATTCTAAGTTTTCCTGTCAGGCCGGAGACTCCGGACTAGACCGGATACTCCGGACCATACCGGAGTATCCGGACTTCACCGGAATATCCGGCAGTTTAATCCGCTGTTTTTAGTTTTAAATTTCAGAAAAGCCTATTCACCCCCCCTCTAGGCACTTTCACTTTGGCAGCGTCGTACCAAGGTCGTCCCATCGCACAAATGTCGGGGGCTTCCCCCTCGTGATGTGTTGTTACTCCGCGCTTGACAGCTCGACTATGAGGTCATGATGCCTGCATAGAATTCGCAGGCCATGCGAATGTTTCTTAGCCACCCATTGGTAGCAGTACTGGAGGGTTCGCCAGTAGCGTCATGATTGCATGATCTCGCCCTCCTAGTTGAGACCGCCCGACACCAAACTGCGATGGCAAACACGTCCATCGCTAGGATTGGTGAAAGTTGCGATCGTCAAGACTTGCGGCAAGCCCCACGACAGGAAAGATCCTGTCCTCCCTCGGTGACGGGGAGCGCTCGGAGACCCCCATTGCGTCGGGATAGCCAACCCTTTGACCTGCATGACTCTCTACGCCAACACGACCTCTACAGCGTGATCTAGAGCCAGGTGGCCACACGAGAGCAAGAGAATCGCGTCCGGCAAGAGCAGAAAAAGGGAAAGTAACCCTACCACTCATCTCCCTCACGCAAAGAGGCGTCAGATTACTCCATCCCTAGAACTGCGTGACCGTCGTCTGTCTCTCCGAGCACACGCTGTCGCCCATCAGCGGGTGACTCCCTATTACAGAACAGGGTGTAACACTTTATCAACCCGGCTACGAGAGGTGCGTTGGCTGGATAAGTTTTGGTCGATCCTAGCCGAAAAGTATGATAACTCGATCAACCCTGAAGAGTTCCTGCAGATCTACACCATCATGGTGCAAGTCGTGGGAGACCACGGGAAGGTTATGGCCAACTACTTCCCGACCGTCTTGACCGGTTTGGTCCGGTCCTGGCTTATGAACTTCCTTCGCAAGTTAATTTGCTCCTTGGAGGATCTGTGCAACCAGTTTATCGCCAACTTCTAGAGGACCTATGTCCAACCCAGAGTAGAGGACGACATGTAACAAGTCAGGCAACGACAAGGTGAGTCGCTGCGAGACTTCATCCCGTGCTTTACCGAGCGTCGAAACACCACGATAAGGATTACGGGTGAATCTATGGTCATAGCATTCAAGAGAGGGTTAAATACGATTAGACAGGTTAGGTATGGTCATCTCGCGATCAGCCCTTGCTGGTCGCGGGACCATATTATATTACAAGAAGGTAGGGCTGTTATCCTTCGAAAGGCCTGAACCTGGATAACTCCTGTGTTCTTGAGTTCATCATATACACAAACACACATACACTGCCAGCGTTGTTCATGCGCCCCTCGATCATTATATCCGGATATCATTATCAGGGATTAACCCTCGACAGTGTACATATGGTACTGCTGTTTGGAAAGTAAACATATTCATTTAAAGTTGAATTTTCATTTCACTTTTCTTGAACTGGAAGCTGGCCATCATTCCAATAGTGAAGAAGTCATGAGATATGAAGTGGTTGATCATTGCCTTCTCCTTGCTCTTTTTCATATGAATTTGTAGAGTAACACAGTATGCTTTGAAGCATTTTGGTATATGAATTATTCTGTGAAGGTTTCCTTGTATCAGCCTCCTTGATTTTTAAATAAGGAAACTAAGGACTACCAAGGGTGCGAGGTCATGGCTGTTTGTAGCATGATTTGTCCTTATATCTTTGGACATAAATATGATACAAAAGCATCCATTATTTTTTACGAAAGATATCTGAACTGAAATTTGAAACTGCAAGTGTTAGTGAAATACATAAGAACTACAAACTTTTTTTTTTTTTGCGTAATGTATAGCTAGACTTGCAAAAAGTGCAGCATACAATTCAGTTCACCTTTCTCTTTTTCTGGGAATGATAAATGTTGAGTTTGATAAATCCTGGGTTGCTGGTTCATGTTGAGTTTCATATACTAATTTGTTTCTTGAATGTCGATGGTCTGGTTCGCTTGTTTTCACAAAAAAAAGGTTGAACCAGGGTGTTTTGATTTTTGAACCGGGCGTGACAACGTTATCTCTTGTGTGATGTTGCTTAGTTTCTGGGGCCTGCCTTCCGTTGATCACAGCACATTTCATAGCTAAGGAGTAGCTGCAATGAAAAGCTTCAGCCGTTGCGAGAGATGTTCGAGTTCCATATTGACAAGGTACTAATGTGCTTGCTGCGTCTGTTAAACTGGTCAGTGGACTCATGGGGCGTTGTATGCTGTGGTCTATCATTGGGTTCTTCCTATGTGTACTCCTTAGCCATGGGAAAAAATTCGGGTCGGTATACCCAATATATCTGATTTATCGGATCTACTGGTTGACTCTAGTAGAAAAAAATATTATATTTATCAATATTTTGTTTAAATTTTGAATGAAATTTATTTAAATTTATTTGGATTTTATCTGGTATATTCGATAAACCTCTACCCTGCAAAGTAGGAGTTGGTTCTTGCATCCCCTGCTCCCACCTTTCCCACTCCATCTAATAAAAAAAATCAGAAAAAACCAAGCAAAAAACCACTTAAAAAAACTAAAATAAAACCGAATCGACTTATCCCTTCGTTCTCTTAGCATCTCCAAAAACCCTCTATCCCACCCTTTATCCTAGCTTTTAGCTAGTAGAACCAAAAACCAGTCTCCAACAGCTCCTCCATCACACTCGCTATTTCGAAGCGCCCTCCATCCCCACCCCTTTGCATGCCAAATATGGTGTCCCTCTCCCAGCACACTATCTCCCAACTGTCGCCCTTTCGTTCGCTCCTGCCACCATCCCAAGTCTTCGTGTCATCGTATAGTCCGTTGACTGGAGGTCTGCTAGACCGAGATGCAACTAGTTTGAAGGCTAACATCCCAAGCCGTCGCCCTCATAGCTAGACCGAGATGGAGCCGCATCAACGCACAAGCCATCGATCGGATGTAGGTCCTCATCCCGCCTCTCCTAGATCTACTTTTATGTTAGTACTTTTCAAATGCATAACAAATATACCGTGCCATACTAAATGAAGGAGATATCTATAAATTGATATGAGAACAAGTGTGATTGCAACTAAAACTATTTCAATTAACATGTGAAAAAAATTTATGTATAGTGGAAAATGAAACATAGATATTATATTATTATAATTTTTTATATCCGCAACAAAACATAAGCATTTTACTAATTATATTTATCGATGACCTTCAATAAATTTTATTTTTATCAAAAAAAATCTGCTCCTAGCTGGCCGACACCGTCATTGTTTGCCCACGCTTAGGTCGCTGAGACCATGTTGATCCGACACGTCTGGCGGACGCGCACGGCCCATGTCTAATGAGAAGGCCACTACGGACCGTACCTTGCACGCGTGGGCGTTTTGGACTTTTGGCGGCCCGCCTCCAATCCAGCGAGGATGCCTTGGCAACGATTCAACGAAGCACAACACAAACAAACGATTTCCTTACAAGCTGGATCTTGCTTCGTTTCTTCCTCGTTTGCTTCGTCCCCGCGGCGACAACCACCACCACCACCACCACCGACGCCAAAGTCCACTCCCGCGTGAGCGCGTCGCCCTAATCCCCGCTCAACCCACGCTTCCTCCGCCGCCGCCACCGCCTCTCTGTCTCAGGCCGTCACGATGAAGGACAAGATGAAGGATTTCATGAAGAAGGTCACCTCCTCCTCGGCCCCATCCTCCTTCAAGGGCCCCTCCCACGTCCTCGGCTCCGGCCCCTCCCGCTCCGCCTCCCACCCCGCCTCCCGCCCTGCAAACCCCAATCCTAATCCTGCCCCCAGGCAGCCCCCGCCGCGGCCCGCACCGGCGTCCGCCGATTTCACCCCTTTCACGCCCCTCATCTCCTCCACCACCTCCGCCTCGCGCCGCCCTGACGCTGCGGCCAACGGCTTCGCCGCCACAGTGGTGTGCCCGAGCTGCAGTGACCCCTTCCCGTCTGAGCTCGCCGTCTCCGAGCACCTCGACGGCTGCATCGCGTCGGCGGGGGGCGCCCGCGCGCGCGCCGCCGCGTACCTCACCGCCGACCCGCCGCCACCCGCCTCCGCCGTGGAGGTGGTGAAGAGGCTGCTCGGGAACCTGCTCAGGGAGCCCGGGAACGAGAAGTTCAGGAAGGTTAGGCTGACCAACCCGCGGATCAAGGAGGCCGTGGCGGATAGGGAGGGCGGAGTGGAGCTGCTTGAGGCCGTCGGGTTCAGGGTCGGGGATGAAGGCGGGGAGCTGTTCGCCGTGATGGACGAGGTGCCCGGTGACGCGAGGCTCGGTGGGATCAGGCGGGCCGTGCTCCTGCTCGAGAGGGCACACCCCTCGGCGCCGGCGCAGGTGAAGGCTGGGGCCAAGGAGAGCAGCAGCAATGCAGTTGATGAGCAGGAGGTTAACAAGACCATTGATCGGCAGGTGAGCTGGTGTTCAGTTTGATATCGCCTTTCATTTGCTTGTTTCAGCGTTGATTAGCTAGCACAAAGCTTTCGTTCCCGTCAATGAATACATTAGCGATATGGTAGTTTGATTTGCTTATATTATTATGACAATTTCACACTTCAAGATGTACTATTGAGTTTCCCCATTTTTGGGTACACATACCTTGTTAAATTTGTTAGGAGATAGCAATTACTTATAATATTTTTCCCTTTATACCACTAACTAAAAAATTGGCACATAGTATAAACATAAAACCAGTGCATAATTCTAGAAGCATGTATCTGAAACATAGCATGGATTGACCAAATGTGTCACCATTTCTTAGAGCTATTAATGGAACATTAGATGTGAATTCAAAAAACATGAGACACTCATATGTAAACCAATATACTGCTACTGCACTTTATTGGATACTAGAAATGCACTTATGGAACTGAATAATACGTGACGTGCAGTCCTTTTGTTTTCCACATCATGTTTACGATGTTTAGTTCATTGATTTGTTACAATGTTTCTTCTTTTGTTCAGATAGTTGTAGGATTTTTTAATGTTGTTTCTTTCTGTCTTGCCATAGACCAGTGGAATGACATGGTCGTCTTGTTGTCTGCCTGTCTATCTTCGAGATGTATTAATAAGATATTAAACTGAACTCCAAAAGTGGCATTGGCATACATTAACTGATATATTGTGCTTATTGGAGTAGGAAAGTAAGGAACTGAGCTATACATAGCATGTGATCCTTCTTTTCTTTACATTCATGTCTGAAGTTTGCCCTTTTCTCAATTTTTTTATGATGTTTTAGTTCAATGGTTTGATATAATGCATCTTCATTTGTTACCTAAGTAGTAGGGCTTGTGAACATTGTTGCTTGATGCTAAAATTCTGTGAAATGAAATTTGTCCATTGCTTCCTGCCTGTTTATTTTCATGAATATCTTGATAAATCAGCAGTAGAGAAAAAAGAACCTGGCCAAAACTCCACAAAGCTTACATGCCATCTAATTCTTTCAATGAAAAGTTTATATTTTAATCTTCATTCAGACAATTTGTTCTACTTCAGCATTGAAACATGAGTCCTAAGTGAGTATCAGATGCAAGTATTCGGTTTTCATATTTGAAATCTTATATGACATGTTGGGATGGACATACATGTTCTTGTAAGACACTTGCAATTAGAGAATCCGAATTGATACGTCCCAGGCTCACAGCTATGGTTCCAATACATTTTCAGTATGTATTGGAATTAAGTGTTCATCGGAGTCATGCCAGTGCCTGATAGATTACATATGCATGAGCTTGCATAAGTGTCAGACACTCAGCCTATCAGTTTGACCTATAATTAGAGCTATATCTTAATCCTTTTATACATCAATTAATCTCTTATCTGCTCAAATGTTGCATCTGTAATTACTGAGGTATCATTTTTCCAATAACACTATCTTGTGTCGAGTAAATATTAGCGATCCTCAAATTTTAGCATGGAGGATAGCGGTGCACTACTGCCTTCTAAATTCCTATTTGTATGCACAATTGATTCTTCAATATATATTTTGCTTTTGTTCCTAGTCTTATCTTTTTAAGACTGCAACTTATGGAGGTTCTATGCCATGTCAACTTTACAGATTCGGGTATTCTTCTCTGTTCCTGGAAGTTCTGTTGGAGAAAATGACTTACCAGATTCCTTTTACAATCTTAGCGGTGAGGAGATAAGGAATGAAGCAAAGATGAGGAGGGAAAGGTTAGAACAATCTCGACTGCTAATTCCAAAGTCTTACAAGGAGAAGCAGGTGCTGGCTGCTCGACAGAAGTATAAGCAAGCAGTCATCCGAGTTCAGTTTCCAGATAGAGTAATTCTCCAGGGTGTATTCCTTCCAGGAGAGGCCACTACTTCCCTATATGAGGTAACTTTCTGGTACCTCCATGCTTGTTTTTCTTTATGATTTGTCATGTTTTTCAGTAGCCATATCTTTCGCGATTTAGAATCTGCATATTTCATTCTTGGTGGCATTAAGTATACTGAACATGTTTACTATACTCTTGAATTGTTCATCATTTGGCAATTGGCGTGATCAATTCCAATGGTTCTGACCTGTTCATCTTTGCTACCTCTAAGCATAAATCAGTCGCATTTGTGAAACTAGCTCACCATGAATTGACTTGAAAAACATGCTTGTGCCTCTCTGAGCTTATTTACAAACAATTTAGTGGTCAAAGTTGTATCCTGGAAATCATGAAGTCTAAAATGGCACTTATTTGCGAAAGGAGGAATTAGATAACAACTGGGGTATTTTGTTTGAGGGAGTACTTCATCCTAGGCTAGACTGCTCCAACTTGGGATCATCCCATAATTTTGGTGGGATGATCATGTTTCTCTACCAGTCTTGTGCTTATTAGAGATGAGATGGTGATGGCCCAACTTATCCCATTCCTCAAACTACGAAATGGGATCGTATGACCCATTCACCATATGGATCCTTGAATCTAACACCTTGAAAACCTGTGATCTAATCTCATCATGGATCACCATGGATCGCAACATGGATCAGGAAGTACAGGAGTTATGTTTTAGTGGAATATTGGTAAGATGGTGTCATGGCTCGTGTCCAATTTCCACTTCCTTTTTTGCTGTCCTGTTGGTTTAATCCCATCTGGGCCACAAATCTTTGACCAGGCTATGCTCATTCACTTCCTTGTTCCAGACTTCACTCAGCATATTCACTACCTTTGCTCCTCACACAGTGATACAGAGTCCATAAGTGGAACCTGGTTGTCTGTGCTTTCTAACTCTACAGTCATGTGACTGACTGAGGGTTGTCATGGCAGTGCATTCTGTGTCAATTGGTGTTTGTGGTTACAGCACTAGACTAGATCAGGTGGTGCTGGAGATTTAGTAACATTGGATTTTAACTTTCACCCTGTTAGAAGGTAGAGTGCTGGATGGGAAGCCTCATTATAATACCCTTGCTCATATCAACTGGATTTTTTTTTGTATACAGTGAATGTACATCGTGCACCTTGCATTTTGTCATCTAGGCTACTTTATCTTTGTAAAGAGTCATGTAGCTGTTTCCTGAACATCATGTTATGCGGTCGCCACCCACCTTTGCTGAAATTGTCTGTTAATGACTTGATGTTTAAACTGAATTCAAGCTATTTTTGTGTTTTTCTAGCATGGACAATCCGCTGTGACCTGTCCTACTCAAAGTTGTTTCTCTTAATGTTTAAACTGGTCTTCTTGCACTGTTATGCATGCCAGCTTCTTGTTAGTAGCACCGTCTAATGTGCTGTCATTCCTTAATGCAGTTTGTCGCATCTGCTCTGAAGCAGCCTGGTTTGGAATTTGAACTTATCTGTCCAGCCGTTCCTAAGCCGCGTGTAGTACCTCATTTTCCAAAATATGGAGAGCAGGCACGCACGCTTCAAGACGAAGACCTCGTCCCTTCTGCGCTCCTCAAATTCAAGCCCAAGGAGACCGATTCAGTCGTATTCACTGGTCTGCTTGACGAGCTTCTTGTGGCCAGTGAGCCACTCACAGCTGCATCCTCATGAACTGTAATTGCTCTTAAACTGGCCCGCTGACTTCCATTGTGTACAACAGATATTCGCCGGTTTTTCCACCGAGTCTCTTACATCAGACTTAAAATAGAATCGTAGCTAACAGGGTTATGTAGTCTGGAACGCGGGATACCTGATACATAGGTACATGCCATATTTGTTAACATTCCTTGTGGTAAGACAGTTCAAGAATTCGTAAGGCCCATGTTTCGACTGGGCCTTAAATAGGCTGGGCTCTTAAATGTACAACTATAACAACTACAATACATGGAAAGATCGCTTGATTTGTCTGTTGCGAGCACTACAAAATTTCTCCTTGTGGCAAGGCCAGTTCCTTTGCCTTCTACTCCTGTTTCGAATTCATGAATGGAGTGTTTTTTGAAATTTGAATTCATGAATGGAGTGTTTGTTACTTCTTGATTGAATCATACCATTCTACTCCTGTTTACATCTTAAACATAGCAACATGAATTCGAATGCTACTGGTAGTATTGATGCTCTTTGGCACCATTGTCCTCTGCTTGCCATCTTCCTAACATATTGCTGATACGTAGTACGTCGCAGGCTGAGATCGTGCTGTTTCTACGTGGCACATGAAACCGCTGTTCTCAACTTCTGGTACTTGCTGCACGGTCATACGGCCTAGGAAAAAGAGAAACGAACGACGCACGTGTCCTTTTCTTGGTACGTGAAGCTAGGTAGCTCTAGCATCATGGCCAACGACAGAATAGTAACATTAATACAAATCTCGATCGATACTTCTAAAAAAGCAATCTCGATCGATGCTGCATCTGCATGGCCGCATGTGTCTGTATGCCACATGCATTGCACCTGCAAACACGTCTTCTTTACTGACCCGGCGTTCTAAAGTCACTCGATGATCCTATGCAAATCTTAGCATATGATCAATGGATCAAGGGGCCCATAAAGCCAGCTTGCCTCTCACATTTCCCTGCAATTATTCCCCAGTTGCGAGTTCTTTAATCCATTCTCTCAGTCGCTTTCGCTTTATAGACCCTGACGCCATGCTGTAGATTTTGGTTGGCAAAATTTGCTGCACAACACACTAGAATTGTGGCTTTTGCCACATGATACGATTTTTTTTAATATACACTGTCGGACACTACTAAAATATGGTTATTTGCTGGAACACACTCTAGCCATTAAAATAGTCATTTCCTGCTTGTGAGGAGAGATGAAGGGTGTAAAAAGTCTATTTTACCCTTGGTTAAGGTGGGGACCACAATTCAGGTTTTCTTCCTCTCCTTTGCCGGTCTATGGGCTCCCATGGCAGTGTGAGGAGGCAGGTGCCAAAAGATAATTCCGACGGCTTTTGTTCGTGCAGCTCACAGAGAAAGGAGATAGAGAGACAGGAGTGAGAGGACGCCGGAGGGGAGGAAGAGAGAGGGAGGTGAGGGCGTGCTAGGGGAGAGAGGAGCCAGGGTGGGGAGGTGGCCGGTCGGAGGCGCGAGCGAGCGGCGTGATGCCGGCAGAGCAGGACCCAGCCCGACAACGCAATAGGCGCGTCACAGCAGGGAGGCCGGGACGACGCGCAGGAAGGGACACTCGGGTGCCGCTCGGCTCAGGCTAATGCCGCTCCTCACGCATGTGTGTCGCGGTTCACCCATCAATTGGCTCAGCCTCCATCGCACCCACCCACCATAGTCTGATCACCGCCCTCCTGTGCCTCCCTCGCGGCCCTCCTGAGCAACAGCGGAAGCCACCGCCCTCCCGCGCCTCCTCCGCAGAGTGGAGGGTCTCACCCAGGAGGACGACACCAGGGCGCGACGGGGAGTCCGTTTGGAGTGAAGGCGGTGATGTGCGGCGGCGGGAGCATGGCTGACGGTGGCCATGGCGTATGATGGTCGTCGAGCTCAGGTGGCGGCGCGCTATGGCGAAGGGAGGAGGGAGAGAAGGGGCGCTGGAGGCCCACCGGCTCGCGAGCGACCTCGTGGCATGGTCGCCCTGTACGATAGATGGCCAGAGCAGGGCAGTCGATTGAGGGGGAGCTCGGCGGCTAATGTTAGAGAAGAAGGTGGCGCACGGCCGGCTCCAATCGGCGAGGGGGTTTGGGGAGGTGGTGGACGAGCTCGTCGTGGCCTGCTCCTTTGGTTCCCAGTGGCGGAGAAGGGAGGGAGGCGGGGCGAGCTCATCCACGGCGCCGCGTTCTCTCACCGGCTAGCCAGCTGCATCGATGGAATGAAGAGGAGAGAGCAGACGGTGGCGGTAGAAGAAAGGAAAAGGGAACAAGAGAAACAGGATGACGCATGGGCCCAGCAATACGGAAGGGTATTGAGAGCATTTTGAAAATTTTCTCCCTCCTAATCAGCAAAATATTATATTTTAATAGGTTCGGTGTGTTTCGGTAAATAACCACATTTTAATAGTATCCGATAGCATATATTAAAAAAATCGTGTCCTGTAGCAAAAGCCACACTTCTAATGTGTCATATAGCAAATTTTGCCATTTTGGTTGCAAAAGAATAAATATGTTAGCGTTTAGCGGAAGCATCACCAAAAATCAAGCCAAACATAAGATCAACTCACTAAGACATGATAATTTTTTAATGAGGTTCGACGATCTTGCCTACATCCTCGGGTTATGATTATAGACGCTCTTTCTCATATTTATTTGTTGTCATACTTATGGTTACACAATGGTGTCCAATATTTATTGGTTCGAGAATAAAAGTTCGACTATAACTCTATCTCAATCCCATTCAACTACAACTTAAATCTATCTATAACTAATCCTTATATATATTCAACCCATATCACAACAGCATGCATGCTTGCTAAGTCTTTGACTGGATCAGGCAGACAGCTTTTAGTAACTGGACCCCTTCATCACTACGCCAATCTAGCTAGGTCAGTGCACTACTAGTTTCTCTATTTTTCAATGTGATCCCTGCTTTGTGCACGCTATCATGTGAACTTTCTGAACGTGAACAGCATCAAGCTTGTTGTTTAGACTTCAGACTTTCTCGAGTAAAATAGTGTGCATACCACACGCACTGCACTGCTGACACGCCTGTAGCCGGTGCTGATCGGGAGTATTATTAATATGTCGTGCCGTGCTTGACGTGCATGCAATTGAGCTCGTAAAGTCACTCGATCTCAACATATATGATTGTACAGCTCCTTTACCTTTACTGGCAACCGTGCATTTGTGAGCTCGTAAATATGATCGTATTTATCAAAAATAAATAACATATCAATATATTTATAAATCGCATCTTTATTTAACATCTTAAATATTGAAAAATTGATTCCAGTACTCGAGACATCGAAAACTCCTATATTCCGCATCTGAGGTGCCGAATACGGTGAACAGGACCGTATTCAATACCTCAGGTGCCGAATACAGTTCGGCTGCTCACGTCACGTTGGGTCGGTGCTTTCGGTGCGACGATCGCGTCGTGTCACGTCGTTTCACTTTTGTCGCTTTTTTAATCCACGTGTTGCCGTATTTCGCTATAAAATATGAGCGGGTTGGTTTTGTAGCACAATTTAATTTTATCATGGCACGAGCGAATAAATAAAGAAAGGAACTGGATGAATGAGTGTGTGTAAATTTGTTTCAGCGTAATTTTGTTAATATTTTATTATTCATTTAATGTATTTATGTAGGTAACTTTTTAAGGAAGTAATGTCAGGAGGATACAAAATTTAATTTGTCGAACAATAATAGTTGTGAAGTACGATTATTATATAACCCTGTATAGACATTAGATAAGCTGAGAAACATTAGATGCGATATGTGGATTTTTGTCGCTACGCGAATGGGCCCTAAACATAAAGAGATGGCGACAACAAATATTGGCATATACGGTACGTCTAAAAGCTAATTTAATAGCGTGCCGCTGCTAAACTAAACATACCTTAAGTAATAAAAATTGACCGGATTATAATAGATGCTCTCTACTAAGTGCAACTAGAATATTTGCCCTTTCGCAGGGCATCGGGACCCTCCACTTTAACGTGACGGGTCCTCTCCCGCTTTCTTTCTCTCTCTACTCTGCGTGCATCAGCCGTGGTGCGCTCTTTGGCTCCTTTCCTCATATGCTCCTCCTCCTAACGCTTGAGCTATAGTTCCTCCTGCTGTTGTTGTACTCCCGGCGTTCGTACACTTCCCTCCACCTCATGCTCATGTCAACCCACCGCTTCAGGTGCGTATTTTGATCCATGTCCAGCCATTCTATGAAGTCACAGATAGGTCCTCGGTGGTTATATGTTGGAGCGGAGCGTTTAACGCAGAACATACGTGTCTTGCATGCAATTTGACCACGGCTTGGATTAGGTTATTCTCCTTGAAGGGATCATCATTCCATTCACGCACAACCTGCAATAAGACATTAAGTGCTATATGGATCGTTGTAGGTGTCTATAGAAATCCTGTACTCGAAGATCCTACCATAGATTTATTGATCCCTGATTATTTAAGAAATATTAAACAAGTATTAAATATCATAATTATTTGACAAATATTACATAAATTAAAAATAATTAAATTACTAATATAGTGAATCATACATAATAGGAATCACTACGATAATAAAGTCAATAATACATGTGTCATTAACAAGTATAAGTGCACCGAACAACTGCACCCCGCTAACTTTGCCCTGCATGTACCATGAAGAAGGATCTTCATACGGTAGTGTGGACGCCCTTAGAACATGCTCTGACGGAGTCCGATGTGCCGAAGGTTCACCCTACTAGTACCATTGTGAACCCCCCAGTGCATCAGGATATTGGGGGTACTATGTGTTGAGGAGCTCGATGAAGCTGGCTGCCTGCATTACAGAAGCCTAGTCAAAATTATGTATGCTACTCTAGTCAGACGTCTATTGCGTGAACTCAACGATGTCCTCGTGATGAGTCGATGCTGTAGGCGAAGGTGTCAGCGTAGCTTGAGGAGATTGTGTCCACTGCGGGGCCTGTAAACCCAGTGTACACTGCTCGGACGCAGGAGCCTACGTGCACTCCTTGCGATGCTCCGAAGCAGAAGGTGCCTCTCCTGATTGTGCCCGAATGCCGAACGGGTTCATCACGGGCATTGGACGAGCACCTGCTATGGGAAGCATGGGATGGGTCCATAGATGGTAGGCCATACCCCCTCCAATGCGGGGCACAATCACCTAGACCACGTATAGCTGACAGGAAGCAGGACCCTCTCGTTCTCATGTAGTCCCGAAGAGGGTTCCGATCCCTTCGCGTTGATGACCTGCTTACTTCCTCACAAGCTTGCTCTGCCTATGTATGCATCTCGTACGTCTCTTTGGTCTGTATAAGATGAAGGTAATATCAGTAATATAGAGGTTTAACCAATAAAAATTGTTATAAGTACCACAACAATTACCACAACATAAAGAAGGCGGTCATGATCCTCAGGGAAAGGTCTGGGGCCTGGCTCTACAAGTCTGCTGGATAAGGTGGCACCCGTGCGCGGACGGTACCACGAAAGGTACTCCCAAATACATGGTGTTGTCGTATTGTCCAGCAGGAATGACGACATCCACCGCGGCTGACTCCATCAACCTCTGTAGGTGCTCGGCATTCATGGATGCCCAGTCCCGCATGCCTTCGCCCCGCTTTGCGCTCCTCTTGTACATGAACAAAACAAGTATAATTTATTAATATAGATCATGAAAGATACTAATGCTACATACAATAACACAATTACTCGTGCGTGCGACCGGTGTCTCGTGGGAGAGGTATTGGCACCACCTGTCGGTATCCGAATGGCCTCTGTACACGCTCAGGTGAATATGCTTTCACGTTGTTCATGTACAACAAGAAGCATTTGGTCATCCATAAGTCTGAGTCACACCAACAATATGATGCGATGAGCCTTCCAGTTGTAATTTTGGCCACTTATGTCATATGCCATGGATCCTACTCCACGAGATCAGTGCTAAGGACGTCCAAATCACTAATCACCTGAGAGTAGCTATCATGGTCTTGCTGCCGACTCCATCTCAACCTGGCATGCATCCATCAATACCCCATGTAGGCCTCATATCATCTACAATACCATTAGAGATGAGGACTGGATAGTAGCTCTTGAGCACCTAAGGCCAACAAACCAGTAGGTACTCCTAGCTCCATTGCTGTAAGAGGTGTAGGCAGCTTGTAACTGATCCTCTCTTCTTTGATCGTTGGGTTGCATCACACAATCCTCTGTACGTGGCAGCCACGACAACAGATCCCTAACTGTAAGATGTCAGCTCATAAGGATGTGACGTGAGCTGACTCGCTAACCATATAATATGAGGGATGACATAATTGTTTACCGTGTTGCAGAACATGATGCTTCTCAACAGGATGTGCAAGTACACCTCATAGTGCTGTAAAACTATAGCCTCGTCTGCATCCGGTGGGCATGGACCGAACTGTGGCAGCCCATGAATCCAGGACATGGGGAGACCAACATCATTCTTATCATATTGCACACCAAACCTACAAGATGCAAATGGTTATTAAAGCTTAAATAGCACTACAATATTTTAAGTGCATTACATAGCAAATAATTATCTACCACAATTAGCGTGAAACTACTAACAGGGCATCCCTAATTGGCAGCCCGTTCAGCATGGCCACGTCCCTCAATGTTACGACCATTTTGCCAAAAGAAAAGTGGAACGTGTACATCTTAGGACGCCACTGGTCGACGAGACATGTGAGCAGTGGCTCCTCAATTAGTGGGAGAGGTGTCCTGCCACCACCCGCCATGTGAGCACTGATCATCATGAGAGCAAAAGGTAGTAGTCCTACCCGTGCGAGTGGCTCATGGAATCGAGGGTCTAACTCTTTAATCGTGTGGACACTCTGGGCCCACAACAGAAGCAACTGTAAAAGGTATCCAATACATGTACTGAGTTAGTAGAGAATTATCGTGGCAATTAAAAATCACATATAATCGTGGTACTTGCTGCCCTATGAAAATCATCTATCCTGTATGGTTCTCGTCGTACCGGTGCTGAAGAAGCTCCGAAAGACCACCATTGGCCATAACAATGATTTTAACTACATGGTTCAATAAGTAGGTAAATAAAAATAAAAATATATTACAAGCTTCATGGTTCAATAAGTATGTGAATAACAAATTAGAATATATTACAACCTTCATGGTTCAATAAATATGTGAATAAAAAATAAGAATATATTACAAGCTTCATGGTTCAATAAATAGGTGAATAACAAGTTTCATGGTTCAATAAAAAAACATCGTATGTGATACCAGTACCAAAAAATATATTACAAAATAAGTAGTACAACTAATAGGTGCATAACAATTTAGAATTCAAACCATGACTGTGAATAACTTCAAACAACAAACTAAAATGCAACAACTTTAATACACTATAGTTCAATAGTGGCTTGATAGTTTACTGTCAGGTCGGGCTTGTCCTCCTGTTATGACCAGGTTGTTTACAAAGTTTGCACTTTCATAGGCGATCAATAGCATCTGCTTCATCCATGTCACCTTACAGCCTCATGGCTCTAAGCCTTCTAGGATCCATGCATCGTGCTTGGAGATAAGGTACCTACTTAGGCCCCTCGATCGCTTTGTAGCTGCTTCCGATGTTGAAGGACCACATCTTTGGAAGCTATGTGTTTCTAAATGCATCGATCGTGAAGTAAGTTCTATGTACTATGATCCTCATTGCCGCTCATGTCCCTGCAAGCGGCTAAGACATGCAAGCACGGGATATGATGCAGTTTTGGTTTATTTCATGTGCACTTCACCTTGTGAGACCCAAGTTCACATTGTTGTATGGTGTCCCCTGCGCTATACCTTGAAGCATACCTATGGCAGCACATGACCTCAAATTCATTGTTGGCTAGGTTGTAGATCCCCGTCCGATGAAAGTGTGCCTTATTCCTCTTTCTGGATATAATTTCCTCCACCTTAGGTGCGAACCACGTGCTACATTTCATAACAGCATTACCATGGTCACGAAAGTAGTCTACCGTTATATAGAATGTGAGCCCAATGATGGCACACAACGGGAGGCCCCGTACTCCCTTTAGGACATTGTTTAACACCTCTGCTATGTTCATTATCATGATGGTCTACCTAACATGGGATATACTAATTTTAGAAGGCCTATTTGCATAAGAAAGGGTACAATATGATCATTTAAATTCTATGTGCTAACCTAGCACCGTGAGTACCATGGATTAGGACCCAACACTCCGCCTGCTTCACCATTATCCACTGGATAAATATAGTATGTGAACGACTAATGATAGTTTGTCCCCATCCAGTTGCGTTCACTGATGGTCCTCCTATGCTTGTTGATCTATCATCATCTTGCGAGGGGTCTCATTTAACTCTCTTCATATCTCGTTGAACTTCACCATATCTTACTTCACCTACCGGTTCTACAGACACATCGCTTTGAATCTCTTTACAAGAGACTTGCTTTGGTAACTTGTGTACAGGTTTGCTCCCAAGTGTTGCATGCACCATCTTCTCTCCACATCAGGCCTTGCAATGAAGTTGTTTGTGCTATCGTGCAGCACATCCAACGCATGTAGAAGGCCCTTGTTGCGATCTGAGATGATGCAAACTCATTCCCTGTTTCCCACAACATGTGTCCTCACTAAATTAAGGAACCACAGCCAGCTATCGTTGTTCTCACTCTCAACCATTGCAAAGGTGGGAGGAATGATCTGATTATTTGCATCCATCGCTATCACTATCATAAGGGTACCATGGTACTTTCCGCTCAGAAATATGACATCCACACATACAACTGACATACAATATCTGAAAGCTTTGATGCATTGTCCAAAAGGCCAGAATAACCTAATGAGGTATCGGTCAGTGGTGATGTATGACCCATCCTCTAGCTTGATCAGCTCATCCACCATGGCCCACTAAGTCCATGGATTCGTCATGGCAATCTTCTGTAGTAGCTTCGGAGCATAGTTGTAAGACTTCTCGAAGATTCCAAACAACATCTTCAACGCCTTCTGCTTCGCTCCCCATGTGGTGTAGTAATTTATCAGTATACCCGTCTTAGTCTGTACCTCCTCCATAACGGATTTTGGCGACAAACAAATGTTCGTGCCAACAAGAGTGATGAGGAGTTGGGCTATGAACCTCGCATCAACGACGTGGCTCACATTGCTAATAGCCTCTTCAATGCATGTATGTGGGGTGTGTCCACTGATCACAAAATAGTTCTCATATTTTGGCATATGTGCTCGTACGAAGTAAGGACAATTCGGGTGCTTGATACACCTGATCTCATACTCCGTAGGGTTAGACCGGGCACACTTGTGGCCCCTTCTTGTCATTACAGTATAGTTCCTGATAAAGTGGATGACCCCCCTGTTACAAAACTATTACTGACCTGGATGTCGCTATTCTGGTATCCCTAGTTAGATAAGGTGTTATGCTCAACGGCAACACAATCCAGCAGCACATCACAATGAAAGTACTAGATCGCAGGTACCAGGTCATCATTGTCAACAGCTTCTTCATCCCCCCTTCCACCGGCTTCATCATCCATGCATCCTACATCTACCTCATAATGGTCCACTCTAGCTCCATCTCTACTGGAACTGCCCTCCTTGACATACCTTCAATCCTCTTCATCCATCACCTGCTGGCCTGATCCTTCCACGGTAGTAACGGCACCACTTTGCACCAGTCGTGGCACTATGTTTACGTACACCCCCATATCAAGTTTTCCTCCAATGCCTTGCGTGAGTACAAAGCCTATGCATAGTTCCTTCTCATCTCGAACGACGTATGGACAATGACTAAGCGGTTTGGAACAAGCCGTGGCCGCACACTCTCCATGACAACAGTATGGGATTGTTGGTTCACACGCAAAATGCTCATAACATGTGATTTCAGGCCATCTAGGTCATTAGGTACCTCAACCGAACTCTCTATGTGCTGTCAGTTCTGAATTATTACCAGCGTCCCATGCAAAACCGCGGGACCTTCTTCGTAATAAATATGGAAAGTTATACCGTATCTGCTAAACAAAGTATATCTAAAAAATAGCTACTTAGATGTATGTACGATACACAACTAATTACACCCTTCGATTAATAATAAATAGATTAACAATGCAAATTAAATAGTTCTATACTTAACAATACTAAATATTTAAGTAATTAACAATGCTAATGAAATCATCAATATTGAATTCAAATGAAATAATTAATATTTAATATTGAATTAAAATATTAATTAAACTAACATGAAAGTTATATTGACCAAATATCCAATCTCATTACAAATTGACTTCAAAACTATTTTGGAAGCTAGTTTTGCTAGGTTTCTTTACACCACATTTACTCTTCCAGAAGTTAGAAGCATCAGCATGCCGCTCTCAACCTGGGTGATCATCTTCTTTTTACAGCGAATACTACTATGCCTATAGTTCCTAGCAAAATTTTAGTGCTCACGTTTGACAATGCACTATTAACCTAGTCATAGATTTCTTTATGCTGAGTGAGCTGAAGAGAGAAAAGGACTAGTCTACGATGAGTAGAAGACACTGAAAGTATTGCTCTATTTGACTTCATAGCTATTTTAATAGATTGAATTAAAATACTAATTAAACAGGCGCACACCACTATTAATTAAAAAAATTCAATTTGACATTTTTTGGTGCATTGTGATTTTTATCAAATCTTTCTGTCCAACCCAAGTTTTTTGAATTTTCTTAAAAATTATTTTTTATCCTTTACCCTTTCTTTTTCCTTTCTTTTTCTCTCTTTCCTCTCATTGCACCGACACCCTACTTCCACATATGCATAGCATGCATAAACTAGGCTACCACCCTACGCCACCACTAGCACAAAGTGCCACCACTAGGACATCATGTTATTAAACTAAATAAATAATCTAATTACACTAACTAATCAAATTCACACTAATTACTATTATACAATCTACTTACTCTGACTAAGCAAATAGTTACTATTATACAAATTCATGCTAATAACTATTACACTGACTAAGGAAATAATCAAATTAAGCAAATAATTATATAAATGTAATTGGACAGATTAAACAATCTACTTACTCTAATTACTATTATTACTGCAAGTATTAATTAAATACATAATTTAAGTACTTACTGTAGCTCGCACAAGTGCTCATCCTCATCTCGGGCTGATTCTCCTCTACTCGCGCTGCTGCTACTCCTCACCTCGCGCTGCTTCTCCTCTCCACGTGCTATGCTGCTACTTCTCCTCTCCCTCCTCCCTTGCTCGTGCTGCTCGTCTGCTCTTTGGTCGCGCTGCGGCTCCTTATAGTGAAACACGATAGCGCGCTCTCATTTTGTAGCGAAACACAGCACCGACGTGACACAACATGACCTGCCACACCGAAAGCACTGATCGACGTGATGTGAGTGGGGTTGGCCTGTATTCGGCATCTGAGGTGCTGAATACGGCCCTATTCACCGTATTCCTCCCTTCATTCGGCACCCGAATATGGTGCACAATGTCGTATTCGGCACCTCAGGTGTTGAATATAGGAGTTTTCAGTACCTCAGGTACCAGAATTGATTTTTAGGTGTTTGAGGTGCCAAATATAGGTACTGGATCTACAAATACGCCGATATATTGTCTATTTTAGCAAATACGGTTACGTCTGTTGCCTATTTTTAGATTTTTACCTGCATGCGTGACATGGACAAGTAATCGTACAACTATGATTTTTAAATTATATGTCCACCTATTATAGTTTGAGTTAACGTAAATAAAATAACCAAATATGACAATGCAGGTTCTGAGAGCAAATCAAGTCATGTAATAACACAACTTATGAAGGATAAGATAATTAAATAGCTCATTACGACCAATAAAAATAGCACCACTAATTGAAGGAACCGTATACCAATACTCAAATATAGCATATCTAACACTTTTTGTCGCCACTTATGGCTATTAACCAAACACGTCTATCGGGGGTTAATCCCTGACAATGTATCCGGGGTATGCTAGACGATGGGTGCATGATCAACGTTTTCAGTGACTGTTGGTGTGTTGAAGGAACTCAAGAACACTAGAATTTATCTAGGTTTAGGCCTCACTCAGTATAATAGCCCTACGTCCTATGTATTTTCTTATGGGTTAGATAAACTTATCTAGAGTCTCCTCTTTTACAAGCCGGTCCTCCTCCTTCATATAGTAGGAGGCGAGGTGTACTGTATACATACTGGCAGACTGTGCCACATATGGTGGTTGCTCTATACCTGACAAAATAGCTACTCCTAAGCCATCATTGCAGGGGGTGGGAATACCTAGCCCGTCCTGGTCATCCTGCACGTCTAGTCCTGTCTGCTAAACATTGTCACACCCGCTGCACGCTCGTCATGCTCGCCTACCATGACATCTCATAGCATTAAATGCTACGGGGCAGGTCACACCGTCTCCGCGCTAGCCCACAACTTCACCCAACGAAAGGGTTCCTGGGGAAGGAAAAAGCATGAGTCGATGGCATCAAATATGATTAGAATGGTAAGGTAAGTACCTGCCCCACGATCAGCAGGGGGTGGTCATGGGGTTTCTATCTGCGACTAGGGGACTAGTCGATTGAGCCCCGCCTGGTCGCGCAGGAGAGCCATGGTTTTGAAAATATCAATTATCAGCCGGTGTCTACTAACCTGGGTCCTCCTGACCGGGGACCCCTTATTATTTACATCGATAGTAGCCTCCAAGATCCATTGTGGATGAGGTGGACTGATTGGTTCATCGTATGGTTTTGAGGTCGCTGGAGACCATTCGGCCATGGCCGGGCCTGGTTAAATCACTTGGGCCATGTGTGAACATAAGTTCGCCCATGGAGCGGTCGTCGATGTGGCCCGCTTTTGTGGTCGACTCAAGAAACCCCATCCCAAGTGGAGGTTTAAACGTTCGGAGAGAGAAAGAAAATGTGGGGGAGAGAAATTGGAGTGGGAGAGAATCATGTGAGAGAGAAACATTAATTGTTGCTGAACTTGGGGAAATTTCAGTTCCCTACGCGCATCATTTTGAATTTTGTGGCGGTTGGACTCCACGACAGTTGAGATATCATGTCGGCCCTATAAATTGGAAAGAACAAGGTTCCCCATCCTTTCACCACCTCCCATATCCTCCAAGCCTTTTACGCTCAGAGCCATTCTTCTCTGTGCCTGTTCTTGCACCCACAATGGCACCGCGCATCAGCAACAAGCCAGATTTCCCTAAGTCCAAGTGCAATACGGCGAGGCTAAAACAAAAGCGCAACATCGGCCTACTTCCTTATCGCCTATATTTTAGATACCGCTCCGAGAAGAGCGTGTCTGCTCCCAGCAAGGGGGAGGTTGTCATGTTTGTTTTCTTCTTGCTGGCCTGCTACTTGTTGACCTTCTCCCGAGTTCTTCACCACCATCATTACCTTCTACGACATCCACCACCTCCATCTTAACCCTAATTCCACTAGCATGCTGAGCATCTTTTCTCATATGTGCGAGAATTTCATTGGGGTCGAACCGTGTCTCAATCTCTTCCAATTTTTCTACTCGGCCTGATCGGTGATCAAACCGGCCACTGGGAGCTGCGGGTTCAGTCTCCGCAATGGCATCGTGGATTCCTACCTCAAGATGGGCCTCAAATCATCATGGTTAGGCTGCAGGGAGGATTGGTTCTACCTATCGACAAACAACGCCTTGAACAACCAACGCTGGTCACCGAAAACTAAGGGAGCACCCCAAAGACAACTCTAGAGCTGCCGACCCTCGCCACTCTGGTCAAGTGGCTTGGGGAAGCTGGGCTTATGGGATTGGACATTATCCTTGATTTCATCAAGTGCCAGTTGTGCCCCTTGTGGAGGAGTGCTCATCAGACATTCCTGTACACTAGGAGTGACGATGACACCTGGAAGAGCTCCATGGGTAACATCATAGACATTTTTGGCATTTTTTGTATGCTTGGTGCATGCCTCTTTACATACTCCTACTGTTCGGATCTTACCGATGAGATCATCGATTCACAGACCTAGCCGACCGTCAATCTAGTCATGGTACAGAACTAATCAGAGCCAGACTAATCAGAGCCAGCCAGTGACCACATGTGGAGATTTTGCAAGCGGTGCCAAACGGCAGAGGGTTAACCAACCCTACCCCGACCAGACTCGCTCCGACCAGACCGACACCAACCAGACATGCTCTGACTAGGGTGGCACCGACCAGACACACTCCGACCAGGTTGAGGATGAGGCTCATGCTCACCCCTCCACCCACGCGGTAAGTTTCCTGGTTAGGTGTAGATACTCTGGAAGTTTTCTTTGTTTCTTGACTCCGTAGTCTGTTGTCGTTATAGGTCCTCAACTCCACCACAGGCCTCAGTTACAAATCCTACTCAGGCACCTCAGCAAGATGCTCCAGCTCCCCAACCTCCAGTAGCTCCGATGCCAGGAGCACCAGTCGTGACCTCCATGTCTGTGGAGCTAGTCATGGAGCCCGCTCCGGGCTCCGACATGCTTTCCTTTTCCACCAGCCTTCCCACCTCTATCCGAAGACTGATCGCTGAGAAGGAGCTGACGGACAATAGGTGAGTTGATCTGGAGAGGCTGGTGGCCGAAGAGAAGGAGGCAAGGTGCTTGCTTCAATGGGAAAATGCTAAGCTTCAATAGGAAAATGCCGCGCTCACTACAGAATACTATCAGCTCAAGGAGGATGATTGAAAGACCCGTGGTATTCTTGAGAAAGCCTTTAAGGCAATCTGGCAACCCCTAAGGAGCATCGGGCTGAACGATGAAGACCGCTCTGGGCTGGGCCTACACCATCCACGTCCTGATGGAGAAGTTTGCCCATCTCCTAGGCATCCTTGCATCGAGGACCTCAGAGGATGTGACGATGGCGGTGAAAGACGCGACAGCATATGTTCTCAAGTGCTACCGCTGTCGCGACCCTAGCTTCAACCTTGAGACTGTCCAGGTGGGTTCATGCCCGCCGGTCCTGCAACCATGGAGAGGCTAAAGGTGGAGTGTCAAGGGTCGGTGGATTTCATAGGGTCTATCTTCTATGTGGAGACCATCGATGGGATCGTAGAAGAAGAGTAAACCTTAAACTATAATTTAGGCTTGTATTATGCATGAATGAAGCTTTTAATTTCTATAATAAGCTTGTGTCACTGCTATGATTGTAGATTCCCCGAATTAAACACCCCTCCTTCTCACTACGAGCCCCCGACCACGCCTCCTGCTCACTCCGAGCCCTCGACCACGCCTGTTGATAATGTAAACGACTAGCACAGTCTGGAAGCTATGATCGAGTGTGAGCTTAGGTTTGCGGTCGAGCGAGAGATCCTGCAAAGCGATCTTCAAGGTGCATTGGTACTACCACCATTAAGCCACGTGTATCCCCAGGCTAGCCAAGTGAGACTCAACCAGCTAACTTCTGCGTGGTTTGTGATCTGTTCGGTGACCAGCTTGTCGGGAGGAGCTGTTGGCGGTGAAGAGAAACTTGGAGTGAGTGATGAGGGAGCACGACTAGCATCGGGCGCGTTTCTAAGATCATCTCAGTCATGCGTTCACCCCCTTTAACTCACTGTTTTGGGCTGCCGGCATTCAGCTCCGCCCCACTCTTAGAGACACCATGACTGGTCATGTCGACTGGTTCTTGGCGGCCACCGAGGAGGCGGGTCCGCTCGATCAGAGGCTGCGCAGGAACATTAGTGACCACTTGTTTGCAACCGCAATCCATGGCGCCTGCCTTGCCTTCGCTTATGTCAATGAGCACTTCCCTGATCTGGACCTTGTTCCAACAATCTCTGAAGGCTTCGTCGGCGTTCGGAAGACCACAAAGGGACTTCATGACCTTACGGGGTCATTTCTTTTGGCGGCTCAGTATCTGCTTTGGTTTGTCTGTTTGACACGTAGAGGGGCATCTTCTGATCCTAAGAATACCGAATAAAACCGTTAGAAACAGGCCCTGAGCATTACCTGAGAGGTTACTTTGTAAGGCGAGGGCCTGCTTTTATGTAAACTTTTCCTGTGTTTATGTGGCAAGTAGGTTCTGGGTGTTTGTTACATTTAGGGGGGGGGGGGGCAAGGCCTTCCATACCACTTGCTAGTTAGGTTCGTGGCACCTAGGAAAACCCTTGGCACAACAATCCCTTTGGTGGTGACCAGCGCTTAACCCATGTTAGGGCTTGTGGCTTCATTGTTATTATCCCCAAGCTACCTATATCCTTGAAACTGCATGAGTGGCAATTTTAATCCCCACTCAAACAGTTTGGTGCTCACCACATGAGCGAACCGACAAAATAACTAGTAGCACGGAAAAATAAGAAAAAAATAGGACTAGTGACGACATGGACCTTCACCGGGTGACCACAGGGCAGGGCTTGATGTTCCTAGGCTGCGATCCAGGAGTTAGCTCGACCATATCTTTGTGTTGCTAAAAACGGTGATGACCCCTTCCGAACCAGGGATCTTGATTGCCTAGTAAGTGTAGTGGGCAATGAGCATGAACAGAGCTATCGCCGGTCGCCCTAGGATTGCGTTGTAAGTGGTCCCAAAGTCCATCACATCGAAAAGGACCCTTTCGGTCCTAAACTTACTCAGCGAACTGAAGGTGACAAACAACTTGATTTGCCCCAATGGCTTAGTCGAGGAGCCAAGGGTAATTTCGAAGAAGGGAGGAGATGGTTTCAACTTGCTCCTTAGAATCTACAAGGTGTCCTGCGTATCGACGAAGAGAAGGTTGATGGAACTCCCTCCATTGACCAGTACGTGACCTAGTCGGATGTTTTCTACCGTGGGTTCGACCACGATGGGATAGCGACTAGGGCATCTGACACACGCGGGGTGGTCTACCTAGCTGAAGGTGAGGGGTACATCCGACCACTTCAGACAAGGGCTCGGGCTCGGTGTGGTTGCTCACACCTCATGGACCACCGACTTGTATTCCCTATTCGAGGAATAGGCTGCGAGACCCTCAAAGATTTGGTAGACAATGTGATCGGCCTAATGGAAACCAAGTGCCAACTGGTCGGGGTTGGCCCCATCCTTACCATTATCATCGCGTCTGGGTTTACATCCCCCAAGCTCCTTCTTGATGATGCCCTATGCGACCTTGCATTCAGTAAGGTCGTGGGTGTCTCTGTAGTGGATCGGGTAGTAGCCTCGAACCTTCTTCTCATCCTTTTTCTCGAAGCACCAGAGTAGTTGGGCGGTCTGCTCGACCACCATGACATTGGGCAATCATGCCTTGCATTTGACCTTTTTCTCCTTTCGACTGACCCCTTTAAAAGAGGCAGACTAGTCAGAGGTTGGCTGCGGCTTTGGGCCGCTCTGGCGCTCTTGGGCCTCAGCGGCCTGCGCACACTTGTCCGCGAGCTCAAAGAGCTCAGTGGTACTCCAGACCTCCTTGGTGGCTAGCTTTTCAACCATAATTTGGTCTCTAACCCCCTCAGAATGCTATGACCGTGAACTCACCTGTGATCCTTGGAATGATATTATGGCACTCGATGAAACACCAGATGTAGTCTCGCAGCGACTCACCATGTCACTACCTGACTTGTTACAGGTCGTCCTCGACCCCTGGTCGGATGTAGGTCCCCTAAAAGTTGGTGACAAACTAGTCGCACAAGTCCTCCAATGAGTGAACCGACTCGCGAAGGGAGGTTCATAAGCTAGGACCATCCTGACCCAGCCAAGGCGGTCGGGAAATAGTTGGCCACGACTTTTCTGTGACCTCCTGTGGCCTGCATCATGGTGGTGTAAATCTATAGGAACTCCTCAAGATTGATCGAGCCATCGCATCTTTTTTTTTGCTAGGACAAGCCAAAATTGTCCGACCAGCGCACCTCTTGTAGCTGAGCGGACAAGGCGTTGCATCTCATCCCATAATGGGGAGTTTCTCACTGATAGGTGGCGGTGCGTGCTCGGGGAGAGAGACGGCGATCTCACGGCCCTGGCAATTGGGTGAAGGAGTTTGACGCCTCCATGTGGTTGGGGGTGAGTTGTAGGGCTACTTGCCCTTTTCCTGCTCCCGCCGAGTATGATCTTCCTGCTCCCAGTCGGCCCTCTGGCCTTGGATCATGCCGCGGAGGTAAGTGGGTCAGCCATCCCAATGTGATGGGGGTCTCCAAGTACTTCCTATCACGTAGGGAGCACATGATCTTTCCTACCGCATGGCCTGCTATGATTCTTGGCTATCGCAACCTTCATCAGTCCTTCCGATGGATGTGGTGTTTGCCACCATGGTTTGGCATCGGGCGGTCTCTACCAAGAGGGCGAGGTCGCATAGTCATGGTGCTTTCGGTGGGTGGCTAAGAAGCATTTGCATGGTCTACGGATTCTGCACGGGCATCATGGCCTCGTTGTCAAGCTGCTAAGCATGAAGCGGTGACATATCGCGAAGAGGGGAGTCTCCAGCACTCTCGTGGTATTATGGTTTAGACGATGACGCCACCAAGGATAGTGCCCTATGCATGGGGCTGTATCAGAGTGCCTCCTTGCTTAGTGCCCTATGCGGGGGCTATATTGAAGTGCCTCCCTACTTAGTGCCCTGTGGATCATGTTCACCATGACACCGACCATGTGTAGCTCACCGTTTGATTCCAGGTAGCTATGATGGCTGAGCTGCGTAGGTGGCGACATTGATGGCATCAGCTTTGCGATCGGGGTTGCACTGGTGGCGATGTTGATGCAGATGGAGATCTCTCCGGTGCAGTCGTTTGCCAGGAAGCTCTCTTTGCAGTGTGCAATGGAGTTCGCAAAGCATTCGAAGCAAGTGTCGAGCAACATCCACGCATTGTCGGCCCTAATCCGGCAGAACACGACCTCTGTGGACCTCGCGAGCACAACCATGGCTAGTGGATAATGCACCAGAGCAACCATTGATGGTCGATACATCTGCACAACTTGATAGAAATACAATTTGTAATGTTCTCCCATGTCATGCATTATTAAATTTCACATAAATATGTTTAACCAAACTAAAATTATCTGATCATAACATTCATATTGCACTCCCCAAATCTTGGGGTGCGCTCCCTAGATCAAAACAAAGAAGCATATGATCAATGCGTCATATGCGACTAATACACTAATCAATAGAAAGTACAGGTAAATTGGGTTACCTTCTCACTAAGAACTGTTATGTGGATTTTAATTGACATGGGCACAAAAAAAGTTCAGGAAAAGCATTGCCAAGCAAAAAGTTCACGGCAATATTATTTTTAAACCAATGCACCGTATTCTTTAAAAAAATATTATCTTTAAACCAATGCACCGTATTCATGGCAATATTATCTTTAAACCAATGCACCGTACTCTTTAAAAAAAATGGAAGACCACGCTATACAAATGAAGCATATTGCTTCCATAAATGGCATCATCAACCAACAATTGGTATGCATGATGAGGATATCACAGACCTTGCTTATTTGGAAAGCAGGTCACTACCGGCAGTCGATCGTGGCCCAAGGGATGGTGACGATTGCGCATGACACTGGCCCATACAATATATAACCATGTAAGTTATTTTTTTCAATGATACAATTAACATCGAGGAGTCGCCCATTATCAAATAGCCTCCCTCTTTTTCAACCCTCAGAAATGACAATTGCTCAATTTCGGATGCACCTATCAATCTGTCATTAACAATTGCCAATGTATCAATATTTCTATGCCACCAAGAATCTTCCTCGTAAATGAATGCACATGTTCAAGTATTACTGTAAGAAATTGGTGAAAAAAAATTCATAGTGCTTGGTTTTGTAACACAAAATTAAATAAACAACATTCAATCATTCTGCCCAACACAACACATTTCAACTAAAATATTGGTAAAATATCTATTTGCATCTAGAGCCAATGACGTATGATACAAATTAATTAGCTAAACATAAATCATTAATTCAAGCATCCATGAACCAAAGAGTGATAAATTAGAAATGCACATACTCTAGCCATTCAAGCGTTCTATCGAACACGTTCTAGTCAATAAAACACATATACCTATATAGCTAGAGATGAGGATGAATTCTAGAGCCATCGAGGTCGTGATGTGGAACTTCACTGCATTGACCTATTCAGATGAAGGGATGGCATGAGGGGCAAAGTGACTATGGATGACTGCGATCTCGTTGTGCAGCGCAGACAAAAGCATGCCCCTCGAGTTGCGTTGTTTGCTAGCTATTGGCCGATGGTGGCAGGAATAGGAGGAGAACACGGCGCATTGGGACACCGCTTCAGGAGGGGGAGACTGAGCGGGGCAATGATGGGTTGGTGTGGCCGTGAGTAATGGTGCTCTAAGCCCTGAAGAGCAACGAAGCACACACGACGATGCGGAGGGAGTTGCTCGTCGCTGATTTGGATCAGGGGAGGGGAGCAAGTTGGCATAGAGGGCGTAAAAAAGCATCCATATTGATACGGGGAGGGTATGGTGTAGGTCTGCGGGAACTAATTGATTGATTGACTGAACTTTCCAAATTAACATTGCGTGCGAGAAGAAATCCTGAAGGCTATGGTTTCTAAATTGATGGACTAATTGATTCGGTGGGAAGATGATTGTGTGTGATTCCAAATTAATTACTAGGAAACTAACCACGTCTAGGAGGATTGGAGGCCAAATATGATCTCCAGTTGATTGCATGGTCTCTTTTTAGAAGGAAATTAATAACCAAGATTAATGAGAGCAAATCAATGATTTCTCAACTGAGTGGGAGAATAATGGAGGGACAAAGCAATCTTGGCCACTAGATTCAGATATGAGAATTCAAATAGTTTTGTTGACTTGTTTGGGTGGAATATATGATTTCTAACGGCCGATGACAACTCATTCTGGGCTGTTGGATGCTACCAGATATGAGGGTGCTGATTGTTTCATGGATATTTTTTTAGGTGTGCATATGATTGTTTCAACTCATGCTTTTTATAGTTTAGATGTGAAGGAGTTATATCTGAGACCCGTTTGAAACTTGACATAACTCGGTGCCAGTCCTGTATGAATTATATGAAATAGTTCCTGTATTTCAAATATAACATGACTGGACAACTTAATCAGTCCAAAATTTGTACCAGAAATTTAAACAAAAAGTTGTGACTGTTTATCTCTAATTCTTCAATTTTATGGATAGAAGTTGTACATGATTTTGATAAGAGTTTACGGTGTTCCAAGCAGGGCCCAAATGCTGTAGAAGTGGAATCGCTAGATTGATCCCAACATAACAGTGGTTAAGCGCAGCAGGGTAAGCACTCTTCCTCTGTTTAGAAATAGTAGTCGTATTTTTTTAAGTTTTGGTTTTCGATGTTGAATTTGGACTAAGTTTTTCTCATAAAATAAATCATTTGTAGTTACAAAATCTATATAGTGTGAAATTATTTTTATTTGTGGATCTAGTTATATAATTTTTATACACTAGATATTTTTATTATTTAATTAAATTCTAATTAAAAAAATATAATTTATTTTTTTCAAAAAATACGCCTGTCATTTTTAAACTAGAGTATTATATATTCCACGATGTTTGGACTTTGGGCGACATGGGCGAAAACGAAGGGCAACAGAGGAATAAAATCGCTGCCTGGTCAGCCTCCGGATCACCAATCGTGGCGGTGGCCCGTGACTGTTAGGCGAGTAGGCGACGACTGCGATGGCCGGCCGACCGGCCGGACCAACGAACGGATCCGATTCGTGCGCCGCGCGCCACCCACCGGCCGATCTCGTGGGCTCGAGCTCGTTCCGAACGCGCATGAGTGGGACCACTTCGCGGCCACTTAGTTGGTAAATAGGCTACCGCAGGTCACAGCTCCGCCACTCACTGATCCCACGTCGTTTCGTACGCGCTCCGTCCAATCCCGTGGCCGTGGTGGTCCTCTCCTCCCTCCCCGTCCTCGTGCGCGTGCCAGCGTGCGCACCAGTTGCGATAGATCGGTGCATGCACATCCATGCACTGCTCCTGCAACAGTGTGTTACGGAGCGTCCCTGACGTCTATTGATTAGTATTAAAGATAATTTTTCGATAAACTATTTATAAAATTGTCTCTTTACAATTTACAATTTTAATGATCACCTAATATACATCATTTTCTGTACAGATTATCTCTTTAATAAGAGTTAGTGGTGTTATCTCTTTCCTCCACATAAGACGAATGCTAACATGAATCAGCTTATAGCTAATTGATGTGTTCGTGTTGGAGACGCCTTTACTCCCACCTCCTTGCTTTGCTTGGTCCTTAAGTAATTGGTGCATCACATCTAGCTACGTCATCCGTCTCAAATATGAGTCCATTAAGTTTTATCCTAATTTGATTTTTTTAGTTTTTACCATCGATAGCTAATCATCATATGGATTGTCAAAATAAGAACGATACTACTACATTTATCATAAAAAATACATTCATAAGATATAACTGTTCTTATTCAAAATAATATATATTATCAATTAGAGATCATATCTATATTCTAATGAACTTATATTTCAGATCAAAGTGAGTAGCTGTGCCGACTGGCCGCTTTGCTGGTATCAGCGCACATCGGCGCCGTCTTTGTTACCGAACACGTTTGCCTTCGTTCTTTTGTAAGAACACTCGATCGATCACAAGACGGGATAGACGCGATAGGAGCTATACGATTTGGTAAAACACACGGAAAGGTATTGTACTACGTGGCCATGGAGGATTGGAGTTGGACCTTAGCTTATTAGACTCATGGTCAAGAGGTTTGTTTGGTCAAGCAGAGAATGTTAGCCATCTATCTAGAGTTTGGCTGTCGATGCATGCATGGTTGGAGAGAGAGACAGAAGAGCAAGAGACGCAAGCAAAACTCATGAATGATCTAGCAGCAAACTAAAAAGGATTCCTCGCGGCCACCGCGTGGTGGCTTGGCTAAGCCGTGGCGTGGCGGCTCTCCATTCCTGATCTGAGCATGTCCACAAGCAGCCTAACTCGCGCACCAAGCGTGGCTCATATAACAGTCTAAATCGCGGCTCATATAATTTTTTTTTGATAATTTTTTCTCAATAACTTTTCTTTGAAAAAAATTTCCTAGTAACTTTTTCTCATAAAATTTTTTTCACAATAATTTTTCTCTCAAAACTTTTGAGCCCGAAAAGTTTTTTTAAAAACTTCCCAAAAACGGTAAGTTTAAGCTACCTATGTAGCTGGGATCCGTATGCAGGGGTGAAGCTAGTAATTAGACATGAGGGCCATTGCAGCACGAATAACGGACATGGCAGCCAACATATGTTTTTAGATACAACAAAAGAAATTTACATCTCTATTAACTTCAATTTAGCTTTAGGATTACTATCTTCGTCAAAGGATTTGATAATATCATCAGAGTTTATCCTCGCTGCCAATTCATTTTCAATATAAACTACTAGGTAATCTCGTTGCCAATTCCTCACTCCCATTTTACTCCGGAGACGTGTCTTCGCAAGTTTCGTAGCTGAAAAGACTCTCTCGATTGCTGCTGTTGACACCAGAAGAGTTATGACTAGTCTTAACAACCTGTCCACCACTGGATACGAAGAATCTTTACCCAACTTAATTAGTCCACTTGTTAGGTAAGCAAGTGATGGCAACATTTTAAGGTCTCGATGGTTACATACATCAAGTTGAAAATGTGGTAGTTGGCACTCCAATTGAGCTCTTTCTTGACTTGAGAAATCAGCAGAATAGTATTTTTCTACTAGAGTGCATACCTTTGTCATGTCGAAATGAGTCAAGTCTTCGATTCAAAGAGGCGCAAAGGGACAAAAGCTATTGATCAATTGCAACATTAAAACACAACTACTTTATAATGGTGAAAAGTTGTGGTGTTATTATTCTTGTTCGAGATTTAGTCACATCAACATACCTGCAAAATTCAGTACATGGATAAATAAGCTTCTTACACAAAAATAACAATGATATATGTGTGTGTGTTTGTGTATGGTACGCATATTATGTGTCTAGCCACAACTGTAGTTCACATTGCGCCTAGCCACTCAGCGAGCCTGTTGCCACAGGTTCTCTATGCGTGCCAGCCAAGTCGACGCAGACGTGGGCGTCCGCAACCTTCCCCTTTTTATCTTTTCCCGTAACGGTCCCCTTTTTATCTTTTCCCATTTTTTTCTCACGCATTTCGCTCTTGCCAACTACATCGCCCTCACCATCGCTGGACTTATTTTTCACTCATCGCCATCGCAAGCCACCGCCCAACTCATCCCGCTACCACCTCCTCGTCGCCCTCTCAGTCTCCCATTCGATCTAGTTCTCTTGCACTGTCATTCGGTGGTGTCTATTCGTGCAGGTTAGTCAAATTCTGTGGCGGTTACATGTTATAGCAATCGCAACCAGGTTACATGTACCAGGTTGTGCTCAAAACAGTAACCATGTTACATGTAATAGCAATCGCAACCAGGTTACATGTTATAACAATCGCAACCAGGTTACATGTAATCATAACCAGGTTGTGTTCGAAACAATAGATCATAACTTTGATGTAATCAACATGCACGGTTACATGTTATAGCAATCGCAAATAGGTTGTGTTCAAAACAGTAACCAGCAAGTACAATAATTACAATCAATCCTAGTTTTTTAGGCAACAAGTGTAATAAGGATTACAACCAGTGAGTATTAGCAATAGTAACTAGGATGTATTGAATATGAATGGTTCATGTTATAGCAATTGCAACTAAGCTGTGTTTGAAACAGTAACTAGGAATTACAGAAATCGCAATTGATCCTAGTTTTTTTAGGCATCAAGTGTAATCAGTCGAAACTACCATATGCATGCAATCGTAACACACTAGGGGGGACTGTGTAATGAATTGCAATCAGTGTATATTAACAATAGTAACTACAAAGCATAACAGATCACAACCGAAGACTTACATGGACATATGTCTTATCCACCACAAGTGTCACCATGGCGCTTGGAGCAATTGCAAGTGGGAGCGTCATTAACGATTTGTGTAGCAAAGGATCCATGGCTTGGAGGCGAGGATGTGGAGGCGCGGTACCGATGTGATCAGCATAGAGGAAGCTATCGCTGATGTTGCTGGATTCATGGTCGTTGGTGTTGTAACAGTTGCGATCGATCCAGGGGAATCGACGGTGTTGGCACAGGCGGAATTGTGAAACTCGCCACAGTTTGAGGCCGCTGTCGGTGGATGAACACCGCGAGCAGGGATCCTGAGGGACCCCCTTTGAGATTCGGCCGGGGGACTGGTCCTGGAACTACCTCGTACGCGAGGTTAATGCAAGTGGGACTTAGGCAGGATGGATCATCAGCTAGTAGAAATGAATGCACTAAGAATTTAGACAGATTCAGGCCGCACGGAGGCGTAATACCCTACTCCTGTGTCTCCAGTATGTTATCAATGATCTTCTCCTTTCCTTTTTCCTATCTCTCTCTGGATCCCTCTCCTTTACAAAGTGCTCCCCCCTTTTATCTACCGGGGGGAGGCCATTCAGGGAATGCTCAGAACGAGGGCACAAGTTCCCGTAAATAATAAATGGAAAGTGACCATCATTGGTCTACAGTTGATGTTACAGATGGTTGAAAATACATCCCTCGGACGGTTCCATTGGTCTTCACGTTCCAGCTTTAGCAGGCGCAGGGGCGCCCACCGGCCAGCTTCTGAGTACTCTCTCATGCCCGTTTGGTCAGAGTAGGTCTGACGCAATCTGATGTGACAGGGTGATAAGCCTCGTGCCCATCAAAGATATCTTCAAACCGTCTTTCTTCATGGGCCCCGCGAGGGGACATGGGACCTGTCGTATTAATTGTGCCCACGTCTTCCTGCCAGGCGGCGACAGGGACTGGCGTATTTAGTATGGCAGGCGTGGGGGAGAGTGGTTGGATGTGACCGTCCATGCTCCCCATTAAATACGGTATCGGGCCTCCCACCTACCGACACCTCATCGTGGAGTCCCTGCGAGGTCCACCGGCATGGGGCTTGCTGGGTGCTCGGGGCTCTCTAGGTGCTCGGGGACCAACTGTTCTTGGCCCCGAGCACCCACTCTCGGACTTTGCTTCCCTCGGGTCCTCGGGACTCTTTGGGTGCTTGGGGACCACCTGTTATTGGCCCCGAGCACCCACTCCCGGACCTTGCTTCTCTCGGATCCTCGGGGCTCTTTAGGTGCTCGGGGACCACCTGTTCTTGACCCCGAGTACCCACTCATAGACCATGCTTACCTCGGGCCCTCGGGGAGGTGGTCCCCAAGGGAAGGCGCCATGTGGCACCGCGCTGTCCTGGCCTCAGGACTCGGGAACCCCATGATCCCATATCACCGACAGTCGTGGTGCCATAGTTGTGATGGGGTGGCGTAGAATTTAGTGGATTCTGGTGGCTGTCAGGGTGAAATCACTGCTCCGCGGTGATCGTGTCTGTGCTTTTTGTAGGGGGCTGCGTGGAGGAAGCCAGATTAGTGTCGGGATCAGTGGGGCACTGTTAGGGATCAGAGTCGGTCGTTGGCTCCAAGCACGGGAGGAAGGTGGGCTCGGGTAGTAGACTCATGGGATTGGTGGGGTGCAGTCGGGGATACGCAGGATCGGTGGGACGCAGTTAGGGAGACCCGTGGGTGGAAGCCATGTCGGTCGGATGGAGGAGGCGCACAGATCGGGCCTCAGTCGGGTGCCGCGGTGCAGCGGCAGTTTAATCTTCGCCTAGGCACAAATTAGATTTGTCGTGTGTGTGTGTGTCTATATATATATATATAATTCTTTAGGCAAAAGAACATACTTCTTATTTAGATATGGGATTTCAATTTCGTACTTCACACAAAAGGATTTGACTTGCTTGAGAAGAGGTTATCAGCTATCATTTCGCAAGTCACCAGGTAGCATTCTTGTGTTAGAAATAGAATCCACTGCGTTTAAAATATCAATAAATTTCTTCTGGAGTGTTTGGCATAACACATCAGTGATGTTCATAATCTTTTCCATCATGAGCAAAATAAACACAAAGTCAAATGTGACAATAATTCGTATGGCACCTGTAGCATCTCCCCAGGAATACTTTGTAACTGAACGATCATTTGCAACACTGTGAAGAACTGAAACTATGGCACCAAACATCTTCTTTTAAGCTATGAATTGACTTTTAATGGGAACTCCATCTATTTTCCCTAGGCCTATGTAGAGAGCGTATTTGATTTGTCCATCTTCCTATATCAAGCTCTCCTAATTCAATTTCACGAGTAATTTACTCAGCTTGATTTGAAAGTAACTCATCATTATGCTTAGGTGAAACACTAACAACATTATTGATAAAATTTGCATGCTGAAAAAAGTTGTGAACCTCTTGTACCTCCTTTGATGCTGCAATGAGAGCCAATTGTAGTTGATGAGCCATGCAATGAATATAATATGCATAAGGGCACTCATTGAGAATTAGAGCCTTCAATCCATTCCACTCCCCTCACATGTTACTTGCCCCCATCATAACCTTAACCTCTACTATCTTGTAGACTCAAGTTATTACCTGACAGGACAACACAAACTGAGTCCTTAAGAGTCAATGCATCAGTATCTTTTACATGAATGGGTCAAGGAAACGTTCTTTTATAATCCCTTCCTTGTTGACAAATCGAACAACTATAGCCATTTGCTCTTTTTTGGATTCATCTTGAGCTTCATCAACCATTATGCAAAACTTACTGGTGACAATTTCTTCTCTAATGGATTTCTGCACTTTCCGAGCAAATATGCTTAGGATTTCCTTCTGTACATCAGATGACGTGTACTTTGCATTTCTTGGAGTATTTTCTAACACAGCTTCTTTCACATCCTTGTTATATGAAGCCAAGAGCTTGACCATTTCAAGAAAATTACCCCGATTTAAGGAACCTAGAGATCCATCATGGCCTCTAAAGGGACATGCCTGAAATGTCAACCACATAATGACATAAACAATGTGCATGATAGTTAGATAGCATAACATGTATTATTTTGATTGCAAAAAATGAAAATGAGCAGAAATTCTTGTTATTACCTAATGGAATCAATTGTAGTCATAAGCCTTAGTCTTGCTCCTGCGACCATCTTCCCATTTTGTTTAACCATCACAGTGTCAATTTGAGCCATTCTATTTTTAAGATTATTAAAACACCCAACTGAAAAGTTATGAGCTGAGCTGGCGTCCCCCATGTGTTTTAGGAAAGCACATTCATCTCCATCGTTAACTTCCTTCCAAGTTTGGAATCCTTGACTGTGAATGCATCTGAGCTGGACTTCCCAATTGGTTTCTTTGATAATAGAAAACATGGCAAGCAATGCACACTATTTGTGTGAGGTGAATACTCAAGCCAACCAAATTCTTTAAGCCAATTACTTTGGAATCGGCGGTGGTGATTTGAAATGCATTCAATGGATACTCTATCAAAATTGGTTGATATGGGCCCTCGGATATATAATATCGTCGAGCTTCATCTTTTTTATTAGCAACATGCTTGCCTGGGTCCCTCTCAAATGTTGTAGCTACAATTATCTCTTGTTCAACATCTAATTGTGTAGCCATATTCTGATTAAGAGCTTGCAAATTATCATGATCAATATCTCGAACGGTTGGATTACGATTTTCAACATAATTGACACTTGAACCAACTGGCTTATAAAAACAATCAATTGTTTTTAACCTCTTCATCTTGGTTGAGCAACACTGAAATTGGAAACAAGATGAAAGTTTAGTAATTAAAATTAGTTGCATGGTCATTGATCAGACTATGAACTTTCTTTAACCTTCAAATGTTGTAGCTACAATTATCTCTTGTTCAACATCTAATGGTGCAGCCATATTCTGATTAAGATCTTGCAAATCATCCTGATCAATATCTTGGACAGATGGATTAGGATTTTCAGCTTAATTGACACTTGAACCAACTGGCTTATAAAAACAATCAATTGTTTTTAACCTCTTCATCTTGGTTGAGCAACACTGAAATTAGAAACAAGATGAAAGTTTAGTAATTAAAATTAGTTGCATGGTCATTGATAAGACTATGAACTTGCTTTAACCTTTCGTAACTATGAAATTCTACCCATGAACCGCGCAAATAAAATAAAAAAGAAATCACCACTCTCATTCAACAAGCATACGACATACGCATTATGCTAGTACGCTACATCGGTGAGTTGGTGAAGGAATCGAGGAGGACTGGAGGAGGCACAACTCCCGGTGCAGCCGTGCATGAACCTCGCGTTGATGCGGCTGTTGGAGGAGGAATAGAGGAGATGAATAGCCGGCAATGAGCAGCAGTGGAGCTTGCTTTTAGTGACTAGGGACTCATGAATTACGAGCGATCGAGCACTCAAGCGAGAGACTTAGGACTTCTAGTTTTTCGTTGGGGCTATCAGGCTACATTGATGTAGGCTACTAGGCCAATTCTTCACTTGTCAGGCTCAGCTCCACCAGCCCGTCCATCCTACTTGGGACTAGAGATGGCCAAATGGGCCGTGCCTATTGGGCCGACCTGAGGCCCGACATTGTAGGCACAGCCCAGGCACGGCAAGGCTCGAGTCGAGCTGGGTCAGGCCGGCATGGCATGAGGCCATGGGCTGTGCCTGGGCCAAGTGTGCGACACGACCCGACTAAGTTGGGCCGGCAAGGGCACGGCCCAGCGCGGGCCAGCACGGACGGGCATGACCCGACCCGACACATCTGGACCCGGCTATTTTGTATTTTCTATATATTTTTTTTAATATTGAAGTTATTTTTATCTATTTTCTATATATTTTTTAAATTTTGTAGCTATTTTTTATTTTTATTTTTTGGGCCGTCGGACCGCCCGTGGCACCGTTCCCGTTATGCCTACCGGACCGGCTGTGCCACCGGGTTGCAATCGTGCCCGAGCCAACCCAGCACGGCACGATGCATAATGGACCGTGCCGTGGGCCGAGGGCGCGGCACGCAGGCCAACACGGCATAGCCCGTTACACTAGCCAGGCCTATCAGGCCGTGGTTAACCGAGCCGTGCCTAGCCGGGCCCTTGCCGAGCCGGCCTGACTGGCCCATTTGGCCATCTCTGCTCGGGACTTCTCTTACCTGAATCACTAAGGAATGCTGAAGGAGTGAAGGGATATGTGGCCATTAGGGGGTCCTAGGTCCCAGCTGCCATCGTCTTTGCCTTGTTGGGGAGTCTCAAGTACCAGCTACCATCGCCTTTGGGGGTGCCAAGCCCCCCAGCCCCCCTCCCCCATGTCTCTACCATTGTCCGCGTGGTGCCGACCTGATGCTGCTTAGCGGGCTGTGGCGGAGCGGTTGGGGTGCGGCCATGGTGGTTGTGTACCGTGGTTAGTGCCTCGATCTCCCCGCCTACCATGGCGGCTGTCACTCTCGCTTGGTGTTGTTCTAGCAGGCCAGCGGCATGGCGGGCCTGTGGCGTTTTGTAGCAAGGCTTCATTCAGCCTCGCCTTCGGTTGCTCTATGACCCACAGTTCCATGTTGAGTCCTCCCCTTGCTGGACTACCTATTCTCTTTCGTCTGGCCCACGGGGAGCCTCGTGGTTGGTGAGGCGCTTGGGGGTGCCCATGCTCGTGAAGTCTTGGATGTTGGTGGGGGTGTGGGTGCACCGAGTGAAAGCATTGCCCGTCATTTGGCTGGGCTGACGACGGCGACACCCGTTGGCGCCGCTTTCCTCCATGGAGGTGTTGTTGAAAGTGCCCCACCCTTTTCCTCTTGATGTGGGATCTCTCGGGTAAAAACCTTGTCTGTGTCTAGACGGGCGACGATGACACTTGGGTGTTGTTTTCTCCCTGGAGGCATCGCCTTGGAGGATCCCACATCGCATCCTAGTGACTGTCGGCTTTGTTGTGGCGGAGACCACCTTTCCGCGTTGGTTGCGACCACACTGGGCCTCTACGGGGGCAAGTTGTTGGTGAGGTCTTTGTTTCTATTGGTGCTGCGCTTGTTCCTCACAGTTGTTGTCTAACATGCGTTGGATCAAGTGGGCTACGATTGAGTCAGAGCTGTTGTGTCGGGACGTCCTACAATCTCAGCAATGATGCCATGTTGCATCTCTCTCCCCAGATGTTGTTTTGTTGTTGCCGTGGACGAGGACGAGAGGACATTATCACAGAGGCTGAGGTCTGTGGTGGGAAGTCGGAGCTGCTTGGCCGTATTTGTGTGACGAGCTTGGTAACGATGACCTGGTTACGGACTCCATTTGGTTATTCTGGTGTGTAGTAGAGTTGGGCTTTTGTTTGTCTGGGCGCTCAAGTCATTGGGTTTTTCGTCGGTTGGCCCTAAATCAACTGTGCCATTGTCAAACTTTTTCAGGCCTGATTTCTCTCATAAACTAGATTAAATCTCTTCTTCTTTAATAATATCGACATCACTGGTGCCACCCTTTCAGGGAAAAAAGATTCCTTTTCTAGCAACCGTGCTCTAGCCCAAGGGTTGAGCCAAGAATTCAGATTATTGTTGGAGTGGGAAAAATTATATATATGATGTGATTATATTTAGGGCATGTGCTCCACCTCCTGGAAGTTTTGGAATTAAGTATTACTATCTCTAAATTTCTTAGAGTTGGAGCTGATGACAAACGGGGACTATTTGAGTGCCATCTTGTTAGTACTCTCTGATTGCAAATGTAGGTTGTTTTAGCCTCCTCAACTATTCTCTAAATATAAGTCATTCTCAAACTTCTATGCACTTTTTCTCTTTTATCCCCTTCTTACCCTTGTTTAATAAATACTATCATTCTCACAAATGAATAAGCTATCTTTTCCAATGCAAAATAAATAAGAGGCAACAAGATCATTTGATCTAATTTCTTAATCATTATGCATAAGTCTAAAACGACCTATATTTGCAATCGGATGGAGTATTTGATATTAAAAATAAAGACATAAACAATTTTACTTTAACTTACAAACACTCTAAATCTGATATAAATTACAGAGCTAAGCTCTACTAAACAAAACTCTAATGAAATAGTCGGCAAAAGTTATAGGCTACAGTAGAGTATTAAAGGCCGGCAAAATTTGTACGAGAGGCAACAGAGCCACATGAGCTACTCTTTGGATGTGTGAAAGCTCCCTTTGAGTGATTGATCGAACAGGTTAATTAAGGCACGCAATAATTAAAGATCTACCTAAAACGCACAACCGGTAGGCTGCCATGTTAATCATCAACCTCGGTCGGTCTCACATGTCACACCCCAGCTTCACGCACATGTGCACCACGAGTGCTGGGCCCGGGGGCCGGCCCCGTCCCCACAACGCAGACGGTGACAGGTGGGCCTGCCCACGCTTCTCGTCACCTTGGCTAGGGTGAAAAAAATAATGTTTTGAAGGTGCAATACTTTAATTGTCGATTCGTTGTATTTCAGAATTTTTGATGAATTCGCAGAGATTTCTCTTTGTAATTCGGCTAGTTGTAATGGTAGTTTAATAGCATCCCGGGTAACATGATTCTCATGCTGTTATACGAGGTGTATAAATGTGAGCTTGTCACGTGGCCTCGTGCCGGTTCGGGCTGTGTGGGCCCGGCCTGCCGGTGGGCCGTCGCCGTCAGCCGTATGGTTTTTATTTTGGTCCCGTCTTCTTATCGGCCACGTGAACGTCACCGGCGTCATGCGGATAGAAGTTACTCCTGCTGCTTATGTTCACACTCCAAATTTCTGGTGACGAGCTGGATGTGTCTGCTTCACAAAGCTATCTTAATCATCTAGTATATACTCTCTCCAAACATAAATACATATCTTTTATATAAGATATGATCTTTAACATATAGTTTGATCATTATTTTTTATTATAATATATTTATAAAATTTATGATATTATAAAAGTATTTGTCAAGACAAATCTATACAATATGATTTTCAGATTTCTAAACTAAATATTTTGAAAGCTATTATTCAACAAAGTTTTAAAGGTTTGACAAAATCTTTTTCTAAAATAATATGTATTTATGAGCGAAGAGAGTATATATCTTAAACAGTTTAACCAATATTATTGGCAATACTAGAATTTTGGGTTTGTTTCTGTGCTAGTTCACGTTAGGTGGTACATTACGAATCCCACTGTGACAAAAAAATTGGTGCGATGTGTAACTTTAACACATTTAACTAGTATACAATAACAGCTGTACCTTCATATGCTCGAAAAAAAATACTTAAGAGAACAACTAGAGTGCGTTTACTTCATTTGTCAAGAACAGTTAGTTTTGGGTGCTCCTGTGGTACGGTTTCCTATAACATTTTGGCAATTATTGTTTTTAGGCGTTTCTTTGTTGAATGATATCTTATTATGAAAAGGGTTTGATTTCATTATGGCAGCAACACGATTACATGATTGGCACCCAAGATTATTATGAAAGCATTTTTAAAAACGATATGATTGATATATATATGTTGCTACTCAATGGATCGAAGCACAACCACATGGAGTTGATGGGGGCAACGGCGACTCGTACACACTCCGGATACCTTACATTCAATGGTGAATTCAGAACTAAGAATTAGAGGCTTTAACTTATTCTTTCTTCTTCTCTTCCTCTTTTTTTCTCTTCTTTCTTTTTCTCCTCCTCTTCTTCTCTTCTTCTTGTATGCCCAAAAATTGTAAAGAGGGCTTAGGAACTCTCAAATGTTTCCACACGTAGGGGCTCAAGCACCCCAGCCCCCTTGGTGGATCTGCTCATGCCTACACCACACCAACAATCATTCGGAAAATTCTGATGTGTACGTAGTGTATCGAACAAATTTCTCTTCCATGAAAATAGAGACCGTAGAAAAGAGTCCATATAAATGGAAAATAATTTCTCTAATTTTAACAGGTGTGCATCTATCTCAGCTAATTAAGATGCGTCTGGAAAAAAATGCAGCTAGATGGATCTATCAATGGGGTGATCTTAAAAATTGATTTTGAGAAAATCTAGGACAAAGTTAAATGGTCCTTCAATAAACCTTGAGAAGAAAGCGTTCTCATAAAAATGGTGTTATTGGATTCAAAGTTTTGTGCCTGAGGGAATATAGAGATAAAAGTTAATGATCAGGTTGGCCCCAATTTCTAAGCTTATAAAGGATTTAGACAAGGAGAACCCCTGTCATATATATTGATTAATATTATGGTAGATATGCTTGCAATATTAATTTTAAGAGGAAAGAGCAATGGCCAAATATCAAGAGTTGTGCCACATTTGATGGATGATGATTTGTTTCATCATTTTTATGGACCATGAGTTGGAGCTAGCAATGAATATGAAGCTCCTATTATATGTCTTTGAACAACTATCTGATCTAAAGATCAACTTTCATAAAATTGAGTTATTCTTAAGCAGTCTTTCCGTGTTTATGATATCCTTAGAAATGCATCGAGGTATGCTAAAAGGCTAGATTATTTATGATCTAGTTTTTTTAGGGGTAATCATAAAAACAAATATAGACTCGTAAAATGTAATATATTTTGCCAGCCTAAAGACCAAGAGGGATTGGGCATAACTAATTTATCGGTCACAATTATGTCTTCTTAGTAAATGACTTTTTAAGCTATTAAATGAGGATGGGATTTGGCAAAGACTACTCAGGAACAAATACTTAGGAAGTAAAGCATTCACACAGGTAGAAGGGAACTAGGAGATTCATATTTCTTCTCAGGTCTCATGATAGTTAAAAGTGAATTTCTTAAGTGGGGAACCTTTCAAATACAGGACGACTCCTAAATAACCCTATAAGTGAGCAATATTCGTTCTCTACAATGTGGTGAGGAAAAAATATGCCGCAATTGCGAAAGCGATAAGAACAATACTTCTCAATATTTCCTTCCGAAGATCTATCATTGGAGATAAACTAATTGCTTGGTGTCTAAGCTAGTTGATATTAATCTACCTCAAGAAAGGGATGTTTTTAGATGGAGACTGCATGTGAATGGACAATTCTCAGTTCATTCAATGTACCGATAAATGATTAGTCAACCTGTTACAATCCATAATAAGTGGTTGTGGCAGCTCAAGCTTCCCCTTAAAATAAAGATCTTTTTATGGTATCTAGGTCGAGGAGTTATTTTGATCAAAGGTAATATGATCAAAAGGAACTGGAATAGGAGCCTAAAATGTAGGCTTTGCAACCACAATAAAAGTATACAACATCTCATTTTTGAATGCCACTTTGCCAACTCAATATAGAGAATTGTCAAATTGCTTTTGGTATAAATAAATCTAGCAGCATTAGCCATATGCTATGTGGATGAATGAATGGCATAAGGAAAATAAGTTGAAAAGGATTTTAGTTGAGGTGGTCATTCTATGTTGGGCTATTTGGCTTTGCCGTAATGATATTGTCATTGATAAAAAAAAACAATTACACCATTTATGTAGGCAATTTTTAGGGGCACCTATTGGCCAACATTTTGGAGATGTGATGGAAGGAGGAAGACAGGGAGGACATCCTCATGGCATGTATGTATTGGAAGTGGTGGCCATGGATTTTTTTTCGCTAAGATAAGGTGGTGATTTAGTAGTAGGTTGTGTGATGGTTAATTTTCTCCTTCCTGTGATGTATTATGATATTTTCATTCTATCCAATTTTCAGACATAAGTTCAGATGTTGCAATAAAGAACAAGTTTATATGCATCACATGATGCAAGAGGCCAAAACATTTTTTTAAAAAAAAGTATAGTATCTTTGTGCAAAAGCATCAGAACCGTAGGCGTTGCCTATTTTATTTCTTTTTTGAAACACAACTGGTAGGAGAAAGGCCAATTATATATTAAAAAGAGAAAGAGCCTGATGGGCAAAATGTACAAGTATAGTCAAGGGCATCGCCCGTGGCCCAAAAGTTTGAGCCACCAAGGAAGAAATGAGCTAAAAAAGAACCTATTCTTTCATTAGAAAGCACCAAACCAACATTAGTGACACATCATTAGTGATGCATGACTAGAATCCGTCACTAATAATTCATTAGTGGTGGATCTAGTGACAATGCGTCACTAATATCACCACAGGCTGGGACCCATATCAGACTCATCATTAATGATAATAGTGACAAGTTGTGACCACACCGGTCATTAGTGATGGGTAATAAAAACACATGTCACTAATGTGTGGGCGCACGGAGGCAACCTAGGCCTGGGCCGCACCGGCCTTTGGAATCGGCCCACGGAAAGCGCGTGCATGGCAGATAAAAGGGGTGTGGGCCTTTAGGGTCCCCCCACGGCTAGAGGCACAGAGGGGGGAGAGAGAGACCAGCGAGTGAGAGGGCAGCAGCGGCGCAGTTTTTATTCTATGTTGCCCACGAGAACGACAGGGAGGCCAGTACTCACGGGGTTTTATGATGAAGAGTGACCACAGCAGACTCTTGCAGAGGGGGGGGGGCTCTCACAGTGGCGCACAGTGGCGGTGCCGGCAAGATCCGGCGACCATAGTCTAGACCCGCTCTAGACCGGTGTGAATTGGCGGCCAAGGGGTGTGGGGCAGCGAGTGCTTTGGCCAGCGGTGGAGGGAAGCCAGAGGAAATGTGATGCACAGGTCAAGGCTGCGTGACAGACGAGCGATAGAGGTGGAGGGAAACATGACAGATGTAGAGGGTGGCGCTGACGGTTCAACGAAGGCAGCAACGATGAGCCAAGGAAGCTTTGGGTTTTGGTTGAATATGTGAAATGTGTGTGTGATCGATTTATGTAGGTTGATGGTACGTAGACTTAAATTGCAGGTGTGTGCATTCTGTGTATGTGTGTATGAATGTTCTTGTCCTCTGTTATGTTCATGCATTTGTGGTTGCTCTGTTCTTGGGGATGGGCTGCAATGTGAAGAGAGGTGTGTTGAGTAGAGGGGGAAAGAAGGACGGCAGTGAGCTCTTCTTCGAGGATGTGTGCCCATCGATCAAGGACTGCAAGGCCAACGACAAAGGTCACAACCACATAGTGAACTTGGAGCAACAGTACTGATGACGAATGAATTGTTTTTTTTGTTTCTAAACACTCATTAATGATGGTCACTGATGTGCAGTCATCAGTGATGGGTCTGGACCTGACCCATCACTAATGTTCAGTCATCAGTGATGGGCCTAGATTCGACCCATCACTGATGAGTCCACATTAGTGACGTGTTCGGAGTGACGTAGTGCTAAATGGTGCGCCCCCGCAAAGGCTCAAATCTCAGCCTCATTGAAGATGATGTTCACAACCTCAGGAGCTGGCTTCTCCTTATTATTGAAGGTGCACATGTTTCTTTCTTTCCAAATCTCCCAGGAGACAAGCATGGTAAGTGACTTCAAGTCTTTCTCTGATGAAGGAATTCAGTGTGCAAGGGAAGTCCACTAGCTAATAATCGAGGAGCTCTATGGCCATGCTTCAGGCAAGATGGCTGGCTGCCTTAGCTTCATGACAATACTTCACGAAACCATCATGGTAAAGGAGCATTCCGCAACCAGACGGAGGCAAGTCTCATTGGAGTTCTTGCATAGGAAGCAAACAGGGTTTCAAGGCCATTCCCTGCATGCAAGGCGATCCATATCTAGAGCATGTTCTGGGTGGCCAACCAGGCAAAGAATTTGCATTTTGGTGGCACCCACATCCTCCAGACCAACTGAGTGAAGTTCATGCAAATAGAACCCTTGAACATCATGGTGTACATAGACCTAGTAGAGAAGGCCTCTTGGTCGGAGTATTTCCATGTTATGGAATCAGGGGCGCCAAGCTGAAGGTTTACTTCTCTTGTTACACTCCAAAGCCATATGAATTGAGTGATGTAGTCTCACGAGACGTGCTGGAGGGTGGTCATGTTAGAGATCCATGGCCTTTAAGTCATCACCTCCTGAAGAGGCACTACTTGGCTCCAGTATTCACGAAGAGCAGCGGTGCATGATCTTTTTGGCTTGAACCCCCTAGCCCAAGAGGAGTGCCAAAAGGATATTTTCTTGCCACTCCCAATGAAGATGGAAGTGGCAGCCACGAAGAGCAGTCGGTTTGTGTTGTCGCATGGCACTTGCGTGCAACCCAATCCTTCTACATCATGCCCCACTCTTTCCATAGCCAACGCTATCTAATTAAGCGCACGACGAAAGAAATCAAGGTCCATGACCTTAAGGCCTCGAAGCGCTTTTGGCCTACAGACTTTTTTTCTAGCTGACCTTGCATTTGCGACCCGTGATAGGCTTGCACCCCATCCAAAGAAATTGTCTCCTTGCTTTGTCAATTTGCCACAAGATTGAAGCTGGGGTTTTGATAGCCGACAGGAAGTGAATAGGTTGGGAGATCATCACAGCTTTCACAAGGGCAAAATGGCCCGACAGTGTCATGTTCTTCCCCTTCCAAGAAGTCATCTTCCCAATCACCTTGTCAACCATCAGTTGCAGGACCAAAGCCTACATATGACTAGTAGTATGTGGTAGTCCAAGGTAGGCGATCAAAAAATTGGAGGGGATCACTGGTAGGTCTGAAAGGATCATGGTTAGATCAATGTCCTCACATCGGATAGGAGTAACCAATGTTATGGTGAAGTTGGTCTCCAATCCTGAGGCCTTACCAAAGGAGTGTAGTTGGTCTCTAGCCCTGAGGCCTTACCTTCACCGGCACCCGTTGAAACCTTGTGTGCACGTGGCCCGTGGAAGACAAATCGGTGGTGGCTGGAATCAAATAGGGACGTGTCAGTACGCGAAGTGCCAACAAGCCATGACATGGCACGTGCCAACAGGCCATGATGTGGCACTTATCGGCACTCCACGTCTCGACAAGCCATAATGTGGGACATGTCGTCACTCCGTGTGCCGATAGGTCCCTGGGGTCCTTCAAAAGCCAAAGTGGCACCCACCCCCAATTAAACAGGCCTACCACATGTTCGCACGCAGAGTGCCGACAGGTCTCAGGGCCCACGACCACATAGGGACTTAGCATGCAGAGTGCTGATAGGTCCCTAGTCGGCACTCCGCGTGCCAATAGGTACTTATTCTTGCAATTTTGTCAATTTAGCTATTATTTTTATAATTTTCTAATAAAATAATATTATAAAAAATCTTGTATTTGTTGGGTCCTTCCATGACCCTCTTGCGAGCACATACAAAAGAATAGGTAGGTCGTCATCATGGACGCAAAAGGATCCCGCGTGAGTCCAAGGAGGGCGCCGCCCATCAGAATGGTGTAGCTGCCACCGAGGACAAGTTCACCAGCAGCTCAGGGCCTTCTTCGCACAGGATGTCATCATTGCCTTGGAGTCGATCCCCGCTGCCATCGTCATTGCTTGTTAGCCTTAAGAGCTCAGTCAGAGCGCCTATGGTAGGCTCTGACAGAGTGGTAGAGCTGCATTTGTGCACGCTGGGTTACTGGCATCTAACGCTTCTTTGAGAGACACTCGCTCCTCCATAGCTAAGATGAATCATAGACACGGAGGGTCCACTTGCACCGAGTCAAAGGCATTGTGGCTATTGGCTATGGTTACTATGTAGTAGGAAGGAGCACTAGATTTGGCACCGAGGCCATCGAGTTGTTGCCACTGATCGGTGATAGAGCTACCAAAGGTGGTTGCACAGCTTCCATGGCACTTAAGGTCACCGGCAGATCACGAAGGATCCGTGCAAAGGCCATAATGACCTTGACCGTTGACACCACGATGATTTTGTTGCTCCATCCTCCTGCCCACCGAAGGGCGGCTTGTCTGTTAGGTCCTGAGCACCCAGAGGTGCAAACGGGGACGATGGCCCTAAGTTGACATCATAGGTGGTCTCCCTGAGAATGTGGTTATTGGTTTGGCGAAGCCAACACCCCTGCTCAGTTTGAGACATGGCTTCCCAAGCGCGAATGGAAAGCATGAAGTTGCAAACCCACCCGTCTAGGTAGTTGGGATCCCCTGCATTGAAAACATGAGCAGCAAGAGAAAAGATGCAGGTTGTGGACTCTTGTGCGACCGACACCGTGGTGGGGAGCTTGAAAACGGGTAGTGTCGAGGGTGGCGGTGATGATTGCGCCGCTCCCACACCCATTGAGGGAAGCAGAACAGAAAGCTGAGTGCTAGAAAGATGCAGGGGAGGGTATGTCATTGCTTGATGAAGCCGCCCACTGCCTCGGAGGTGATGGCCTCTTTGTCACATACGGGCGCAAGTTGGTTGGCACTCTAGATCAAAGGAGTGCCCATGTCCACCAGCTCCAAGGTGCGGTGACACCTCCCCCCCCCCTCCTTCGTGTCCAGAGCTGCCAGCATGGTGACGGGGCGGTGACTTCGTTCGGTCATTGCGTGGTGGCATGTGGCTTAGTTGGTCACCCACCCTGCGACTCCCACCGTACCCCAGCCTTGGCCCGTCCCCACCACTATTGTCACGACGATGACAATATGCATGTGGTCGTGGGTGATCATCCCCAGATGCTCTACAGCTACCGCCATTGTGATCACTCTAAGCATGGCATGGCACGGTCATCATCAGTCGCATCCTTAGCGGATGGGTCAGCGAAGGTCGTCACTCGGTCTGGATCTAGCTCGACATCAATTTTCCTACGGAACCACGAGAACTTGTTCGTCAGGAGCCCCGACATGGGGCGTCGAAGGTTGGTCATGGAGGAAAACGGGACACACCAAGAAGTCCTCAACAACATCAAGGTGGATGAGGACCCATAACTTGGTCATGTACTGCCACCTCTCGATCGGAGTTGTGGAGACCTACAGGTAAGAGGAGGAGCTGGTCGCTGATTGATACATGAATGTTAGCCAAATTACCTTTGGATGGCTAAGGTTTGGCATCCAAGCCCACAGGTTGACGATGCTCGTATCTGCGAGGTGTAGCAAGTCGAACTCAATATGTTCCGGGGAGCAGGTGATCGATGATCCACTCTAGAATCTCTAGCGACCACACTTGGATGAGGATGCCTTCAAGACAGAGCTAGGCGCAGAAGAAGAAGGTCGCATCCATAGGTTGACTAAGACTTTGCCACAGCTGCAGGTAGAGATGTACCCCCGTTGCGCTTGATTGTCCTCAAACCAAGGCCTTGGCATAGTGGCTCTTGTGCTCGAACTTGATCAAGTAGGGCTTGGGATAGTGGTTGGAGACTGTGACATCCCTGTGGCAAAGTAGAAGGGTGTCGAGCACAGCATCTTCGATCTACTATGTGCCACCCTCCACGGGCAAATTGAGTGCCCAAGAGACAAGTGTCAAGCACTCCCATTCCTTAAGCTCCCGAGCACAATCGAACAAGAGAGGGATGAGGCAACCGTCTTCATCCAGATAAAGATTGGGGTCACTAAGGAGCACCATCTCACCGCGACGGGCCTGGTGGCATGGCATAGAGCCAGTGTGGGTGGCAAGAAGACCGTCGGTGAGACTGCATGGTTGCGCTATTTCTTGTTGACAGGGAGAGGACATTGTCAGAACCTCACTTTGTGACCCTACCAGCAACAATTTAGATAGTGGACGGGGTCACTGCACGTAGCCACGTGGTGGTCCATGGCCAGGCAGTGGTAGTAGGTCCCCTTGGGGACCCTTTTGAAGGGGAACTAGACGGAGAGTCCTGAGAAGGGCTGCTTGGGAGTCATGGTCGACAGTGAATGCCCACATCGCCACAATCATCTGCATTAGATCGGCGTCCAATCAAGCTCTAGCTCAAGCCACCCACGTGTCGTCGCCCGAGAAGCTATCGTGCCCAGATGTGACTGCCTTAGGGGGGAGGCCGCGTAGGAGCACCATGATGACAGAGACATCGCAGATGATCCCGTGAAGAGTGAAGATGGCAAGAGGGGTGATGCAACTTCTATGCAGGAGCAGGCCACGCCAGGCTAGGTTGTAGGGGATGATTACTACTACCACAATGAGCTTGGGTAGGCGCAGTAAAGGAGAAGCCACCTAGGAGTGGGTAGGTAGGAGGGAGTGAATGCGGGGAAGGGAGCCGCAGCGACCTAGCAACATCCGCATAAGTGCGGGCAACAGGAGCGCGAGCGATTGAGCGGTCGATAGTAAAGCATCGAGGGTCGGATCTGGGTGGGATGGGTCAATCTGCCCAAAACCCGAGCCAGACTAATGACCTAGGCTAAGATTTGGCGACTCCAAGCTAGGCCAAGGTTGGCACAAGGTGCGGCTGATGCGAACATCGCAAGCGAGGTGTAGTCAAAGCATAAGAAGGGGGAAGTGGTAATGGTGGTGGTAGAGGGGGTGGGGGAAGTAACGAAGGTGGTGGAAGAGGGAGAAAGATGGCTAGCTCTAGCCGTGGCGGCCGGGGTCAGCGGGAGGGAGCGAAGGGGCTTACCTATCTCGCATTCTGGCCGCGCACGCCACCCACCGATCATCACGTGGCCTCGAGATACGGGCGCGCCGACTCCACGGCACCAACACGGCTAGCTCCACCACCCCTTTCCGTGCCACACACGGGGCCATCAATCCCGAGGTCCTGCCCGTCCGTTGTGCACGTGCGTGCGTGCACGACTCGCTAATGCTGAGCTCCACCGACCGATCAGCCATCGCCGCAGCCACTTGACTTGATGGCCGGTGCTGCTCCCGTGCAGTGTTCGTGAGTACCGCCTCTGGCTCAGATTTCTTTTTCTAACCCATGCGTATAGATCCCAGAAACCGAGTTGAAGAGAGCTCTTTGTACGTGTGTTTTCTACATGCATTATTTCTCCGGGCGCAAATCATCGTGTGATGTTTTACACCACTGCAAGAACATAGATGTTGTGCTTCTTTATACGATACACGGAGGACCTGTCTCCGAGTCGGGTGATCAGCACGTGAACACAGGGTGGACCCAAGAGGCTCTATGCCGCTTGAACTCTTATTTTCAGTGGACTATAATGAATTTATATATTTTTAAAAAATTGTAAAGATATACACTCACTTAATTTTTAGACTGAATCTGTCCTGCGTGATGAACACTACTCTTGCTTGGCCCTTAAGTCAAGAGGACAACGGTGGGGCATGGGTTGCACCGTTACATCGCTAGCTAGCCCTAAACACGTCGTCCACTTTGCGACCAGAACATACGCACCGGTGCCTTCTTTTACAAACACACTCACCTTCATTACAAAAAGCACTCGATCGCAATTCACAAAGACGTCAAAAAGGGGGTGCACGTGGTGTTGTACGATTTGGTAAAATTCAAGGGAACAAATGAATTCAAGTTGGTTGGGACCTTAGCTTAGACTCATGGTCTAGAAAGTCCCCTTGCTAAAGAACGCTAAGCTTGAATGCTTGATAGGGTTTGATGATGATAGATTCATGGACGGATACAGAAAGAATTTGACCATTACTTTTTGTTTGGGGCCTACATGCCTCTTCCTGCTTTCACGCGTTTATATGTTTCCATTTTCATCTTTCTTTCCACTTCCACAGAAAATACAATTTTACATCTACTTATATACACAGGTTTAATATTATCCGTCAATACTTCTCACCTGATATTTATCTATCTATTGATTCTCTCACTTACCCTTTAATTTTTTTCATTTCTATATTTCTAACACGAATCTCGATATAATAAACAGCCATAATAAACTATACATATGCATGCGCACATAATTTCCTTGTTTCATTCTTTTCTCTGGTTAAAAGGCTCAATTGGGAGCACTGTGTTGCATAGTGAAACAACTGTAAAAAAATGAGAGTCGCAAAGGTAAAGCCAAAGGAATACAAAAGGGAAACACTGCAGGTGGAGTCAAGCTCTCTTACAAACCATGCTTTAAGGTGTTCCACTAAGAGTGCGACAATTTTTTTAAATTCTTGTACACTACGTGAAAAAAATTATTAATAACGGATGATAACTGGTATTAATGACATGTTCTATACACGTCACTCTTATCACGTCACTAATGATAGGTCATTAGTGACGGGTGATAACTCGTCACTAATAAAGTCATTAGTGACGGATCATAACCGTGACCCGACATTAATATTCAGTCATTAGTAATGGATCGTAACTATAACCCGTCACTATTGACTAAATATTAGTGATGGATTGTAATCTTGACCAGTCACTAATGATAAATGAATATTTTTTATATTTCTTAACACAGAAAAGTTAAAAAAATATATTTTTTCAACCGAGCCATCCCAACGCAGATCCATCTCATATGCCTCACAAGACATATTTTTTCATATTATTTTTAAGTTTACGTTCCATGAGATTCAAACTCACGACCTCCTTCTCACACGTGTATTTGTGCTATGTACAAAACATGGTATGCTAATATGCGAAGGGAACATTTATGTTTCATAAGAGACGACGACGAGGAGAACAAAGCACTTGGGAAATCACTGTTTCCAAACTAATATAGTTTGTTGCTGAGGTTCATTTGGCTCAAGGAGTAAAGAATATAAGGTACAGCTTTACTATATATGAAACTAGCTTTGACAACAAAGATTACACAAACCATGCGCATTTTAGCGCTGAGAACTATAAAAATAGAAAGAAAAAAATGCCACTGCTGGTTAGGCAATCACCTTTTAGTTGGTCCAATAGAGTATTTTGGGTCTATTTGGAAAGAATGAACTTCGCAGCATACTGTTCATTTCCCATATGAATCGGCTAAAATTGGTCGCCTTGGAGTTGGACCACTCTTAAAGTTTTTATATTATACCACTGCATAAGAAATCATCAAAAGAGATAAGTTATTAATGATGGCTACTTAGTACACGTTAATAATGCACTATTAGTGACAGGTTAAATAACGACCCGTCACTAATATGTGGCTCGGGTTAGAACTCGGTCAAGACCTGTCACTAATAAGGGGTCATTAGTGACGACGAGGGAATAGCCCGTCACTAAAGATAGTAGTGACGGGTCACCTCAAAACTCGTCAATAATGATAGAGTCATTAGTGACGGGTAGAGAGATCACACTTATTAGTGACGGGTGACCTCAAAGCTCGTTACTAATGATGGAGTCATTAGTGATGGGTAGAGAGAACATACTCATTAGTGACAAGTGATCTTAAAGCTCCTCACTAGTGATAAAGTCATTAGTGACGGACAGAGAGATCATACTCATTAGTGACGGATTACCTAAAGACCCGTCACTAATGAGTAAGTCATTAGTGACGAGTAGAGAAGGCACACTCATTAGTGACGGGTGATAAAGACACCCGTCACTAATGGTTGACTCATTAGTGATGGACCTTTAGATGACCCGCTACTAATGACTGGTTAGATCCTGAGTCATTGCTGGTAGGATAAAAAATTCATAACTTTTTATACTAACTCAGATGGGAAAATACTAATATTAGTAGAAATGTACCTTATATTAGTACAAATGTACCTTATAGTATAAAAAAGTTATGAATTTTTTACCCTACCAACAATGATTTAGGATCTGACTAGTCATTAGTAATAGGTCACCTAAAAGCTCGTCACTAATAAGTCAACTATTAGTGACAGGTGTCTTTATCACCCGTCACTAATGAGCGTGTCCTCTCTACTCATCACTAATGATTGACTCATTAGTGACGGGCCTTTAGTTAACCTGTCACTAATGAGTATGATCTCTCTACCCGTCATTAATAGTGACAAGCTTTGAGATCATCCGTCACTAATGAGTGTGCCCTCTCTACCCATCACTAATGACTCCATCATTAATAATGAGCTTTGAAGTCACCCGTCACTGATGAGTGTGATCTCTCTATTCGTCATTAATGACTCCATTATTATTGACGGGTTTTGATGTGACCTGTCACTACTATCTTTAGTGACGGACTATTCCTCGTCGTCACTAATGACCCCTCATTAGTGACGGGTCTTGACCGAGTCACAACCCGGGCCACATATTAGTGACGGATCGTTATTTAACCTGTCACTAATAGTGCATCAGTAACGTGACTGAGCAGCCATCACTAATGACTTGTCTCTTTTCATGATTTCTTATGCAGTGGTATAATATAAAAATGTTAAGAGTGGTCCAACTCCAAGGCGACGAATTTTAGCTAATTCATGTGGGAAATGAACAGTATGCTACGAAGTTCATTCTTTCCAAATAGACCTAAAATACCCATTTGGACCAACTAAAAGGTGATTGCCTAACCAGCAGTGGCGTGTTTTTTTTTCTTCTATTTTTATAGTTCTAAGCGCTAAAACGCATGGTTTGTGTAATCTTTGTTGTCAAAGCTAGTTTCATATATAGTAAAACTGTACCTTATATTCTTTACTCCTTGAGCCAAATGAACCTCAGCAACAAACCAGAAGAGTATATTAGTTTGGAAACAGTGATTTCTCAAGTGCTTTGTTCTCCTCGTCGTCGTCTCTTATGAAACATAAATGTTCCCTTCGCATATTAGCATATCATGTTTTGTACATGACACAAATACTGGAGGCAACTTCAACTATGTACTAATTGTTATCTCAGTGTGTTTTATTAAGGTAGTTTCGATGCTAAACCTACTATTAATGTTACTCTCACTGTCAACCTACAGATGTACACAATACTATAGAAAAAGTCATCAGTACCGGCTAAAAACACTATAAGTGGTAGTTTCTGAATCGACACTGATTACTCGGTATTAATAGTTCACAACTATCGATCCGGCTCGAGAACTAACACTGATACTCAAACTATCAGTGCTGGTTTGTAGGATAAGCTAGCATTGATGGGCCCTCCCCTCACTGTATAGAATCTAGCTAATCTAACTAAACATTACACATGCATCACAAATAGTTATCACATCCCCATTCCAGAACACAGATATACATCCAGAAACTTCAATTTAACTCAAGTCAATCGTACAATATAGTTATACATATATTACGTACTTATCCAAATATCTATATATCATTACACTTGAACATTTGTCTGGGCATGTAAACTGAGATAATTTATATAGTTGAAATCTACAATATTGTATCCTAGTACTTCATCGATATAAATTAATGCACTCTCTTTCACTTCAGATGGACGACACGATGCTTTACCATAGATAGTAAATAATGTCTTCTTAGCTGATTCATTCCATATTAAATGAAACCTTATATCAGCCTGAAAATTGCCTTCAGCAGTGCGAACCACTTCAGGGCCATAATAGCTTAACCCAAGCTGCTCCATGGCTTAAGCTAAGATAGCATGAAATCTAATTGTCGTAAAGTTATCACCAAAAATATCCTACAAGTATAAAAAATATGAAAATAATACACGTAACAGTCATATATATCAAAACAAACAGATTACATATTATTGTACCATATCATATTCATTGAACTGAGCAAGCTTCTCACTGATCGAAGCCAAATCCTCTTCGCCCTCCTCAAGTGCTTTTATTTAAAAAGAGTTGTAGTCAGGCAAAAAGAACCCATGCTCATCAAGCACTTTCAGACACCCTTCCACGACTGTTTCCTCAGCATGCAACACAATCGGTGATGCATTGCCATAGGCCCTAATAGTGATATCCTCAATACTTTCTCCCCTTGCACGTATGTCAAAAGAGATAGATAGCTTCATAAAATTCTTTCCATCTACCGTGGATTGCACCAAAGGTATAGTACCACCTATCGGAGGGATGACTTCTTTATGCCATAGGATCGGTTTCAATACCTATATGATAGGATGATATGAATTGAGCCTAATGTACTATAAACTCAATTAAATTGTTGTGTCCTAATGAAAGTAGCAAGACCACATCCAGATCACAACTCAGAGGATGCTACGATTACTAGAAAAACAATGAGGAAGAAAAAGAAAAAAGGTTACTATGCTCGGACTCAATCATAGCTGGCGTGGGGTCATCACCAGGGACGCCGCTGCTGGGGGAATGCTTGGAGGGTAGTGGATGCCTAGTGCACAAACTGATGAAGGAGTCATCGGGATCCATCTGAGGCCGCCACGGCCACGATCAAGGCCCCCGCCGCTACCTTAATTCATCGTTCTAACCCTAACAGGTGGAGAGGGTGGCAATGTCATGCTGTGGTGGAGGGGGAGGATGACAGCAGCCTCGGGTTCATGGTACGAACGACGATGGCGTCGGGAGGAGGAGGGGCTCACGCAGCAGCGGCGGAGAAGGAGGGCGCAAACGTGAGCAAAGATAAGAGTGGTCGAGAGAGACAAATGAGTGGATGAGAGTGGTCGAGCAGCGGATGAGAGTGGTCCAGACGTGAGCGGAGATGAGCTGGCCAAGCGGACGTGAGTGGATAGGAACCAAAGGCCGATTGAACCAAAATTTTAGGTCCATTTCAATCATCAGTGCTGGCTCTAATTATAAGCCGGTAGTGATAGTATTAGTGCTGGTTTTTTTAAGAGCCGGTACTGATATTGAGTATCAATATCGGCTCAACCTGAAACCAAAATTGATTGAGCGTGACATGTTACAAACTGGTATTGATACTTCATCAGTGTCGATTCTAGTCTAGCCGGCACTAATGACTCAGTTCGGATAACCTGTTCTGTTGTAGTGATAGGATTTTACATATATTTTTATAAAATAAAGTTTTCCTTACAATCAAAGCCAGAATTTGGACCTTTCAATCGCACCTTGTCCACCAACAACCTAAATTTATACGTGTAGTAGATATGTGAATTTGGTCACAACTCACGGCCACAGATATGATCATAAGACATCATAGACGATTGTTGTTGTGGTAGTAGGTGCTAGATCTTGTCTAGCTAAAACATGCAGGTTAACTAAGTCACACAATGAGGACCCTAGGTTGTGCCTTATATTCATTACGGATCAAATCTTAGATTTGTTTTTTATGTCTTGTTAAGATGAAATTTTTATTCAGTGGTAGTAAATAATGAGATGTATATAGTGACTTCATCAATCTTCTAACTTCATATCTCTAATCTTTTGTAGATATTATATGAGTATATATGTATAATGGTATAAATATGTACGTACGTTTACAAATTATACTGATGTTTTTTTAAAAAAAACTATGTCACACGTCAATTACAGATCTGCCTAAAACACAGAGTAGGTTGGCTGACCTTCAATGCCTGCTTACCAGCCGGAGCACTTGCACTCCGACGATTGGGCCCCGCGGCTCATCGCCCACGACAGCGACAGCCGGGGCCCGCTCCGCTTCTCCTCGGTCGTCACCTTGGCGACACTGGCTTGTGGTCTGGGATGCGCTGCGGTGAAAAAAGTTTGTGCAAATGCGTGGTAGGAACGGAGGAAATGATAACATAGTACTTGCCAGTAGTGGAAGGACAGCGTTCAAGTCGTCACGTGGCCTCGTGCTGGCTTTGCGGCCGCGTGGGCCCGAACGGCCGGTTACACGTCGCTATAGGCCGCTCGGTTTTTGCCTCCCGCTTCTATCCGCCACGTGAACGTCACTGGCGCCTATGCGAACAGAAGATACCACCTCTACTGTTCACACTCCAGTTGAGATCCAAATAAATAGTACTAACTTTATTTGTCACCAGCATTGGATTATAACCATTTTGATATTACTTTTTTAAAAAAATTATAAATATCTAATATTTCATATCATTGGATCCGTCGTGAAATGTACTTTATTAATATTGTATACTTTAAGTATTCATTAATTTTTATTATTACTATAATAAAAAATTAATGATAAGTAAATAAAATTGAAGATAGTACTGCAAATATGTAGTAGTATTCTCCCTTATTTGTCAAAGTCACCTTGACTGTGTGTGACATGGTTTAGAATCGAAATAAATGTGTGGTATCTTTATATTTGTCCAAAATAACCTTTTAAGGACCGAGCTTGAATAGTTCGAAACCGACTAAAATGAATAATATTAGAAATCACTATATAAGAAAAGTTTATTAAGTAATAGATGATAATCCTTGTTAGTGAGGGATAAAATCTCCTCACTTTAAACGTGTCACTAATATGAACACACGTATCTGAATACATCGTTAATAGCTATACATCAGTGACGGGTCTGAATTTTGATCCGTCACTAATAACTATATATCAGTGACAGATCAGATCCAGACCTATCACTAATGTGTGTTTTAAAAAACAAAAGAAGGAAAATATTTTTTGGGCTAAATTTTTTTACACCCGACTAGATATCTAACCAGTCACAAGTCACCTGACCACGCACCTGACCAGTCACAAGTCACAAAAAATATGCGCGTGTACGATTGTTGAGAATCAAACTCAGGACCAGACCCCTTGCGCGAGGCTACCTTACCATTCTACCATAAAGTGTTTGCTGATAGCAATAGAATATGTTTTAGTTTTGTTCCTAATTTACTGAAAATTATTATGATTATTTGGGCATTTATATGGTTTTAAATAAAAAGTTATAAACTACAAAGTTATAGATCTCATCGAGTTGTACAATGTTCATATAAACTTTGTCTCCATCCGGTTCTGTATGAAAAAATTTGTATCCAATCCATGCAGTATTCAATAAAACATCTATAACTTTTGCATATGGAATCTAGTTTTGATGTTTAACCTCTACTTTCAAAGCTAACAAGCAGATGTATCAAAAAAAGATAAAGACATGTACCTTTCTTGAAAGCCCTCGACAGGATCTCTAAAGTTTTTAGTCGAAAATTGACATTATCTAATTTGCGTAAAAAATTTGGAGATATAGTGCTACATCTAAAAGTCAGTGATACGTAGTCATTTCATCAATTTGAGTTACCAAACTCATGATAAAAATTTTTGAATTTACAATTTTTAACTTTGTGGTCCAGTATGTGGCTTTTTCATGCATTCCTGCTAGTTTTATACTCGATCTAACAATTTAGTTTGTGGTCAAGTATGTGATTTTCTTTGATAATTTTAAAATATTTATTTGAGCATCTATATGATTTTAAATAAAAAAGTGATCAACTACAAAGCTGTAGATCTCGTCGAGGGTTATAATTTTCATATAAAGTTTGTCTTCATCTGACCCGTATAAAAAATTATGAATTTCCAAAATAAGCTATCACCCGTTACTCACTACGTGAAAAAATATCATAAGTGACAGGTGATAACCATCATGAGTGATGGGTCCCGCACTCGTTACCATAAATATGTCATTGATGATTAATCATAATTGACAGGTAAGGACTCGTCATCAATGAGATCATTAGTGATAGATCATAATTTGACCCGTGACTAATGAAGGTCATAAGTAATGGACCATAACTGCGGACCGATTTCTGTGTTTTTCAAACACGAAAAAAGGCAAAAAAATATTTTTCACAAGCCATCCCAACGTAGGGGCCATTACCACTCGCCACGTGTCACGTGCTATTTTTCACATTGTTTTTAAACTCTGTGTTCCACAGGAATCGAACTCACGATCTCCGCTTACGTGGTTACCCCTTACCACCTCAACCTCGCGAGCGTTCCAAATGCAACTGGATATTTTATCCTTTTAATATTTTTTTCTAAAGGTCATAAGTGAATGGTCATAACTATGACCCGTCACTTATGATTCACTTATGACGGTTTTTTTACCGAATTGTATTTTGATAGGTGGCTTGGAGTGATCTTTGGTAAAAAAAAAAGGTATAACTTTTGCATACAAACTCTGATTTCAACATTTTTTTACTCTACAGAAATCTATACAAAAAGTTACATATGTTTTTCCCTAATTTTGTCGGGTTCAGCAAATATTTCAAGGCCAAATAGCCTAGAAGATTAAGTTCTCGCGCCTTAAAGTTTATGCATTGTTTTTCAAAACTCGTGTTTATGTCCACAGTCGTCACCCTTTACATCAAACTTGAGCAAAAATATATAATTATTCATATTTTGGTGTTGCTGAGGTGAGAAAAAATAAGAGAAAAATAAAAAAATTATAACATCATGCTATGCACATATTTACTATATAAGAAAAAAATTAAGTAAGTTATGATGGGAAACTGATTGACTAATACATCTAATAACCCACGCAAAAACTTAAGTAAGTTGTGATAGGAAAAACAATAAAATTCTTTCACTATTCTATTTCATCAAAATGGTCATTAGTGACGGGTCAAAATTTAACCCGTCCCTGATGACTCTCTAGGATGACATGTCACTGATGAGTTGATCAAGATATAAAATTAATAATAGATCGTAATATGGTCCCTCACTTATGATAATAGTAATGGATCATAGTTGTCACTTGTCATTAATGACTGATCAAAATCTCATAAACTGCTCGAGATTCCGACCAACCATTAGTGACGAGTGATAACTATTACCCGTCACTAATGATTTTTACATTAGTAACAGATCATAGTTATCACCCTTCACTAATGACTGGTCAAAATCTCGTAAAGTGCTCGAGATTATGACCAGTCATTAGTAATGACTATTACCCGTCACTAATAACTTTCACATTAGTAAAGAGTCATTGTTGTCACCCATCACTAATGACTGGTCCCGGCACTATGTGGTTCAGAGGCTATATTTTGTGACGTACGCTGTCCCTACCTGTCACTAATGACTCTGTCATTAGTAGATTCATTAGTGACAGGCTTTCATGTGAGCCATCACTGCGGTCTTCAGTGACGGGTGATTTGACAGGTTTTGGCTGGTACTACATGAAAAACAAACAAAAAGGATATGAAATTAGTGACGATTCGTAATATGATCCGTCACTTATGATAATAGTGATGAGTCATCCTAGATCAGTCATAAGTAACAGATCATAGTTGTGATCCATCATTTATTACTAGTAATAAGTGATGGGTTATCCTAGACCAGTCATAAGTGACGAGACATCCTAAGCTAATTATAAGTGATGGGTCAAGTTGTGACCCATCACTTATAACTAACTCATCAGTAGCAAGTCATGCTAGAGAGTCATTAGTGATAGATCAAGTTATGACCCATCACTAATGATTAGTCTCATGAAACAAAGCAGATGAATGAATTTTAATTAATCAATCATTAGATGTATTAGTCAATTAGTTTCCTATCACAACTTAATTTTTTCTTATATAGTAAATATGTATATAGTATGATGCTATAGTTGTTATTTTTCTCTTATTTTTCTCACCTCAGCAGCAATAGAATAGGAATCATTGTATATTTCTGCTCCAGTTTGATATAAGTGATGGTGGCTATGGACACAAACACGTATTTTGAAAACGGTGCAGAAACTTTAGCGGGTGAGAACTCAATCTTCTATGTCGTTTTTTGCCTTGAAAAATCTGTGGAACCTAATAAAGTCGGGAAGAAATGGTACAACTTTTTCTGTAGATGTCCATAGGGTCAAAAAAATATTAAAATTAGAGTCCATATGTGAAAGTTATGTCTATTCTACCAAAGATCACTTTGGGCCACCTATTTGGTAATATAGTCATAAGTGACGGCTCACAATAGTCTTCTGACCCGTCACCTATGACTTTCGGTAAGGAAGGTTAAAAGGATAAAATATTTGGTTCCTATCACAACGATGTGATAGCTGAGGTGGTAAGGGGTACGCGTACAAGGGGAGGTCACATGTTCGATTCCCACATAATGCAGACTGAAAGAGGTTTGAAAATGGTGTAGTTTGTGGGGGCATATGTGATGGGCCTTGTATTGGATGGCTTACATGAAAAAAATATATATTTTAACTTTTTTCATGTCAAAAAATGCAAAAAAGTCATAACTGACGGGTCACTGTTACGACCTGTTACTTATGACCGTTATAAGTGACGGGTCAATTTATAACCCGTCATCTATGACTGAATTGGTGATGGGTCTTAACTCATCACCAATAATAACTCATCAGTGACGCGTTCAGTGTGACGAATGCGGGACCTGTCACTGATGATGGTTACCATCCGTCACCCTTGACCTTTTTTCACATAGTGCGGGTCTCAACCCAAGGCCATATTAGTGGCACGTAGACCTGTCCAAATGGGCCTGTCGGGCCTGTCCGGCATGGGCCTAACTAGGCATGGCCCAGCTAAGGCACGACCTGACATGCCCGACTAAGCAAACGGGCCGTGCTATGCCGGCTCGCATGCCAGATACGCGGCCCACGGCAGGGCCCATGGCCGACCGTGCCGTGCTCGGTCGGCTAGGGCACGGTTGCGGCACGGCGGGTCGGCCGGGTGAGGAGGGGCAGGGCGAAGCAGGAGCGATGGTGCCGGGCGACAGCGGGGGTGTCCGGGGTGGGGTGGAGGTGGGGAGGCAGGGTCGAGCGGTGGCGTGGCCAGGGCGGGCTGGGTGGTCAGGGTGGAGTGGCTAGGAGTTGGCGTGGCCAGGCGTCATGGGGAGCGGCTTGGCGGGGCGGTGGCGGCGCGATCAGCCGTGGCAGGGGCGAGGCGGCTGGGGTGGGTCATGCTCGTGCTGGGTCGTTCCCGTGCCATACTAACCTGGCGTGCCGCGCTTTTAGCTCAGACACGGTCCATCGCAATGTGCCATGCCAATCCGGCTCAGCAACGCTCGAGCCGTGTCATGATTGGGCCGTGCCTCGGACCGACTCAGTGGGCACGGCTCACTTGGATAGCTTTAGTGGCATGTCATCATTACATCCGTTACTTATAGAACATTAGTGATAGTTTCTGAGCGGCTGTCATTAATATGGTGTCCTCCATATTAGTTTCTTCGTTAATGAATGTTAAAATTTTGGGATGGAAATTTCCGTTCTAGCTCGCGGTAGTCATCACGAGTCCTTTTGGTAAATATGTGACAAGTTTTTGTTCAACAACTTTAACAAATGAAACTCGTAAAAATAGCACTTTTTAATTTTCGTACGGTAAGAGGGAAAACACTAGGAGAACGACTAGATTCCATATGACGACTACTTTTATCAAGAACAATTAGTTTAAGCCAATCCTTTCATTCGGTTGATTGTGTCAATTTATTCAGCGTGTACAATTATTAACTTCAGCAGGCATCCATTTGTTTTCCGTGGATGGAGACATATTTCGTCGCGAAAATGATTTAATTTATTTAATTGCAACACGATTACATGATTGTCACCCATGATTCTTATCCCTTTCGAAAGAGACATTTCCCTCAAGAAAAGCATTTTAAAAATGACATGATCAGGATATATAGTAAAGCCAAATCTGAACCGGAAATATTGGTTGTTGTCGTGGTGGAATCTTTGTCCAATGTGAAGTGTGTGCTGGATCACTACTAAACGGAAGCACAACCACATGCAGCTGATGGGCCAACAACAGCTCGTACAATCCGGATCGAGAGGTGCCTTGCACCACACCAACAACTAGCGTGTGTTTGGTTCACGGACGGGAGGCGGATGGGATCATCCGGGGTTGTCCCGTCCAAATTTTGAGTCATGTCAGGTGTTTGATTTGTGGGATCGTTCGGGATCATCATATCTACGATTCCTTTAAAACCTTGACGAGTTGGTCCTTCAAAAAGAACCGGACGTGGCTCGCCGAGAAGCCCGCGTTGTTGCTTGTTTGTACGTGCATGTTCGAATTTTTCATTTAATTCTTATTTTATTTGAGAATATAAAAATAGTTCAAAATTCTAAATGTTTTTTAAGAAAACTAGAGCTTACTAGTAACCTGTTTTAATTTGTTTGATTCATAAAGCCTGATCCAATATTTAATTAAAATTCTCCAAATAAACCTACTTTTATAAGTTCTACCAATTTTTAATGCCTCGAAAAAATTCTAAAAAATTTGAAAAATATGAATAGTATTTTTATCATATGAATTACTAATTTATAAAAATATTTTCAACCCTAAGTTATTTGGTGAAAATATGAGTTCTTTGTAATGCTCCATTTATATGTATTTTTATCATTTTATGTGATATTTTTTTTAATTCAATTTGAATTCGAACAAATTTAAATATGCACAAATTCATCCAAATACTTATGAAATGAATATTAATATGAATATATCATCCCATACACTCTAATCCCACCAACTAAATAGAAAACTAGCTCATCCTATCCACTCTAATCTCACCAACCAATCAGAAAACTGATACATTCTAACCAAACAGAAAATTAGATTATCTCATCCAGAAAACATGAATGATCATATCTCGTACAATTTCGCCCTCCAACCAAACACGCATGTATGTACTCCTTGGCCTCAATGTATATATCTTTATCATGAAGAAAATATAACGAAGGGCATATATAATATGTATATGTACACAGTCGAAGTGTCAATAACTATTTAACTACCATGTTTAGAGAAGATAATAGTATATGGGTACACGCCTTGCGGAGTCCAAAACCTTATTTCATTATTTGCATAAAGATTTGTTTATCTAAAAAAATATGGGTACACACCTTTTAGTTTATTTTTTCCTCTGTAGAAAACTAAGCATTGTGTTATTGCTCTAGTTAAAAAATGGCATATTAGAGAACATGTAGTCATCTAATTTAGACTTTGAGTTACAATATCTTCACATGTTTTTACGTTTGTCATATGAAAGTGGACGTATGCATGTATTCATATCAAAAGGTATTACTATAATATTATAATTTTATCTTGTTTTACATATATACTATAATATTATAATCATATAAGTGAGGTTTTTAAGACCGCGTCCATGTTTGAAGCATGAAGTTAAAACTAGAGCCTCCAATTATCTAGATAACCAACCAACCGTTTGGCATGTACAGAATGTAGGCAGACTATGTGCTGCATTTTTTTAAAAATCCAAATCGAATAATTTCTCCTTGGCGATCACCTCTTGATGGCGTGGCGGAGTTGTGGGAGTACAACTCCACACCTGGTTAAAATCATGTTGCCGACCTATTTACACACGCATAAGCGCGTTGAATGTTTTAAGCATGTGTTCAGTCATGTGATAGGGAGTGCAAGTGTAGTGTGTGCGACTTCCTTGAAAGAAAAACAATAATCTCACCTTCAAGCTAAAAATGAAAGAAAGAAAACAAAGAAAGGAGTTCATGAAAAAGAAATGTTGGTTCCTTTGAGCTCGATAAGTGCCCATATAGCTTAGCTAAGATGCGTCAGAAAAACAAATGCAGCTGGATGCCTGGATGGATCTCTCAATAATTATAAATAAATATAGCATATCTCGCGGATAGACCATGCGCATGCATGCATGTGGGTGGCATCTTGAACTTTAAAATCTCATTATTGATTCGGAAGGAGAAACGATGTCGACATTGAGCTTTTTTTAAAAAAATTACTTTGTCTTATTTTAAAGCAATTGATTATTTTCTTCCTTTTCCTTGGAGCTATTTCAGAGATGCATATATGCATTATGCAGCGTTAGTTATATTGTTTATTGGCCATTGGCCTTATGGGAACAAAGATATACTATAGTGGTTCACAAGGGCCAAAATCTGACATGTGGATAATATACTAAGGAGACTAGCTAGAGAAGAGACTTGTGCTTCAGTGCAATGTGGACCTAGTATGTCTTTGGCATATTGCCCCAAGTTGTTGTTACATACGTGCACACGCTCGTACGTACGTAGCAATGACATTTGTTCTGCCATGGTAAATAGATTCATATAGATCTATAGAAGATCGAGACAGATCAGAAAACACATGTGTATGAATGAATTATGATGTTCTGTTCTAAACCGAGTTGCTAAATGCTACTAGTACCCAAGGCAATGATGGATGCTATTGTTGAGCTCCCATCGATCTCCTATCAAATGTGTCCCACACGTTTTCTTCCTGATATATATGTGTAATTATAATTGGGTGACTATTCAGTAGTTGCCACTCGATGTCTCACTAACATAAGCTTGGTACGTAGCTACATGTAGGGTTTGAGAGTTCATGCTTTCAATTAAGCCTTAACAATATTTAAATTTGCACAATTGAGTTGACAATTGATGCCGTTACCGTATAGAAAACAGATTATTCTGGCCTGACTGTCAAAAAAACGTCAGGCAAAGAGAAAAACCGTCACTACCTAGACCAACGAGGCAACGATCACCAGTGAAAAGTTCCTGGAGCTTGCCGAGATGTGGCAGATATATACTACTGTAAGCATATGTCATCAGATTGTTGAAAATATCTCAGTGTCAACGAGCAGATAACGTAACGCGTTTTCTGCAGTTCCAACCGCACAATCTGCGCACGTCGTTAGCATTATGCTTCCAGCTTCGTATAGGATCCAAATCATCTGACCTCGAACAATATAGCAATAACACTGTAGCAATTCCACTGTTTATAAAATCGCTGTAGCATCAAATGCTATGAGTTACAGTGGAATGAAGTCAGTGGATCGGATCCTGTTCTGTTCATATATGCATGCAGCCTGACCGATCGTGTTCTCAAATCACTTAAACAGACTATTACTCACAACTAAATGCATGCATCTAAACTAGCAGGGCTTAAAATTAGAGATCGAGATGCATGGATGGCATACTTCTTTCCTTATCATTGTCATTGGCACAGATGCATGATGCACAATGTATGCATGTTAGAGCAAAGATAGCTAGAGCCAGCACTTCCAGAAAGGCTCGTGGTCCAGTTCTGATCGATGCCCTTGATCACTTTGGTATAGCTACCATTAACACTACTATATTAAAAAAAAGTTAATTCACCTTCAAGTCAACTCTCTGATTACGTTTCATATGGTGTTGACTGGAAATTAAAGAGGAAGCATTTACAAATTCAAGTCAACTTTAGCAGACTTGATTCATTTAACAAGTCATAACAAAATTAGTCAATTGGATTCAGTTGTTTATTTCCTCACGTAATACATATTTCTTTTCGCTGAATTTTGATTGGTTGCATCCACAACTGAAAAACAAAATTCAACTCACAAACATGACAGGACGAAGGTCGGTAAGAAAGTACGGTGCTTTAACTTGTTCAAAGTTGGGTAGAAATTAATAGTTTTAAAAACTTCACAGGATAAATATATCTTAATTTCTATAAATATGCTTTAAATTTGTTTAATGTGTTTACTCTATTGCTCAAGAAAATTATAATCTACTCTAACAAGATAAATTAAAAATATGTAAATACGGAAACGTAAATAAAATAGAGAGATAAACTCGATATAAAAGATTTTTATCCCATAGTATCGGTGGTACACAAGTCACCCTTAGTCTTCATTTAACTAGGTTTAACAAATATATTTTCTCATAGAAAATATACAACTTTTTCACGAGTATAAATATTTTTATCATGTAGATCATGTTACAAGAAACTAACAAAATTTATTTCACTTGATTTGAAGCTCAGATAAATTAGTTATCTATTTTACAAAGTTGAGCTTTTTTGTTTTTCTTGAACTTCACTGAAATTCGATAAAACCGAACGGTTTTTTATGAAATTCGAGCGGTTTTCAATCCAAACAAAATGCGGGAAATATTTTGTTTTTGATGGAATTTGAATAGTTACCAAATAGTCGGTTCGCCTAAATTTTGCCTCCGATTTATAAATTTGATCGAGTGAATTTGTTCGAATTCTCACCGAATTTTAACCGATTTTTTTGGATTTCACAAATATCGAAAAATCATTAGGGGCGGTTTTCGGGTCCCAAACTAATTTTCGATCCTTGGTTGGGAGACTAAAACATGACAGTTCTCCAAACCAATACAATGACAGCATATACAAAGAAGAAGCACATAAGAGAAACAGCTAGAGGAGCTCTTAATCTTGCAACCAGCCTTTAGCAAAGCAACGCTAATGATGTTAATTAATCATTAGGAGCCAATCAGGCGTGGCCACGCGTTTGAAGAGATCGTTGCCATCATATAGTTAATTAAGTATTAAGAGTAGGACACAACCCTGCTGCTACTAATATTTAAAACCCGTCTAGCTAGCAGTTAGCACCACATGAACTGTACTCCTACTTTAATACATTTTCAATTCATCTTGATTTCAGTTGATTATATATTTAATCATGACATGCCGATGGAGCCGTGGAATCTTTCCAAACCGGCACAGCATCTCACAACTTTGAGTAGATCTAAATATAAGTCTATTTAGATTTATTCTAAGTCGATCAAATCTTTCTAGCTTTGACTATCAATAATTGAAAGATTATATAGATTAACAACGCAAGTTTGATACAACTAGATTCGTTATTAATAATAATGTATAATATATAACTCTTTCTATTTAAAATAATATATTTTTAAATATTATTAACCAAAATGTCATATTACAGACTATATCGATGCTCTAATGAATTTATATTAGTAACTACTTTTTTTACAGGGAGAAGATGGGAGAATATTTTGTGTGCGTGAACCTGTGGTCGAGATTATAAGCGTTACAGCAGGTGAACCTATTGCAAAAGTGGTAAAAAAAGAACTGCATACTTGGAGCTGATTCTAAAATCTAGCGAGCTAACGATTAAGAACATTACTTGGTGTAACGCATTAATAGAAGCAAGTGAAAATTACCGTGACACACTTTCTTTGGTTAATTTTATACACAAAGTCAAAACTAGATTTTGACTGAGAATATGAGTCTGTTTGGTTCGTGACCACAATTTGCTAGTTATTAGATCGACAGGCAGGTTTGACTAATTGTGATCAGTGTTTGATTAGCTGTCACACTTTTGATATGCCAAACTTTTTCACTAGTGGGATCATTTGTCAATGACTTATTTTCTCGCCAATTCTTAATACAGTTACGATGAGCGTTTTGTTTGCCACACAAATTATGGGTACCACATTATACCACATTAAACTATAGTATACTATGAGATCCAAATAAACTTGCCATATATCTACAATATTTAGATATGACATATATATATAGATCATACGAACAGATTTGACTGAAAGGTGGCTTTGTAATAGGATAATTTTTTTCATTTTAAAAGGATGATTTTATTAACTAGTATTGTCTTTGTTCGATATAATTGAAAATGCTACCTAAGTTAAAAAAAGATTTTGACCGAGAGTATATCTACAATATTTAGATACGACATATATATAGAGATTATACGAGCAGATTTTACTTAAAGTTGGCTTTGTAATAAAATAATTTTTTCCTTCAACAATGATAGTTTTATTAACTAATATATTTGAAATAATTATAGTAGAAAATGCTTCCTAAGTTACATATCTGTAACGCATTGTCTATGTTCAGGACAACACACCTTTATCGTAAACTAGCTAAGTATCCATACGTTTTAACAAAAATATGATTATTAAATGTGGTAATATTAAATATAAATTAAGGTACAGAGATATGGCGAATACGTTGGAAATAATATCATAGTTTGATTTCAGATATGATCGAAAAAAAGAGAAGATTATCTACTAATTTTTCTTATAATTTTTTCTTTATTTTCATTTGTAAAACGAGTTTTATATCTGTAGTCGATAAGGAGATAAGAAGACTGAAGCACGAGATTAAATGATAAAAGTGGGTAAATTATTCAAATTTTAGAAGATTTTATTAGATGAGAGCAAGATATGAGGAGAGGTGACATTAGAACTAAATCATGTTTTATATAGTAGATATTAAAGTATTAAAAAGAAATATAAGTCTACACGCATGTCTCAATAAACAATTTCACATTTTTCGAAAGCTCGAGGAACAAAGTCAATCAATCATAGCACCACACCATCTTCAACTTAGTGCTATTTTACCTTTCGCTTAAATTTTAAGAATGAAAATCAAATTATAAAACGTCGCGCGCACATGGCACATGATGATGGCGGGAAAACATAAACAAAAACCGGCGAGGCACGCCACCACCCCCCACGCGCTATTTTAATTTCTCTCACCCGGTCCAGGTGTACCCGCGCATCGCCTCCGCGGAACAACCACCACGTGGGCCCCACTTCGCGCGCCGAGAATCCTGTGGCCCCACGGTTTCACCACGTGGTACTGTTTTACGAAAGATTTTCTTTTTTATAATTATATGTGTCTATTTTTTTCGTTCAAAGTAATCATTAGATCACTAGATGATATAAATAAAATATTTCTAGATAAAATTTACCATCTAACCCGGTTGTTGATGAGCCCGCGACCCCAACCCGGTTCGGCTCGTGCGAGCCCTATCCCGAACACGTGTCGCTATCTCACCACCCCGGGGCGCGATATCCATCTCGGTCGCCGCCACGCGGGTCCCGGTTCAACGGGCCGGGGTGTCAGTGGAGAACGCGAGGGGTCGTGCGAGGAAACAACGGGACGGGCTCGTGCCCGACCACGTGGTGGACGCGACCGGGGGGAGCCGGTAAACGTGGCGCGGGGCCGGCGAGGGCGACGCACCCGATCCGGTCACCGCGGGCGGGGCCCACCGCCCTGGTCGTCACGCTCACCACTCCTTTTATTTTGAATTTCTTTTATTGTTATTATTTATCTTCCCGTTTCCCCAGCTGCTAATCTAATCCCCTCGTTTGAAATGAAAAAGTTTTACGCGATTAAACAAACACAAATAAACGAGCACACGCACACACTGCAACTCTACAAGATAGAACGGTCAAGGCTTGGCGTCGTCATCGCCGGAGGGAGGAGGTGAGAGAGAGAAGCTTCACAGAATCACAGCACAGGGCTCTGCTTGCTTGGAGTTGGAGGGGTGTCTGCCTGTCTGTCCTCTCTCCAGTCTCCACCCACTACCTTGTTCTTGGGAGGGCAAAATCTGCAGACTCCTTTCCCGTTCCGGTTGGATGGAGAGGGACTTCTTGGCCGCGATCGGCAAGGGGAAGCAGCAGCAGCAGGACGGCAGGGAAGAATCAGGTACGCTCTCCCAGCTCCTTTCGCTGGCTGCCGCGCTGGGTTTCCTGATCTGTGCCCGCACCGAGCCGTGCTTGGCTTCTTGCCGTGCTGGAATGGGTTCAGTCCGGCAAGATGCGGCATGGGTGCGCTGCGAAATTGAATCGCTCTCTCTGCGCTTCCCTTTTTCATTCGAATGATTGAAAGGAGTGCGGGTTTGGTTGGTGTCGCCGCCGAATTCCTTTTGACTGCTGGCCTGCCGTGTGTGCTCGATTCGGCCATGAGTTAATGCGTCAAGAAAGAGAGGTTTTTTCTTTCGGGGGGAACTGGCCAAATCTTTCGGGTATCGCGCGTGTTGTTTGTTGGTTCGAGCGGGCGATGGGGGGTGTTGCACGCTCATAGGATGGGGATGTTTAGCGGATCCATGGTTCTTGGTTGATTGTGTTGTGTGTTATATGCCGGCGTCTGACTGAGAGTCGTGCGCAATCCTCAGCTTACTTCGGAGCAGGGGGAGGAGTAGGCGCGCCGGCGATGGATTGGTCCTTCGCGAGCAAGCCCGGCGCCGCTCCGGCGTTGATGTCGTTCCGGTCGGCGGCGAGGGAGGAGCCGAGGGAGCCCGCCTTCCCCCAGTTCTCCGCTGCCTACGACGGCGTCAGGAAGCCGGCCCCTCATGTCCTGACCCATCAGGTAGTTTGCGGCTGCTGTCCTTGATCCTGATTCATGTCGCTTATGAGTTTTGCTAATAGTTCATTTTCACTTTTGGGGTGTTGTGGTGTTTTGTAGAGATCGTTTGGCGCCGACAGCCACGGCAGCCCGCCGTACGCCGCTGCGCACCGTGGGCAGCCGCCGCAGCACGCGCTGAATGGGGCTAGAGTGATTCCAGCCTTGTTGCCTTTCAATCAGAGCAATCCCATGTTCAGGGTCCAGAGCTTGCCTACCCTTCCGGATGGCGTCGCCGGTGGTGGCCCGTTCAAACAGCCGTCTTTCTCCATGAACAATACAGTGGCTGCCTCTGCTGTTGGTGTGTACGGGACAAGGTAGATGCTTTGCTCTGTTATTGGGTATGTGATTTATAGCAATCGTTGTGAAATTAATATTGGACTGAAACATAGCTCGTTTTACTTGCAAAGGGATGTGGCAAAAGCGAAGAAGACGGCACAATTGACAATCTTCTATAATGGATGTGTCAATGTATTCGATAATGTTTCGGCTGAGAAGGTATAGTTTCTCGTGATGGATGCTGCATCTTCATGCCAATTTGGTTGCATATGCCTAGCTTTTAAGCTGTTTGGTTAATATTTCTAATTGCCACAGGCTCAGGAGCTTATGTTCTTAGCCAACAGGGGATCTCTTCCAAGCTCGGCCCCTGTTGCCTGTAAGCCAGAAGGTCCTATTTTCGCTCCTGCAAAAGTCACGGTACCTGAGGTTTCGCCTGCAAAGCAGATGCTATTTCAGAAACCACAGCATGTTTCACCTCCCGCATCAGCCATTTCCAAATCAATCACCGGCATGTTGCAAGCTGCAAGTCTCCCCAGGAGCGCATCTAGCTCTAACATCGACTCCACAGTGCCAAAATCTTCAGTCCCATTACATATTCCTCCCATAAGTCAGGCACCAGCAACTCAGCCTGCTACACTAGCCACTACATCTGCAGCAGCTATTATGCCTAGAGGTATAGATGTCTGTTCACTATTTTCATACGATTATCACATAGCATTTAGTCATTTTTGTTGCCATGTTACATCGTGTGATGTTGGTTGCAGCTGTCCCTCAAGCTCGAAAGGCATCCCTTGCCCGTTTCTTGGAGAAAAGAAAGGAAAGGTAGAATCCATGTTCTTACTCTCAGCGTCCCAGAAAAATTAACAGTGTTTCTACCGCATTTACTTGAGTACAGCACCTTAGTTCTGTATAACGGCCTGCTTTTGTGCTCAGAAGCTGATGTTCATCTGTTCATACTTCTTTTGCAGAGTGACAACTGCTGCGCCATATCCATCAGCCAAAAGCCCGTTGGAGAGCAGCGACACGTTTGGGAGCGCCAACGACAAGTCATCATGCACAGACATTGCCCTCTCGAGCAACCATGACGAGTCGCTGTGTTTAGGCCTGCCCAGGAACATCAGCTTCAGCCAAGAGTCCCCCACCCCTAGTACGAAACTACAGATCTGATCTGATCTGACCATTGTCTGGTGTTCATAGATCCGTCCAGGCTGACTGACGCAAAACCATAAAATATCCTCGCATTCAGGCAAGGGCTCGAGAGAGGAAATTATATATGTTATTGATGTTTTTCTTGTTTATGATGGTATTTTGCTTGGTTAGTTTACTGTAATGCTGGTGTAGCAGGTGCCGCCCCACCTAACTAACAAGAGAGCTGTCACTTGCAGACTCTTGGATCATTTTTTTGCCCTAGCGCCATTGTATTGCAAAAGGAAATGTGTTAATTCAGCAGTACCAAGTTATAGGATTACAAATTGCGCGTCTTCTATGGTGAAACTGTACTATTCTTGTTCCTGTATTATGAACCTCCAAGCTGCGGAATGCAAGAACAAACTTATTCATGATCATGTTATCACCGGCAACATCACACTAGTAAATATTTTTGTGAGCCATCCTGTTGTATCTAATGGAATGTTGATAGGCATGAAACCTCAGTACTCTATGACTGCTCAGTACTAATTTAAATAGTCAGCACCAGGTTTCAGAAACTTATCCTTGAACGCTGAATCGCTGAAGCGAAACATAAGCGCATGTACATCCGTAGCTACATAGGGGAAGCTAGGGGAGAAATATTTGGTTGGCACCAACGCTAAGCAATGTAGGCATGAAATCCAAGACCAAAGTGCGTAATATCGATGCAAAACTCTACTCGCACATAAAAATAATTTATAAAATATGCTTTAGCTGTTATTAGCTCCTGTAGGTGGTACAAAGAATTATGTCAAATGTCTGGCTGTCTATGGGGATAGAGCAATAGCAGCTTAGAGATGTTCGTAACAGAGGGAGTGCAAATCTTAGTCAAGCAGGGGGATAGCAACATGTACCCAAATGTTCCGAATTTCGAATTTTTCGATATCAGAGTTGTTAAGCCTGGAGTACATACGGCATCCAACTAGTTGCAACCATCGGTAACTGATTCAGATACAGATAGCCTTTGGTGGGCCAGACTATAACCAAACGGGCCTGGACTTTGGGCCCGTCGTTTTCTTACCGGCGGGCGACAGGTCCAAACCTCGCCGCCCCCTAGAAAACTGCTATACCTCTGTTGGGCTTCGGTTCGATCGTCGCTCCGATCCCGAATTTCTCCTGCTGCTGGCACGGCCCGTGGTGCAGGCTACACCCGTCGGAGGCCACTGTCCTCTGCAATCCAGGTGCGTCCATGCCATGCCGCGGCCCGTGTTGCCGCGCATCTTGCGGCACCGCGCCAGCGCGCTCGACCGGCGTCCGGCGCGTAGCTTACGGGAGCGGGGCGCCGGCGTTGCTACGCCGACTCGCACATTGCTCGTGCGTAAGGCCGACTACTGCTCACTACGCACCGAACGCGATCGACCTTGCGTCTGCTTACGTACGAGTGAACATAAGCGGCTCATTGCTGTGCTGGTTTACCGTTCTTTTCCTCTGGATGGTGCCGGCGACCAAATCACGCATGCCATGGCGGGGCCTGCAGGCTGCCACTCTACCAGGGCCCGGTTTGGCCCGATGGTGCAAGCAGTCGTCAAACCCATGATGGCTCGGCCCGTCCCCAGTCGACACGGTTGCGAGCGCGCCTGCACCGGCCGGCGCAACGTCGCCACAGAACGCCTCTGCCGGCGGCGCCCACCGGAAACTGAAAGGTAGCCTCGATCAACACGTCAATCATCAGCAGACTCAGACTCCCACCAGCCAGACAGGGACAGCGGGTAATGCAGGACAGGCAGATCACTCAGCTCGCATTGTGTTTCTCCTCACCAATAAATTGCTGGGCACTCAATCATTGCAAACAATTAATCCTAATCCCAGTAATGAAACTATTTCCTGCTACACTAGGGTTCCGTATCAGGCAAAGAGAGCAGAGTGGATATGGTAGGAATCAATCCTTATTGTTGTTGACCTCTTAGATTTTTTATATAGATAGGGGACAGAGGTGAAACTACAGAGGTGAAACTACTTCTCTAATTTTTTATGGGTACAAATATTATAAGAAGGTCATTGGACCTTTATACAGGTTGCTTCGCTATATGGACTTCTTTGTAGACCTAGATTTTTCTCCCAATAGTAGCTCTTTAGCTGTAAGTTCTGATGGGACAACGGAGCGAACAACTATGATTAGGAAAAGGTCTAGACGTTTGTCGTCATGTACGTCTCGCTAAAAACTACATCCCAAAAATCCAGTGGAAAAAAAGGTATGGAGAAACGAGCATATACATAGCACTGATTTTTCTTTATACGACTGCTAGAGCTAGATACATTCTTATAACTACTCTTCATCTTGCTCGATGAATGGGTCTTTGACGGAGATTGTTGTTGAGGCTTTAGCAGGGTGACCTCAACGTAGCCAACGAAGAGGAAGTCGAAGGTGTTTCTGATCATGTGCGCCGACCAAACTCTTAGGACCCTGGACAGGATTTTAACCCGGGTATCCCCGTAGCCCCTCTTGACCGATGTTTGTGAATGGTGAAGGATGCCGCATGGCCAGCGTATTCATAGTCAACGAAGGTGAAGTCAACACAGCCGAAGCCCCTCTGGTCGACGAAGTTGGAGTTGACGGAGGCGTAGTCATCATGGACAAAGCCCCTCTGGTTGAAGAAGTCATAATCGACGAGGACGAAGTCGTCACGACCGAAGCGAAGTAGTCGCGTCTGAAGCCCCTTTGGTTGACGTAGTCAGAGTCGACGAAGGTGAAGCCGTACGGCCGAAACGATGTAGTCACAGTCGAAGCCCCTCTGGTTGACGTAGTTAGAGTTGACAAAGGCGTAGTCATCATGGCCGAGGCCCCTCTGGCCGACGAAGTCGTAATTGACGGGGATGAAGTCATCGCGGCCAAAGAGAAGTAGTCATGGTCGAAGCTCGTCTGGTCGATGTAGTCAGAGTCAATGGAGGCGTAGTCGTCATGACCGAAGTGAAGTAGTCCCTGCCAAAGCCCCTCTGGTCAACGTAGTCAGAGTCAATGGAGGCGTAGTTGTCACGGCTGAAGCCCCTTTGGTCAACGTCCAAGCCAATGAAGGCGAAGCCGTCACAGCCAAAGCGAAGTAGATGCGGCCGAAGCCCCTCTAGTAGACGTAGTCGGAGTTGACGAAGGCGAAGCTGTTACGGCCAAAGCGAAGTAGTAGCAGCTGAAGCACCTCTAGTCGACATAGTCAGAGTTGACGGAGGCATAGTCATCGTGGCCGAAGCTCCTCTGGTCAACGAAGCGGTAATCGACGGGGATGAAATCATCATGGCCGAAGCGAAGTAGTCACGGTCGAAGCTCCTCTGGTCGACGTAGTCAGAGTCGACAGAGGTGTAGTCGTCGCGGCTAAAGCGAAGTAGTCGCTGCCGAAGCCACTCTGGTCAATGTAGTCGGAGTCAATGAGGTGTAGTCGTCGCAGCCGAAGCCCCTCTGGTCAACATCCAAGTTGACGAAGGTGAAGCCGTCACAGCTGAAGCGAAGTAGTCACGGCCGAAGCCCCTCTGGTCGACGTAGTCGGAGTCGATGAAGGCGAAGCCATTACGGGTCAAAGTGAAGTAGTTGTGACTGAAGCCCCTCTAGTTGACGTAGTCGGAGTCGATGAAGGCGAAACCGTCACAGCCGAAGTGAAGTAGTCACAAATGAAGCCCCTCTGGTCGATGTAGTAAGAGTCAACAGGGATAGAGTCGTCGCGGCCGAAGCCCCTCTGATCCACATAGTTGAAGTCGACGGGGACGAAGTCATCGAGGCCGAAGCGAAGTAGTCACGGCCGAAGCCCCTCTAGTCAACATAGTCGAAGTTGACGTGGTCGTATACGACTCTTTTGAGTCGATGTCGAAGCCGAGGGTGACGATGACTCCATCTAGAGTCTCGTTTACGTAGTTGAAGTCAAAGGTGATGACGACCCCGTCTGGATCGACGTCAAAGGCTAAGGCGAAGAATGACTTCATATGAGTCGATGCCGATGCCGAAGGTGATGAGACTCCCTCCTGAGTCAATGTCAAAGCCGAAGGTGGCGATAACTCCCTCCGGAGTCGATGTCAAAGGTGCCAACGTAGCCAAAGGAGTAGCCATTGTTGACAATGGTGGTCGGCAATGCACTGTGTATGAAAGGACCTTCGGCTCCATGGGGATTAAAGGGTTGTGTCTTCAAGACTTAAAGTCTAAGGTCTGAGTGGAGCGTTTCTTTTACCTGAAGCTGAGTGGCAGCTCGGTCCTCGTCTTTTAAGTCGATTGGTGCGCTGCCATTACCTAAGGACCAGGAACACTTCAACTTCCTGTCCTGCAAGATAATAGGTGCTTCGCATCCCTTTTGGAGACAAAAAATGCATTATAATCAATGTATGTTCGGTGTGTGCACATGAAGAATAAATACTTAAATGGATTGATGTAATACGAAGACATGTTTTGTCGTCGATGCGGGAGCAGGCACTATTAGTCCCCATCTTTTGTTTTAAGTCGAGAGGTGTGCTATATTTGTTTTAAGGTCAAACAACACTTCGGCCTTTTCTTTCTGAAGGTCTCTTTTGCCTTCGGTGCGGGGTAGGCATTCTTAGCCCTATCTTTTGTTTTAAGTCAAGAGGTGCGTTGCCTTTGTTTTAAGGTCAAGCAACACTTCATCTTTTTTCCCGAAGGTCTCTTTTACGGTCTCGATAAATTGAAATTCGCTTGTGCATGTGTTAAATAGATGCACGAAAAGTATAATCAAAGAGTGAATGCTTTGGCATAATGATAGCCCCATCCTGGGAAGCTAATAAACTTCCACGAATGAGCTATAAGGAATTTCTCATGTGAAGGTTAAAACCTATGAATGAGGAATAAATATTCCCTCGAGCGAATGGCAAGAACCTGCATATGCGTAAAACAAATGCTTCATTGCATTTATGTAATAAATACATAGAAGGTAGAACTTCGGCACTCAAGCGAAGAATAGATACTTCGTGTGGTAATGCAATAGACGTATGCGAAAATTAAGCGCTTCGGCATATATACATTTAAAAGCACACTCTGATGGGTCATGACAAAGTGCACAACAAGCATAATGCGATCAACATGTAATCAATAAACATGTGCTAAGCTTCGGGTGCGTGTGAAAATTAATACTTCAACAAATAAGCGAAGGGTAAACGCTTTGATGCGATTGATCATACAAAATAGAACACTTCGCTTTTCATACGAAGGGTAAATTACTCAAACTCATAAGCAAGAAAAATGAAGTTAAATACTTCGGCACACGAACGTATCGCATACATAGAAATGAGATGCTTCAAAACTCATAAGAGAGGTCATTCATGCGAAGAATATAACGACATATATATCACGGAGAACAATACTTCGGCACGAGCGAATTGTAATCACAAGAGGAAGATCTTCGGCACATGGGCGAAGGCTAAAGTAAAGTGCATTTGTAATGAAAATGCATGGAATGATTGAAGGTGAGGGATAATTGCCTTTGACATAAAAAAATCGTTACCTTGAACAAAGGGTAGCAACCCTAGCCGAAGGGTAAAAATGTGCATTCATGACACAGTCCTTCAAGCGAAGGGTTAATCTATGAAAGTGAAGAAACTTTCACAAAGGGGGGTTAACCTGCATGTTAGCAAGAAAGAGCTCTGGCGTGAACAAAAAATGAGCGCGCAAAGATAGCCTCTTTGGCAACAAGAGAAGAATGAAATTGCGCAGTGCATATAAGAGCGATTAAGATTACTGCAAGTGTTCCGGGATACAAGAGTGAATCATTGTATGCAAAGGGTTGAAACCTGCAAGGGGTTAGACCTTGCATATGGTTCGAACGGTAAAAGCAAACTCTCCGATGCATTCGTTGCCATACACAAAGGGAGAACCTGTAATTGAGGAACAAGATCCTTCAAGCGAAGAGTTAGACTAATAAGATAGAGTCTCTTGGACCAAGGGTTAGAGACCGTGAACAAGTGAGATACTAATGAAGAGGGATACATTCTGCAAAAAGGACTCCTTCGACTCACGAGCGAAGGGTGAGTAGTTCAGTGTATAAGCAATGCAAGTGAGCGCAAACATGTGAAAAAATTTAATTTTTGGTGCATATACTATATGAGTGCATGAAGAGTAAATGCTGTGAGCATTTAGAATATATTATCTTAATCAAAGGGTAAAAACCTACAATTTGAGTAGAGTCCCTCAATCGAAGAGTTATCATACATATTCCGAAGAATAAGTGCTTCGGCATGCGTGCACATGTGATACGAGTATGCGAAGAGTGAATACTTTGACACGCAATAGTGAGATTCCTTATGCGAAGGGTAAAACTTGCATGATGGTATGTACAAATGCTCCCCCAAGTAAAGCATAAAAACCTGCATGTACTTGCGAAGGGGAAAACCAGTACTTTGATTCATTTATACCGTGCAAACGCACATAAGATAAATACTTTGATGCTCAGGCAAAGAAGAAGTGCACCCACACCAGCCACTAAATACATGGGTGAGGCCATGCAATGACATTAAAAAACCTGTTGCTTCACATGACGCTATGCACGCATAAATGCTTCGGCATGCATATGACGGGTGATTACTTCGGTGCGTAGACGTGATGCACGCATGAAAGGTGTAGATTTCCAAATTTAAATACTTCAGCATATAAGCGAAGAATAAATACTTCGGTGCATTTATGTAATGCAAACGCATGAAACGTAAACACTTCGCCATACATGTGAAAACTAAACTATGTTAACCGAAGGGTAAAGCCCCTGCACAGGAGAAACAAAATTCCCTGTGCGAAGGAAAACATTTCATTTGAGAATTAAGCTCACGAACGGTACAAAGATGCGCAAGCGTAATAACAAAGGAGGAGTGCAGGGGGCCAAACTCATTCTTTGTCACATGCATGCACGGAGAAATCATCTTAGAATGATCCACCTTCAGCGTACTCCTTGATACCTTCTTCAACTAAGTGTTTGATGATAGCAAGAGTGAGCACTTGTCGTACTCAACAAGTTGTGAAGGAAACAATATGCATATGACGGTTTGACAAGAATAAGGCTAATATGGCTCTCTTGCATAATCATCATTTAAGTAAAAATATTTGAAAAATAATAATAATTAAGTGAATAACAAACCACCTCGAGATTCTTTCTATCTTGACTTAACCAACTAACCAACACCGCAACCCAAAGTTTCCATCCACTAAGGTTAAACCCTCAATCATAGTTCCCACCACTATGACTGACCATCCTCAACTATGATTCCTATTATCACAGTTGACCCAGCTAACAAAAAATCAAGTTATAATCATGGTAGGTTTTCAGTGCCGCTCATGACTGTGAGCACGGTTGAATATTCAGTTTTAACTCTGCAGAGGTTGTACATTATCCACAAAATGTTTCATCCTGTTTTGCTGAGCATCCGTTGGCTAACAGAGAACTCTTACGCACTACCGAGGTGTGCGCTAGGAATACACTACAAAGCCTTTACAATGCTCCCTCTCAGCACATGTCTACCCGCTAAAGTTTTATTGCCGTGTGATTCCACCTCAACAATAGAAGCCCCCTCTTGCGCCTTTTGGATCCCAAGACATCGTCCATTCACCGCTCTTCTGCCTGGTCTATACTATGCTGAGAGTAAGCAATTACTTGGCTAGACCCGTTCCATACTAGGCTTGTGGTTGTACTATAAATATAGAAAGATCACCTCACGAACTGGTCCTTAGATTTGAGCAAGACTACCACTTTCCTAACCATATATCTCATCATACCACTGCTCAAATCTCTATACCATGTTGCTACAAAAATTATTCCATCATATTTTATCATTGTTGCATAAGACCATTATCAAGTTCGTGGAACAATTATCATGATTACCATCCCAAAGCAATGCTAAGCATCATCTACCCATCCATAACCCAAAACCATACTATGGTGACAAGGATGATAAGGAAAAAAACTAGGGTAAAACCTAACTCTTGGGATTTTCAATAAATTATTAGCATGCATGTTTATAAAATAAAATATTTGTAAAACTAGGATAAAAATGATCAAGAACACAACTTGCCTTCACTGATCTCAGTTGGATCTTCAAAATTCTGATCCTGCAGACGTTCTAGCTTCTCCTGAATGTTGGCATCTACTGGCAACATACATGGAAAAACAACAACACATAAACACCAAGTTCCAAAAAGAACCAAACAACACCCAACAAACATCATCACTCACAAGATTACACTATTCTAGACAATCTAGCGAAAGAGCGGGTCAGAAAGGAGCTATCTTCGTGAGGTAGGTTCTCTATGGTTCGGCAACCAAACCTAAATTGTGGAGGATTTTTGAAAAATTATGATTTTCTAAAGACTAAAACAGAACTAAAAAGATTATCTATAGATGAAATTATGTTATTAGGAATTTTCTAAGATTTTTCAAAGTCATCTGTGATTTTCTGGGTTTATTCTGAAAATTTCTTGCATTTATTTGAATTATAAAACTATTTAGAAATGTTAAATAGAATTAAATAAAATAATAAACATTATTAAACATTATCAAAAAAATTCCTAATTATTATTATTTTTAGAATTATTTTTATACTAAGTAACTATTTATTGCACAATATATATTATTTATGATGTCAGCAAAACAATTAAAACAAACAAAAAGAAAAGAAAAAGTTGTTTGGGCTGTTGACTGGGCAGCCAGCGCTAACGTGGTCAGGTGACTAGGCCTGATGACATGACATCGGCTGATTGGGATTATGTAAGCCATGTGGCGCGCTCTGATTGGTTACCGAAGGGGTACGCGATCTTCTAATCAAAACCGTCGATCTAGATCAGATGGTTCACACTCGCCTGCTCTTAGCTCCGACGAAACAGAGGTGGCGGTAGCTCCTCCCGTGGTGGCGCACGATCAAAAACTCGCTGGAATAGTGCTACGATGGACCAACTACTCTGACGAGCGGCGGAAAAGGTTCGGGAGAGTATGGGGAACTCACCTAGGGTAAGTGTCGGCGTCAGAGAGGCTCCAGAGAGGCTGGTGATGGCTACAGGCGGCGCAAAGCTTCGGGGCTTGCCCGGGTTGGGCTCTGGGTGTCGGTTTTGCCTCGACGAGTTGGGCAAAAGCTTCGGGATGTTCTGAGGGAGGTCTAGGGGCACATATTTATACATGGGAGGCTTCCTTATCTCCAATTTTGAGTCGGATTTGAAAACGAGAGGTGGCGGCGATCCTGACTCCAAATTGGCAATTCAAACGCGCTCGGGCTTCTATCTCTTAGGCAAAAGATCACGCATAACCTCCAGAATCTTCCTCCTTTTGATCCATAGCTTATCTCTCACACATTCTCATGAATTTGATCGGGACTCCATACGGTTGGTGGACTCCTTTGCGTGTTCATCTCGGACTTGGCTCAAGCTTTAGCAACATTAGCATAGGATTGAGCTTCTAGAAGCACTAGCGAACTCATTTGGGCAGTTGGTGCTTGCTCTCCGGCTCTAACACAGCGTCAACGGCGTGGTGGTGCTAGCTGCTGCTGCTGCAAGCTGAAACAGAGAGAGAGAAGAGAGGAGGGGTGGCGGGTTGGGCCAGTAGATGAGCTGGGCTGGCTGGAGTTGGGCCGAATAGAGAGAAGAGAATAGGAGAGAGCTAGGCTTTGGTCCATTCAGCTCAAAAGCTTTTCTTTTTTCCATTCTTTTTCTCTCTTGTGTATACACATGTATTCTTATACATACAATGTATATACCACCTGTATACTTATATTAGCTCATATAAACAAGCAATCAAACATATACACATATGTACATATATAGACATTCTTTTATAGGAAAAAGCCCTCATTGCCTATATGTATTTATACATATAACACACATACTCACATATATGTATATATGTATAAAGCACACATACACACTTAGGGATTTATATAATTTTGCAAAGCTCTTTTTAATTCCTTTTGATTTTTTGATTTTCTTGGTTTTAGGAATTTGGGTTGTTACATATTACAAGGAGGCCCTTGGGCCTTTATACGGGCTATTTCACTACATGGCCTTTGCCCCAACACCCTGCTCTCAGTTTTGTGTTTCTCCATAACTAATCTGCTAGGCGTGTCTCAAAAACAAACCTAATCCGGCAGGTGTTACTCTGAAGTGCCTAGTAGGACTCATCAGTATTGGTGAAAGAAAAAGTATTCCACGAACAAGTGCGGCGAGAGTCTCTTCTAGAGAGGAGACTCAATCTTAGAGAAGAAGTGGAGAGGAAAGAAAATACATGTGTTTTTTTTACCAAAAGATAGGTCCCCCTGATTTGATGGCAACAGGTCTATATTTATAGTGCCATATTGGGTGTAAGTATACAAGTATGTCTCTTACAGAGATAGTGACATAGGTTACTACTATATCATAGAGACCTAGACCAATTGAATCACACAACTTGTGTCTAGATAGAATACTTTTACCCCTACCCAAATATATTATCTACTATGGCAATACAGTGGTGTGAACTGGCCCAAAGAGTGGGGCTTGGCCAGTCGTAAACTGCGGCGCGACACTGTCCTGTGTGTTAGAGTGGCCTCCACATGCATTTGGATGTCAGGGCAGCCACCACTTGCACCGGCATTAACTACCAGTCACTTCGTGTCAGGCCAATTACAGTTGGTGTTCTTCTTTTGCAGATATTCCCTCCTGGGGCCAGCTACTTCTCCTGTCTCAAGAGGTGCTGGCTGGAGGGGTCCATGGCCTCTAGGAACTTTTAGCTTCTTTAGGGAGTCTAGAGCCTGAGGGCTTCATATGAGCTCGTTATGGCATCTCCTTAGTGATATCTGTGGGCTCGGATATTTCCCCCAACAGTACCCTTCATCTGCTGGCCCCGAGGTGCGGATGGGTGAGCAGATGCCGAAGGAACTAGCTCCAGCCCAGCCTCATAGTTAGGATATCCTAACATAACTTCTTTCCTTTGAAGAGCCTTTCCATGACAACCGCAAGTGGTGATGATGAAGCTTAATGGGGACGGTGTAACCTAGAGGAAATTGCATGGCCTGGAGCCCAAGGTCGAGAAACGAAGGTGTCAACATGGTTCTTATGAGTTTTTGACAGGGACGAAGCAATCCGGAGCCCACTGGTGGTGGCCTGAGGTGTGATTGTCATCTGACCCTTATGGTGACATGCTTGGCAGAGGCGATGAGGGGCAGAGTCTATGACCCCCTCGGTGGCTTACCGTGGTGAAGGGATCGGTGACGTCCTACGAGGGGGGGTGAATTAGGACACTTAGAACTCTTTCAACTCCAAAAAACAACACAAGATAAATCTATATCAATTTTTATCTAAATGTGCTCTAGGTTTATCGAGTGTGTCTACTCTACCGATCAAAACACTTGCAACCTATCCAAGAAGGTAAATTGCAAGAATGAAAATGTAGAAATGTAAATAAGGTAAAGAGAGCAAACTCGGCACAAGGTTTTTTTTTCTGTGGTATCAATGATATGAATGCCACCTCTAGTACACGTTGGAGCTTCACAAAGGATATGCTACCAGTCGGCACCCGGTCATTACTCTTGAGCCACCAAGTCATAAAGACAAGGCCTCCATCCGGATAAGCCACCAAGCCACCAAGGCAAGATCTCACCACTAGCCTCTCTTCTAGTTCCTTGCTATCGTGATCACTTCAGAGCATGAGCCACCAAGGTAAGGGTCTCTGCGTCCCTGCACAATCGCCTTGCCACCGCTCCACATCAAGTCGGAGGGTTAACAAGCTTGCCAGCAAGTCACCAAGACTCTAAGGTGCCGATGTATCACTTGGTACAAGGTTGGATCACTCCTTGATTCACTCTCTATGCAACAATCATCTAGCAACACTCTCTCTAGGCCTATAAGCACTAAACACTCTCTAATCTTGTGCTTAATTATCTTGGGTGATCACTTTAAGCACTTTGGTGGCTTGGATGTCTTCTCAGGTGTACATGAACTTCTATAGACTCCAGCACATTCAAATGGCCGAGTGGAGGGGTATTTATAGCCTCAAACCCGCACACTAGCCGTTAACCAACGATTCTGAAAAGCTGTTAACACCGAATGATCCGGTGAGAATAGTAGTACTTACACCAGATCATCTGATGAGTACACTCTCACAAACTAGCTATTGGAACCCCACTCATGCCTCTGTGAACATCGGACACTCCTGTGTATACTTCATCTCCATCACTGGACTATCCGAAGAGTTATCCTGAGCCATCCGAGCATTTCCTTCTTCTCTATGTAAATTACTTTGGTGTATGCATCTGGTGCACATCACTTCATCACCGAACTATCCAGTGAGTTGACTTCAGCCATCCCAGCCTTTGCATCCCTCTCTGGAAATAATGCTCTAGTGTGCACAAACTTAATCACTGGACCATCCATTGCGTTAAACTTCATTTTGCTTCTTTGAACTGTTCATTATTCGGTGTTCATTCCATTCATTCTGCTTCTTTGAACTGTTCATTGTTCGGTGAGGTCTTCAAGCCTCTCTCCATTTGACAAATATACTCTGCTGAGTTCAAACACCCAGAGCACTGGACCATCCGGTGAGGCAAATCTTCCTGGAACTTCTCCAATTCAGTCCAACTTCGTCTCGGCTGGGGTGGCTTTTTCATGTATTGCTTCCATAAGACCTACTAACATATTTTCTTGACAAACATGTTAGTCCCATTGACTATGTTATCATTAATCACCAAAATCACAATCATAGCCTAATGGGGCCATTTTCACAAGTGGAGGTTCCACTTTCTTCCTTAGGCGTGCGCAAATAATTGGCTCAGCTATAAAAAATAGGGTCTACCCAATTGATCCTTCACCACTGTGTAAGTAAGCGATTCTTCTTTGGTTTGATCATGGCATCCTCTTCCTCAAAGCCAAATATGTCAATGATTTCATCTGGCTCAAAAGGGGCGGAGCCACCTCTAGTGCCAGCACCAGAACTGCTTGTTGTGGTGCCTCTAGGGGCGAGCGGCCCCACGGGCATACTTGTAAGGTTGGAGCCGGTGACCCTTGTGCTTCCATCCTCGCAGAGAGAGACACCCCTGCCACTCTGTCTCGATATCATGTTCGGTTGGCACTCCAGTCGGGATTATTGATATTTCTAACGATGAAGAGGAGGTCGGCTGGAATCTCTTTGAGAAGGACATCGATGAGGAGAAGGCGGAAGAAAAGAAGGAGGTAGCTTAGGCAAGGAATAGGAAGGTCAAGGAGGAGGGAGAAAAGGCCGTGGAGGAGTTCTCTTCTACTTCGTCCTCATCCTCTGACAGCTCGGGGGCTGGCTACTTCATCAGCTTCCGCAACAATAGGCAACAGATGAAGCGCATACGCTGCTTCATGCGCCACTGTTAGGGCTTGTAGTTTTCTTCTCCATCTTTTTCAGTGCTTTTTTTCTTGCCTCGAGTAGTCCAAATACCAGGAACTCGGGAGGGCATGTAAGCATCTTTTGGATGTAAAGTTTATAAACATGACTGAATCCTTGGAGTTGCATATTATTTTTCCTTTTGTCAAAATGCATGGCGATCCTCTGAACAGGTAGCATTTCATGTTTTTGTGTGCACCTAAGCCTCCGTGCCTCACCCTTCCAACCCCCTCCCCCCTCACGCTGCTGTTTTCTGGCGACCGGAGAGTGTGATGGCAGGTATGATTGTAGAGTCCTAGGTGTAACTGGAGCGATGAAACCTCACACAGGTTTAGGACTAAACATGACTGTGGCAAGTGCTACCGAGGTGCAGAAGGTTTTGATCCCGATGCCTTTGGTGGAGTACATGGACCTTGTCATTCCTGGCGGGGAGTGTGCGACCGATTGTGGGGGAATGAGACTAGTTTTTTTTTACGAAGGCGAGGTAGTCTTGGAGCCTAGTGGCGATGGATGGAGGAGAAGCCGACAATTAAGGCCGAAGGAGGCAATTTGCCATCCCCTCAGCCCTGGCTGCCGCTAGGTTTCAGCATGATATGAGCATTGTTTTATCCGATACCGGTACAGACTCTTTTCCAAATTTGTTTTGAATTTCTGACTCAAAGCAATTCATTCAGAGCTGGACAACAGTTGTAGCCTAGGGAGGTAGTTTGCGACCCCCTCGGCCCTTAACCACGGTGAGGCTCCGGAGGTAGGGCCATCCGTAACCCAGTGGTGGTTGTTGGAGGTGACATCGACCGCGACCTGGCTTCAGAGGCAGGGCCATCCAGAGCTAGCGGCGGTTGCCAAAGAGGATGCCAACTGTGGTGAGGCTCTGAAGGCAGGGCTTATCTAGAACTCGGTGACTATTGCTGGAGGTGACACCGTTCGCGGTGCAGCTCCAAAGGCAGGGCCATCTGGAGCCCGACGGTGGTTGCCGTAGGTGACGCCGATGGCTAGGACGAGGGAGGCAGTTTGCGACCCCCTCGGCCCTTAATCACGGCAAGGCTCCAGAGGCAGGGCCATCCTAAGCCCGGCAACGGTTGCTAGAGGTGACGCCAACCTCAGCGAGACTCTAGAGGTAGGGCCATCTGGAGCCTGGCGTGGTTGCTGGAGGTGACACTGATGGCTAGGCCACAGCGAGGCTCCAGAGGCAGGGCCATCCAGAGCCCGATGGCGGTTGCTGGAGGTGACACTGATGGCTAGGCCAAGGAGGTAGTTTGTGACCCCCTCAGCCTTTACCTGTGGCGAGGCTCTAGAGATAGGGCCATTAGGAGCACAGTGGTGGTTGCCTGAGTTGACGCCGTCTGCGGCGAGGCTCCGGAGGTAGGGCCATCCAGAGCCTGGCATGGTTGCTGGAGGTGACGCCGATGGCTATACCGAGGGAGGCAGTTTGTGACCCCCTCAGCCCTTAGCTTCAGCGAGGCTCTGGAGGCAAGGCCATCCGGAGCCCGATGGCGGTTGTCGGAGGTGACGGCGATGGCTAGGCCGAGGGAGGTAGTTTGCAACCCCCCTGGCCCTTAACTGCGGCAAGGCTTCGACGGCGGTTGCCTGAGGTGATGCCGACTGTGGTGAGGCTCCGTGTCATATCCCAAAATGCTAATTACGAGATTAATCATGCATAATCATCATGGCGGTATGTTTTATGCGATTAGTTATTATTTTGGATATTTTAGGAGTGAAAATGGTATAAGAAGAGATAGGAAGACCCTAAATACCTTGGAGAAAAAATGAAAAGAAAGAAAAAGAAGGAAGAAAAGAGGGGGAAATTAGAACAAAATTCAGTAAAAACCCTTCTCGTGGTTTGACCAGGCTCAACTGCAGTCTGACCGCCAGGTGGATAGCCATGTGGGCTTCTCGCGGTCTGACCGACCCTTCCTGCGGTTTGACCGCTAGCGCATAGAGGCTCCCTTAACTGGTTGATTGCCTCTCTCACTCCTTCTCTCTCTCTCTCATTTGCCTCTCTCTCTCTCTTCCTCTCATTCACTCTCTCACTCCCTCACTCCAACTCGATGTGTTGACGGCCGAAGATTGGAGGTAGGGACTCCCACGAGCTTGCTGGAGGACTTCCCCAAGCTTCTTCCCCCTTTCCTCCCCACCGGAAGGGTTTCCCCGCCGTTTCTTCCTTCACGAGCTTATTCACCCTCTGGGAGTCCAATTGGTGGATCAAAGCTTCCCTGGAGGATTCCGATCCAATACAAATTTCCTTTACGCTGAGGTAAACATCCCTTACCGTGTTCCCATCATTTCCTAGCCCTAGGCGATCACCATTTCGATTTTCACCGTGAAACCCTGGTGAATAGTCAAAGATGCAGGACCGACTGTTGGCTCATGAGTTCACTGACTTCAACAAGTTGGTGAGCTCACGGTCGAGTTCAAGATGAAGGGTCACCAGGAGGAGAAGAAGGGCAAGAGGGTTCTGTCACCTTCCATGAGCAGGAGCTCTCAACATATACTGATGGAGAGTCAACCTCCTCCATGTCACATGTCAGCCTCAACTGCTCCACAACTAATGTGGATAGTGCAGTACCCATCTTTCTCCGCTTCGCAAGGACAACCTGCAGGACCTACCATATCTCAGGGGAGTGTGACAGGTGGCCCCGGCGGCCCATGTTACAATTGTGGCCGTGTTGCTCACTATACATGGGATCGCCCTTTCTTGATGCCTGGAGCGGTGGCGACTGCTCCAAGGCCTTCACAGTCAGCTTAACCCCTTCCCCAAGTTTCCAAGATGGCGCACATTCCCAAGCGTGGCTGAGTGAACTACAGTACCCCCGAGGAAGCTCATGAGGATGCCGATGAACTGATGGGTATGTTACTCGTGAATTCTTCCCCTACAATTGTGCTTTTCGATTCCGGGGCATCTCATTCATTCATGAAGAAAGGGTATGTTTTGAGTCACAATATTGCCACCCAAACCCTGCCTTCTTCATTTCGTATCGATGCACCTAGTGCTAAGTTGCAAGCCGATAGATTTGTCCGTTTGGCGAAGATTCTCATTAAGGGAGTTCAGTTTTCTGCAAATTTGATCCTTCTTGACACTAGAGGAATAGATTTCATATGAGCAATGAACTGGTGAACCCAATATGGTGCTCGTATTGATTGTGCCAAGAGGGTGGTTTCAAGAATCGAAGTTGTGTGCGGATTTCTCTTCACCATGGAGAGGGTGGTCTCCACTTGTATGCCCTGAAGGTTGCTACAGCCACGGATCTCCGGAATATTCCTGTGGTCTGTGAATTTCCTGATATCTTCTTAGAAGAACTGCCAGGAATGCCATCCGACTGAGTAGTGGAGTTCTCTATTGATCTTTTGCCTGGTATGGTCCTGATTTTGAAGGTCGTATAAGATGCTTCTAAATGAGTTATCAGATTTAGGAGTTGCTCTCAAAGGGTTTCATTTGCCCAAGCTCCTCATCTTGGGGATGTCTGGCTCTTTGTGAAGAAGTCACTATCAAGAACAAGTATCCGATTCCTCGAATTGATATTCTGTTTGATCAACTGACCGATGCTCAGGTTTTCTCCAAGATTGACTTGAGGTTGGGCTATCACCAGATAAGGGTCCGACCAGAGGATATTCCAAAGATGGCTTTCTCTACCCGTTACGGGCTTTATGAATTCACCATCATGTCCTTTGGTCTTACCTATGCACTGGTATTCTTCATGTACTTGATGAACACAGTCTTTATGGAGGAATTCGACAAATTTGTCATGATTTTCATCGATGATATTCTCATATACTCAAAGACTGAGGAAGATCATATGGAGCACTTTCATGTTGTTCTTGGCCGATTTCGAGATCACCAACTCTATCCAAAGTTCAGGAAGTGTGAGTTTTTGCTCAACGAAATCTCTTTTCTAGGTCATGTTCTATCCGAGAATGGTGTTGTCGTTGATACGAGAAAGCAAGAAGTCCTCAATTAGGTTCAACCCAAGACTGTCCTTGACATCTAGAGTTTTCTCAGACTTATAGGTTATTACCGCCAGTTCATTGAGAACTTCTCCAAGATTGTCAAACCAATGATTGAGTTGTTGAAGCAAGGAAGTGTATTCGAGTGGTCAAGTGAATGTGGGTCAGCTTTTCAAACTTTGAAGAAACTGCTCACAACTGCTCCTATTCTTGCTCAACCCAAAGTGGATAAGAGTTTTGACATCTATTGCGATGCTTCCCGTATAGACCTCGGATGTGTCCTCATGCAAGAAGGTCGGGTTGTTGCTTATGCCTCATGCCAGTTGAAGCGCCATAAGGAGAACTACCCAACCCATGACTTAGAACTTGTAGCAGTTGTGCATGCTCTGAAGATTTGACGCCACTATCTGCTAGGAAATTTGTGTCATATCTATACGAACCACAAAAGTCTCAAATATATCTTCACTAAAGCTGATTTGAACGTGACACAGAGAAGATGACTTGAGTTAATCAAAGACTATAGGCTAGAAGTTCATTTTCATCCTGGCAAGGCGAATGTGGTCACCGATGCACTGAGTTGAAAGACTTGATGCAATTGTCTTAATGGTCAAGCCCGAAAATACCACACTTTGTGATGAATTACAAAGGCTTGGACTTGAAATGGTTCTGGAGGGATTTCTTGCAAATATAGAGATCAAATTCACCCTCTTGGATGAGATCAAGGAATCTCAAAAGGATGACAAGGGTATGGCTCAAATTCAAGAGAAAATGAAGGAAGGCAAGAACACATGTTTATCTAAAGATGATCAGGGTATCCTATGATTTGAGAAGAGACTAGTTGTTCCAAAGGTTGAGGCACTGAGGAAGAAGATTCTATATGAAGCTCATGATTATTTGTAGTCTATTCATCCGGGAAGTACCAAGATGTACCAAAACCTCAAGCCAAGATTCTGGTGAACTCGCATGAAGCGAGAAATTGCTCGATATGTTGCAAAGTATTATGTATGCCGAAGAGTGAAGGCCGAGCACCTTAAAGCGGCCAGTACGCTCCAACCTTTGCATATACCCTCCTGGAAGTGGGAGGACATCGGGATAGACTTTATTACCAGATTGCCAAAGATCTCTCATGGATATGATTCAATTTGGGTCATTGTGGATCAATTGACAAAGTCCGCTGATTTCTTTCCTACCAAGACCACGTATTCAGTCAAGCAATATGCATAGTTGTACCTCACTCGGATCGTTTGCCTTCATGGGAATTCGAAGAAGATCATCTCCGATCGAGGCACTCGGTTTATCTCACATTTTTGGAAGAGCCTTCATGAAACTATGGGAACTGAGCTCTTCCATAGCACCGCCTACCACCCTCAAACTGATGATCAAACCGAGAGGGTGAATCAAGTTCTGGAAGACATGTTGTGAGCTTGTGCTCTCACATATGGGAAGAAGTGAGAAATTTTCTTGCCATTCGCCAAGTTCTCCTACAACAACAGTTATCAGTCAAGCATTGAAATGTTGACATTTGAAGCTCTCTATGGCCAAACATGCTGAACGCCGTTGAATTGGTCTAAATCCGATGAAAGGGCTTTTCTAGGCCTGGATTTGGTCAATGAACCAGAAGAGCATGTTCTGGCTATTTGGAAGTGTCTCCTCATGGCTCAGTACCAACAGAAAAGCTATGCGGATCGCTGCCAACGAGAAATCATGTTTGATATTGAAGACTTTGTATATCTCAAGGTTTCTCCTCTCAAAGAAGTTCGCCCCTGATATGTGGGGCCTTTTCAAATCTTTGCTCGGTGTGGAGAGGTGGCTTGTCAGTTGGACTTACCTCCGTCCCTCTCAGCCGTTCACAATGTGTTCCATGTCTCGCAACAGAAGAAATGCCTTAGAGTTCCAACCGAGGTCATTGATGTTGCAAATCAAGAATTGGAACCTGATCTCTCATATTGTGAGTGACCAATTCGAATCTTGGATGAAATGAAACACAAGACTCAACGACATTACATTAAGTTTATCAAGGTCCATGGAGCAATCACACCGAAGACGAAGCAACTTAGGAGCGTGAGGATAAAATCCGCTCCGAATATCCTGAAATTTTTGAGAACTTGTGACTATCGTTGTAATTTTACATATTGGAGCATCTCACATGTCTATATTCATCACCATGTTGAATGCAAAGTTTGTTATCAAAGAATTGCACTTAGAAACCTTTCGTACCAGGAGAACATAGTCCTGGCGGTCTAACCACTGTTGGCTACCAGTCTGACTGCCAGAGGCATTTAGAACCCAAAAACTCTCTACTCCCGGGCGATCTGACCACCAGCATAACGTCAGTCCGACCGCCAAAGCCCAAAACTCTCTGTATATACTTCGGTCTAACCGTTATTTTTGCGGTCTAACCGAGTTGTGGTCTAACCGCCAACTCTTCTGAATGTCCAATAGTTGTCTTTTCATTCTATTGATGAATTTCGATGAGGTTCGTTTCCATTTATGGAAAAGTCTTTCCCACTCCATCGTCGTCACCTTCTCCCCTAGTTTGTCAAATTAGGACAAGATTTTTTTAGGGGGGGGGGAGGGGGGATTTGTTCATCCCAAAATGCTAATTATAGGATTAAGCATGCATAATCATCATGGCGGTATGTTTTATGTAATTAATTATTATTTTGGATATTTAAGGAGTGAAAATGGTATAGGAAGAGATAGGAAGACCCTAAATACCTTGGAGAAAAGAAGAAAAGAAAGAAAAATAAAAGAGGAAAAGAGAGAAAAATAAAAGAGGTGTAAATTATAACAAAATTCAGCAAAAACCTTTCTCACGCTCTGACCGGGCTCAACCGTGGTTTGACCGCCTGCTAGACAGCCACGTAGGCTTGCCACATGGGCTTCTCGCGGTCTAACTAACCCTTCCCGCAGTCTGACCTCCAGCGCATAGAGGCTCCCTTAAGTGCTCAATCGCCTCTCTCACTCCCTCTCTCTCTCATTTGCCTCTCTCTCTCTCTCCCTCTCATTCACTCTCTCACTCTCTCACTCCAACAAACCCTAGAGAGAGAGCTCCAAATTGACGTGTCAATGGCTGGAGATCGAAGGTGGGGACGCTTCTCGAAGGACTTCCCTGAGGTTCATCCCCCTTTCCTCCTCGTCGGAAGGGTTTTCTCGCTAGTTCTTCCTCCGCGAGCTCATTCACCCATCCGGAGTCCAATCGGTGGATTGAAGCTTCCCTGGAGGATTCCAATTCAATACAAAGTTCCTCTACACCGAGGTAAACATCCCCATACCATTTTCCTATCATTTCCTAGCACTAGACAATTGTGGTTTCAATTTTCATCGCAAAACCCTAGTGAATACTAGGTCTATATCGCATTTTTCGGGGTTTTACATATTCTCACCGTGCATGTCATCTAAGCAATCATAGAATACATTCCCTTAGTCCTATGGAGTATTTTGGTGCCCTTCGTCATTGAAGGTTTTGCTGGAGTCCTCGCTGGTGACCCCATGAAAGTGCTGCGGCAGGGTCTGGCGGTCTTACCGCCACTAGGGCCAGTCTGACCGCCAGTAGGTCAGTTCAAAATATCTGAATTTTGGAGTCATACCACCGTTAGGGCCAGTCTGACCGTTGGTCGGCTTTCTGACCGCCACCATGCCTTTGGTCTGACCGCCAGGGCCCTAAACTCTCTGCACGCTCGCGGTCTGGCTGCCACTTGCACATCAGTCTGACCGTCAGCTCTTGAAGTATTTGTGCACTTAGGTTATCTTATCTAGGGTTATTGGGGGAAATAGACCAGTATGCGGACAATAGTTAAGGATCACTATCAAAGGTCCCTCTGAAGTCTTTGGTCTCTGGACTCTTAGCAGTAGGCCTGGCCTCCAGAGGCTATGGACCCTTTGGGCCCACCCCTCCGGTGCCTATGTGGCCTTCTCGAAACTCGAAGATGCAGCAGGTCTCCACGGAGATAATATCAGGGGAGAAAGGACACCCCCTACAACCGATCTGATACAAAGTGATGGGCAATTGATGCCGGTATAAGTGGTGCTTATGCTGATACTCCAGAGCAATGGAGGTCATCCTGACACCCCTGGCAGTGCGACGCCAGGCCGCAATTGGCGACCAGCTCCCCCCCAGGGTTGCTTGTACCGCAATAGTTGCTATGTTAGATGTTTATCTTCTATGTAGGGTTAAAAGTAATTATCCAGGATAATACTATGTAATTCGGCCAGGTACTAGATATTTGTACATGGTGATAACTTTTACACCAAGCTACGTACAATCCTATAAATGGGGGGCCATGGTCATCTGGGAGGGAGGAAAAATACACACAAACACATAGACACATAGTGATACTCCCCATAGACCAATCTTTTCGACTATTAATACATTTTCGGTGTCCCTTCCTCTCAAACTTCGTCTCCAAGCTTGAGTCTCCTCCTTAGAAGAAACTCTCGCCGTACTTGTTAGCGCAAGACGATCTCTTGAGCCAACAGGGGGTTTCAAACTTCGGAACCCTAATCATGTGGCGGTCTTTTGCAAATATTTTTGAAACATGACACTCTATTATTATCCAAGTATGCATCATTTGTAAATTTTTCTATTGTTCATTTGTTTATGCAATGCATTCTTAATTCATTTAGAGAGAATTGCGTTGATGGTCCAAGTGAGTGAAGGCGACACCAATCTACTTGAGTTCTGAGAGTGTTGCGCTGGGAAAATCAGTCAAACACCAGAGTAGCAAGGCAAGTATCTAAACATATGGCACCTTTGTTTGAATTGAATAGAGTCTAAATTGATAAGTTTTCGCTTATGTACTCTTACATGGTTAGCGAGTCGATGTCGGGTTTATATGGGTAGAACCTATATTGAATTTCATTACCTCTACCATGAGTTGTTGATTATCCATATCCTTGCAGCCTTGTTAACCTTGTCGATGTCTAACTTAAGAGTTATTCGAAATGCGTAGCAATGCATAGGGCCTCGGTAAAAGTTGAGCAATGGTGCAACCATTGTTTGCAAGCTTAGAGCTTACTTATTGTTTACAAATGCAATGATAATGATGTGGGTTGTATGAGTTGTTAGTATGAGACGAGATGTGGATGGTGCTAAGGGTTTCTTCTTCACCGGAGGAGTTCCTCAGTGTAGTTCTGGAGAGGAGCCCAGATGACATAGAACACTTGCATTGTTTAAGCACTGTCCGTTGTTGCAATTGACTCTAACATTTTTTTGTACTAACCACATGTTGATCTAATGGTAAGACAAATTGATTACCATACGCTGTGCTAACGCTTGCCGTGCATCCCTATGATGCATTAGAGAAAAAAAGGAGAAGCAATGTGGCGGGGAGCTAGAGATGTCTGGGACACGCTTATGGTAACCCCGGTGCCATAGGGGAATGTGCAAGTGAGTAGTTTTGGGTATGAGAAAGGTTGGCACGAGTACCCCCTTGTGAGGGCCTATGTAGCCACTCAAGCCGAATGATTCTCAAGTCGTGTTGGTAAAGTTGTACCCCTTGCAGGATGTAAGAACAATTTGAATTGCCATGCTCTCGGTCATGAGCATGCTTTTGTCCATTTACAGCAGTCGTAGAGTTGTGAATGTGGGATGTGTGGTATGGTTGGATGAGATGGGTTTGAGATGGTCGATTTACAGTTATGTTCATGAGATGGTTCCATTTACGTTTATATGCAAGTCGAGGGTTACAGAGTAGAAAAGTATATGTGGTTAAATATAGGTGGTCACACGTAGGTGTTAAGGTTGTTTACGCATGTGAATTTACTTAACCTTGTGGCCTACTCCTTGCTAATGACTTAATGCATAATCCTTGGAGCCGAGTTATTTATATATATCAATTATGGATTAAGTCTTGCGAGTACCTTCATACTCAGACTGCTCTTTCAAGTTCTACCAGTAAGGAGGAGCTCATGTTTGGATACTTCACATCCACTGATGTAGGTGGCGGGAATGAGTAGTGCGAACTACTCATGTGGCGAGGCTTTTGGGTGGAGCCTAAGGGCATATAGCTTCACCTAACTTTTGTTGGTTCATAGATGTTAATCTTCTACTGCATAGTTTCTAGTTTTGGTTAGGAGGAGAAATGTTCATTATCCTCCTAGCTTCCTTTTGTTGTAAATTGTGTAAATGGTTAAATGCTTAGGAACTTCTAATATAATTTAGTTACTTGTTCTTTCTTAAGCTTTGTTGTGATATTATATGTTGAAAAGGTATGTGTTCTGATCTTGAGCACAAAACACGTGCCGGGACTACCGGGATGGTATTTCAGTTAATCATCGTAGTCATGATTAAGCAAATGTTCATCCTGATGATTAATTGGAATACTATTTGGATGATTCTTCATACTTCGAAGGTAGGGCTATCTGGAGCCCGACGACGGTTGGCAGAGGTGACGCCAATGGCTAGGCCAAGGAAGGTAGTTTGCAACCCCCTCGGCCCTTAACCATGGCAAGGCTTTGGAGGCAGGGCCATCCAGAGCCCGGCGGCGGTTGTCGGAGGTGACGCCGATGGATATGCTGAGGGAGGCAGTTTGCGACCCTCTCAGCCCTTAACCGTGGCGAGACTCTAGAGGCAGGGCCATCTAGAACCCGGCGGTAGTTGTCGGAGGTGACGCCGATGGCTAGGCTGAGGAGATAGTCCGCGACCGCCTCGGCCCATTCTGGCGGCTATCGAATGGAGGGCGCGTCTTGCACCTTTCAGGTAGTGTGTATTCCACGAAACGTTATTCCCTCGACCCCCTTGCGTCTTGTGGTCACGAGCGGGCAGAGGGCACATTCTATCAGTTCCATTGTCTTGTATGCCACGTGTGTATACATGCGCGCATGCATGTATGCATGTATGTATGAAATGAAGTAATTTTTGGTTAATCAATAAGCTGATTTCGACCTCGACGGTATCGAGGCTATGCTCGTTCCACGCCTCTCTAGCATGTAGCAATGCCGGAGGGTATGGGATCTTGATGGTACTGAGATATGCCTATTCCACGCCTCTTTGGCATGTAGCAATGGAAGAGGATCTGGGACCTCGACAGTATTGAGACTTTGCCTGTTCCACGCCACTCCAAAATGTAGCAATGCCGGAGGGTCCACATCGCTTCGGCATGTAGCAATATCGGAGGGTTTGGGACCTCGACGGTACTGAAGTTTTGCCCATTCCATGCCTTTCTGGCATGTAGCAATGCCGGAGGATCCACACCTCACCGGCTCGGAGGCTATGCCTTCAAGATGCCGGCGGGGCCATACCTCTCCAGCACGTAGGCTAGGTATTAAAAGACGCCGGAGGGTTTCTTACCTCTCCAGCACGGAGGCTATCATCTTCAAGATGTCAGAGGGTTTTTTTTAAGACATCTTCATTTACAGAGGTTTTTAAGACATCTCCGTTTTGTGGAGGATTTCAAAATATCTCCATGTTGAGGAGGTTTTTAAAACATCTTCGTGTTGTGGAGGTTTTCAAGATATCTCCATTTTGCAGAGGTTTTCAAGACATTCTCCGTGTGGTGGTAGTTTTCATAGCATCTCCGTGTTGTGGAGGTTTTCAAAACATCTCCGTGCTACGGAAGTTTTCAAGTGTTGTGCGCTATTTGAGCAAGTGTGTGACTTAAATTTTACTGTCTACTGTTTGAACAGAGATATAACTTAAGTTTATTGTCTACTGTTGAATAGAGATATAGCTTAAGTTTTACTATCTACTGTTGTTACCAAATAGTTATCTGTTGTAGAGGCCCTCAACGGCTAGGCTAACTACTTTCAGACTACGATGTCCCTTCTGTCTTGAAAATTTAACCAGCTAGGCAAACTATTGCTAGGTGGTCATGGGCGTACCTTTGCCAAAATAAGGCCTTCCCATCAAGGTCGAAGGCCCGGAAGCCCTCATAGCTCCTAGGCGGGGAAAGGTTGGTCTCTCCGGCCTATGTCGCCCACCGAAGGGTCTTGGCCTCGCAGACCTTCTGGATACCTAGGGCCCTCATGTTGGAGCCCTTGTCCTTTGTCATGACTAACTCACCTAGTATCGAACCTGGTGTGAGAAGCACTCTGAAGGCCCCAACTGCTTTGGTGGTTCAGGCAGGCCCCTATGCCGAGGGCCTACTAGACTCCGTTTTGGCTAGGGTTATTGGTGTGACTCGATCCTTGATGCTGGGGTATTGCACCATCGGTGGCAGAGTAAGAGTAGATAGAGCAGACCGAGGGGGCTCGATAAGGTCCGTAGAGCTACCCGGAGGTCTGTTCTAGTTTTACGACCCTTGTACTGCCTATCGCTGGTTCTTTCCCCTGTTAGGCATCCTGTCTGCCTCTTGAGGTACTTCATCCGAAGGGCTATAAGGCTTCGGCAATCCTTGGTATTATGGCCACGCTTGGCTCCGTGCAGGATGCACCAATACCCTTCATGTAGTACCGGAGCCTGTGGTCGGCGTCGAAGGCATTGGCAGGATCTACGCGTACCAGAGCATGTGGTCTCTCCGAAGCCCCATTCCACCAAAGGAGGTAGAGGAAGCTGCCCAACAACCCGATTCTCAGAAGATGCTGGCTCGACAAAGGTGTCCTGGACGCTGTCACAAGAGACGTGCGAGGGTGGGCCCAGGCATGAGTGCCCTTAGGCTTGAGCGCCCAAAACCACTAAAGGGTGGCCTGCACGGCCGCGGCCTCGGTCGTAACCCCTTAGGGTGCTGCGAGGTCCTTGCTACACCATTGTTGGAAGGCCTCCACACCGGCTAGAGCCTCCATGCCAGCCCGAGCCAAGGCCACCTCCGGGTGGCCGGAGGGTCGTCGTTCTGTCCGATGGCGGAACTGGTGGTTGTACATAGCTTGCATGGTTGTGGTGGTCGTGTGGACCCTCGCATAGGTGTGGTCGGGGAGTTGGCCACCTATGCTGCGGCCTTGGTGGTTTTCTTTTTGGGTGATATCCTACCTCTCTTTGTATTTCTATGTTCGAGTCCCCACGGACGGTATGCTGTTGGTGAAAGAAAAAGTCTTCCACAAACAAGTGAGTCGAGAGCCTCTTCTAGAAAGGAGACTCAAGCTTAGAGAAGAAGTGGAAAGGAAAGAAAACCCATGCGTTTTTTACCAAAAGATTGGTCCCCTAGGCTTGATGGTTATGGGTTTGTATTAATAGTGCCATATCGGATATAAGTATATAAGTATGCCCCTTACACAGATAGAGACACATGTTATCACTATATCATAAAGACCCAGATAAGTTGAATCACACAGCCTAGGTCTAGGTAGAGTACTTTTACCCCTACCCAAAAATATTATATACCATGACAAATACAGTGGTGTGAACTGGCCTAAAGAGTGAAGCTTGGCCGATCATAAACTGTGGTGTCGCACGATCCTGGGTGTCAAAGTGGCTTCTACTTGCATTGAGATGTCAGGGCAGTCACCACTTTCACCGGCATTAACTGTCGGTCACTTCATGTCAGGTCAATTGCAGTTGTTGTTCTCCTTTTGCAGATGTTTCCTTCGGAGACTAGCTATTTCTCCTGTCTTTAGAGACGGTGGCCAGATAATTCCACGGCCTCCAAAAACTTTTAGCTTCTTCAAGGAGTCTGAATTATGAGAGCTCTGGATGAGCTTTTTATAACATCTTCTTAGTGATGTCTATGAGCTAGAATATTTCCCCCAACAATCAGTTAAGCCCCACTCTCTCTTGCATGCAGCTTGCAGTTACAGGATGCAATCTGCTTATCTCTGCACTCTGCAGGATGTGCGTGTGGGTCAACATTGCAAATTAAAAAGCAGACCCAGATCTCATGGGGACCATAGAGCATGTCCTAAGCTGGTGAGATGATGTTATTTATTCCCCCACTCTCGTAGTCTCGTAGCCCTTTTTCCTTTTGCTGCCAGCAAAACAGTAGCCAAGGAAAGCCAATTTTCTAGGTCGATTTCGCTGGAGGAAATCAACTTTCCGAAATGTGTGTGGATATCAATCTTTACTATGCCCTTTTGAGCTAAACGCGTTGGCTATATGTCGAGGCAGGCCGCGTGCAAGGCTCCACTCAGGACTCAAGAGTTATATACTTCTATGCACCATGATGTAACGCAGATAGCGTAGGAGTAGGCACAGGTTTGCACTTAGGCCCCCTTTAGAACGCAGAAACTTTCCTGGATCTTGTGATCAGAATTGAGCTTTTTTCCCCCCTCTTTAGAGGTTACCATGAAATTCCTACGCTCCGAACACGCGTTTGTTGCTCATCTTATGTGGCCAACATGACAGGATTGGATACACACATTTTTGGTTTTGGATGGCTTGACCTCACTTCAATTGGCATTATTGCATGCATGTGTGAAGGGAGCACCCGACCTATACCTGCATGACAGCTAGGAAATCTTTGGACTTTTTAGACCTCATATTATTGTAGCCGCAACTCGGCCAAAGTCAAGCAAACGAGTTCTCCCGAGCGATGATTTGAGTAAAATATACATGTGAGGTCATGCTCTTTTTTGCTCAAAATTTCGATCTCCACTTGTTCTTCTGTGACCTTCAAACTTTCCAATAATCTCATTTGTATACACACACAAAAAAATTGTAATTTCTTTTGCTTGGTATGTTAGAGTTTATGTGTTGCACGTGTAAACATTAAAGGAGAGTTTATACATTAGAAGGATTTGGCTATAGATAGAAATAGATTTTGTATTTAAGTCAAGGCCGAATCCATCTATATTTGTACTCTCCTAAACTTGTAAACTCTTGGCAATTGGCCCTATATAAACATGTATCCGTGGTGAGCCTAGATTGGCAATCACGTTTCTACAATTTTACATGGTAATCAGAGCATCCTCTTCCACATCCACAAACAACTCGCCTAGATCTGTTCATGGCGTCATCTTCCTCTTTGCCGCACGGGCAACTCGGTGCTGTCTCAGAAAAGCTGACCCGTGACAATTATTTGCTATGGAAGGCTCAGTTTCTTCCTGCTGTGCGTGGTGCTAAGCTCATGAGGATCCTTGATGGATCTGAACCAGAACTGCCTGTGACCTTGGAGGTGGTCAAGGCCGACGGCAAGACGGAGGTCGTCGAGAACCCAGCACATGATGCATGGGTCGCCAAAGATCAGCAGGTGCTGAGTTATCTGCTGAATTCTCTCACCAAGGACACTCTTGCTCCGGTTGCCACGGCAACCAAGTCTGCACAAGCATGGGAGGCGCTTGAATCTATGTTCTCAGCGCACTCCAGAGCTCGGATCACGAACCTGCGGATGCAACTAGCCACGCTCAAGAAGGGTGGCATGTCTTCTTCAACATACTTCATCAAGATGTGTGCTATTAAAGATGAACTTGCTGCTGTTGGCAAGGTCATAAATGATGATGAGATGGTGCACTTTATCCTTACTGGTCTTGATTATGATTATAATCCGTTTGTTTCTTCGATTATTGGCCAAGTTGGATCTATTTCCTTGAGTGATTTGTATGCACAGCTGCTGTCTTATGATCAGCGCATGGAGATGTACATCAATGAAGGAAGCCACTTCCAGTCATCGGCTAATACAGCTGGACGTGGTAGGAATAATAACAACAGAGGTCGCGGCAACTTCAACAAAGGGCGCGGTGGCCGTGGACTACAAAGTCGTGGAAATGGGAACAGATCCAACACACCTAAGCCTAAGTCATCCAGCGGTGTTCAATCCAATGGCAAGCCACGATGCCAAATTTGCAAGAAGGAGGGACATGAAGCACCAAGATGCTGGTATAGATATGACGAAGATGATGACCAGAACAATTACAGCAGATCTGCAGGGGCTGCAACTACTGCGTATGGCTATGATACAAACTGGTATGCTGATAGCGGCGCTACAGATCATGTCACAAGTGAGCTTGAGAAGCTAACCGTCCGTGACAAGTATACAGGATGAGATCAAGTCCATACGGCAAATGGTTCAGGTATGAAAATTAGTAATATTGGTCATACAATTTTACATACCCCTGGAAAAAATCTGCATCTAAAGAATATTCTTCATGTCCCTAGTGCTAGTAAAAATCTCGTTTCTATTCATAAACTAGCTCTGGATAATGATGCTTTTCTAGAGTTTCACCCCAACTTCTTTCTTGTCAAGGATCAGGAAACGAAGAAAATCCTTCATCGAGGTAGATGTCAAGGTGGTCTTTATCCCCTAGTGTCACCACACATAAGAGGAACCTTCGGTAGACAAGCTTATGGAGTCAATAAACCATCTACTACAAGATGGCACAGTAGGCTAGGGCACCCGGCCTTCCCTATTGTGGAACATGTGCTTAGTTCAAATAAACTTCCTTGTAATAATGATAGAATTCTTGATTCAGTTTGTGATGCTTGTCAGTTGGCCAAAAGTCATCAACTTCCTTATACACAGTCAAATAAAGTGTCAAGTGCTCCTCTTGAATTAATTTTTTCAGATGTGTGGGGACCTGCTCCTATCTCCTCTAGTCGCCACATATACTATGTCAGTTTCATAGATGACTTTAGTAAATATACTTGGATCTATCTCCTTAAGCATAAGATTGATGTCTATCAAGTTTTCCAAAACTTTCAAAACCTTGTGGAAAGAAAGTTCAATAAAAAGATCCTTGCTATGCAATCGGATTGGGGAGGAGAATATGAAAAATTAAACTCCTTCTTTACCAAGATAGGAATCACACATCGTGTATCCTGTCCTCATGCACATCAACAGAATGGTGCTGCAGAACGAAAACATAGGCACATTGTTGAAGTTGGTCTTGCTCTTTTAGCTCATGCGTCTATACCATTAAAATATTGGGATCAAGCTTTTCTTGCTGCCACCCACCTCATAAATCTCTTACCAAGTAAGGTGATCAACTTTGATACTCCTGTTGAGAACCTTATCAAGGAAAAACCTGATTATAACTCTCTTCGGGTCTTTGGTTGCGCTTGTTGGCCAAATCTTAGACCATACAATTCTCGAAAATTGTCCTTCCGCTCTACTCGATGTGTTTTCCTTGGCTATAGCTCCATGCACAAAGGGTTCAAGTGCCTTGACATCAATACTGGTAGAATCTATATATCTAGGGATGTTACTTTTGATAAAAATATTTTTCCCTTTGCCAATCTTCATCCCAATGCAGGACCATTGTTGAGAAAAGAACTTGCTTTTCTTCCTAGTCATCTTGCTAACCCAGGGGGTGTATTATTTGTTGACCCAAATATTACTAATGGTATCTCTGGAGTTGATGCTAGTCTGCAGGATGTTTCAGCGGAGCAAACAGAAGTGCAAACCGAGTCACATGCCGCAGCTGATCCGAACACCGGATCCCAGATTGATCTGGCGTCACTTGCAGGAGAATCAGGCGTTGGATCCCAGTTTGCTTCGGCAACAGCACTGATTTCTTCTCCCGCGCCCGTGGCAGCGTCTCCCGGTTCGACACTTGGGGGGACAGGAGTTGTGTCTCCCACTCGCGCAGGCGCAGCCCATGCACCACGTACAGCGTCTCCTGCGTCCATCTCTGACTCAGCTGCAGGCGGATCCTCTATGGCTGACTCAGGATCAAGTGTGTCACCAGCTCCCATTAGTCCTCCTCCACGGCGTCATACAAGATCACAAAGTGGGATTGTTAAGCCTAGGATTTTCACTGATGGTACAATACGTTGGTGTAATTTTTGTGAAACAGGTGAACCAGAAAATCTACAAGAAGCTCTTAATGATTCTAAGTGGAGACAGGCTATGCAAGATGAGATTAATGCACTTCTTCAGAATCAGACCTGGCATCTTGTTGAAGAGAAGAAAGGTGCAAATTTGATTAACTGTAAATGGGTGTATAAAATTAAGAAGAAAGCTGATGGCACAATAGATAGATATAAAGCTCGTTTGGTAGCAAAGGGGTTTCGTCAAAGATATGGTATTGATTATGAGGACACTTTCAGTCCTGTTGTTAAGATAGCTACAATCAGACTAGTACTTTCAGTGGCAGTATCCAAAGGATGGTGCTTGAGACAGCTGGATGTTCAGAACGCGTTCTTGCATGGTGTTCTGGAAGAGGAGGTTTATATGAGACAACCACCAGGTTTTGAGAGTACGGATGCTCCTCATCTTGTGTGCAAGCTTGACAAAGCTATCTATGGATTAAAGCAAGCTCCGAGGGCCAGGTATGCTAAACTAAGTTCTAAGCTCATTGATCTTGGGTTTGTAGCCTCTAAATCAGATACTTCTTTATTTATTTATCAAAAGTTGGACCTTACTATTTATATGCTCATATATGTTGATGATATTATTGTGACAAGCTCTTCAAGTGAGGCAGTTTCAGCTTTGCTCTCTGATCTTCGTAAAGATTTTGCACTAAAAGACTTAGGTGATTTACATTATTTTTTGGGAATAGAAGTACAGCGCAACAGCAAAGGGTTGTTATTGTCTCAAGAAAAATATGCTCAGGAAATTCTTACTCGAGTTGGTATGTTGAATTGCAAGCCGTCCCCTACGCCTCTCTCTACTTCGGAAAAACTTTCTTGTAATGATGGGGTACAGTTAAGTTCAGATGATGGTACTCGATATAGAAGTGTGGTAGGAGCTCTTCAGTACCTTACGCTTACTAGACCAGATTTGGCTTTTTCAGTTAATAAGGTATGTCAATTTTTACATGCTCCTACTACTGTTCATTGGACTGCTATGAAAAGAATTCTGCGATATGTGAAAAATACTTTGAGTCTTGGCCTAGAGATTGTGAGGTCCAGCTCCATATTATTAAGTGTTTTCTCTGATACGGATTGGGCTGGCAGTATTGATGATAGAAGATCAACTGGTGGATTTGCAGTTTTCTTTGGTCCGAATCTTGTTTCTTGGAGTTCCAGAAAACAAGCTACAGTATCACGTTCTAGCACTGAGGCAGAATATAAATCTATGGCCAATGCTACTGCGGAGGTAATTTGGATGGAATCTTTGCTAGTAGAACTTGGTGTTCAGTTAAAAGAATCACCAGTTTTGTGGTGTGATAATTTGGGAGCTACTTATTTGGCAGCTAATCCTGTGTTTCATGCTCGAGCTAAGCATATTGAAATAGATTTTCACTTTGTCAGAGAGAGAGTTGTTAATAAACAGCTGCAGGTTCGGCTTGTGTCCACAAAAGAGCAAATAGCTGATGGTTTCACCAAGGCTCTTCCTGTTACGAAGCTAAATGACTTTAAAGGCAATCTAAATCTCAAGAATAAGAGAGATTTAGATTGAGGGTGGCTGTTAGAGTTTATGTGTTGCACGTGTAAACATTAAAGGAGAGTTTATACATTAGAAGGATTTGGCTATAGATAGAAATAGATTTTGTATTTAAGTCAAGGCCGAATCCATCTATATTTGTACTCTCCTAAACTTGTAAAACTCTTGGCAATTAGCCCTATATAAACATGTATCCGTGGTGAGCCTAGATTGGCAATCACGTTTCTACAATTTTACATGGTATACATATACACGTTGGAATCAAAATTAGTTGTAGCAGACAACTTATGCTTTCCCAACCTCGCTGACCTATTCACACAATTAAAAGAATCTAAACTACGATCGATGTTTGGCGTTTCATGACAAGTATAGTTTGTGTGCTCAACATTTTAGTTTTAGGTGGTATATGCACGTGTGAAAACTTGGAAACCTTCAGAATTTTCATATCTAATATTACTGTAGTCCTAACTCTGCCTCTGCCAAGTCAGTCAAGCAAACTGGTTCTCCCCGAGTGATGATTTTGAGTAAAATCTAAAAATGAACGAGGTCATGCTCCCTTTTGCTCAAAGTCTCAGTTTTTCATTTGTTTATTTGGCGACACTGAAAGTTTTCAATCAGCTCCGAAGCACGTTATGACTTGTAGCGCATATACGCACGTACGTATGCTCCACCAACCTCGCCGACCTATTCTCATGCATGCATGCATCAGTTCACAATTTCACACCTCCATTATTTGACATTTCGAATTCAGTTTTCATGAAAATTCGAGTGAATTCAGGAACACGTAGCTATGGAGATTGAGCGCAGTCGATCGTGTGAGAAGCTGAATGCCACTTTTGGAAACATTTGCAGTTTAATACTATAGTATACGTCAAATAGGACATGCTATATACGCTTCATGGTTAGTTTCCCATGTAAGAATTAATCGAAGCTCAACTAGGGTCGATGCTTGGCGTCTCATGACAAGTACCGACCGAATCGCTCCAAAAAAAAAAAAAAAAAAAAAAAAAAAAAAAAAAAAAACCGGTCGCAAGAGTCACGTCGATGGAGCAAGTTTCATGGACACTGTTTTCTCAGTACGTCACTACGACCAGTCTTCTGTTCAAACTGGAATGATACGAAAGATTGAGAAAAATTAAACCAAATACTTATTGGCTTGATGTTATTTTGTCCACAACAATAAGCACATGAAGTGCAAATTGTAAATCTTTCTTGTAATTATAAGCTCTCTAATTTTGGAGGCATTTGTACACCTACGTCTATGTGCTGTCAATTCTTCTTGTGAATTGAAGATATGTACCACAAACTTTGAGATTATATATTTATATCTACTCAAATTTCATCCAGAAGAAACCAGTCACCATTTCAACAAGTACACCACATCATCCAGAGATCAACGTTGACAAATGCATGCAGCCTCGGTGTTGAATTGACGGATAGACTTGTAAGGACGAATGCAGTGGTGGATCCAGAGCCCTTCCTCCTTTTTCTCTTCTTCTTCCTTTTTCTCCTCTTATTCTTTCTATTCCATGACCACAAATTTTAGGCCGGCTTGAGGCTCTCAAGTATTCTAAGGGACAAGGGGCTCAAGACCCCCCCCCCCACCCCCACCCACAACCCTTCCGCTGAATTCGCCCATGGACCAATGGTACATCACGTATGGACGGACTGCCTACTGACCTCATCGTGATGTCAGGAGTGATGAACTGTTGAATAATGCACAGTTTGACTAGAGTTTTTACTCAATCGTGCATGTTTGGGGAAAACATGGAGTTGGTAAGGCCGGGATAATGCAGCTCTACTGCACTGAAAAGAAACATGCTGACGGTACCGCGCAATATAACCAATTTCTGCGTTGTTTTCAACCGGAAAAAAGCTCATAAATTTATCTTTAGATGTCCGATTTGTTGGTTGCTGGTCGCAGCAACTAGTTTATCGATATATGGCACACAGCCAACGATTGAAGACGACACTCCTTTATATAAGTCACAAGTTTAAATACTTTTGTGTATATATATTATAGTGAAGAGACAACATATCTTGAACCATATATACTATACAATATTGCATGATTTGTGACTTGTTCATCCTTGTTCTGAAGTTGCCGTGGACACAAATCCAAAACGCAGCCAACCTTATGAGCTTGCCGTCAAGTGGATTGTCGGACAAACTGCGGGGTACATCTGTGTGGCCTTTTTCCTTTTGCATTCACCTTCTTTCTCCATGGCATCATGAGAAGCACAAATGTCGGGGGCACACGTGGCGACCATCCGCTGGGCTTCACACCGCGTCTCTCCCTCCAAAATTGAAGGTGCCTTCTGTAAGCTAACGATATCTTAGCTAGATTGTAGCTTTTGGAAAGGTCGAGAGCGAAGTGAAGCACTCAAGCATGGAAACTGAGGTGGACAAGTTTGACTTTAGAATTACTCACTCCAGTGATAAATACATATCGTTTTTGAAAGTATTCAATTCTTCTAAATTTTGACTAATAGTATATCTTTCAAAATATTTAGATTCAGAACTTTAAAATTATATGTATAGATTCGTCTTGAAAAAATCTTTCCCAATATCACTAATTCAATGAAATTTATAAATATATTCTAATAGAAAACAGTGATCAAAACTATATATTAGAGATCATATCTTATTCATAACCATATATATTTATAACCGAAAGGAGTATCTGAAGTATGTAATGTTTTGGATGAGGCACGGAAAAAAACACATGCCATCAATTTTCATATTAATATATATTCATAGAAAATTGTGCAAATTGTGCATAACTAAAAAAATCAAGAGAAAGAATATTGACTATTGTAGTTCCTTTATATTACTTGAGATGTCATTATTATGAATAATTTATATTTTGGACAAATTTTTTTAGGTAGGTACACCCATTACTAGAATGCTACGCCGCCACTGTGCTTCAGGTTCTGGTTTCTCGCCGTCACGAGAAATTTACCGTCATCTAGCAGCCACATTGTTTTACCTCACGTGCAGGGCCTCGCAAAAAGTCTAACCTAAACCATAAGTCCACAACAACGGCAGAGAAAAACCTCGGTCCATTTTAGTCCCATCACATCCATAGGCACTTGCTGCATCGATCGTGCATGTCTTTGCCTCCGAATTCCTTCCATTTACATTATTTAGAGCATGTACACTTATGAAAAAAAAGTTTTTTTCTCAACTGAACTGGCGCAGGTGTTCAGACAGAGGGTGATGTACTTACTTAAACACCACTACTTATATTAGTGATAACAAAATAATTAATCATAGTTAAGTACCTATAGTCTTAATTTGCACTAAAAATTATAATTTTTATATAAATACTTACCGCTCTCTTTCCTTAAGCACTTTTTTTAAGATAATGGAATAGATTTTTTCAGCCTCTGCAAAGAGTTTTGCACACAGCCGTTTATTATTACAAGCCTCACACACACCCAGGCAATCCGTGATAGAACTTAAAATACTTCTCACACCGTAACATAGGAAAACAGAGATTAAACACAAAGTCTATTACTAAACTGCCATCCATGTCGGGCGTAGATCTCCACCATTACGGTCTCCAAACGTCGACATGCATCTGTGAAACGAGGTCTCTCCTCCACCTTCTGTAGCATGGACCAGAAACGTATACAGTACGTACATCTGAAAAGAACCTGCATAGAAGATTGAGTTTTTACCTTATTAAAGACCATGTCATTACGACTTAACTATAAAACCCAGCAAAGAGCACTAGCCCCAACCAAATAGTGGTATTTAAGTTGTTGATTTAACCCTTTAAACCAGGTCCAAACATGTTGGAGACACTAGTTGGTGGATTAATGCCAAAAGTAACAGGAACCACCCGCCATATCAATTTAGCAACATAACAGTCAAAAAATAGATGTTGTATTGTTTCTTCCTTGCTACAATAGCAACACTTAGTACTACCATTCCACCGCCTCTTTGCCAAATTATCTTTGGTTAGAATTTTTTCATTAAAAAGCAACCACATGAACACTTTGATCTTTAAGGGTAACTTCAACTTCCAAATTGGAGTGTTAGAAGGGATAACATGTTCACTAATCAACGCTCTATACATAGACTGGACTGAGAAACGTCCATGCTGATGTAGAGACCATTGAAACAGATCACGATTATCACTGAAATGAATGGAAGTTAGCTTAAAGATCAACTCATTCCACGCTATGAGATTATCTCCTACTAGTGCTCTTCGAAAAGAGATATTTAGAGGTCGTGTTCTAAAAACTTGCTCTACTGTAACATTCCTCCTATTTGCAATGCAAAATCACGAAGGATATTGCTGCTTTAGACTATCTTGTCCTAACTATACATTTTCCCAAAATCTTATCTGAGACCCATCTTGTAAAATAAAAGAGCCCAACCTTAAGAAGTCTTATTTAACTACCATTAGGCCAGTCCAAAATTACGAATCCCTCGACATATGTTGTACCTCTGCGATAGTTTTATTTCTCAGATATTTCTTTGTTAAGAGATTTTTCCATACCCCATCTTCGTTTATCAATTTAAACAACCACTTGCTAAGCAAACACTTATTCTGCAACTCTAAGTTGAGGATACCCATACCTCCTAGGTCCTTAGATGTGCAGAGAATGCTCCATTTCACAAGTATATACTTCTTCTTGTGCCCATCACATTGCCAAAAGAAATGAGACCGATAATAATTTAATTTCTTTAGGATTCCTTTAGGCACTTGAAAGAAAGAAAGCATAAACATGGCGAGGCTTCTTAACACCGAATTTATAAGAACTATCCGACCCCCGTAAGAAAGGTACTTCCCTTTCCAACAGCTCAATTTTCTCTGAAATCTCTCCTCAATTTCCTTCCAATCTCTATTCAAAAGCTTTTTGTGATGCATAGGAATACCCAAGCATCTAAACGGAAAAGATCCGGACTCGCAGCCAAAGATTTCTGAATAAATGGCTGAACAATCTTTAGCTTTACCATAACAAAACATCTCGCTCTTATGAAAATTAATTTTCAAGCCTGATAACTGCTCAAAAGTACAAAGAAATAATTTCATGTTCTTTGATTGCTCTAGATTATGATCTATAAAGATAATTGTATCATCGGCGTATTGCAAGATAAATAACCCATTTTCAACAAGGTTCGGAATAACTACAGTAACTTACCCGTCCTCTTTAGCTTATTCAATGAGAATGGCCAATATATCCATAACCACATTAAATGATATTGGAGAAAGAGAATCCCCTGTCGAAGACTTTTGTGCCACTATCTCTATTTTGAAGAGAATCTTTTCATTCATAGAGTTTGTGGTAGAAAAGTCCATTTTACCTTATCATGACATAAACATCTATAGTTGTTCATGCCCTTACAGTAACATGTACGAATGCCACTGAGCCACTGACCGACAATCGTAATCAGTGTTCACTAAAAACTGACCAATATGCGGTCAAGCTGATCAAATGAAACTTGTGGTTAACTGAGCTGAAGGAACAAAACATGGACTACAATATAAACGTCTGTGTAAAAACACGCATGTACAAAGTGGTTTCATATTTCCGATGCGGGATCATCCATAAAGATCAAGATAGTCCTAAAAAAATTAGGATAAAATTCTAAGTACTTATTCTCTGGAAACAAAACAGTGTCTAGATACATATATAAAAAAAAAGAGGGCGCTTATATGTATTCTCTCAGAACCACTTCATAAAAATGCAGCGGCGGTACGTGACGAGCAACACAAACCTGCAACAAATTTCTTAGGAACATAATGCGTGCGCATGACGATTAATTTTTAGCTACAAAGAATGGTGGGTGCGGATTCAGAAGAGCTCGAACTTGCCGGTGTTCCATGTCTCCTGGTGATCGAACAGCGCGATCCTCTGGTCCGTGACGAAGGGGTCCTCGAACTCCCACGGCGCCGGGCCCGTGACCACGTCGTCCAGGCCCAGCCACATCGACTCCGGCCACTCCATCATCTGCGGCCACTCCGGCCACTCGCCGTCCATGACGCTCGACGCCGAGGCAGAGTAGGACGACGAGGACGACAACGAGGAAGACTCGAGCGAACTAGCCGTGCTTCTGCTGCTGTTGGCCGCGGCGGGCGGCTCGCCAACGACGTCGTCGCACCGGAAGACGATGTCGTCCAGGAGGTGCACCATGGGCACCTCGTCGGTGCAGAACGCTTCGTGCTCACCACCTGACGCGGCGCCCACTGCGGTATTCTCCTCCTCCGGCTGCTGAGTAGGAGGAGGGGGAGGAGCGGGCTGGAGGGGCTTGTGGGTGACGGGATCGATGCCCATCTTCCTGAGCTTCTTCTTGATGTGCGTGTTCCAGTGGTTCTTGATCTCGTTGTCCGTCCTCCCCGGCAGATGCGACGCGATCTTAGACCACCGGTTGCCGAGCTGCGCGTGCAGGTCGATCACCGTCCTCTCCTCCTCCTCCGACAGCAGCCCGCGCTTCAGGTCCGGCCGCAGGTAGTTGGTCCACCGAAGCCGGCAGCTCTTCCCGCACCGCAGCAACCCTGTTCAAAGAGCACAAACACGAGTGAGTTACGTTCATGGCGCCTTGTCGTGGCTGCAAGCAGTCTGAGCCGACGTTAAAGATAGCCGGCAGAGAACGGACGGTGACGCACCAGCGAGCTTGGGCACGGCGCGCCAGCAGCACTGTCCGTTGGTGAGGAGAAAGCTGACGAGCTTCTGGTCCTCCTCCGCCGTCCACGGGCCCTTCTTCAGCCCCACCTTGTCGCAGCACGGCTGCCTCCCCATTGATAGCTTCTGCCTCGCCGGTGATCAGCTAACCGCCAAGAAAAGCAACGAGCTCGTTGCAGCAAGAAGTGTCTAGTCTAGCTAACAAACGGTTGCAAGCGAAGTAGCTTTGCTTGATGTGGGAAGTACTAGGCAAGCAACAGCCGGCTACACGGTGGAGACGCCATTGCCACCTTCCTTTATAAAGGACGGGGATGGGGAAGAAGACAACAGGGGTCGGTAGCTAGCTCGCTCGCCGATTAAGATAGTCCTTATTACCCAGGACCACAGGACAGGGTACGTGTCACTTAGTCCTGAGACTGCAAGGTGGGGACATGCGCATGGCCCCACGGCGGTGTTGCCACTTGGCCGGCTGCTGCTCGTGGGTCCCTTTCGCTTGCGTTGCAAGCGCTGCTACGTGAAGGTTTCGCGTTTGTTTCAGTCGTCTTAGAACGTTACAGGGAAATGGATTAGTCCACGATTAGTGTTGCTGTCGATTTTAGCCTCTCAATTTGCTCAACGAACGTATTGATTTCCTTGCTGATTAATGTTGCTATCTTCTTTTTTCTTGAACACGCAAGTTTTGCTATCTCCTACGTGGTTGCTAGGATTTGCATGGTAGGGAACACATGATGTTATGAGAAATGCTTCCATGCAACTTCAAGACAAAGCCATAAAAGTATATAGACCTTATAGATCACTTATAGTTAGTATGTAGATAGTAGTTTGTGCATATCAACCCTTGATTGCTAATTAATTTTACATAAGCACTATATTTGCACTTTCATGTTGATGTTAGAAAGAATAAATAATTTTCCACAGCCAAAGGTTTCTAATGTTGGTTCCACAATTTTATTGAGACAGGCAATGATACTGTAGTAGGCTAGTGAAAACCCAATAAATTTGAGAGTACAGGGACCTATCAAACCTAAGCTAGCCAACAGTATTTAATTGGAAGACAAGAACAATTTTATAGGAACAAGATTGATGATTAGAGAGGTGAATAAATGTCTCAATAAATTTCTTACGAAAACGATAGTCTTCTCCTATTTAGATCACAGAACGCACCTTAAAACTCAAGCGAAAGTAAAAATCAAGAGAAATTTTAATAAGAGAAAATTGAGGCAACACGACTCTATAGATGGTATATCCACATGCCTTAGCACTCGAAAGATTACAGCTAGCAAAGAAACAAGAAAAGATGAACACCGAGCAACGAAACTCTCCAAATTGATTGTCTAGAGGCAAAGAAACTTAAGATCCTATCACATAAGTATGTGTATGCCAATTTTATGCTTCTAGCAACAAGAAGAATTATCTCACAAGGTGATGAAATTTCAGCCTAAAAACAAAAACGAAAATCAAAACAAGAAAAGAAAAAGTTGCACATAAGGCAAGGAACCAAGAGAGAGAAAGTAGGAGTGGAATTAAGCACATAAAACAAAATAAACTTCATTACTTAAATATGTCAGCTCTATTTTAAGAAGATTAAAAAGATTTTCCCCTCAAAACTCTCATATATTACATAGGCTAAGTACTTATCCTCTCCTATAGCTCTACCCTCTACTTTTAGCCTAGAAAATTTGACTCCCAAGTTTCCTGTTTTTTTTCAAACTACCCATCTCTTGTAGTACACTTCTACCTACCACCAAAATCATTTTAATCTATTTTTTTCTCCATTAATCAGACAAACGTGGCGCTTTTACGACTTAGCTTTGCTTTGATGCAAGCTTCCCGATGGTGCCACGTACTCCTCTAGTCCTACCACAGTTTTGAGACCAAACTGCAAAACCCTAGCACGCTTGTCAAAGCGTGACTAGCTGTCACTTGCTTCCACCTGAAGCAAGCGCTCCGATGATGACACGTGTCCTCTGTCTTGCAATCTTGACTACCAGCAAGTCTCTCTCGCTCTCGATCCCTTGTGCCCTCTTATCACTTGTACCGACATCCTCTTCGCTTGATTTTGTCAACACGCTATCTTTATCCTTTGTTTCATGCTTTGCTTGACTTCATGTGTACAACTAGGATCACCCTTGACTCTGCCCGGCCCTTCTTGATTGTCCAACACCAAGCACCCACTTAGCCCCGATCACCCGCCGTTGACCGTCAAGTTGCATCCGTTACCTGCACACCATGAAATAAGTAAACACATTTCTTCACACTTCAAATCATCTCCAGATTAGCACAAAATCAAAAACTTCAACTCAGAGCATATTTTGCAGAAAACGTGAACACCAGATGTTCCTGTGTGTTCTGCTCCTAAATATCGGATCATCCGGTGAGTGTAACATTATCTGTTCCAGAAAATTTTTGCTCTCTGTAGGAAAAGATCCGATGAAAGCTTTTGGTGATCTCATGTCCATCACCGGATAAACCGATATGTATCAATCCACCAAACCACCCTCCTGCAATCTCTCTGCAACAGAAGTTCCGGTGCATTCTCTGGTGTTCACAATTACATCACCGGATTATCCGGCGTACATAATCAAACTTGGCCCCAAAAAAATCTCCTCTCTATAGAAAATACTCCGTCGCTCTCAAAGTCCATCACCGGACCATCTGGTGTTTGCTTTATTTCTAGTTTAGCACTGAAAATGCTCTCGTGATGCCTTCTGGTGTAGCCACCATATTCATCGGACCTTCCGATGCATTGATCTTCAATTTCGTCCGAAAAATTTCTCTCTGCAAGAAATAGTCCAGCGAGTGTACACTACCCACACCAGAATTTCCAGTGAACACCAGAACTTTCTGTGTATATAATTTTTCTACGTACATAGAAGAACTTGCTAATTCTAAATACCACCGACTTGAGTTAGACATAAACAAGAGTAAGCATCCACAAACAAATGATAACCAAGTTCAACACACATCAGCTATTGTCAACGCTTCATTACATGAAAACCAAGATACTCCTCACTTGGTTTCTCAAACTTAGTCGAGATCAATAACCACATAATATTATCATGTATTCATGTGACCCTTTCCTGCTCTAGATTGATCTTCTTCAGTTGGGAACGCGGTTGTTGCGAGGTTGACCTTGAAAAAATTCAGTTCAGTTATTACTTTAGAGTTCCATGTATCATCTACCAAACCATGCAAAAGGGATATTGCTAATCAATGTAAATGTGGATGATAAACTAAGCAGCAGTTAGATTTATCTGAGGTCGGCAGCCACAGTCTTCTCAATCTCTTGGACAAAATTTTGGTAGGTTGGAACTTTGACTGATGTCATGCAAGATAGCAGGGGTTGACAAACACACTCTTGTTGCCAGTACAGGAAGCTTCTCACAAAAATACAAATTAGCCACAGGTATGTTTAATTGACATTCTTAACTCTGATGTTGCGCTTGCGTTATAAAATAATATGCACATTCTCAAAAACAATAGAACATATTGTCAACAAAAATATGGTGCTTGTTGTAAAACGCGGTGCGTAAGAAAATCAAACGTTGAATTTGAGCACGTTCTGAAATTTGGCAAACACATCACTGATTTTATCATCAGATAAGACAATTTCATATGCCATAATTCTGACCTTTGTATCAGACGAGCTACCAACCAACATAACAGTAAATATTAATTCAAGACTTCAAGTACAAGTGGAATGATCAGCTCGTCTATAGATTGACTTTCGAATAAGACTCATCTGATTTCTTGCTCAGTTTTGCGTCCGTTGGTCTACTTTTCATTTATAAATTTCTCCCCCTTCGAAAGCTCGTGTCTTTACCAAATCAGTTCTCATCCAGTTCTGAAACTGAGAAGTCTGAACGCTGAACTTGAAGAGGATTTTCAAGTAGGAACTGCCAGAAACTAAGAAGAAATATGATTTTGGTCAGAGTAAACATATTTTACTCCCAGTAAAATCAAGCATGTTGCAGAATACAAGTGTCCTCGATCAATGCACAAGGCTAATGTAAGGGTCCTTGATCAATGCACACGGCTAATGTGCACCTTAGCCGTCAGTGGCTGCGGTCCACGGCCATCTCAGATTTACCATTTTCAGAAGGACAATTTCAGGCATGTGGACAGTTGGTCATGTAATTTTGGTCTTCTTCTAAACCGAGAACGACGACTAGATGAGGTGAATATGCAACTTACCAAATTCTTTCGAATCAGATGGCCTTCTCCTTTTGTTTCACCTAACGCACCTCAAAAACTCAAACAGAAGCAAAATTTGGAAAGAAGCAAATGAAATTATGGCTCTCCTGGTTGTATATGAATCATTGAAACCAATTTCACGAGTCATAGCAAAAAAAAATTGCAACTTGAATTTGGATGGCAATGGGATCCGTGGGTCCGGGTACCTGTGGGTTCTGGACCCAACAGGTTTAGGTTCGGGTTTCATTTTCTGCTCAAGGGTCCATCAGGCCGAGTACCCCAACCGAGTAGGGTCAAGCTCAGGTTTTAATTTTCACCCATGAGGGCCCATCGGATCACCGAAATCCATTCAACCTGCCCCCGCCATGGCCCAACTCCCCTCTTAGGCCATCAATTTCACTAGAGCCCATCAAACTCCGACCTCCCCACCCCTTCGCCTCCCCTGACCCCACTCTGGCCTTGGGCCTCCCCGTGGCGGCCACCGCCCAGTGACTAGCCTCCCCGCTGGCTCCGTCTCCACGACCGCACTTGGTCGCCACCACCCATGTGACCACCTCCCCACCCCAGCCTCCCCGCCTAGCCGCCGCGCCCTGGCCTCCCCACTCGGTCGTTGCCCCTCCGGGCAGGCCTCCTGTTCGCCTCCCCTCCTCAGCCTCCCTGCCTTCCACCGCCTGGCCTCAAGGCGAGTCACCGCTATCGTGCCACACGCGCCATCCCTCCACACACCACGCCGCACCATGCCGTTCGATCACCCGACGAGCTCTGCCACCAAAGACCTTCGAACGATCTCTCTCTCCCACCTCTTTGGACAGTCACCTCCATTGTCGTCCCTCTGCAGGTCCAAAAGTACAGGTAGGCCACCTCCCCGACCTCACCGCCCGGCAGCCGCCCTACCATACCTCCCTGCCCGATAGCCCCAGCTGCCTCCCCACCGCCCCTGCCCAGCTTCCCCACAGCACTTGCCCAGCTTCCCCACCGCCGCCCTTCTTTGGCCTCCCAGCCTATCCACCGTAGCAGGACAAGGGCCATAGAAAGGCACACACGACCCGATAGGCACCCGTGACCCGACGGTCACCTGACGGGTGTGGGTGCACGTCATGACCCATTTCGGGTTTGGGTTGAGTTGGGACTATCGGGTTTCATGTTAGGTGTCATTTTGCTCCACCCGGTCCTGACCCAACCCATTGCCATCCCTAAACTTGAAGGAAGAAACACTTTAATCCAAAAAGAAAATACATCGGGGGAAGAAACTCTCCAAGTTGATGATTTAGAGGAAATAGAATTAAATATCCAATTGTGTATGTTTGTACACGAATTTTATGCCTCTAGCAATGAGAAGAATGACTCCAACAAAGTCGAGAATTTCAGCATAAGCAAAAAAACGAAAATCACAACCGAAAACCGAAAAACTTGCAAGGGAACCAGTAGAGGGAAACTAGAAAGAGGTAAATACAAGCACGAGAAGAAAAAATAAAGTTCATTACTTTCAAAGGTCAATTCTATTTTAGGCAGATTACAAAGATCTTTTCTCACTAAGCTCTCACATAATACATAGGCTAAACACTCATCTTCGTCTCCTATAAAACCCTAGCACAAGGCTCTCATATTGATAGCTCAAGGGGCTCAAGTGGCTGGTTCTACATCTCCCATAGCCATACTCCTCTATTTATAGGCTTAGGTCCCTTGATCCCTAAGTTTTTTAGCTTCTTCCAAAATACCCTTCTCATGTAGTACATTCCTACATACTACTAAGGGTATTTTTGGTCCATTTTCTTCTCCATCCATCGGATAGTTGTGACGTATTCATGACTTAGCTTCGTCTCAATGTAAGATTCATGATGGTGCCACATGCACTTCACTCTTCCACGGTTTTGAGGCCAAACCGCCTCACACGCTTCTCAAAACGTGACTCACTGTTGCTTGCTTTGATCCCAAGCAATCATCCTGATGTTAATATGTGTACTCCATCTCGCGATCTTGACCCCCGGCAAGTCTCTCCTACTCCTGATCCCTTGGGCTGCCTTGTCACTTGCACCAGCACCATGTTCGTTTGACTTTGTCAACACACCATCTTCATTCCTTCCATGCTTTGCTTGACTTACATGTGCACAGCTAGGACTAACCTTGATTCTATCTGGAAAAGACTATACTCAACTGTGTGTTTGAGATACCTCAATATGCGCTTCACTGCTTGGCGGTGAGAAGTCCTTGGTGATGCTTGGAAGCGGACACACAAACAGATGGCGAAGTGAATGTCGGGTCTTATCGCCATCAAGTACAGGAGGGAGTCAATCATGCTCCTGTACTCCCGTTGGTCTACCTCCTCACCATCTTCATCCGGATCAACCATGGTCGAGGTAGCCATCGGTGTTGCCATGGGCTTTGCATCGCTCATGTCAATCATTTTCAGCAAGTGCTTGGTGTACTTTGTGTGGTGATTGAATGTACATTGCTTGCATTGTTTGATTGAAGCCCAAGGAAGAAATTGAGCTCGCCCCTCATTGACATCCCAAACTCCCTATTTATAGTTTTTACAAACTTGGCTACAAGTGCATGAGAAGGGCTACCAAAAATGATATCATCTACGTATATCTAAATAAGAAGGAAATCATTGTCATGCCTAAAGGTGAACAAAGTTTTATCAATCGACCCCATTACATATTGGTGCTTTAACAAGAAAGATTTTATCCTATCATAATAAGTCCTAGGCGTTTGCTTAAGCCCATACAAAGCTTTTCGAAGCTTGGGGTGTTCGAAACATGGGGGTTGCTTAGCATAGACCTCTTCTTCTATGAAACTATTTAGGAAATCACTTTTGACATCCATTTGATACAACTTGAACCCTTAAGATGCTGCAAATGCAAGGAGGATACTAATAGCTTCTAGTCTAGCTACCAAAGCAAATGTCTCTCCAAAATCTATCTCCTCTACTTGAGTGAAACCTTGAGCTACAAGTCTAGCCTTATTTCTCACTACAAACACATCCTCCCCCCTATTTTTTCTTAAAGACACATTTGGTGCATGTGGTGTGAATGTTAGGGGATGTCTCTATAAGGACCCAAACTTGATTTCTCTTAAATTTTTCTAGTTCTTCATGCATGGTATTGACCCAATTTGAATCAGATAAAGTATGTCCAACATCATAAGGCTCAAAAGAAGCAACAAATGTAGAATCTGTGAAATGAGCATAATAACCAGATTTGGACCTCATTATCCTTTCATTGATGTCACCGATCATCATCTGTGGAGGGTGTCGTTGCTGAATGTGTTAAGGAGCTTCGCATTGAGAGATGATCTCCCCCTCAAACACTGCTGGTGCAGGTTCAAAAGTAGCTGAAGTGGAACTAGAGACTGCAGGACCCTCTGCTGGTGTAGAAGAGACATGAACTATCTCGGGAGAAAGTGTGGTAGTAGGAAGTAGTGGATCATCCTCTTCATCCCTAAGAGTTGGAAGATCACCATCTACAGAGATACTTTCGCTCATCTCCTGATCACCTACACACTTAAAAACAGAGCTAGCACAAGGGGTTGATTCATCAAATGTCACATCACAGGACTCTATGATGGTGTTAGTGTCAAGATTAAGGATCTTGTAGGAATGACCATGAAGCGAATACCCCAAGAAAATACCATCGGAAGAACGAGACTCGAACTTTTTAAGATTGCCACGTTTTAGGATGAAGCATCGACAGACAAAAACTCTCAAATGTGAAACCTTCGGCTTCCTCTCAAAGCGCAACTTATAACAAGTCAAATTCAAAATTGAGCGCAAAAAAATTGGATTGGAGGTATAGCAAGATGTGCTAATAGCCTCAGCTCAAAACTTCCTCAAAGTCCTATTCTCATCGAGCATCGTCCTAGCTATCTCCATCAAAGTCTGATTCTTACTCTCAACCATGCCATTCTGCCGAGAAACACGTGGGCAGAAAATTGATGCTCAATATCATGTTCAAGACAGAAAGCAATCAAATAGATAATCCTTGAACTCGATGCCATTAACACTGCAAATTACCTTCAATGCACCAGGAAGTTCTTTGAACAATCTCAAAGCTAAGCTCCGAAAGTGTGAGAATACTTCATCCTTGCTCACAAGAAAGAAGGCTCAAGAGTAGCGGGAGTAATTATCAATAATAATAAGAACATACCACTTTTCACTCGTTGAACGAACCCAAGAAGGACCAACAATGTTCATATGAAGAAGTTTTCCCGATCATTCAGTCATCACTAGATTAACTAGTGGATGGGAGGTGACAACCATCTTACCATGCTGATAAGGAGAATAAATAAGGTTTTTTCTTAAACTTGAGCTTGGGCAATCCTCGGATCAAGGCTAAGGCACTCAAACGAGTAAGCAAATCAAAGTTCATGTGCTCTAGTCTCCTATGCCACATCCAATACTCAAAAGAAGGTTGAGTAATCAAACAACAAGAAGAACCAAGAGACTTAGAAAAATCAGCTCCAAAAACTCTCCAACTCTGAAAATTCGACAAATCAAAGCACCGGAAGAATCAAGAACTCGAGAAGCATTACATTTGAAATGCACTTCCAAGTCCTCATCCAACAGCTGAGATACAGAGAGAAGGTTGTATCCAAATGTTCCACCAAAGCCACATCCTTGAGAGTGAAACTCTCATTCACCCTTACCATATATTTGTCTTTCACCCTTCCTTTCTGATCATTCTCGAATGTGATGAACTCGTGTCACTTCACGGGGGTGAGGCTAGAGAACCATAATGCATCTCTGGTCATATGGTGTGAACAACCAGAGTCGATGAGCCACTTATTCTCTAAGCCTCCGCCTGCCACCTACATACAAGAAGAATAGTAGGTGGATGGTTCAGTACTAGGGTTAGTCATGAACTTCTTGGGAATCTATTAATGGGTCATCCGTCCTAAAGCAGTAAAAACAAGTGCATGTAAATCAACACTAGCATGCTGGGGGGCGAGAACCACGGAAAGAAAAATGTGGTCAACCAAAGCGCTGCAACTCAAGGCCTCTTACACGTGAACCAAAATCATATGAATCATGGTAAGATTTATGTCAAGCACCACCTCTAGGAGGAAGCTGAGAAGCGCTCGAGACTCGTGAGTAAGAACAAGGAAAAAGCTCATGTACAAAAAAAGAGGGATGGTACATGTCCTAAGTACTCCACTCCCACTCACGCCGCTCATCCCTCCTACGACAAAAGCAAAACTCAACTAAGTGACCCTCTCTCTGGCAATAGGTGCAGTGGTAGCGTCTCTCAAAAACTCGACTGCCAGTCACTTTGGGATCTCTCATAGAAACTCTCACCTTTGGTTGTGGAGCTTTCTTGGGTTGTTGTGAGGGTTTCGTCTTGATAGGTTGTGGTGTGAGTTTCTTCTTGATGGATGGTGATGTGACATTAATCTTGGATTTTTCAGCTTCTAGGGTAGCAGGTGTGGCGAACACAGTCTTACTCTTCCCATTGTAAACCACCCTCTCAAATCCCAAACCAAGAGCCAAACCCGTCTTATAATCACACATCTTGGTCTTAGCTAAGATCAAATTCATTTTTCCCTTGTCCTATGAGCACTTCTCCATTAGAGAAAGGAGGTACTCGTTCTCATTCAAGAGCTTCTGAACTTGCCATTTAACCCAACCGAGCTTGTCCTAAAAGACCATGTAGGTGGAACAATTCAGCTGCACGTCCTTCGAACACCCATCACTTTTCAATCTAGATTCTAGCTCCTTAAGATTCTTGTCTTTCAGTTCGATATCTTTTGCAAGCAAAGGGCAATTCTTGCATATGCCTAAGAGAGTAGACCTAGACTCTTCCTCAAGGAACTTCGTCTCGGCACTCTCAAGCCGACTAGTGACTTGAGCATGCATATTTCGAAGCTTAGCAAGTTCAACCATGAAAATCAAACAGATCTCATATTTCTCAACATCAAGCCTAGATCTAAGCAATGCAAGTTTAGTGGACACAGACTCATACTTAGATCTAAACTCCTTCAACTCATGCACAATTTTCTTGAGTAAGCTATCCTGTATAACAAGAACATCATTCAAGGTATCGACTCAAATAGAAAGTTGGTCATAGGAATGCGATACCTCAGAGAAATCGAGCTCGAGGTCGCTGTCATTGTCGTTGTCGTCCACCATGAAGCAGATGCCAGTGAAGTTCTTGTTCTTATTCTTCTTGTCCTTCACTGGCATCTACTCCTCCTTCAAGCTCTCATCCTCACTTGAAGAGGCGTTGATGTCGCTGAGAGCTGCTATGCATTCCCTCGAAGCCACCTTGGCTGGCTTTTTGGTCATCTTGTCGTGTTTCTTCTTGAAAAAGGATTTCTTGTTCTTCTTATTGTGCTTGTCATAGTCATGGTCGTGGTCTTCCCATTTCTTGAGCTTGAGTCAATCCACCTTGAAGTGAGTGGTATCACCACACTCAAAACAAGCACGAGAGCTCCCTCTCCTTCGGTCTCTTCTGTTATTGTAAAAGCGAGTGAACTTCTTCACAATGAGCATAAAGTCCTCATCATCCAGTGTGTCCACCTGCTCCTCTATGATAGAAATCAAGGAAGACAAAGCAAATTCACTCAATGAAGTGTTAGCAGAAGAGAAGCTAGCTCTAGCCCGATTACCACAATTAGATCTGGAAGCCAATGCCATGTTCTAAGACAAGGGATTTCCGAAACCTATATGAGATGCCTTGGCTATCTCGATGGACTTAAGCTTGCTGAAGAGTTCATCACAAGTCAATGTGTCATAACTTGGTGACTCTTCAATACTCAAGATCTTCACTTTCCATATGCTAAGATCAAGAACATAGAGAAGCTTGATTGCCCTCTTATGATCAGAGTAGGGCAAAATACCAGTGGATTTAAGGTTACTAACAATTCCATCAAATCTAGAAAATATAGCATCCAAAGATTTACCGGGTTCTTACATGAATATTTGATATTCCTGGTTGTATGTGCTTTGGCGTCTAGTTTTAATCTGATTAGTGCCTTCGTGAAAGACATTCAGAGTAGACTAGATCTCCCAGGCAGTACAGAGATACTGGACCCTGTCAAACTCATTCCGACTCAAACTTATGAACAAAATATTTCTAGCATTGTTGTTGGCCTTATACTATTCGATTTGAACCCAAGTCTTGCGAGCAGTAAGGATCTCATAGTTGGAATAAACTATTTCCCAAATTGCACTTCCTTAGCTTAGATGCTATGCCTCTATGCGTACCTTCCAGTACGAAAAATCACAGTCATCAAACAACAAAATCTTTCCACTTCTCTCTATTGTCACATATGGATCACAAAGCCAGTTAAGATTAACGGGTGATCAAATTGGCTCTGATACTAATAGTAAGACTGAAAACGGCGACTAGAGTGGGGTAAATACAAGCCTTACCAAATTCTTTCAAATCAGGTAGTCTTCTCCTTATGTTTCACCTAACGCACCACAAAAACTCAAGTAGAAGCAAAATCTCTAAAGAAGCAAGTTGCAATCAAGAACACAAATGAAATCATAGCTCTTATGGTTGTATATGAACCCTATATTCTATTGAAATCAATTCCACGAGTCATAGCCACAAAAGATTGCAACTTGAAGGAAGAAACACTTTGATCCAAAAAGAATAGATACCGGAGAAAGAAACTCTCCAAGTTAATTATTTAGAGGCGAGAAAATTCAATACACAATTGTGTGTGTTTGTATACGAATTTTATGCCTCTAGCAACGAGAAGAATGACTCTAACAAGGTTGAAAATTTCAGTATAAGCATAAAAACAAAAATCACAATCGAAAACCGAAAAACTTGCAAACTTGTAAGAGAACCAATAGAGAGAAATTAGAATGAGGTGAATACAAGCATGATAAGAAAAATAAACTTCATTACTTCCAAAGGTTAGCCCTATTTTAAGTAGATTATAAAGATTTTTTTCTCACAAAGCTCTCACCTAATACATAGCCTAAGCACTCATCTTCATCTCCTCTAAAACTCTAGCATAATGCTCTCATATAGATAGCTCAAGAGGCTTAAGTAGCTGTTTCTACCTCTCCTATAGTCATATCCCTTTATTTATAGGCCTAGGTTCCTTATCCCTAAGTTTTCTAACTTTTTTCAAAATACTCATCTCTTGTAGTATACTCATACCCACCATCGAGGGTATTTTAGTCCATTTTCTCCTTCATTCATTGGACGACTATGGCATCTTTATGACTTAGCTTCGTCTCAATGCAAGCTTCGCGATGATACCACGTGCACTCCACCCTTCCAGAGTTTTGAGGACAAGCCACGAAACCACCTCACACGCTTCTCAAGCATGACCCACTGCTGCTTGCTTTGACCCCAAGTAATCTTCCCGATGTCGACATGTGTACACCGTCTTGCGATCTTGACCGCCGGTAAGTCTCTCCCGCTCCCGATCCCTCGGGTTGTCTTGTCACTTACATCGGCATCCCCTTCGCTTGACTTTGTCACATGTCGTCTTTATTCTTACTTCTAATCTTTGCTTGACTTCTATGTGCACAACTAGGATCACCCTTGACTCTGTCTGACCTCCTCGGTCATCTATCATCAAGCACCCCGCTTGGCCCCGATTATCCCGCCGTCGGTCGTTAAGTTGCATCCATTACTTACACAACTATAGACAAACAAACACATATTTCTAATTCCATTATAGATTAGTCAATAAATAAGATCATTAGTTAAAGTACATCTCAAAGAAATCGTGAATACCGGATGGTCCAGCGTGCACACCTCCTGAGTGCCGGACCAACCGGCATGTGCAAACCATCAAGCCAACAACTTCTGCAACTTCTCTGTACTAAATGCTCTGACGTATTCTCCAGCGTGCATACTTCCAATCACAGGACCATCTGGTGTATGTAACTCCTCCGGACCAGCAATCTTGCAATCTCTCTCAAGACTTGCTCTAGTGAAGCATCCAGCGTTCAATACTTCTATCACCGGATAATTCAGTGTTCAAAGCTTGATTTCCTTCGAAAACTTCTTCTCTGCAAGAATTAGTCTGGCGTTCACAAGGGTTCATCGCCGGGCCATCTGGTGTACTGATTTTCTGAGGTCCACCTCCTAGAACAAGCCGGCATGCTTAATGTCTCATCGTCGGACCATCTAGCGTATATAACTTTCTCTGCACCGAACCTTCTGACGTGTGTAAATTTCCTGGGACAGGGACAAAACTTTCAACTCTATTTCTTTCCAACTTTAGTTAGTCATGATTATTATTACAGTATATATATACATATATATATATATGTATATATATATGATCAAGCAATCCAAAAATTATCTAACCAAATTCACACAAACTTATCAATCACTCATTATACATGAATCAAGGCACATTTCCATTTGGTTTCTTAGCTTTGACACCAATTTCGGCATAAAAACAAACTGTGAAATGAAAACAAAGGGCTAATGAACTATCGGGATCGCGGTACGATTAAGAGTGGACAAAGTTCTGGTAATCCCGGTACGATTAAAAGTGTGTTTTAGCATTTGAGCACTACCGTGAACCATCATTCAGCAATCCTTTCACACAAAGAAAGTGATGAAAAAAGAATCAGGCATCATCAACCACGGGGGTGGTCCAAAGATTGTGTCCCTCCATAAAATAAGCAGCCACGCAAGAAGGCTACCCTTTGACTATTTCCTGACCACCACAGCTCTTTTTGCTGATTCACTCTGCCAGCTCAAAGGCAACCCATCTATCATCTGAAAATTTTATGCGCGAACCCATCCAAAAAAAATTATGTGCGAACTGGAGAATTACAAGTCGCGGGCTGTGTGTTACCGGGTCTTGCTGCGAGAGATCGATCTCCATGCAAATGGCATGAGTTTACACCATGGATGGTCTTTGACAGGAATGCTTAATCTGTGAAGTGTGAACGAATTTTTTCTACTTCTTTTTGGGAACAGCGGTGAAGTGTGGAAGTACTTGTTGTTGCACCAGGAGCTGTTACGCCAGGTCTGAACTGCCGTAAGTTTGTATCTGAATTGAGAAGTACCCTTCACTTCATTCATGGCAGGGACAGGAGCAACCATGTACTTGCCTTGGAATCCACTGATGAAGGGTGTAGGCGTGTGGCATCCTTTCATGGGGTTCTCCTTTTTGTATCTTTGGCTCTGACCATCAGCCGTAACTTCCTTCTTTTTGTCTTGTCAGTTCGGATCAGCCGTAGTTTCCTCTTCCCTGCGAATATTAGTTCATTAGAAAGTCTCGAAAGGGATTTCTTATCACACCACTTTAGAATATGCTCTCGCATGTGACATCTCCATCAGTAAAAGCTTGATTTAGCTCCTCTATGAGGATCGATCGAGTCCTTCAAGAAACACGACGGGATCGCAGGAATTTTAGCTGAAACCTTTGTTCCTTTCAGACTTTCCTCTATTTGTTCGGAGAATGATAGATCGATTTGCAACAAACAGTGATTGGTAACAGCACGAACAGAAACTGTCAGTCACCTGCTCAGTTACTGCCCAAGAATGTTTGCACCTTCTCGACATGGTATAATCTGAACAAAGCTCAGCACTATGTTCACAACAACTTGTACAACGAGGTCAAACTAATTGTTTGGTACTGGATAACGGTGGCATACTGGCATCTCCCTACTGTCATCATGTTTACATTGCGAACAGAACGCCTGTAACCTCCGAAAAGCATATTGGCCGTGGCGCACCTCTGGATATTCTCACGGTCAGCAGCTTGCTGACTGAAAGTCCACAATGTCTGCATTCATTTCACTCGAAGAAGTCAGCATGATTACTGAGGGTTACCAGCCCCACTGTGCTAATCTCACAAAATCCAACAGTGCCGTATGCTTGATACAGGTTCAGCCAAAACATATTAAAGTAACTAATGGTCTCATCAGTACAAAAGAGCAGCAGCAGTTCTCTTCTGATAGCTTGCTTCCAAACCAATAGCAAACTCTGAATATTGCTGCTATACAAATTGGCTGGACTGTGCCTAAGGTCCCATCAAGCTTGCATATCTCTCACAGCATGGCCTGTTGCACACGCTGTATTTTGGGAGCCCAAAATTTTATGCACAGAAAAGTCAGAGCAGGCAGTTCAGTTCAACCAAGTTCCCCCAAATCGATGTAGCAACTCATCTTTCACATTTGGCGATAAAAAGGAAACCACCTCATATAGGTGCAGCAGAGCATGAGATTAAGTTAGTAAATAGGTTACCTTTTTAATTAGGAGATAAGTTTGGTAATTTAGGATTTGATTTGTTTAGATATAGAATCAGCTAGTAAATAGAGTAAGTTTGGTAATTTAGGATTTGATTTGTTTAGAGATAGAATCAGCTAGGAAATAGAGTTGGATTTGATTTAATAGTTAGTTGGATTTGAATTGAGACTCTTTAGTTGACTGGCTATATATAGTTGGCAATAACTGTGCATTAGGGTAAGTAAAAAATAAACAAAGTAAAGATCAGAGCTCACTAGGCGGAGCGATTTAGTTATCCCAGTTACCGTTCTACAACACCACCTCTGCACTCAGTCAACATATCTTTGTTTTCCTGAAATGTTATCCAAATATTAATAATTGTTAATCTGGTATACCAAACCTTCCTATTGTATTTGAAAAATAGTGGCTTGGGTCAAAGTCGCTAGACTTGATGAGAAACAAGTGAAACATTCAAGTAGTTGAAATCCTGGATGGTTGAATCAACTGTTGGAAAGATGAAATCAACAAATAAAATAATAAGCAAATTGCTTTCCTCCATGGTGCAAAATGAGCTCTGACGCCCCATTCTTTTGATGCCAGCTGGACCAAACAAAAAGATTAGGCAAGAAATTTTCTAAAAAAAACTTGGCCACGGGGAGAAGACGTCCTCATGGCTTTGCTTTAAGAGAGCAAGTTATCTATGAGTACCGAGTCGAAGACATCACATATAGAGTTACAAGAAAAGGCATGAAGTAAAATGCTACCAAACTCATTCCAGGAAGTTGCAAAGTAAATTGATCACAAGGGGACGTTTTTTTTTTCTGAGAGACACAAGCGAAAATTTATACTCAGGATAAAGAACTGCCAAGTTATCTTAAAGTACACTAGAAAATTCAAAGACCAGTATTTACAGTTTTATGAACAGAGGGCATAAAATCAACTGGATGGTCATCATCAGCATTTAGTGTTTTCTTATAGTTCACCGTTGTAAAATCTTGAGCTTTGGTATGGTCTTGCAAAAGTACTATAAGTAATTTATATAACTGAATAACGTGCTCCTTAAGGACCTAAATAGACGATTGTTATGACCCAGTTACCAATTTTATTTTGACATCACCCAGTTGCCAAAGTCGTATCCTTTTGGCCCTACCAATCCAATTTTTCCTACTAATAAAAGAAACAAATTAGTCCCTTTAATCACACAACTACACAAGTGATCTTTAAGTAATCAAGCAAATTATTACATCAGTTCATCACAGTAAGATGCAAGGAAAGTCCACGTTTGCTTTGTTGGATCATATAGTCTATTGGCGCTTCTAAACACATAGCAACGGTAGTTTATATAAAGTTAGTTATATGCACAAAACAGTGACGCTTCTGGCCTCATCATGGCCAAAAGAATACAGTTCTTTGTACAGTTATAGTTCAACATGTCGACCAGACTGTCCAGGTAATCATCCGTACTTATCAAAGGCAAAGCTGGGAATGGACAGTTGTTCCATTTCAGCTGTGATGAGTTGGTATCCCTCTCATTCAAACCGCGACTACTGCAGACAGTGCCAATACAGGCATTCCAAAAAATCAAGCTATACTAAAGCTGCAAACTTGATACTAGTAAGCATTTATCAAGAAAAAATATTGTTCTCATCATTTCTCGTTAAAAAATCGATTGTTCTGATCCTAGCAAAACACCCGTAACAGAGCGGCATTACGACAAACACCTATGCTACGTGCGCAGAGCTGAGCACACACACGCCGATCCGCCGGAGTGGCGCACAGACAGACTCACTAGCCGAAGCATGAAGCGAAGACGAAATCAGTAGCGCATGCCGGTATCCGTACCTTGCCGACGTGCTGGTCGCGCTTGACGGCGCGGAACTGCCTTTGCGGTTGCGCCGGACTCGGCGACGGCATCACCGAGAGAAGCGTGTCTACGGTGCCCCGCCACCAGTGCGAGACTTCAAACCAGAAAGTACGATCCCCATAGCACCCTCCGGATGCGGCGGAGGCGATCGGCAGCGACCCGACCGTCGGCCGGCGGCAGGGGTTAGGGAGACGACGATGGGTGGAGTTTCGATCGTTTGTCACACACACAGTGGGCCCACGGGTCGGTGGGTCCAAACTCGGCCTCTCTGAAAGAAAACCATCGGCGAATTCTTCTTTCGCTACACCGGATCGGACGGTGCCAAGACTGTTTGCTCGCTGGCCAGACAATTTCGGAAATGGATCGCGGATAATAACCGCGATTAGAGGCATACAACGCACTTAGATCGCAAGGCGCTTATCGAAAGATATGCATTTTGCTTGCCACCACCGTGGAGGCTAGCAAGGGCGAGTGCGGGAGCTCATGGGCGGAGCCATCGCTCCACCAGGCGTCTGGCGCTTTGACCTGACCTGATGCGATCGTGCGGTGGCAGGCACGGTAACAAACTATTTAAACGTCTATAAAATAGTTGTTCTCAATGGAGGTTAGGGTTCTAACAAAGAATCCTGATGACAGGTCATTTATTCTCTTTTTAAGTCTTTACATTGTACATATCCTAATCTAACCCTGTCACAAATGGATCAAGGATAATAATCGCGATCCGAGGCCTGATCCGAGGCCTAACTCTGTCAAAAATGGGTCACAATCCGATGCCCAGCTCACTTCGAATATGGATTGCAGATAATAGTCTATGTTAGGAAGCTAGAGAAGTTGAGCCGATTTTATTACATGTGTGTTGCTACAGGTTGACGTCTAATCAAGTTGTTGAAGACATCGATCCCATTTTACTAAGGGCCAAGTCTACACATTAGTAATCAAGTCATCGTGACGTCGACGTCAGAGGATCCGGATCCTTTTACTTAGATGTGCTAAACTTAATTAGAGGATTCAAGATGTCTTTCCTTGAAGCAGGTCTTCGTTGCAATTAGTTTTTGCAGCAATCGAAATGAATGCCCTTGGCAATTGTCACAACGTGGAACTAGAAGAGGCACACAATCTCCTCTATAAGAATTTTTGAACGGCCTTGGAGAGGGGCTTAGCTTCGATCGACTTGGAGAATTATTCCTCCGCGACCAAAGCGTACAAGATGTCTCCGGGGGCCCTGTTAGAAGATAAGTTGTACGTGTTTATCTTGTAACCTGTAACAACTAGAGATAAGTATCGGCTTGGAGTTCTAGAGTCTGTTTGCGCAGTTGTAGTTTGTTGTAGAAGTCAAGAACTCCCGGCTGACTCTATCCAAGTTGTTACAGCCATGTAAATCCTTGCGCGATTTGTTGCCTATTTAACATGTAACAGCGGCTCCTACGGGGGTTAAGACGCTTCACCTGCCCTCTGATTTTCACATGGTATACAGAGCGAATCCTTGCTTCTAGATCGCATCTACGATGGCCAGTTCTTCCACCTTCCCATCCAATCCTCTCCTCACCAGCACCGTCTCTGAGAAACTTTCCAAAGCCAACCATGCTTTGTGGAAGGCGCAAGTGCGGGCTGCGATTCGCGGCGCACGTCTTGACGGCCATCTTACAGGTGCGTCCAAGGCACCTGATGCTGAGATCAAAGACAAGGACGGGAAGAAGGTTCCCAACCCGGCGTTTGAAGAATGGGATGCTGTCGATCAGCAGATCCTCAGCTTCCTGCTTTCATCGCTAAGCCGGGAGATCCTGGTACAAGTCTCCACCGCCAGCACTGCAGCACAAGCATGGCGGTCCATTGAAGACATCTTCGGCTCACAAACTCGAGCAAGGACTGTCAATCTACGGATTGCATTGTCCACTACTAAGAAGGGTAGCTCGACCGTAGCTGAGTACTTCGCCAAGATGAAGAGCTACGGCGACGACATGGCGGCAGCCGGACGACCACTCGATGACGAGGAGATGGTCGAGTACATCATCACCGGCTTGGACCAAGAGTTCACGCCGCTTGTTTCTGCTCTGGTTGCAAGAGTAGAACCGATCACCTTGGGAGAATTATACTCCCAGATGCTCAACTTTGAGACAAGACAAGATCTTCTCCACCCATCTGAGCAAGGCTCGGCCAACATGGCTGGCCGTGGAGGCCGAGGTGGAGGATCCCGTGGGCGTGGCGGCTTTGGTCGTGGACGTGGTCGTCCACTTGCTCGTGGTCGTGGCAACACCAGCAACAACACGGCTGCGCGTCAGGGAGGCCGCGGCAACTCCAACAACAACCGGCGTCCTGTGTACAACAACAACTATCAGAGTGATGATAGGCCACAATGTCAGGTATGCTTCAAAACAGGTCATACTGCGCTTGAATGTTGGCACAGATTTGAAGAGGACTTCGTACCAGACCAGAAGCATGTTGCTGCAGCAATGAACTCTTATGGTGTCGACACCAACTGGTATATTGATACCGGTGCCACTGATCATATCACTGGCTAATTAGAGAAGCTGACAACTCGAGACAGATACACTGGCAGCGAGCAGATTCACACCGCTAGTGGTGCAGGTATGGCAATCAGTCACATTGGTCAATCTACTGTTAATACCCCTAGCCGTACTCTTGATTTAAACAATGTTCTTTATGTTCCAAAGGCTAAAAAAAATCTCGTTTCCGTTCATCATTTCACCAAAGATAACTCTACCTTTATGGAACTTCATCCTGACTTCTTTCTAATTAAGGATCAGGCAACCAGGAGCACACTTCTTAAAGGGAAATGTCGCAATGGACTGTATCCTCTCCCTGCACCTTCAATAAAGCATGCCTTTGGAACAATGAAGCCATCCTTGTTGCAGTGGCATGCACGTTTAGGCCATCCTTCATCGTCTATTGTTCGCCAAGTGGTTGCTAGTAATAGTCTTCCGTGTCTGGTTGAGTCCAATAAAATGTCTGTTTGTGATGCCTGCCAGCAAGCAAAAGCTCATCAACTTCCATATCCTAGATCTGTTAGCAAGTCGAGTGCTCCATTGGAACTTGTGTTTTCTGATGTTTGGGGTCCAGCACCCGAGTCAGTCGGTCGGAAACAATATTATGTTAGTTTTATAGATGATTACAGCAAGTTTGTTTGGGTTTATATTATCAAGTTTAAATCTGAGGTTTTTCAGAAATTCAATGACTTTCAAAACCTTGTTGAAAGAATGTTCAATCAAAAAATCATTGCTGTTCAAACCGACTGGGGAGGTGAATATCAAAAGTTGAATTCCTTTTTCAATAAAATAGGCATCTCACACCATATTTCTTGTCCTCATGCCCATCAGCAAAATGGATCTGCTGAAAGAAAGCATCGTCATATAGTAGAAGTTGGTCTTGCGCTTCTTGCTCATGCCTCGATGCCCTTAAAATTCTGGGATGAAGCCTTCATGACTGCTGCATATCTAATTAATCGCACACCTAGCAAAATTATTGACCATGACACCCCTTTTCATCGACTCTTCCACCAAAAACCAGATTACTCTACTCTACGCACTTTTGGATGCGCTTGTTGGCCTAATCTCCGTCCATACAACACCCACAAACTGCAATTTCGTTCCAAACAGTGCGTGTTCCTTGGGTATAGTGTTCTTCACAAAGGGTTCAAATGTTTAGATATTTCTTCTGGTAGGATCTACATCTCCCGTGATGTCACATTTGATGAGAATGTGTTCCCTTTTTCTCAGTTGCACTCCAATGCAGGTGCAAAGTTACGTTCAGAAATTCTTCTTTTATCTCCCAGTCTTTTGAACCCCAATACGGCTATTTCTGGGACTAACAGTATGTTTGATCATGGGCCTGAATTGCCCCCTGCTAATGCCACTAATCCTGCTGCCAATGATGACGCAAACCAGGTGCAAATTCCAGTCAATGCAGTTCATCAGGAGGAGGCAAGTCACAGCACGGGTTCCTGTGTCCCTGCGCCAGGAACTGTTGTCAATACGCCGGTTACATCTTCTGGCCACAGCAACCGCAGGGAGGCAGCGACGAATTTTCCACAAGAGTGCGATGAACCTGAAGGCAATACAGGTCACGGGATGGCAACTCAGGAGCCGATGACTGATACTGATCGGCCTCACACAAGACTTCAGAGTGGCATCAGCAAACCAAAGGTATATACTGACGGCACTATCAGGTATGGGTGTTTCACCTCATCTGGTGAACCACAAAATTTGGAAGAAGCTTTAAATAATGATAATTGGAAAAATGCTATGGACATAGAATATTTAGCCTTAATGAAGAATAAAACATGGCACTTGGTTCCCCCGCAAAAAGGAAGAAACATAATAGGTTGTAAGTGGGTTTATAAAATCAAAAGAAAATCTGATGGCAGCTTAGATAGATACAAAGCTCGTCTTGTTGCAAAAGGGTTTAAGCAAAGATATGGCATAGACTATGAAGATACCTTCAGTCCAGTTGTTAAAGCTGCTACAATTCGCATTGTATTATCTATTGCTGTCTCTCGAGGTTGGAACCTTCGGCAACTAGATGTTCAAAATGCCTTTTTGCATGGGATATTAGAAGAAGAGGTGTACATGCATCAACCTCCAGGTTTTGAAGACTCTGCAAGGCCCAATTATGTCTGCAAGCTTGACAAAGCTCTTTATGGCCTTAAACAAGGCCCCAGAGCCTGGTATTCAAGGCTAAGTGTAAAACTTCTTGCTCTTGGTTTTAAATCTTCCAAGGCTGATACTTCTCTATTTTTCTATAACAAGGGAGGCATTACTATGTTTGTTCTTGTATATGTTGATGATATCATAGTAGCAAGTTCTACAGAAAAGGCCACATCAGCACTTCTGAAGGATCTACAAAAGGAGTTTGCACTCAAGGATCTTGGTGATCTTCACTATTTCCTTGGGATTGAGGTGAATAAGGTTTGTAACGGTTTGGTTCTAACTCAAGAAAAATATGCTACAGATTTATTGAAAAAGGTTGGCATGTCAGATTGCAAACCCATGAGCACACCTCTTTCTACTAGTGAGAAATTATCTTTACATGAGGGTTCACCACTAGGATCTAATGATGCAACTCAATATCGCAGCATAGTAGGTGCGTTACAGTATTTGACTTTGACTAGGCCAGATATTGCATTCTCAGTAAATAAGGTTTGCCAGTTTTTGCATGCTCCTACTACAATCCATTGGACAGCTGTAAAAAGGATTCTCAGATATGTGAAACAAAGTACAAAGTTGGGGCTTAAAATACACAAATCTAGCTCTACTTTGGTTAGTGCCTTTTCTGATGCTGATTGGGCTGGCAATGTTGATGATAGAAAGTCTACCGGAGGATTTGCAGTTTTCCTAGGGTCCAATCTTGTCTCTTGGAGTGCTCGTAAGCAACCTACGGTATCAAGGTCTAGCACAGAGTCTGAATACAAGGCTATTGCTAATACTACTGCTGAATTAATATGGGTTCAAACTCTACTTCGAGAAATAGGTGTTAATAGCCCAAGAGCTGCTAAGCTATGGTGTGATAATATTGGAGCAAAGTATCTATCAGCCAATCCTGTTTTTCATGCTAGAACCAAGCACATAGAAGTTGATTATCACTTTGTGAGAGAAAGGGTATCTCAAGGTCTATTAGAAATTGAATTTGTTCCTTCTGGAGATCAAATTGCAGATGGATTCACTAAAGCCTTATCAGTTCGACTTCTGGAAAATTTCAAGGTCAATCTTAACCTAACAAGGTTATGATTGAGGGAGGCTGTTAGAAGATAAGTTGTACGTGTTTATCTTGTAACCTGTAACAACTAGAGATAAGTATCGGCTTGGAGTTCTAGAGTCTGTTTGCGCAGTTGTAGTTTGTTGTAGAAGTCAAGAACTCCCGGCTGACTCTATCCAAGTTGTTACAGCCATGTAAATCCTTGCGCGATTTGTTGCCTATTTAACATGTAACAGCGGCTCCTACGGGGGTTAAGACGCTTCACCTGCCCTCTGATTTTCACAGGCCCTGGGGAAGGGACCAACGCCAATGGCCATTACTTCAGAAGAGCTCAAGCTTGTTGTTCCATGTCTCCTAGTGATCGAACAATGCGATTCTCTGGTACGTGACGAAGGGGTCCTCGAACTCCCACGACGCCGGGCTCGTGACCACGTCGTCCAGCACTCCAGCCCCAGCAACATCGGCTCCGGCCACTCCATCATCTGCAGCCACTCCGGCCACTCGCCGTCCATGACGAGTAGGACGACGAGGACGACAACGAGGAAGATTCGGGCGAACTGACCGTGCTGTTGGCCGCGGGCGGTGCGCCGACGACGTCGATGTCGTCCAGGAAATGCACCATGGGCATCTCGTCAGTGCAGAACGCCTCGTGCTCACCACCCGACGCGGCGGTTACGGTGGTATTATCCTCCTCCGGCTGCTGAGCAGGAGGGGGAAGGGGAGGAGCGGGCTTGTGGGTGACTGGGTCGATGTCCATCTTCCTGTCTCGATGTGCGTGTTCCAGTGGTTCTTGATCTTGTCCGTCCTCCCCAGCAGATGCGACGCGATCTTAGGCCATCTTCAAGGAGGAGGTTTTCACTACTACGGCACCTCTGAAACACTGTAACACTCAGATTTGCTCTTCAACAAATGCAGTATCCGGTGCTACAGTGTCGAGAAGGGAGAAGCTGTTATTCCAAATTTACTGGAACACTGTAGCAACCGCAATACTGTTTATAGAGGTTGACTGTGGGTTCGGAGGGAGGAGAAGAGTAGTAGAAGGTAGGAAATATAGTAGCTGTTGGATATAGAAAAATAAATAGTATTGTAATAGTATAAGAGGATGCTGTAATAGTGTTATATGGGATGAATTTTTAGAGTATAGACCACCAGTTGCCGAGCTACGCATGCAGGTCACACTACTTAAAAAACTATTTTTCGAGACATCTAGAGTGCATTTTTACATGTGGCTTATTTGAAAAACCGTCTGCGTAGTTAGCGGAGGTCTGCTGTGGTTATGGACCAACTGTAGAAATATATTTTCACAGACGGTTACTTACATGAACCGTCTATAAAAATATGATGATTATAATAGACGGTTAATATAAGGAACCGTCTGTGTAAAAGATTATTTTCACAAGCGATTTTATATGTGAACCGTATGTGAAAGTGGGTCATTTCCACGTACGGTTCACATAAGGAACCGCCTGTAGAAATGACTGACAATATATCTTAAATAATTCATATCTTTTTCATACTAAGTCGGATGAGCACAAAATCTATATAAAAATTGTAGCCCTCGACGAGATCTACAACTTTGTAGTTGAAAAGTTTTTCATTTGAAATCATTTAGAGGTTCAAATAATGGTTTGAAGTTTCGGATAGAAGATATCAAAAGGATTACATACGGTGTTAGTATCTCTAGCAGTTCTCTGGTGGGATGGTAAGTAAGGTTCGCTCGAGCTGAGTAGTCCCGAGTTCGAGTGCTAAGAACCGCACGTGTACGTATTTCACGTGAAAAATCGCATGACTTGTGACTTGCGACGTCGTGACCGTGGGGGTGCATGGTCGGTTAAAAAAATTATTATTTTTGAATTAAAAAAATATTGATTCGGGAACTAATTATTACAGGCGATCCGCTTAAGAATCTATCTGTGAAAATTGATTTCTAAAGGTGGTTCGCTTAAGGAACCATATGTGGAAATCAGTTTATACATGCGGCCCACTTAAGGAACTGCTTGTGAAAATAGATTTCCACAGGTGGCTCTTTTACGCCTGTGGAAATCATTCATTTCCACAGGCCTTTGATTACAGGAGGATGCGCTAAATGTCTGTAAAAACGAGTTATCAATCGCCTCTAAAAATAGTTTTTGTAGTAGTGTCGATCACCATCCTCTCCTCCTCCTCCGACAGCAGATCACGCTTCAGGTCCGACCGCATGTAGTTGGTCCACCAAAGTCGACAGCTCCTCCCGCACCACAACAATCCTATTCAAAGAGCACAAACACGAGTGAGTTACGTTCACGGTGTCTTGTCGTGGCTGCAAGCATGGGCGGACCTCTTATGATGCAAGGGTATTCATTTGAATATCTAACTTTTTTGCAAAACAAATCTATTATATATAAGCTATACATGAATATATATAGTTTAGTCGGGCCGGATTTTTCTTCAGCCCTAAAGTAACACCCACCAGCAGCCAAAAGCCCATCGTGGCCATGGCATCATGCCATCACCCTGCGGAACGAACCAGTCAACAGCCGGCCACCATCGCATGCATCGCCGTTGCAGTGTCCGAACCGAGGGTCAACCACCTAACCGCGAAACAGACTCGTCGTGACATCTAGAAGCTCAAGCCTATGCCAATTTTGCTAAAGCACGAGCCAATCACGTGATATGCACTTGAGTTCATCTGTCGGCCGCCCGAAATCCAAACCAAATCCACGGGATAGAGATAGAGGCGAGTAATGGATCAAAAGGAGGAAGAATCCCATAGCTATGCGCGAGCTTTTGCCCAAAAGATAGAGACTCGAGTGCGTTTGAGACCTCATAATCGAGTTCGGATTGCCGCCGTCACCCTTTTCAAATCCGAGTCGAATTAGCGATTAAGAGAGCCATCCGCCTATAATATGCGACCTTAGAGCCTCCCCAGATCATCCTAAAGCTTTTGCCCAACTCGCTGAGAAGAAATCAACGCCCGGAGCCCTTCGCAAACGAGCTCTGAAGCTTCAAGTTGTCGTGCGTCGTCGCCAGCCTCTCTGGAGCCTCTTCGACGTCGACGTGTGCCCTAGGTGAGTTCCCCGTGACGCCCTGATCCTTTTTCGCCACTCGTCGTCGAGTTTAGTTCACCGGAGCACTGTTCCGGTGAGGTTCCAGCCATGTGCCACCGCAGGAAGAGCCGTCGTCGGTTCGCCAGAGCCGAGAGCCAAAGCATCGGAGCCATTCGATCCCGAGCCAACGACCAAGATTAGAAGCTTGCGTACCCTTTTGTGATCCAATCCAAGAGCGCCACGTGGTATACATAAACCCAGTCAGCCGGTCCGCCACCTCACTTGCCAAGTCAGATGCCACGTCGGTGATATTGTCTCATGTGTCGTGCCATGTCAGCATGCAGTGCCCATTCAACTTTTCTTTTCTTTTTAATTGTTTTGTTAAGGTCATAAATAGTAAATATTGCGTAATAAATAGTTTTTCTATATAAAAAGAATTCTAATAATAATAATTAGGAAATTAATTTATGATACTGTTTAATAATTTTAATATTTTATTTAATTCTGTTCAATAGTTTTAAATAGTTTTATAATTCAAATAAATGCTAGACAAATCCAAAAAAATCACAGAAAATTATAGATGGCTTTGGAAGAATTCTAGAAAATTTCTAGCAACATAATTTCATATGTAGAAAATCTTTCTAGTCTTGTTTTAATCTTTAGAAAATCATAACTTGTCAACCGTAGCTTCGTTCTGACCCGTTCTTTCGCCGAATTGTCCAGAATAGTGTAATCTTGTGAGTGGTGATATTTGTTTGTGTGATTTTTTTGTTCTTTTTGGATCTTGATGTTTATGTGTTGTTGTTTTTTTGCGTATGTTACGAGTAGATGCTAACGTTCAGGAGGAGCTAGAAGGTCTGCAGGATTAGGATTTTAAAGACCCAACTGAGTTCAGTGAAGACAAGTTGTGTTCTTGATCATTTATCCCAGATTTTAAATATTTTGTTTTACAAACATCCATGCTAATAATTTTATTGGGAATTCTAAGAGTTATGCTTTACCCAAGTCTTCCCTTATCATCCTTATCACCAAAGTATGGTTTTGGATTATGGATGGGTAGATGATGCTTAGCATTGCTTTGGAATGGTAATCATGATAATTGTTCCACAAACTTGATAATGGTCCTAGCAACAATGATAAAATATGACGGAATATATTTTTTTAGCAACATGTTATAGGTATTTGAGTAGGCGCTATGATGAGAAGTATGGTTGGGAAAGTGGTAGTGTTGCTCAAATCTAAGGACCGGTTTGTGGGGTGACATTTCTATGTTTACAGTACAACCACAAGCCTGGTATGGGACAGGTCTAGCCAAGTAATTGCTTACTCTTAGCATAGTGTAGATAAGGTAGAAGAGCGGTGAATGGACGATGTCTTACGATCCAAAAGGCTCAAGAGGAGGCTTCCGTTGTTGAGGTAGAGTCACGTGGCAGTGAAACCTTAGCGGGTAGATATGTGCTGAGAGAGGCTTTGTAAAGGCTTTGTAGTGTATTATCCTGGCCTAAGCTCATACTTAGACCTAAGCTCTTTTAACTCACGCACAACTTTCTTAAGTAACTTATCCTGGCTAACGAGAGCATTATTCAAGGTATCGACTTGAAAAGAAAGCTGGTTGTAGGAAGGTAGTACCTCAGTCGAGGTCGTTGTTGTTGTTGTCGTCCACCATAAAGTAGAGGCCGGTGAAGTCCTTGGCCTTTCTTATTCTTCACTTGCGGTTCCTCCTCCTCCGAGCTCTCCTCCTCACTTGAAGAGGTGTCGATGTCGCTGAGAGCTGCCACGAGCACCCTAGAAGCCGCCTTGGCCGCCTTCTTGGCCATCTTGTCGTGTCTCCTCTTGAAGAAGGGATTCTTGTTCTTCTTCTTGTGCTTGTCAGAGTCGTATTCACGGTCCTCTCTCTTCTTGAGCTTGGGGGAATCCGCCTTAAAGTGAGTGGTATCATCACACTCAAAACAAGCACGAGAGCTCCCTATCCTCTAGTCTCTTCTGTTGCTGTGGAAGCGGATGAACTTCTTCATAATGAGAGCAAGGTCCTCATCATCCAGTGCATCCACCTACTCTTCTATGATAGAAATTAAGGAAGACAAAGTAAAACCAGTCGGTGAAGTGTTAGCACAAGAATAGCTAGCTCCAAACTGATTGCCACCATTAGGTCCGAAAACCAACGCCATGTTCTAAGGTAGGGGGTTTTCGAGGCCTATCTAAGCTATCTTGGTTATCTCGGTAGACTTGAGCTTACTGAAGAGTTCATCACAAGTTAACGTGTCGTAACTTAGCGACTCTTTAATACTTGAGATCTTCACTTCTCATGTGCTACGATCGAGAGCATAGAGAAGTTTGATCGCCCTCTCATGATCAGAGTAGGGCAAAACACCAGTAGATCTAATATTTCTCATAATTCCATCAAAGTGAACAGACATAGCATCTAGAGATTCAGCGGATCTTTGTACAAATATTTGATATTCTTGGTTGTATGTGCTTTAGCGTCTTAGGCCTTTATGAAAGATACTCACAGTAGTCTAGATCTTCCGGGCAGTACGCATATGTTGGATCCAGTCAAACTCATTCTAACTTAGGCTTGTGAACAAAATATTTCTAACCTTGTTGTTAGCCTCATACTGTTCGATTTTAACCTGAGTCGTGCGAGCAGCAGAGACTGCATAGTTCGAATCAACTATTTCCCATATTGCACTTCCTTGGTTTAGAAGATAAGTCTCCATGCGCACCTTCTAGTACGAAAAATTCTCATCATCAAACAAAAAAATCTTTTCACTTCTCTCCATATCGCCTACAGAACACAAAGTCGGTTAGGGTCAACAAATGATCAAACCGGCTCTGATACCAATTGTAGGACCGAGATAGACAACTAGTGGAGGAGTGAATAGGTGCCTTACAATTTTTTACGAAATAGATGGTCTACTCCTTATTCACCCAACGTTCCTCAAAAATGTATAAACGAAAGCATAAACTTTAGAGAGTCAAAACGAAAAAGAAAGTTCCAAGGCAATATGATTCTACGGATAGAATATGAATCATATGCCCTATTCAAGACCATTCTATGTGTCTTTGTGCACAAAATCTTAAAACTTGAATGAATAACAAAGTAAAAAATAGTCACCGAAAGAAGCAACTCCAAGTTTATAGTCTAGAGGCAAGATGATTCAAGACTCTCTCAAATACGTGAGTATTTATGAACATTTATGCCTCTAGCAATAAGAAAAATTACTTCACATAGGTGAAAAATGCAGCTCAAAAATAAAAACAAAAATCAATAAGAAAATCAGAACCAAAAAAGAAAAACTTGCAAACTTGCAAGAAAACCAACAGAGAAAGACTAGAAAAAAGGGAATTCAAGCATATACAAAAACATAAACATCATTGCTCAAAGAGACCAGCCCTATTTTAGATGGATTAAAAGGATTTTTCTTTCAAAAACTCTCACCTATTACATAAGCTAAACATTCATCTTTCTCTACTTAAAACCCTAGCAATAGACTCTCAAATAGGTGGCACAAGAGGCTCAAGTGGCTAGTTCAAACTTTTTCATAGCTCTATCCATCTATTTATAGGCTTAGGAAACTTGACCCCTAAGTTTTCTAGTTTGTTACCAAACTACTCCTCTCTTGTATTATACTCCTACCTACCACCGAGGGTATTTTAGTTCATTCCTTGCTCCGTCCATCGAACGAACGCGGCGCCTTTACAACCTAGTTTTGTCTCGACACAAGCTTCACGATGGTACCCCATACCCCTCCAATCTCTCCATGGTTTTGAGACCTAACCGTGAAACTCTCTGCATGCTTTTTAAAACGTAACTCGTCACTTGCTTACACCTTAAGCAAGCGTTCTGATATCGACACGTGTACTCCGTCTTACAATGCTGACCGCCGGCAAGTCTCTCCCGCTCCCGATCCCTCAGACTTCCTTGTCATTTGCACCGGCATCTTTTTTGCTTGACTTTGTCAACACGCCGTCTTCTTCATCTGTTTCATACTTTATTTATCTCTACGTGTACAACTAGGATCACACTTGATTCTATCCAATCTGCTTGATCATTTTTTACTAAGCATCCACTTAGTCCAGATCACCCGCTATCAATCACTAAGTTATATGCGTCATCTACACACCATGAGAAAATCTAACATATTTCTTTAACTTTAACTCAGTTAATCTATAATGAAAATGTTCAAACCAAACTTAAGTAATTTAAAATTCAACAAAACAAATCAATTAACCTATTAATCACTTATCATATATAAATCAACGTATATTTTAATTGGTTTCTCGTTATGGCTCTGAGCAGAACAGCCGCATAGACATTACGGCAAACGCCTACACTACGTATCCGGAGACCATGCAAGCCGACGCAACCAAATTACCGAGAACACCCAACACTATCCCAGGACTTTTTTTTATTTTAGCTTTTTTAAAACTAATATTTTAATAATAACCCGTCGAACCCTAAATTTTTAGAAATTAGCCATTTTTGTCACGCCAAAGTGTCTAACGTGACTCACCAACGTAATCACGCCATATTTATTGACGTGACCAAAGTGGCCACGCTGGCGAAAACTCCGACGCCTTTACACGTGAATTCGACGTGGCAGCCTGAGTCACGCCAAATTGGTTGGCGTGACTCAGGTGAACAGTATTTTCTGCGGTTTTAATGGTTCTGTTTCCGTTTTCTCTATTTGAGCAGTTGGGTTAGATTTTGGAGTTTTTTTATTTTAAAACCTAGATGTGGTATTGAGGTGAATCCTTTTAAAATGGATTCATCATGAATTATAGGACATACAGAAAAAGTTTCATGAATTTTAGAGTACGACAACCCCACTGCTCAAATAGAGAAAGCGGAAACAGAACAATTAAAACCGCAGAAAATACTGTTTATCCGCGAAAATACTGTTCACCCGAGGTACGCCAACCAATTTAGCGTGACTCAGGCTGCCACGTCGAACCCACGTATAAAGTCGTCGGGGTTTTCGTCAGTGTGGCTACTTTGGTCACGCCAATGAATATGACGTGACTATGTTGGGGAGTCAAATCAGATACTTTGGCGTGATAAAAAAGGTTAGTTATCGAAAATTTAGGGTTTGAAGGGCTATTATTAATATATTAATTTTAAAAAGGTTAAAATAAAAAAAAGTCCACTATCCAAAGCTTCTGATCGTGGATGGCAATCGCGACTTGAGGCCCATCCTATTTGGAAATGGATCGCGAAAGATAATCGAGACATGAGGCCCAGCCCATCGCGAGAAGGGATCCCGGGCCGTGCATCCTGGATCATACGGTCGGAAGGGCTTCGCATGCAAATCTCCAGCATGCTCCGGAGCATCGCCCGTGCCTTCGCCGTGGAAGCTTGATCGGACGGCCGCCGAGCGCTCCATCCTCTCTCCGTCGTGCAGTTGGCGACGCCGGCTGCCGCGCCGCCCAGGTCCTCGAAGGCCGCGGTAGTCTCAGGCTCTAGCGCAAGTCGTCTGGCTTGGCTCGATGAATTGCCTTGGAGGAGAAGGAGAGTAGGTCTTTGTAAGTTTAATGTATCGCTGCTCGTTGAGATTTGAGACTTGGGTGTTGTCATCTCGATGTCTGGTGCAGAAGAAGCAAATTATGTTTTCAGTGATCGATCATCTTCTTGGTTGCCACGCATTTCAGCTCCTCGAAGCTCCAAACGAACCAATCTCTGCTTTGTCATAACAAAGTCCCGAAGCATGCTTCAGTAAGCAGGCAATGACTAAGGGCATGATTGGTTGATGCATGGGAGAGAACCTGCCTGACTAGGATCATGCCCGAGACGCGCCGGATGCTTGTTTGTTTGGCACCCTTGCATGACGCAGGCACGTGCAGCCAGGCTCAGGCGACCGAATAGTGACGCCTGACTCCGGCGCCTGCGACTGGTTGGATGTGTTGAGTGATACCTGGATGGGTGGCGATTCACGAAAGATGAAAACATGTTAGTCAAAGTATTTATTTATTTCCTAAATGGCATGTTATCCAATCTCTAGTATAGTATCACTCAATTCAATCTCAGGCTCAGGTCACCAACCAAACAATCCAATCTCAAGCGTGCCTGGTATGGCAGAAATAATCAGAATCTCAATCTACTTTCAGGCACCACTTTTTCTCAGGCATTGAGCTCAGGATAGCATTTAAACAGGCCCAAACACAATTTGCCACCTGACCAGTAAATAAATGATCATTGGTCTGGTCCGGTAAGAACTGAATTCCTGCTTACCCACAAGCGTTTGTAATTTTTCCTGTCTGACTGCTCGCAAAATCTTATTACATACTGACCTCGCAGAGAATCTAGTCTCTGCCTCTTGCTTGAAGCCTCAAAATGGCCTCACAGTCGTATTTCCATGACGCATATGCATGAATCTATACTACTGCAAAACATCAGACCTCGCACTCTCATCTGCTTGACGGTAGTAATAGTGTTCTGAAGGACAACTTGAACAGCAGTCCGATTTCTTGGGACGAATGTGACAAATGATGATGCAGATTTAGCCACTGATATTTCTCTCCCGCCTGAAACAAGAGCTGCCGATATTTTTTGTGCCCGGAGACTATCTCCCAATTATAGGACAATCTTGATCTATCTCGAATTGTTCAATAGTAAAGTGCCTCAATTGTCTTTCTGATGTTGACTCCTAGGGCCAGAGTGCTGCCGCGACATGGAGATCAGGTCGATGGATTCTTCTCCTCGCCGCCGCGTCAGCGGCTCCAGGTGGGAAACCTGTTGAATTATTGCAGATCTTCTTCTTCACGCGCGTCAAAGGTATGGTCTGGTTAAGCCACGTGCGTCAATATCGAATGGCTTACATGACCAATCCCGGTTCCTTGTCAATTATGCAACCTCATTCCGTGGCTCCTCTGCAACTGTTGGCCATAGCCTGATTGCATAACCGGCGTTGGCAGATTGCAATTTGAGCTCCAACGATTACCCGTATGCCAAATCTGATTTATTTACAGGACAAATTGTTGGGATATATATATATATAAAAGAGTTGTTACATATAGATTTGAATTGTAATTGGATGAGATTAGAAATAGAGTTGTAATTAGACTTTTATTTTTGGACCTATAAATATTATACATCACCTCTATAACCGCGGAACGACAAACATATACCCCAATGATGTAGGCAAGATGGCTAAATCTCTTTAAAAAACATCATTTCTTATATGTTGATATTGTGTTTAACTTATTAATACGGATGATGCTTTCGCTAATACCCTAACACAAACCGTGCAACCTGAAGGAAAAACAGGTCAAAGAACACAAGACCACGCATGGTGAGCAGGTAGAACAGATCAAAGAACACAACAGCAGACATGATGAGGAGGTGAGCTCCCTCATATATACAAGACCAAGAACAACAGACAGCTAGAACACAACGTGCTGCTACTTTCTATACATGGCGATGCTGCCATTACCCTACCGTCTACTAAGCTCCGATCCCATGAACATAGGCAGAACATGGACGGGCACCATGGCTCGCTCTCCCTACGTATCTACAACGTGCTGGTAGCAGTAGCTGATGGGAAACAGAGGCGAAGAACTACACCCAGTCTCCGACCGAGATGGCGTTCCCGGCGCGCCGGAGCGGAGACAGCGGCCGCATGACCCGCCGCGCTGCCACCGGGTCGTAGAAACGGCCGGCGGGCCTGGTCTCCAGCAGCTGCAGCTTCAGGAGGTGCTCCCTGATCTCCTCGTCCTCCTGCTTGATCCTCCTGACCTGGCTGTGCACCAGCAGCACCTCCGGCTCCACCAGCCGGTCCTTGATCGCTCCTCCTCCGGCGCCTTGCTCCGGCACCTGCACCCTCTCCTCCATCGGAACAAACGGTGATCTTGCCATGAACACAAGCTCATAAGCTTTTGCTGAATTTATTACAGCCTACAAAGGATCAAGCTATTGGTGACTCGGTATATATAGCGGTCAGAGGGGCTATGAGGTTTGGGTTTTGTTTCTGAATCACTCAGTTATTTTTTTTCGAAGGAAAGCGATGGCTGCAGGAATGGCTTCCGAGCAGTCGTCAAAACAGTTGGGAAAGGAACGCCCTGGCGAACCATCTTAGGTTTTTCAAGAGAAAATTGATTATATGCTTCAAGATTGATCAAACTTTCAAGGCACGAATTAATTGTGCTAGATTTTTTTCCCAGTCCTCCGTTCTTGGTCGTTTCCATGTGTTATGTTTGCTGACTAGTCGTATAATAAGAACCAAAAAATATAGTAGAATACATGGGCTTTTGCTCGTTCTTACAATACTGAGAAAAAGCAAAACCGCACACTCGATCATTTTTTTAAAAAAATAAAAGGAGTTAGTGGAGTTCTATATATGATTAGCCAAGATCAAGAAGGTGAAGAAATACCCAACAGGGTAAGGATTTCCCTATCACAAGCGCTGGTTGCTGCTGCACCCAACTTCCATATTGAACTGAATCCCCAACGCGTGCCGTCTGAAACAACCAAAGTAACCGATCAGAGTAGGCAACAACCAGAATCAGACGGCTCCCAAGATCTCTCCTCTGGACACTGTGGCCTACATGTCATGTAACGGCCCAAGGCGAACGCAACAGAAAGGTTTCACATGACATCGCTTTCGTAACCTGTGAAACGCGTGATGCGGATTTCACAAGTGGTGTAGAAAAGTGCCGTGAACGGGAATATTTTACCGCATTTTTCTGTGGCCGTCAGCAGCTGGTAGATACCATTAGGCACCAATCGGTTGAGCTGTCTATGGTTTAACTTTCGTCGTCCGGCGTTTTTCTTACCCAGGCTGCACTCCGTGTCGACATAGTTTTGGCTCATCTTGCACATCAAAAAGTTAAAACTGAGAGTAACCTACGTTAAAATAAGACTCACCGGTGCAGAAGGAATCAAGATTGTTCGAGTGCGAACGGATTCCTAGAGTGTAAAAAGGAAATCAAGATTGTTTGAGTCCACGGTAAGAAGGAAAGAAAAATATGAGACTTCCGCTTAGCATGAGTGTGATAAAGAAAATTATCCAAAGCTCCAAAGTCAAAAGAAAATTGCTTGGATAAGGCCGCTCGACGGTTCCATTTCACCAGGTGCAGGTTGGGATCGGAGCTGCATTAAAGTGAACGGATGGTTATGCGAGCAATCGATGCAAGCAACCCCTCTCTAACTTTACTACATGACACGCTTTTCTTTTTTTTATTAAAAGGTGGAGCGCACACACACATACACCATTACACACGCACACTACACTCACGGGCGAGTGTATCCTATCAAACGTCTACAGGTAATACCTTTGAAAGTATTGTGTGGACGTAAATCGTTAGCAACAAGATTTTAACATTGATGAATAGTCATACCCTCACGCTTCTATCATCATACCAAGAGGTGGTTCCACATGTCACACTTTTCATAATTGATGCTACTCCCTCTGATCTCAAATATAAGTCTATTTGGAGCTAGGCACAAGAATTACAGAGGATGGTACAAGGACCTTATTACCCATCAACTATTGCTAGAGTTAAAGTGAGTGGTAAGTTTACTGCATTGATTAGGGTATTAAGTAGGGGCTAATATGGAAGAACGAAGCAAAAATGTGTATTATAGTTATGATAAACTTATATTTGGTATATTTGGAGAAGTCTATTAAGACTTATATTTTGGATTGGAGGGAGCAAGTTTTGTCCCTACATGATCGAACCATATGGGCGGCAACGGGTCAGGTCGGGTGCGGGTTGAGCCAAAACTCACCAACCATGAAACCCGAAACTCAAAACCTGGCCCGCACCTAAATTGCTAAACGAGTTAAATTTTTCTCCTAAACCTGAACCCGGAGGGACCCAAAACCTGATGGGGACCCATTGGGTCTGACTACAGAGAGCAAGTGCAGCACAGATTGGAGCAATGCATAGCAATTACAACCAATAAAAACAATAAATGTTTGATTCTAAATAAGAAGACAAGTTAAAATATTTGTGATGCATGTGTTCAACAATAAAAGTCAAGTAATAAAATCATTAACAGCACTTAAACAATAAAACCCCTATCAACAGAATAAAACCCTCTAAACACCAGCTACCAGCTTACAATCTTACATGCCATATTAGAATAAAAACCCATTTGTCCTCTTCCAAGCAATATGAATGAAACTTGAAACCCTACGTATATCAACAGAAAGGGCACCAGCCACCAACTTACATGCCATATCAAAACTTCAGAAGTGGGCAATGCATTGCCTCACTTTGCAATTGCAACATAGTTCATAGTAGCATACAAAATTCATACAAATTCAGATCATACAAATTCAGTGCATACAAACTGATCTAGCAATTTTCCATTCAATATGTACACAACATCTTAAAGGGACATGAATATCTACAAAAATATGTATACATAGGAACATGAATGCTTACAAAACCCCTAAAAACATTTATTGCAAAAAAAATAAGCACAAATCAATCATCTTTCAATCATCTTTCAGGGCTTGTCAAGGAGATATAATTTTGTAGCCACCTTATCTTGCCACTACTGCTATTTCTGCTGTCAACTACCTGGATGAGAATCCCTCAGTTCTAGCAAACCTAAGGAGTAATATTGCTCTTTTGCACAAAGGTAAAGATGGTTCTATTGTCATTTAACTATTTGTTTGATCAGGTTATATGTGTTTGTTCTTTTTTTTGGGTTAATGAGGAAAAAGATGGGTACAATACTAAGACAACTGTCTAAGCATAAACTATACATAAGTCATGTTATTAGTTGGTAGTTTTCTGTACAACTTGTTTTTCCGATGAATTCTAGTTTTCTAAACTAGGCAAATAGAATTAAGTTGTTAAACTTTGTTTGTAATCTATGATATGAGCTAGGAAAGTATAATATGGCATGTCAATGCATACAACATACACAACACAACACACCAACAATGAATAATCATCATGGGAATATTTGCAAGCTCCAAGGCTCATTGTGAATGTCGAGGCCGAAAGGGTGGCTGTGTGGATCCGTTGATGGGACGGCGCGGCGCGGCCGAAGGGGAGGCATGCCGGTGTGGATTCGTGGATGGGAAGGCGCGACGCGGCCGAAGGGGAGGCATGCCAGTGTGGATCTATGGATGGGATGGCGCGGTGCGACCAAAGAAGATGATGATGTAGTCGGGGGAGGAGTCAAGCATGACATGCGCAAAGGGGAGCATGGCATAGGCCTGGACAAGCTTGATGATCGTGGGTGTGGTGGAGGGGTGGAGGTGGAGCAGCAGGAGGAGGTGCCCATGTGTTGGTGCGTGGCACAACGCGAGGGATGGAAGGTGGGCGGGCGCACGGTAGGAGGCTATGAGGCAGAGGAGGCATCACCGGGCGTGCGCGGATGCGGGAGGAGCCAAGTCCGATTGAGCGGCGGCAGCAAGTGAGGTGCAGGAGGGACCGTATGAGGCAATGAGTCCAGCAAAACTATGAATGGCCAAATAAGTCTTAGATGGCTAGGGTTTAGTGATGAACTAGGTTGAGCTGAGACTCCCCTTGATCAAACTTCAAAGTCATTTCGAGTACCCATGGATCACCCATGGAGTAATATCAAATCTGCCGCTAGACTCAGTGGGCAGGATTTTAAACCCGAACCTGCATCAGCTGGTGCAGAACCTATGGAGATCTAAACCCACGAGTCTAGCTACCATCCGTAATCACCAGTGTCTCTTTATTTTTGTTGTTGCCTTGTTGCTCTCGAGGTCTCATATTTCACAAGATGAAAGGGGCGCTCAGATTAACGACGTCCATTGCTTCTTCGACAAGAGTAGCGTTGCTCGTTTAGCCGGTTCGAGTAATAAACCCCTTTCCGGGTGCATGTACCTTTCTTCCATTACGCTCAAACGCTCAGACCATTTGAAGTTGTCAAGGATATTAGACCATTTGCCCTTCCAATACGAAGAGACCGCGAAAAAGACAGCGAGAATCGTCGCAAAAAAAGAAAGAAAAAAAGAAAAATACAGTGAGAAATGTATGTGGTCTGAGAATTGTCACAATAACTAGGTGGATGAAACCACGCTTCAGAGGTCTCTGCTCCAGAGTCCCGTTCTCTCGTTCTCGCCGACTGGAGAAGGTCGAAAGCTATAGGAGGAAACAGACAGGTCGCACTGCCCCAGCTGGGCTGCCGATGCAAGACCGCTTCAAAGGTGAACGAGTGGCCAAACGCTCCCAGTCCGGCTGCAGTCGGGCATAGCTAGCTGTGCACGAGGTCCCTCTCCGTCCAGCCAGCCGGCCGCCTCAACACCATCGGTCAGCACAAGGCGATTCGATCACGCGTTCCTCCAGCACGCGCAGCCTTGGGCATGGTACGGCCGCGGCGGTCAACCGGCAGTGTGGTCAGCAGCTAGCAAACTCGTACGTGTTGGCCCCAAACGGCGCAGCCTGCGTGCGTACGTGACAAACCTGATCGATCGGGGAGATGGTAGCCCGTCTCCCGCCGCGCCGGCGCACCGGCTCAAGAGCGTGGGCGTTCACCGCGCGCCACTGCCGGACCACACCCCGTTTCCTTTCCCGCTCCCACGTGAAGAACACATAAAAAAGTGGCATGAGATCGCCGTGTCGCCTGGCTCGCGCGCACTCGAGGTCCAGCCACGACTGCGCACGTCCGACCGTAGAAGATTAGTAGCGATCTCGCAGTGCCATGCACGCCACCGATTAGCGAACGAAGAAGTCGTGGTTAAGAGCTGCGATCAACTTATTACTGCTCCCACTACTAATAAAACCTCATGCCCTGCTCTCTTCGTGCAGCAGACGCAGTCTCCGGATTTTCCGAGACGTCCAAATGGAAAGCGCCCCGGGCGTCGCCGTGCAATTTGCTCCTCCAGCTTGCTAGCTGCATCCATCTCCTTCCATCCATCCATCCATCCATCGATCAAGCTGTATCACATCGACTCAATTGCGATTGCGCATCGTCTCCTTCCTGCAAAGCCCGAACTGCTAGCTTCCAACGCCACATTCCTGTCGTCACTATATACTACTCGTAGCTCCGTGCACACTGCACCTTCGCTTAACGGTTTTTGTCGCGGCAGTTCGCGCTGTCGCCAACGATCCCTCTGGCTTCGTTCGCCTCTGCGGCGCGCTTGCACCGAGTAGCTAGCTGCCTACATACCGAGCTGGTCCTGTACCGTGCTGTGCGCCGTCGTCTCGCCGATCGCCGGCCGGCAATGCGGCGGCCGCTCGACGGTGTCGGCGCGGTCCTCCTCGTCGCCGCGCTGTGGTGCTCCGCTCTCGTCCCCCACGCCGCGCCGGACCTCGTGGCGGACCGCGCTGCTCTGCTCGCTTTCCGGGCCGCGGTCGGCCCGCGGCTACCCTGGAACGCGTCCGCGGCATCCCCGTGCGGGTGGCGCGGCGTCAGGTGCGATGCCGCCGGCCCGCGCGTCGTCGCGCTAAGGCTCCCCGGGGCCGGCCTCTCCGGTCAGTTGCTGACCGGGACCGTCGGCAATCTGACGGCGCTACGGTTGCTCTCGCTTCGCCTCAACTCGCTGTCCGGCGAGATCCCCGCCGACATCGGGAGCTGCGCGGAGCTCAGGTACTTGTACTTCCAGGGCAACCAATTCTCCGGCGAGATACCGAAGGGGTTCTTCGAGATCCGTTTGCTGCAGCGGCTTGACCTCTCGAATAACCGGATCGCCGGCGAGGTCTCGCCAGAGTTCAACAATCTCCGGCGGCTCGCCACTCTGTACTTGGAGAACAACAGCCTTAACGGCACCCTACCGGCGGACCTTAACCTCCCGAAGCTTCAGCTGTTCAACGTGTCCAACAATAACCAGCTCACCGGCCCCGTACCCGCGTCGCTTGCCCGGAGGCCAGCGAGCGCCTTCGGTGGGACTGGGCTCTGTGGCGGACCGCTTAGCCCATGTTCGAACCCCCCGCCGCCATCTCCATATCCGCCGCCAACGCCACCCTTGCCGCCGCCGTCTCCTCCGGCCGCTGGTAATGGCAGCAAGAGCGGAAAGCTCTCAGGCGGTGCAATCGCCGGCATCGCTGCGGGTTCCGTCGTGGCGTTCTTGGTGTTGATCGCCGTGATCTTTTTCCTCTGCTTCCGGTGTCAGAGGACAAAGGCTGACAGGTCCGCGGAGATGACAGCCGACGTCGACGTGGACGGGTCTCCGGTGTCGGTCACCGTGGCGAGTGTGCACAAGAGTGGCCCGAAGCGGTCGCGCTCCTCGCAGACCGTGGCCGGCAACGCCAAGAAGCTCGTGTTCTTGGGAGGCGCGCCGGATACGCCGTACGATCTGGAGTCTCTGCTTCACGCGTCGGCCGAGGTGATCGGGAAGGGCTGGCTGGGCACGACGTACCGCGCCACGCTCGAGGGCGGCACCGCCGTCGTGGCCGTCAAGAGGCTCAGGGAGGCGCCCATCCCCGAACGGGAGTTCCGTGACAAGGCGGCCGCGCTTGGCGTGCTCCGCCACGAGAACCTGGCGCCGCTGCGCGCCTACTTCTACAGCAGGGAGGAGAAGCTCCTTGTCTACGACTTCGTTGGCGCCGGAAGCCTCTGCTCCCTTCTCCACGGCAACAACGGCGCAAGCCCGGCGCGCCTCGACTTCACAGCGCGGGCGCGCATCTCACTCGCGGCCGCGCGCGGCGTCGCGTTCATCCACGGCGCCGGCTCCGGCTCGTGCCACGGCAACATCAAGTCATCCAACGTCCTCGTCACCGACGCGCGCGACGGAGCATACGTGACCGACCACGGCCTCGTCCAGCTCGTCGGTGCACACGTGCCGCTCAAGCGTGTCACCGGGTACCGCGCCCCGGAGGTCAACGACCCGCGCAGGGCGTCTCAGGAGGCGGACGTGTACAGCTTCGGCGTGGTGCTCCTCGAGCTGCTCACAGGTAGACCGCCCGCAAACTCCGTGCCCATGAGTGACGGCGTGGACCTGCCGCAGTGGGTGCGCACGGTGGTGCAGGAAGAGTGGACGGCCGAAGTGTTCGACGCCAGCATTGCCGTCGAGGAGCGCGTCGAGGAGGACATGATGCGGCTGCTGCAGCTGGCCACGGACTGCACCGATGAGCGGCCAGAGCGGCGGCCTGCAATGGCTGAGGTGGCGGCGAGGATTGAGCACATTGTCGAGAGCGCGCTCCGGAAGGCCGACATGGACGATGACTTCCATAGCATTTCACCTTGACCTGTCAGAGCGATCGGTCTCAGAGATTCTTTTCTGTTATCTTCTGTTCGTGGATGCAAATTGTGAAACGATGTTAATCTTCAAAATGTTCATAGTATTTTTTTTTCTGGGGAGATGTTCGTAGTATTTGTTTCGTCTTTTTTTGGGTAGGGGGAGGGGGGTTCATTCTGCATTTGTCTCGTGAAGGCATGTCACATCTGTTCATCGTGACAGTACTAGAAGAAGCTTAGGAACTTAACGAAGTTTACAGTTAAGCTTTAAGGCCTCTTTGGAACATGTGAAATCCCTGCGTTCCAAACAGACCTTAATCCATATTGACGCCTATTGTCAGCGCAAGTTTGAAGGTTAAAAATGAGCAAGACCAACCATCCAAGTCCATACAGTTTGGATTCTCCTGCGGTATTGCGAGGTTGGAGACAGTTTCTAGCGCAGCCCAATCTTGACTTGATCAGTCAGGTATCTCAGTGTTATGGGCCTTAGGCCTAGGAACGGCCACTGCGAGGCTGCCGCACAGCTAGGAGTCAGCGGTAGGAAACTCAGGAGATAAGATAATTAGTTGCCTTTGAGCTTAAGTTATGGTTATATAAGGTTGTCACAGATTTGGTAAGTTACGATTTATTAGATTTGTTAGTGGAGTCCTGCCCGGCTATATAATATCCACCCATATCGCATCAATAATTAAGCAAGAAAAAAACTCTAAAGAGCAGTCAGAGTCTCGAAGAGGAGAGCGATTAGTCAATTTCTTCCTGTTATTCTATCTATCATATTCAATTCATATCATTTTGTATCAAAGATCTCTGATTCAGCGCCTACTCGCCCATCACAGCTTCTGTTACAACCAACGACAAGATTTAGTCACCAGCCATAATTTTCCATTTGCAACTTCTTCAGAGCCATGGTGCCTTGCCTCCACAATCTGCACTATACCGAATTTTCAACGTAGCACTATGCCAATTGGCTCTTCAGTGAGGAACAAACTGTAGAGGATGTGATGGACCTAAACCTTGACGATTTTTTCTTCCGTGAGGAGCACATTATGGTGGACGGTGCCCACGGCGACTAGCCCAGCGCCGCACGGCTTTCACGTGGATTTGCAGCGCCGCCCGATTACCACCATTCATCCATCAATGCTGCCTCGTGTTCGCCGGGCTACTTCTCCAACCAATCGCCACCGTTCCTCCGCTCGGCCTCTCCATGTGTCTGCGTCGCTCGACGTCGTCTACCCTGCACTGCGGCTCCTCTGGCCAGTACCGCTCACCACGAACTCGAGCGGATCCGCTCCATCCACTCTTGTCACTGGATTTGGCCTCCTGCTCATTAGCCCCCGGGGCACCGCTCCTTCACCCAGCGCCACCTCCAGCTCTACCCACCCGTGCGGTGCACGGATTCGGCCGCTCCGCCGTGCCAAGTCACCACGTTGCCTTATCCGCCGTTCAGGCATACCGGCCCGTCTCTACCCTAGCTCCCCGACTACCTTTTTCCCCTGCCCATCCGTCGCCCGATATGATCCCCTGCTCACCTGCCGCCCAACTGGATCCCCTGCTCATCCATCGACCAACTGCCCGTCGCCCGACTTCCCGTCGCCCAACTTCAAGCTGCTCGTTCCCTGGTGCCACCTCTTGCTCTGCTTCGGGGATCCGAACGCGTGGCCTCCTACGCTCTTGCACCGCTGGCTGACTTCATCAACCACCGCCTGCATCCGCACGACTACTGCATCTGCCCGGCGTGAGGCTCCTCCATAGCACCTTCCCCCCGCTCCAGCCCTGACGACCCCACAGCAAAGAGGCGTTGTCCTGCACGAGCCATTGGGAGCCGCGTCGCTCCTTTTGTCTTCGCGCGCGGCTTGGCACACTGTTGCGTCGCCGAAGGCCTCCGCCAGCTTCATCAAGTGGTCCGCTGGTCACCTCTCTGTCCTCACCGCTGTGTCTCTGGGTCTTATGGCCCTTCTTCGTCGCTACTGCACCTTCCGCGGAGCACAATTGCTCTCCTTCAACACCGAGGGCAAGAGCAACATCACCATCCAGTACTCCGCGCTATCCCCGGCCGTGATATTGCTCTGCTGCTTCCTTTGCCCGCGTGGTAGCGAACCGAAGTGGCAGTGATGCAGCTACGGAGTGCCCGTGCGCGTCCGCCGTGGCATCTTTCACATGAGGTCGTGTTACAGCTGTCTATGCTTGCCAATGGATGGCACCAGGCATGCACATCAGCGGCCAGTGGGGGTACATGCTCATGTTGCATATCTCGACCATCTCGTGGTAGAACATGTCCATATAATGTACCACATGTGCTGCTATCTTCACCAATACTGGACAACGGCAATCTTCTTTGGAAGTCTGCTGGGCACGCACAAGAGTCCTCGTCGCATTCGATTCCGCCACACCAAGAGCTTGGGCCACCATCACAGCTCGAGGACGAGCTGTATGGGGGGAGGGCGGTGTCATGTTAGGGGCCTTAGACCTAAGAACAGCAGTTGCGAGGCTACCGTATATCAAGGAATCAGTGGTATGAAACCTAGGAGATAGGATCATTAGTTGCCTTTGTGTTTAAGAGTCTGTTTGTTAGTTGTTTTTGCTTTTGATTTTTTTAAAAGTTATGTTTTTAGTTTTTTTAGAAAGCTGTTTTGGATTTTTAGATATTGATTTTTATGATAAATTTTTAATTTCTCAGCACATAACTTCTTATAAAAGCTAATCTCAGTTAGTTTATAGTTTATTTTCTCTAGAAGTAGGTTTTTGATTTTTTCAGAAACCACTTTTCAGCAACCACATTTGTTTGAGATTTTGACTTTTATCTTCTAACACGAGAAAAAAAAAAACAGAAGTAGTAAATAAATAGGGTCTAAATCATGATTAGATAAGATTATCATTATATATAATACTCATCCATGACGCATCAATAATTAAGTAAATAGAAACCCTAAAGAACCGTCGGAACCTTAAAAAGAGCACGATTAGTTAGTTTCTTCCCACTATTCCATGCACCGTAATCAATCCATATCACTCAGGCTGTTTTTCAGCAGTTCATGCGTACGAACATCTTGAAGGCTTCAAATATCTGACCTAGCTAAGACTCGCTGTTCCGGGAACTACTGGTCGAACAAGGACGGCAAGGCGAGGAGACAATGGTCACAGCTTGCTGCCGATTTGATTGTGTTGCTTGGCAGCATTACTCATGTCGTTACGTCCATCACATGAGGAGAATGGAATGTGGAGTGACCTCTACTTCGAAGAGTTTCTGATTGACGTAGTCCAGATTCGATGCAGGTACATCATGTTTTTCTTTCGAGAGCTCAGGTACAGGCATACAACAGTTGCAGACGGTGTCGAGAAAAACTGCTGCTAGTTTTTTTAATCGAACCATTTCGACGGAATAAAGGGGGCGTGGATACGAGTTTGAGGAAAATGGATAAAATGAGATTAATGTTCAAGAAAAGAATTTTGCAAAAAATATGTTTAAGAAAAGACCAATCAATTTAGGGGAGTGCTATTTCACGGCCGCCCTCCCCAACCCAAGTTTACGGCACACCTCTCAACTCGCTACATTGTGACATATTGTTCATTTTCTTTCTTCCCCTTTTCAACCTCCGTCCAACCGATGCAGGCGCCCATCTACCGCCTCACATCCCGCTCTGCCCCCCCGGGCAGCCATGGTCGCTCAAGAACCCAAAGTAACGGACACGTCTTTTCTTCCTCTTTCCTCTCCTCACCCCTTGCCTCCTCCTATCGCCCGTGCTCATAGCTCACCACATGTGTGAAAAATTTGAAACATCTCAGTTGATTCCAAAACTTTCAATTGAATCGCATGAAAACTTCCTATTTCTTCGGTAAAACTTTCGATTCAAAACTTTCTATTGATTCATAGAACTATCAATCCACCGGAAGAAACTTTTTATTGATCGGAACAAACTTTCAATTTCAAAAATTTCAAATGAACTCAGAAAACAAAGGAAAGGGGGAGGGAGCACGGAGTGGACGGGGAATAGACGATCTGGCGAGGCGGCGTGAGCTCGGCCAGGCTCCTTGACAGGCGGCGAGAGCTCGCCACGGCTGGGCAGCGCTAGAGGCTAGAGCTCACCTCATCTCGTCGCGATAAGCACTCTCTCCGTTCCCTCTGCATGGCACGTGTCAAGTGTTCGCCAGGAAGAGTTCTGGAGAGCAACCTCAAAATAGCAAATCCGATCAATTTATATAGGCAGCTTAAAAAAAAAACACAGTAGAGAACAAGGTTGGGTGATTAGTAGAGGTGGTCATACTTTGAAATCAAATTCTTAGTTTATTATTTATGTGTCTAGTAAAGATGAGATTTTCTTTTAGCGGTAAGCGTCATATCAGTCGATACATATGATAATTTCATTAATCTCTGAGCTCCGCACATTTAAGTCTTCAATGTGTCGTTTGTACTGATATTTCTATAAAACATATCATAAAAAGAATTGACCTTAATATTTGGGTTGCACAAGAAAGGGCCCAAGATAATGGGCCTTGACATTTGGGTTGTACAAGAAAGGGGAAACTAGAAGGCCTAAGGCCCAGAAACATTCTGGTCCAGCTCGGACCCCTTCTTTTCTAGAGTTTTTTTTTTTATATTTTTTCGAGTTTAAATTTAAATAAATAGATTTCCGGCGAAAAGATTTGCAAAAGTAGGCACCCACCGCCCTCTCAGAGGGCGGGTACGGGTGCTAACCGCCTCCTGAGAGGGCGGTAGGCCTTCCCGCCCGGTGCCCACAGCCTACCGCCCCCTCAAGGGGCGGGTAGAGGTCCTTACCGCGGTAAGGGCTCCTCCCGCCCGCCGCCCCGCGCCGGCCCCCTGCGCCCTGAGTCTATAAAAACCCCAAAAATTGGAGAAAAAATCATAAAATTCAAAAAAAAAGAAAAGTTGAGAAGAGAGAGGAGAAAAGAGGAGAGGAGAGGGGAGGAAGAGAGATCGGCGAAGCCCTACTGTATTTGGGCTGTGGATTTGGAAAAAAAATTCAGGTCAATCTTTTTATCCTTTTTTATTGTTGTTAATTAGTGCAGTAGTAGTATATGACATAGATTTTAGATATTTAGATCTAGGGTTTAGAAAATTGTAAAATTTAGTTAGAAAATTACACGATAATAGTTGAATATAGAATATTATTTTTAGTATATTATTTTCAATTTGTTACCTGTAGTATATTATTTGTAGTATATTATTTTCAGTATGTTGTTTGTAGTATATAGTTTATAGTATATTACTTGTACATGAGGACATATGAGTCAACAGTAGATGATAATTTGCGAACCTAGGGTAGCATTTAAAAACTATTTTATTCGATAATCAGAAATATAGTTTGTTGTCTTAACATGTGTTATGTTTGCGGGTGTTTCCAGGAATGGGAGATAAATTAATTTTTCAGATATATTATGGTGAGGGTGAAATTATGTGCGGTTCTAACGGTGTAGATCTCTCTGGATTTCGCCATGTTATGAAGGGGCTTAGTAAGGCTAATGAGAGGACTATTGTGGGGGTGTGCAAATGGCTCATGCGGTTTTTCCAACTGGATCTGCAGCAATATGAGCTGAAGTTGAAAGGTGTTCTGAGCCGTGCTAGTCATGGATACTTTGGTGAGCTTGTTCCCATCGAAGCCACATCAACTTGGAGGCAGTATGTAGATATATGCTGTGAACGTGGCATGCCGCTTGTTTTATTAGCTGCGGCGTACTGAAAGATCAAAATGAGGTGAACTCTGAAGAAGCAGTAGCAGGACCAAGTGAGGCAGTGGAAGATGAGTCAGAGGCGGCTAATGTAGGGTCCAGAGAAGAGGTTGGTGATGTTCCAGACCTGCAGCCGATGGGTGTAGCTGATGAAGGGGAGCACATCCCTAGCATCATTGAAGATATGGATTTGGAGGATGAAGAGTTGGAGGAAGGCCTTGCCGAGGGGGATTCTTCTGATGAGGAGGGTAATGCTGCAGTTCTTGTAGAGTGGCGGGATCAAGAATTTTCGAAGTTGGTGGTTAGCGAGGCTGACTAGACACCGTGGCCATACCATGAGAATGAGGTGTCACAGGGTGCTATGTACCCTACAAAAGAGGCAGTTATTGATCCTGTGAAATTCTGGTCGTTGTCTCTTCATAGGCAATTCAAGGTTGTTAAATCAAGTAAAAGAGAGTACGATATGAAGTGCTTGGTTCCTGAGTGCCCTTGGCGGGTGCACGCATTTAGAGGGAAATGGGCAGACTACTGGCAATGCTCAATAGTTAAGGAACATAATTGTCATATTGAGGAAATAGAGTTCGCCCATCAGAACCTGTCTTCTTCTTTCATTGCAAATGTTATGTACGGAGAGATTGTGGACAACCTAAGGTATGAGCCACGATCAATAATCCGTGCTATTGAGCAAATGTTCCAGTACACAATAAATTATGCGAAGGCATGGAGGGCGAAACAAAAGGCTATTGAGATTAGGTTCGGTATGGTCGACTTAGCATTTCGTAAATGCATTTCATATTCAGACACGTTCAATGAACAAGTGACCACACCACTAAACTTTAACCATGACTTGACAACACATGCCTCCTGCCGCAGGCTTTAAACAAGATGTGACAACACTACCCAGCCTTTTCAAATCAGTAAATGACAACACGGGTACCAATAAACGTGGAATATCTGACCATGGGTAATGACAAAACTGTCACATTCTTCAAGATGGAATCCGATGCTCCTCCCGCCAGCTACGCCCATGCCATAATTCCTTTCTTTAAGAGCGAATCCAATGCTCCTGCCTCCCCCAACTATAAGTAGCCAAACCTCCTTACGGAGAAGCATCGCTCATTTCTCATATCTCTCAAGTGTCTTCCTCAGCTCCATCAAGCCCACCAAAGAAACATTGGGGGACTACCGTACCTGAAGGTCTCGAACCACCAATGTGCTTCTGTGGTGACCTTTGTAAGCTCCGCGAGTCGCAGGACATCTCATACACCTATGGACTACGCTTCTTCATGTGTGCCAACTACGAGTATGACAAGCCTCGCAATGCAACAACTGGTTATCGACCGGTACGGTAACAGATGTCCGCCTCATCTCTTCCGATTACGCACCCCCTTTTACTAACCGCTCATCTTGTTCCATTTGTTCAGTCCCCTCCACCGCTCTGTGATTTTATTCAGTGGCTCGACAATGAGCAAAATGACTCACAGAAGCTGTGGATCGACATGAACATGAGGTGGAGAAGGGAAGCGTACGCACGTCGGAAGTACGAGCAACAGCAAGAGGAACTTCGTCCCAAGCGGGAGGAAGAAGAGCGCATGAGGAAGGCGGCGCACGACCGTACCGTGGCTCAGGTTCGAGAGGCTGAGAGGGAACGGAAGCAGGAGAGAGCCCGCCGTGCTAAGGCGGCAGGTCCCGATGCCCTCCGAAAGGGAAAGTATCCTAGATGCACGTAGTAGAGAGTACCTAATGTAACCCGACATACTTTCCTTCCCTAAGGCATGTTATGATTAGGATCGACGCACTAATAAGGTCTTAGTGCGAACCGTACATGCCACCTTTGTTTCCTCATCGTGTCGTCGCGGTTACAGTGTATTGTAATGTTTTCACCATGTGTTCAATACTATGTTTGTCCTCGTTCGCACCCCATACCCACGTAAAATGCTGCAACTACTAATTACTGATTTTTTCCTCCCGTTATTACATAACCTACTCCAAATTTAATTTCTTAATTTCCTTACACCCCTTCTTTTTTTTCTTCAATTACAAAAATAATACATTTTTATAGGATAAAATGGAAAAAAATTAATTTTACATGAAAAAAGCCCCTAACCGCCCTCTCAGAGGGCGGCTAGGGCTAACCGCCCCCCAGGGCCTAACCGCCCCCTGAGAGGGCAGGGCGGTTAGCCCCTCTTGCCGCCCTCTGAGGGGGCGGTTAGGCCTACCGCCCTCTCAGGGGGCGGTTAGCACCCGTACCCGCCCTCTGAGAGGGCTGTAGCCCTCTGAGAGGGCTGTAGCCCTCTGAGAGGGCGGTGGGCGCCTACTTTTGCAAATCTTTTCGCCGGGAATCTATTTATTTAAATTTAAACTCGAAAAATATAAAAATAAAAAAACTCCTCTTTTCTACTCCGTACACCAGAATGCACCCCTTGTACAAACTCTCACAATAACGATGCGCTTTCAGAAATTCGAGAAAAGATGAAGAGTTTTGGCAAGGCATGTTTCTGCCATGAAGGAAGGATGTTTGAAAGTTGAAGCTCATAATTTATCAAAGGCGACTACTTCCCTTTGCTGTGGTCGCGCATGGTACTTGTACCCTCCTAATCTATCTTATGGACCAGTAAACATTATTATTGAGTAATAATAAAGTCCTTCCTTCCCATAGAAAGGATAATGAATAAGACCACACCGCTTTGTTTAAAGAAAACTTCTTGTAAATTCACAAAGATGCAAAATTAACAAAATTACTTTCCGCAAAAGGTATAGCATTCAAATGATCATATTTTTCACAAATTTTTGCATGTGAACGTGTTCCGACATATTCTATGTCTATTACTATTTTAAGCACATTTTTTGAAATGCACAAGGTTCCTACAAAGTCCATGTAAAGTTATAGTAAACCGTGCTATCTCCGTTTGCTCTGGACTAATCGCTCCATTACATTCTTAAATATAAGCCATTTTAGGAACTTGTCTTTTTTCTAAAAGATGTCCTTTTGTGAAAATTAAAATTAGAATTGAATGAATGGTGGTCTAGATGACATTAATTGGATATAGTAGAAACAGAAAAGGGTAAACAAGTACAGGCAGAAAAACGAATGTCATGTTGTTTTATGGGTTGAGGGTTAAAATGATACTCCTTCCGTTCTATTTTACTTTTTACTGTCTTTTACTATAACAAATTTGACCAAGTATTTTTTAAAAAAGATTTATAGATATTTTATAAAAGTTTTAAGTATCTATAAGTTCTTTTCAGGGAATGTACCGTCAAATTCGCTACAGTAAACAGTGATAATTAAATTGAAACGAATGTAGTATCTATTTAAATACAAAGGGAGTATCATAAAAGAATTGAGAAAATTGAACGAATATTGTCTACTCAGATCCTGTATCACTTAATTTCCTGAACATTTGTGCCATAATCATGATGTAGACGCTCAGATAAGCCGTTGTGAGTACATGTAAAATTGCATTTCTTGGAGGGCGGGGCTTGTCCCACGGCCAAAATCATGATCGATGCCACGACGTAGACGCTGAAAACGGGGTTGTTCATACCCAACATCAGATGCAGCTTTCAGTGAAGGACCGCCACATAGCAAGCAGAAAAATATCAAGGCGTGAATCACAATACTCAGCTTTCAGTGAAGGACGGCCACACGAGACTGAATAATAGATTGCTGTACCGATAGTTGCTTTTGCTTTGCTTTGGCTTTGTTGATACGTTGTAGGCCCTACGTTTTGCTCGTATAATACTTATGCTTTAGTTGTTAGGATCCTTCTCATCACGTGTGACCAGTGAGCACAATACTCAGCTTTTTTTTTTTTGTCTTTCTGATCGCTCTGTAATTTATTTTTTGTAGATTCATATTCAGTTACATTACCCATTTAGTTTACAATCAGCTTATTCAATCTTGAGTCGACGACCAAAATGCAAGTATAGAGGAGATTGTCAAATCCAAAATAGGTCGGTGTAGTATGAAGTACCAATTTCCCTTAAACGCGGGAAAATACTGAGCCTCTTTGGGTGGGTGGGGGTGGGGTTGAGGGGAATAACGGGGTTGAGAGGAATAATACTATCAGACTTGTCCTGTGTATTAGGTCTAGATCTAATTTATAGGGTAACACATGAAAAAAATTATTATAAAATTAGGTAACGACTAATTTTTGGTCGTGCAGGCTAAAGCATCTCGGCCCGCACATCGTTTTCTGCCGTGCAATATGGCTTCAAAGGTCCTCATGAGTATGCTCCTCACTCCATCGATTCCTTTGCTCCCCAAAATATCTCTTTTCTCACCGTTCTCTCTTCCCAAAACCTCTCTCACTCCAATTTAAAACTCTCTCTCTCTCTCTCAAACTGCTTACGAATCCAAACTCATCCATGAATCCTCCCCGAACAAGCACACCGCAGCAAGTCAGCATGCGGGCAGCGTCTAGGTGGGGGTTGGGGGGGGGGCTTGGTGCTCAAGCAGTAAGGTGGCACACGTAACCCGTAGCTCGCAACCGATAGAGATGGGTGAATCCCTTATCCACAAATCCCAATCCAGTTAGGGCACAGCAGGGGCATCGACCATCGTCTCTAGCTATAGCTTGGTCCACCATCGTTTTCTATGTTGCTCCATTTCGTTTTTATGCTTTTCGACCTTGATTCACATTTCTCGGCGGAGTAGATATGGTTATCGTGGTGGTGTTCCAGATGACGACTTGCTACTCTGCTCATCATGGTCTCCTATGAGCTAGGACTCTACCAGGTCATGCTCAGCAGCCTCGACAACCCTCACCGCCACCGGATGCTTGAGCTCCTTCATCGACAATGGGACCACACGCGCGCGCACGGCGGACACACCGTAGTAGCCGTCCTTCCTGCACTCAATCCCACCAACAGCGGGTGCAAATGCATTCTCAAATTCATTTACTTTGCTTTCTGAGTTCACTGAATTTGCTTGTAACATTAAACTAATATGCTTTCAGAGCTTAGATGGATTTTCTTTTGCAAATTTACCATTAAATGTATCTGGGGAAACAACCGTCTTGTACAGAATGGCATGGCCGGCTTGCCGCAAGCGCATGAACAGGGAGGGGCCTGAACGTGACCGTGCGAGCGCTACACGGGAGGGGGTGATTAATTAGTGGGAAGGCTGGACAAGGTAATTATGGTGAATGTCGCAAGTGCATGATTGCATTTATCTGCTCGCAGAGATGCAACAAATTGCTTTTGATTTTCACTGATTTACTTTTTGCATTCCAGGTACTAAAAATGTGAAATCAATGCTTAATGTGTATATATTTTAGGAGAAAGAAGTGTTATTTAAATTTAGCTTCTTTTATAGCTTTTTGTTTGTTTTGTATCCACGGTAAGACAAATCTAGTGATTCAGTTAGGCTATTTAACTATTTTAGAGAAACATATTTTTGTGAATTAATAAGTAATTGTTTCCTCAAATGTGTAGCAGAAAGTACATAAAAAAATAGATTGCAAAGTTAATTGCTCATTCCCCTTCTTTTTATCTGGTTGTAATCAAGGTGCTTAAATGATCAGTACAATGCTTATTGTATATAAATTTTGTGAGAAAGAAAAATCTACATATGTGGAATTGTACAGAATTTTGTGATCTAGATGTGTGTGATATGTGAACTTATCTGCTCATGTTTGCTTCAATATGCGGATCCAATGTGCTTCCATGCAAGGTTCCAAATGTAAGGTGATTCCTTTTTTATGTTCACTATCAGAAAAATCTAGGTCACTTAACTATTTCAATCAAGTCTAATTTTTACGAATTGATAAGCAAAAAATTGCAAAATATGAGCAAATCTATTGATTCAATTAGACTATTTAACCATTTAGGGGAAGCTTTATTTGGAATTGATAATCAAAAACTTACTTCCTGTCACGCAAATTTTTTGATTTAATTAGGCTACTTAACTATTTTAGATAAGCATTCTTTCCAAACTATGACAAGTGTGTTTATGACAAGCAATTGTATAACTTAATATATTTATGATAAGCAAATAAGTTGAGAAATGTAGCATAAAGTAAAATGAATTAATACACAGCAAAATTAATTGCTCATACCATTTATCTGATTGCTCTCCAGGTACCCAAATGGTCAGTACTATGCTTATTGTGCATACATTCTATAAGAAAGAATGACCAAGCTATCGTGTAGATTTTTATTAGTTATATTGATACTAGTCATAAGATCATCTTATATGTTTGTAGTTGAAACTCATTTTTAGCTACATTCATATCATGTGTTTTTTCATGTATTCAAACTCTTGTGATATGTGCATCACAAATTTGTTATGTGATATATGCAGCTATCGGGTCAGAAATGTGTGTTCTAGGGTAATTGATTAGCACGTTCATCTACGATGGCACAGTGCAAGATATGAAAACTTGCTTCTTTTTCTCCAAAATGTAGTATGCATATCATGTTCATCTGTGATGCATATCATGTAAATCTATGATGCATATACATAGCAACATTTTGACTTTTTCTAGATCAATAGGTAAAACACAAAGGCACATTTCTACTCAGATATGACTTGAAACACGTAGGCATATTTCTATTCAGATCTGACTTGATTTTTTTCACATTTAAAAAAAAAATATGGATCACCAAAAAGAGACTAATGGGAGGGGATGCTTAGATCTGAATTCATACATGTGCGTATTTCCTAGGCAAGAAATTGCTTCTTCATATGTGCAGATAATGGTGTTACCGCACACGTGTGCGGATGTGGCCGCGCTCCCGCGTGATGCCTTCTTTTGGTTGGCTTTTGTGATTAGAAAGTCAATAATTAGGGTATATGGGCTCTTAGGTATTAGAATGCTGCTAATTAAGTAGCTTTTCTATTAGAGTGTGCGGGTGAAACGGCTAACACATGCACGTATAGTAAAAACAAATCATAAGTGATGAAAAGAAAAAATATATTACCACGTATCACACTATTAATTAAATTTAAATTTTAAATACATAAGAGCATATCTCATAAGATTAGTTGTCCTTTCTAGACACCATAGATATGTTTTCCTAACCAACCAAATATATGTATAAGAGAGATTTCGTTTTTTGTTTCTTTCTATTTCCCACACCGAATAGGACTAGATCTCCCCTAGAGGAGCAGTTATGTCACATCATTTTCGCATCCACAGGCCACGCCTTGCCGTGCCCTTCCCTGGTGCACTTGGTGCTCGCTCGTTCACCGTCAGCGAGCAGAACCTACTGGCAGCAGCTTGTGTCGCTGCACCCTCGTCCTCGAGAGCTCTTCAATCGCGCAGGCACAGGCCGGGAGCAACGATGGTAGGGCAAGAGATGGAGCAGGGCGGCAAGGCGGCGCTCGGCTGGGCGGCGAGGGACGCCACCGGCGTCCTCTCCCCTTACAGCTTCTCGAGAAGGTATGTGGATCTCTTTGTGTAGCTGTGTATGCGTCTACTTGTCGTCACTGTTCCTTGCACTGTTGAGCACTCTGCTCTGCTCATGTGTGCTTCTGTCCTGCCGCGTTCTTGGAATGTCCTATGAGTTACAGTTCCTGGAAGAGGGCTAAATCTTGCTGATCTTCCGCACCTCAAGACTTTAAAGGAGCTAAAGCTACTTTAGCTGTCGTGATAGTTTACACCACAGTTACAGATTTCTGAATTAGGCAACTTATTTGCTCTACAAACACTGAACAAATCTGAGATGATTATATATATATTAAAAAAGAGACTAAATTCAGAACACACATCCAGGTTGCTAAACTGTTGTTTTCAGCTAGCTGTCCCTTCTCCCTTGTGGATTTTACCGAATTTGGTATCTGCTGACTGCCGGAGAACTGCATCTGGCATAAGAAATGTTCAGACTTCAGAATGACTCCTTGGCAGAATGATGCAGTCTCCAGGTCCTTTTGCTTCTTTAACTAGTATCAAATCACGGAATCCTATCTGTTGATTGCAATTCCAGGGTTGAGAGAGACGACGATGTCACGATCAAGGTGCTCTACTGTGGGATCTGCCACACCGACCTCCACATCATCAAGAACGACTGGGGCAACGCCATGTACCCTGTTGTTCCCGGGTAATTCAATTTCACCACCGATTTCTGTGATCACATCACGCAGCAAGCGATGCGTTGCGAATAATTATAGGCAAGAATAAGAGTTGATTCGAGCTAGCAATGGCGCGGGTATGGCTTTTCCCCGGTGGCGCAGGCACGAGATCGTCGGCGTCGTGACCGGCGTGGGCGGCGGCGTTACGAAGTTCAAGGCCGGCGACACGGTGGGCGTGGGTTACTACGTCGGGTCATGCCGCTCCTGCGAGTGCTGCGGGAAGGGGCTCGAGAACTACTGCGCCGGGGTCGTGCTCACCTCAAACGGCGTCGACCACGCGCACGGCGGCGCGGTCACCCGGGGCGGCTTCTCCGACGTCATCGTTGTGAACGAGCACTACGTGGTCCGCGTCCCGGACGGCCTACCGCTGGACAGGACGGCGCCGCTGCTCTGCGCCGGTGTCACGGTGTACAGCCCCATGATGCGCCACGGCCTGAACGAGGCCGGCAAGCACCTGGGCGTCGTGGGGCTCGGCGGCCTCGGCCACGTCGCCGTCAAGTTCGGCAAGGCCTTCGGGATGAAGGTCACCGTCATCAGCACGTCCCCGAGCAAGCGCCAGGAGGCGCTCGAGCACCTCGGCGCCGACGAGTTCTTGGTCAGCCGCGACCCCGAGCAGATGAAGGTGTTACGTCACGTCTCGTCACTCTCCACTGTCACTGCCGATTGACATCTGTAGCTAACGCGGGGTTTCCTCTGGATTGCGCAGGCGGCGACGGGCACGATGGACGGCATCATCGACACGGTGTCGGCGTGGCACCCAATCACGCCGCTTCTGGCGCTGCTGAAGCCGTTGGGGCAAATGGTGGTCGTGGGCGTGCCGAACAAGCCACTGGAGCTACCGGTGTACGCCATTGTGCCCGGCGGGAAGGGCGTCGCCGGGAACAGCGTGGGCAGTGTTAGGGACTGCCAGGCCATGCTGGAGTTCGCGGGGAAGCACGGCATCGGCGCGGAGGTGGAGGTAATCAAAATGGACTACGTCAACACGGCGCTCGAGCGGCTCGAGAAGAACGACGTCCGCTACCGCTTCGTCATCGACGTCGCCGGCAGCCTCGGCTCTGACGCCTAGGGTGTGCTTCTGTAAATGCGTGCAGATTCAGAGCTCCCAATAAACTAGCTTGTTGATAAGTTCTTGTCTTGTTATGTGGATTCCTGGCACTGATAGTTTGATGTGCAAATAAGAGGCGTTCTGGTCTTCGCTGGGTTACATGGAAAGTCAACTCTACAAAACACATTTACCTACCATTTGCGCCTCTATTTTTGTCTCGAGATTTCTACTGTGTTTAGAGTGTATTGTGCATTTCATTTGTACTCTTTTTTATTTTCTCATTTTTCTTAAAAAAAATGGGAGTTGCTGCCTTTCAAGTGACTGATAATGTAAGTAAAAAAAAAATTCAATCACCATTGCTTTGTATCGTCTTCTCCAACAAAGGTCAAACGCCACGAAGAGGGGACGATACGCTTGCATTGTGGGTGGAGTTAAGGTTTGACCCTTACCCAAGCCTAAAGGGGTATGTGGAAGAACAACGGCGTGGCGTGCGATGGCGCTGCCGGCTTGTGGATTTGTAGGTTGGCACAACAACGAGGTGGAAGGTGGTGACATATCCGGCATGTCATCGAGAGAGCCTAGGAACATGGTTGCGGACCTGGCCAGCGGCGTGGCCCAGTGTCAATGGAGAATCTTTGATAATACTTCAAGTATATGAGATGATATACACATTAACCTATGCTTTTATTAGATGTATATCGAATTAGATCTAAGAATACAAGAATTTATTTAGGTTCAGACCTTCTATGAATAATAGCCCTACGCACTATGTATTATATTATGAGTTTGGATGAACTTGTTACAAAGTGTGTTCTCTGCTCCCTACAAGTAGGATTTTCACCCCTTTATATACCAGGAGAAAATATATTCATACAAACAGACCATGTTAAAACAGGTGGCACACATACGCTTGACGAAGCCTAGCTATTCCTAGCTCATCATGATGGTGGTTAAGCACGCCCACCCCGCTCTAGTCATCCTGCACGCCCTGTATCATCATTAAACGCCGTCACACTCACCCGTCAAACCATCCCACGACATTAAATGCTACAAGATGGGTCACTACAATATCATACCGCCTATGACCATGCCTCGCCGAAAGCAAGTGCCTAGGGGATGAAAATACTTGAGTGAGCATCATTAAATAAGACTTGATTGATTAGGTGAGTATCTGCTCTATGACCATGGGATTTTGCTATGCGACCAAGGGCTGGTCGCACAAGCCACATCCTGGTCGCGCGATGAGATCGTGGTCTTGACAATACCTACTGTCGGCTAACATTTGGCGATACGGGACCCACCTCGTGGGGCACCCCTTACCTATCACACCGACAGTAGCCTCCAAGCTCCCTCGCGGATATGGTGGACTGAGTGGTTCACCGTAGGGGTCTGTGGTCGCTGTATGCCACATGTCGTGGTCAGGTCTGGTTGCATCACTTGGGTCCCAGCTGATCATAAGTTTTCCCAAGGAGTGCTCGCTGCGTGCCACATGGTTGTGATCGGGTCTGGTCGCACCACTTGGGTCCTAGGTGATTATAAATTTGCTCAGGGAGTGGTCGTCAACGCAACCCATATTTGATGAGCTTTTGTCCAATCTTTCAAAAGGTAATATGATAAGTCGATTGGTGAAGCTTCGACGTTGATGATCCAAAGGCTCTCTGAACATAATAGATCGAGAACCCTCGTAACCATTACACTACTCCGTTGTTATCAACCGTGCCAAGATGCGGTTGACCTTACCAAGAAGACTTTTCCTGCAAGCGAATCGAGAACACAAGCAAGAACAGGTAGATGCAATCTGAATATTGCTAATTACCAATGAAGTACTTGAGTTGGGGTTCAACAAACCGATAAACGGTGAAACTGTCTAAAACAGAATAACTAAGCTAAACCTGAGCCTAAACTATGACGGCTACTGTATATTTATAGGGGGACATGAGGGGGTCAACCTAGGGTTGTGCAGCCATGGAAAGAGGCATGCACAACCTGGACTCTGACCTCGACACGATTACAAAACCCGATAGGGTCCAGGACGGCGACGTAGCACCTTATTCCTTCGACTCTGACTAAACTATAAGGAATATTTTGTCGAGCATAGATCCATTGGAAATGGCTCGACATAAGCTTTCCAGCAAGTCTAAGAACACATAAAACGGACTTCGTATGAGAGAGTTATGCCCGTTTTACTGACGTGCTGTCTTGAGACTCGACCACGACCACGACTTTGACCACGTCCATAACTTCGACTAGAGCTCAGCCTTCGAGGGGTGACATCCGTGTAAGGTTGTAGTGCTTCTCCCACGTTCCTAAGAAATAAACTATCATAATAATTTAGTAGTAATCCATCCAAGGAAATATGAACAGCGAGAAACGAGTTCACCTGGTGGTCTAATTTTCATGCACGTGCTCTTGTAATTGGACCTTGTATGATTTGAGGATTATTGGCGGTATTGATCGTATTTGAAGGAGCCATGGGCTCATCAACATTAGTGGTCAACTCAGAAAACCGTATCGCGAAGGGAGGTTAAACGTCCATAGAGAGGAAAATGTAGGAAAGAGAGGAAAATGTGGGAGTGAGAAACATTAACTGCCACAAGGTCCGAGGGAATTTCGGTTCCCCACGTGCGGCTGTAGGGATCGGTGACATCCTAAGAGGGGGACGGGTGGTGAATTAGGACACTTAAAATCTAATTGGCTCCAAAAGCTTCACAATATAAACCTATATCAAATTATATCTAAATATCCTCTAGGTTTATCTAGTGTGTCAACTCTACCGTTTAAAGGAGATTGCAACTTATCTAGGAAGATAAATTGCAAGAATATAAATGCGAAAACGTAAACAACGTAGAGAGAGCAAACTCGGTACAAGAAATTTTATCCTGTGGTATTGATGGCATAAATGCTACCCCTAATTCACGTTAGAGATCTATCAAGGATATGGTCCTAGATGGAACTCGATCAAGGCTCTTGAGCCACCAAGGCCTCAAGCCAGATGAGCCACTATGCCACTAAGGCAATGCCTCACCACAAGCCTCTCTTCCGGTCACTTGCCGCCATGATCACTTTGGAACTTGAGCCACCAAGGTAAGGGTCTTCGCGTTCCCGTACACATGTCTTGCCGCCGCTCCACATCAAATTAGAGAGTAAACAAGCTTAAGCAACTCTGGCTCATATTGCCGGTGAGTCATCAAGACTCTAATACGTCGGCGTACCACTTGGTACATGCTAGGATCACTCCTTGATCTACTCTCTAGACAGCAATCACCTATCAATACTCTTTCTAGGCCTATAAGCACTAATCACTTACTAATCTTATGCTTAATTGTCTTTGATATCACTTTAAGCACTTTGGTGGCTTGGATATCTTCTCAAGTGTCTCTGTGTTTTTTTGGACTCTAGCACATTCAAATGATTGAGTGCAGAGGTATTTATAGCCTCATATCCATCAACTAGCCGTTTTCCCAATAGCTCAGAAAACCTGTTAACACCGGTTAGTCCAGTGAGAATAGTAGTACTAACACCGGATCATCTGGTGAGTACATCTTCAGAAACTAACTGTTCGAACCCCCACTCAAAGCCTCTGTAAACATCGGACACTGCGTTGTATACTTCATCTCCATCACTGGACTATCCGGTGTGTACATTTGAGCCATTTGAGCCTCTGTAGTGTCTTTATGTAAATTGCTTCAGTGTACACAACACCTATCACCGGACCATCCGGTGAGGTATTCTTCAATCTTTAACTCTTGGAAACTCTTCTATAGGAAATACTCCGGTGTGAAGCATCTAGTGTGTACAACATAGGTACTGGATCTTCCGGTGCGTTGATCTTTGTTCTTCTGTGCTTGGATTCTTCTTTGCAAGAAATAGTCTATCATGCATGCTCACTGATCGTCAGACCTTTTGGTGCCTTGAATTTCCTCTGCCCAGAAGCAAAATGCTCTGATGTAAACTGCCCATTGAACACCGGATCATCCGGTGAAGGCATTCCTCATCTCATGTTAGAATTGCTCTAGCGTGTTCATTCCTGAGCACCGGACCATCCGATGAGGCTAACAGCCTGTAGACACAATGCTCTGGTGAGTACAATTCTTCTAGCGCCGAACCATCCGGTGAGTATATATTTTTTCTGGGACTTCTCCAATTCAACCAAACTTAGTCCCGGCTACGATGGCTTCTATATGTATTGCATCCATAAGACCTACTAAAGCATATACTTGACAAACATGTTAGTCATCTTCCTTAACGTCCAAGCCTTCGCACTTAGAGCCTTTCGACTCCATCTGCGTTCTTGCCCTTACCGCATCTTCCATTCCGTCCAATGGCGCGCACTAGGAGCGATCCCGCCTTCCCTAGATCCAAGTGCGACGAGGTGAGGCTAAAGATGATGTACAACACTGATCTACTCACCCACTGCCTTTCCTTGGGGTACCGCTCTTGGGAGAGCGCGCCCGCTCCCCGCAGGGGGAGATCGTGCTGTTTGTCTCATTCTACTTGGTGGGTCTCATGTTGCCCTTCTTTGAGTTATTGACCATCATCATCTCCTTCTATGACATCTGCCACCTCTATCTCAACACCAACTCTATTATCATGCTTAGCATCTTTGCTCGCCTATGTGGGAACTTTGTCGGGGTCGAGTCATGCCTCGACTTCTTTCAGTCCTTTTACACTTGCCAGTCGGTTACCGGGCCACCCATCGAAACCTGCGGGTTTTGCCTTCGTGATAGTGTCGCAAACATTGACATTGCGGTGAGCCTCAATTTGTCACGGGCAGGCTGGAGGGAGGATTGGTTCTACCTTGCGACCGATGGTTCCTTGGACAACCTCTGCGTGCGGAGCACGCCAACGCATGTTACAGGCAACTGGGGAATTCTCCCATGACTACTTTGGAGCTACTGACCCTGGTCTAGCGGGTTGGCCATCTTGGAGAAGCCGGGATGATGGGGTCAGATGTCGTTCGCGACTTCATTAAGCTATGGTTGTGCTCCATACAAAGGTGAGCACATTTGGTGTTTCTGTCCTTCGATCCGAGCGATGCTACCCGAGAGAGCGGCATGGGTAACCCCGCTGCCGCTTCCTTAGAGTCGCCTTTTTGTATGGGTGTGTGACCAATCACGTCTCTTCTATTATTCAGATCTCACTAACAATGCCATGGATTCACTGATCTGAATCTTAATGTTGGCCTCCCCAAGGAAAGATGGTCCTCCAGCCAGCGTGCTCCTGCTGTGCGATCTCACCTTGTCAGAGAGAGCGTAACGTGGGAGGGTAAGTTTGGTATTTCCAAAATTCTCACCCCCGAGTCTTTTTAGGAGATACATTTTGGTCCCGATCTTTTCATGGTAGTCTCTAAAAGCGCTACTAATGAACTGAGTTCTGTTGTCCATAATTATGTAGTTTGGACTGCCAAACAGTACCACCAGCCCTCGTATAAACTTGAACGCTACCGCGGTGGTAGTCTTCTTAACTGGCTCAGATTTAATCTACTTAGTGAATTTATCGACTACCACGAGTAGAAATTCGAGCTTGCCAGGGGCCTTGGGAATGATCCCACAATGTAGATCCCTCAGATAGCAAAAGCCCAAGATAGTGGTATGGTTTGCAATGCTTAGGTTGGTAGGTTGGTTTGTCGACCATGGTACTGACACGACTTGCACCGTTTCACCAGCTCGCTAGCATCTGGAGGGCTGTGGGCCAATAGAATCCTTGCTAGAACACTTTTCCAACTAGAGTGCGGTATGAAGTGTGGCTACAATATATGTCTCCGTGGATATCAAAGAGAATCGTGCTCCCCTCTTAATAAGTGATGCACTTCAGTAAAAGGTTGTTGCTCCCTCTGTGGTAAAGGTGTCCCTCTACCAGCGAGTATCTGTGGGCTTGCTGCATGGCATTTTCTGCTGATGCATCATCATTAGGGACCTTTTGATTCTGAAGGTATGCCAAGATCTGATCCATTCAAGTCGTACCTAAATCAAGCTGGGCGATCACATGATGTCCGCCCGAGGACTGCACCTAAGGAATCGTTGTCTTCAAAGGTGTTACCTCGGGTGCTCCCTTTCTAAGTGGAGCATCCACTACACCTTGGTCGAAGACCGCGGTGGATGGTCATGTGAGTCTTTTCTTTAAAGACTCCGATCAAGACAGGTGCGCAAGAAGAAGCTAGATGGTCCAGCTCATCACATGTGGAAGTTGTCCCTGCACAGGGCATGCTTAACCTCAAAACCGATAAAATGTCTCTCTAGCTTTCTCACTTCAGTGAGGTATGCCATCATTGTTGGGTTAGAGCACTGAAACTCCTTTTGCTCTTGGTTTATGACTAGTCGCAAGTCCTCTTTCATGAGCAGGCATTTTATACCAAGTGCGGAGGCTGCTCTCAATCTTGACAAGAGGCCCTCATATTTTGCAACATTGTTAGTGGCATGAAAACATACTTGAACTATGTACCTAAGGGTGTCAACTGTAGGTGATGTCAAGACCACTCCAGTCCCCACACCCTTCAACGTAAAAGACCAGTAGAAGTGCATGGTCTAGTTCTCATCTGCCTTTTATTGCTGTTCCTGCTTGAACTCAAAGGACGACCACTTGGCTACAAAATCGACCAGTGCTTGGGACTTGATAGCCGTTCGGGGGATGAACTAAATATCAAACTCCCTAAGCTCTACTGCCCATTTACTGTTCTTCCTACTGCATCCTTACTGTGGAGGATTCCCTAATTGGGAGCGAGGAGATTACCTTATTTTTGTGGGCTTTTAAGTAGTGCCTGATCTTGCAAGAGACCATCAGCATGGCATGCAACAGCTTTTTCTCCTGTAGGTACCGAGCCTTTGCATCGTATAGGACTTCACCGACATAGTACATTAGTCGCTGAAGACCTTCACGCTCGACGACCAAGAACGCACTCGTGACCTGTGTGGTAGCTACAACATAGAGCAATAGCTCATCGTTTGGTCAGGGAACAGTTAGTACAGGAAGGGAAGAGTGGTAAATTTTGAGATCTTGGAAGGCCGACTCCACTTACCAGCAATTGCTCCTCGCTTTTCTTCAGGAGCATGAAGAGCGGCAACCCCTTCTCCCCCATTCTTGAGATGAACCTGCTCAAAGCTGCTACGCACCCTGTTAGTTTCTAGACCTCCTTTAACCTGGTCAATGGATCTGATCTTCTCTAGGTTTGCTTCTATTCCCTGACTCGACACGAGGAAATTAAGCAACTTTCTTGACGGGACTCCGAATGTGCACTTCTCCGAGTTCAGCCTCATGCGGTATTTTTGAAGGTTGTTGAACGTTTCCTGGAGGTTCGCGAATAGATCGTCCTTGGTCCTAATCTTTATGACCACATTATCAACATATATCTTGACATTTCTATCGAGCTATGGTCAAAGAATGAGTTGAATACATCGCTGGTATGTGGCACAGGTCCTTTTCAAGCCAAAAGACATTTTTTACATAGCAAAAGACCCCAAAGGGCGTTACAAAAGCAGTTTTCTCCTCATTTACCCTAGTCATACTAGCTTGATAGTACCCTAAATGGGCATCTAAAAAGCTTAGCAGATCGCTGCAGGTAGTTGAGTCAACAAATTGGTCGATCCGGGACAGGTTGGTGAAGTCAAACCACATCCTTCCCATTAGGCTTTCAGACCATGATGGGGTTAGCCAGCCATTCCAGGTACTACACCTCTCTGACTGGCTCAACTCGACGGACTTTTTGGGGGGTGACCTTTGAGAAACTATTATGTATAAATGTGTGACATGAATTACTATGTATTAATGAAGGTGCCTTTATTATTAGTTTACATTACATATGTCTCATTGTATGCATGTATTGAGTGGGAGAGAGATAGAGAGATCGAGGAAAGAGAGGGAGGACAGGGCCAGAGTAGAAGGGGGAGGCACAACACTGCCAGCTAAAGCTTTCAGCCGGCAGTGAGGCCTTGGGAATCACTACCGGCTGAAACCACCAGCCGATAGTGATAGCCAGAGCATCACTGCCGGTCCACGGACCCAACAGTGATAGTCCTCGACTATCACTGCCGGTTACCAACTGTCGGCTCCAAAACCGATAGTGAAGGGGGGTTTTGGAGCTGGCAGTGAAGGAGGTTTCTGTAGTAGTGAGAGATAATTGTATCACGTATATATTTATGAACTTTTGAATAATATGTTATTCAAAAAATGACTATCATTTACATTGATTAACAAGTAAGTGAATTGTTTGTGGAACTCTTTGTTTGTATCATGATATTATTCTAAATTGATCCCTGGTCATGTATTATTGTGATGATTCATAAGACCAACACATGTATTGACTGATGATCATGTTTCACGGATTATAGGTATAGAGACCAGGTCAATAATGTAGACATTTATGTTGGAAACGTGATGTTAGATAGACCCACCTTGAGATATTACTGGGATTGTTATTTATAATGTGCCATCAGTTATTATCTTAGATGGTGTACTCGTAAGATTCTTAGACCTGAGATTGTCAATAATTCCCAGAATATGTAGTGACATACTTTAATGCTGCCAAACACTATTCCATAATTGGGTAGTCATAAAATTAATTGTCAGGTTTGTCATGAAACATGTCATGGGGTGTGAGTAATCAAGATGAAATTTGCCACTCCTTGATAATGTGAGAGATATCTCTAGGCTCCTCAAGGTAGTTGGATTGAGAAAATACATGGCCATGTCAATATGATTAAAGAATTAATCATGATAAATCCACTATATGATCGAGTGAATGGTTGAGCTATCAAAAGGGTGGAACGTATCTCACCTTGAGCTTGATTGATATCTGTGCATGTGTATATCAAAGTTCAGCCGATATGATCTTTGTATGTACTTGTGAGTCAACATGCCTTACTAGGGACCTCTATTGATTTCAGTTTGGAAAGGGTTTTTGAGTCGTAGCTATTTGTATATGAACCTAACGGGTCACACACTTAATGGGTTGGAACAAAATATACAAATAGGATTCATATATGGGTTTGATTGGATTGTGATCCATGAGGTGTTAGAGTCCTAAAGGGCTTTTAACATGGGAGCCCATTAGCGAGCTATGTATAAGGAGAGGTGTGGGATAGGGCGTGGAGAGGTGAGCCACTGCGAAATCCTACCCGTAACCCTCCACACAATCTCTCAAAACCCTAGCCGCGTGCGCGGTGCTAGCACATCTGCGCTCGGTGATCCTGCCTAGTACGTGTGGATACCGTAGAGGCGCTGCTGCTATTACGGTATTGATCTCCTCAGCATGAAGATTGCGACACTTCTGTCTGGTTGGCCGAGGACCTACTATGCTAGTCGACATACCTGCTCACTTGGTCATGGAGCACAATGCGACCACTCAGAGTTGGACAAGGACACAACAGACCTGCTCAAAGAACAAGTCAAGAAGCACAACCACCTGCTCGGAGCTGGTCAAGGAGCGTGACCACCTGCGCGGGGCTGGTCGCAGATATGATCGGGAAGCTGCTCGAGGAGCTCGACACGTACAATGTTCGATTGATCTACTCCAACTCTTCTTCCGCTGCACTGCGTCAAGTGGTAACGATCTATGATCTTTTACTTGCATGGTTTTCCGGGTGAATACGGTAGAAATTTTTTATTTTTTGGCTAGCATAGCCAACCTATTCCCCAACACTGAGAGCATGCTGTGGAGGAGTGGGAGCGTGAGCTCGGGGCTGGTGGAGTGGCAAATGGCTGGAGGAGGGCATGCAGCGTGAATGTGCGAGGCGGTGTGTCTGGTGAGGTCCATGACGACAACCCAAACTCCATGACGATGAGTGGCGTTGCGGTGGACTCGACTAGCTCGATTCATTTTTTTGGCTCCCCAAAACACCTATCATAGCCGGTTCTAGACTCGACAATATTATGTACAAATTTTCATTGCCGAGTAAAGACTGCCGGTTCCAAAACCAGCAGTGACGGGGTTTTGGAACTAGCAGTCACTACTATAGAACTGGCCTTATATGCCGGCCCATCACTGCCGGTTACTAATGGGCGAGCAGTGATGGGGCATCATTGCCAGTTCATAAACCATGCGAGAAGAATCAACCATCATGGCTTATGAACCGGAAGTGATAAGGGTCATCACTGCCGGTCGATGGATTGAGCCGGCAGTGATGCCCTGTTCCCTCATCACTGCCGGCTTAATCCACCGTCTGGCAGTGATAGCATAACATCACTGCCGGCTGGTTAAATGAGCCGACAGTGATGTACCGGCTATATAAAAGTCGCCCTCTCCTTCCGCAAGCTCGAGCACAATAGAGAGGAGCTCTATTCTTGCTCGGTGGCGGCCATTTTTGCTCAACAGGATCTTGGTGGCTTCAAAATTTTGAGGAATCCATATGCCCTAGGTGTTCTAAGGTGTGTAACTTCCTCTCCAATCTATTTCTATTTGAATTTTATTTGCTAAATTGCTCTAGATTTTGAAATGATGGAGATGAACCTATGGTGATGATGTTTCGAGACAATGTGGATGCAATTATACCTCATTTATGATATGGAAGCTTCAATTATGGTGGAAAGTGTCTTTATTATTGATTTACATTAGCTATATGTATGGGCATATTTATTATTGGTTTTTAATGAATTAGAAAATTTAGCCATGATATTAAGGTATATAGCAAACTCCAATTATATTTTTTATATTTTAATTAATTAGCAAGCTCTAATATAGAAACTTTAGGTGTGAGCATATTTATGGTTGATTTTTAGTGAATTAGAAAATAGCCAAGATATTTAGGTTTGTAGAAATCTCTAATTATATTTTTTTCTATTTTAATTAATTAGCATTTTCCCAATATGTAAACTTTAGGTATGAGCATATTTATTTTGATTTTTAATGAGTAAGAAAATTTCGCCATGATATTTAGGTATGTAGCAAGATACAATTATATTTATGAATGAGCGTTTATTTTTCATGTTTCCTTAATGAGTCATATATAAGGTGTTGAATAATAAAGAAAATTTCTAGGGATGGCACCAACAAATACTCATCAGAAGCGGATGCAAAAGCATGCAAAAGGCGGTTCCTCCAACTTAGGCCAATTGCCGGTAGGAGATGATAAGGTAATTTATTTGTTGGTGATCACAAAATGTTCTAGATGTTATGAATTTGGATTGACAATAATGATATAATTGTAGATGGACAGAAGATGGATGTACGATGTGAGCCGTGTGAGCGTAGAGTACAAGAATGGAGTGGATTGTTTCCTGGTACAAGCCGTGATGCACAAGTCAAATACACAGTCTCAATGCATGTGCTGTCCATTCGTCGATTGCGAGAACAAGAAATAGTTCTCCGCCACCTAGCAGATACATTCCCACTTGATGCCTGGCTATACCCGTTGGACCAAGCACGGTGACGCTGAGATCGTACAGGAAGGGCAATACATTGAAAGAGGAGACGAAGGCATGTGCACCGATATGCCGGTTGACAAATACATCGATATGCCGCTTGCCGGAGAACATTGGTCGATGATGATCTAGAGGAGATGTTGGCCGACACCGACGTTGATGATCTGGAGCAGTTGTTGTGCGATGGGGAGGGGAACTTCACCGATGAAAGAGAGTTTCAAAAGTTTCAGCGTATGTTAGAGGACTTTAAAACACCGTTGTTCCCGGGCTACGAGAAGAAGCAGACAAAGTTGTGTACTGTGCTTTCACTGCTGCATTTGAAGGCAAGCAACGGGTGGTCTGATACAAGCTTCACAGAGTTATTACTGTTTCTGAAGAAATTACTTCCAAAGAAAAATATGCTGCCAGAAAACACATACCAGGCCAAGCAGGTTGTGTGCCCATTAGGGTTGGAAGTACAAAAAATACATGCATGTCTAAATGATTGCATGTTGTATCGTGGATAGCATGCAGACATACAAGCGTGTCTCTTCTGTGGTGCAGCACGGTACAAGCGTGACGGTGATGATATCGATTGTGAAGGAAACAAGAAAAGGTGTCACGTGAAGGTGATATGGTATTTTCCTATAGTTCCCCGTTTGGAGCGTTTATTCGTGAAAAAAAAGGCATGTCGAACTCATGCGATGGCACGTCGATGAGCGCAAGGATGATGGAATGCTGAGACACCCTGCTGAATCTACGCAATGGAGAAACATCGATAGGAAATACAAGAAGCCCTTTGTAGAAGATGTGAGGAATATAAGATTTGGGTTGAGTACGGATGGGCTGAATCCATTCGACAACCTTCCTCCTTGGTTGTGTATGAAGCAGAAGTACATTATGATGCCGGTGCTGATACCAGGGTCGGGACAACCTGGCAACGATATCGATGTCTACCTGAAACCATTAATGGAAGATCTTGTAATGCTGTGGAACGATGGTGTGCAGGTATGGGATATATACAAAGGAGAGAACTTCACCCTACACGTAATGTTGTTCGTAACAATCCAAGATTGGCCAACCCTTGGTAACCTATCGGGCCAGACTGTCAAAGGCTAATGTACATGCATGCATTGCTTGGATGAAACAGAGAGCTTGTGGCCGAAGAACAGTTGAAAAATGGTGTACCTAGGTCATCGTAAATTTCTTCGCAAGGATCACTTGTCCCACAGCAACAGGAGAGTTTTCGATGGGAAAGTTGAGACTCAATCACCTCCTAAACATCGCATTGGGAGAAAGGTATATGAGATGGTAAAGGGACTTAGGGTTATCCTTGGAAAGGGATGCGAGAGTACACTAGTTCCGAAATCTAGAGCTCCTATGTTCAAAAAGAAATCTGTCTTTTATGACTTAGCATATTGGCCGGATTTGGTGGTTCGACACGCAGTCGATGTCATGCAGATTGACAAGAACGTGTGTGATAGCTTGATTGGTACGTTACTAGACATACCTGATAAAACAAAGGATATACTCCAAGCACGGAAGGACCTAAAATGTTTGTAACTTAGACATGATCTACATCCCGAAGAGATGGAAAAATGCAACAAATATCTTGGCCCTACGAGCTACAATCTGAGCAAGGCGGAGAAAATTGCAATGTGCAAGTGCTTGCATGGAATCAAAGTTCCATCCAGTTACTCCGCCAACATAAACAGACTACTAAACATGAAAGACTTGAAATTAACTGGTATGAAGTCTCATGATTGTCATGTGATGATAACACAGATGCTTCCAATTGCAATTAAAGGTATTCTGCCGCCGAAGGTCCGAAACCCAATCATAAAGCTGTGTTTATTCTTCAACGCGATATCACAGAAGGCCATCGACCTGACCAAGCAAGATAAGCTGAAGGAAGATGTGGTCGAGGCTCTATCCCAGCTTGAGGCATTGTTCCCTCCATCGTTTTTTGATATCATGGTGCATCTCATTGTTTACATTGTGAAAGAGATACGAATTCTTGGCCTCGTGTTTCTGCATCAGATTTACCCTTTTTGAGAGGTTCATGAGAGTTCTTAAGAAATATGTTCGTAACTAAAATTAGCCGGAAGTCTACATGGCCGAGGGCTGGGGAACCAAGGAGGTCATTGATTTTTGTGTCGACTACATGAATCTCAAATCGATTGGTGTGCCTGTATCTGGCCATGAGGGGTGGCTACAGGGGAAAGGGATGATAGGTGCAAACGCATTCCGCACTGACGACAACGTTTCATTCACACAAGCATATTTTGCTGTTCTGCAATAATCAGTTGTAGTGGACTCGTATGTTGAAGAACACCAGAAGATGCTATGCACCAGAAACCTAGAGAAGTCCAATGTTTGAATCGCGCGAGAGCACAGAGATCATTTTGGCATTTGGTTACGCAGGCAGGTGATGGATAAGCAGATAGAGTGTGCTCAGTTGAAGGTGTTGGCTCATGGACCGTCTACTACAATCCTCACATTCCAAGGATATGACATGAATGACTATACATTTTATACGAGTGCTCAAGATAATAAGAGCTCCAACCCCATATAGATGCCTACGACTGCAATAGAAATAGGAAGACCTATTACGGATTCATACAGGAGATATGGGAGCTCCTAATAAGGCCAACCTCAGATAGGGCGTCCAGCTCGTCTTGAGAGATGTTGCTATCTGAACTAGTAGGATTGGCACATAAATGCTGACTTGCGAAGAATGCTTTCTCTGTAAACATGTAATCAATACTGAAGTCTTAATAAGGCCATTTGCTAGAGCCATTGAGCCTAATAGTTTTTTGTAAGAACATTCTTTGGTGTTAGGGTGGTTTGTAGTATATCATTTTTGAATATTCTCTGAAATTTTGGACTGCTACGACATGGTATGTTGTTCATCGTGGTCAGCAAAGTGGAGTGTTCTCCAGTTGGGAGGAATGCCATGCACAAGTTAATGAATTCATAATCCTAGTTATGGTTGTAATCATCATTATTTTGCTATGTAAGATGATGTGACTTGTAAGATCAATGTGTTAATTGTCAGTACCCTTATGCCTATTTTGCTACGTTAGATGTGACTTTTTTTTTGTTAAATGTGGTTCTAACGTACTCAATTACAATATTGTTATGCATTCTATCTATCGACTCCTTCATGGTTATCTCACTCTTTCAACAGCCTCTCTCCCTCCCTCGTTGGCTTTATCTCTACCTCCCTCCTTTCTCGACTCTCTATATGTATACTACTCAACCACTCGTCGTCACCGTATGCAGAATTTTCAGGAAGGAATGGCACCACCAACCACCGACCCAACCCAGGTGCTAGAAGGAGATGTAGTGCAGCCGTCAAACATTCAAGAAGGTAGCTCGAGCCACTACCTCAACCTAGAACAAATAGACACCTGTGGAGTCGATGAGGTAATTCATAAGTAGATGAACGCATCTCTTCTACATATTATTGTATAGGTTCCCAATAGTTTTTTCGCATATGTGCAGATGCTTGATGCTTTGGAGGGTAACGACAATGAGCAATCCCAGGCGCGGCATCGTGTCTGAGGTCCCTCAAAGATGCCTACCGGGCGACTTGTGATCACGGAGGTCTCTCCAGCAGGGGAGTCAACTGCACCTAAGAGAGTTCTGGGGCCATACAAGTCAGTCTGTGGGATTGCTGTTAAGGATCATGTGCCCATCAGCTACAGATTGTGGACTGGCGAACGAGGTGATCCGCACATGGTTCCTGATTCAATCAAGAGCGACATCTTGTGGTATAAGATATTAGAGAAGTTCGACTTCCCTGAAGGGACATATATGGAAGTAGTTAAGCGTAAGACGCTAATGATCATGGGCCTTTTATTTAAAAACTGGAAGGACGCACTGAACAGACCATATGTGCAGAAAGGTACAACACCAGATTTCCACAAGTAGCCCCAACTGGAAGATCATTGCAAGCCTTTCCTGAGTACAAGTCGTCGGAAGAAGCACATAGGTTGAGTGCGGTGAACAAAGCGAACTCAAAAAAGAACCTCTGCCCCCACAAAGTCGGTAGCCGTGGGTACGTGAGGAAAGAACGGTAGTGGCAACAACAGCTAGATCAACTGTGAGGGAGAGGTGTCATGCCTGAGATGAAGGGCTGGAGCGATCAATCGACGCGCTTCCTTCTTTGGAGGGGTTGTTCTTACTTGTCTAATGAAAGCTTATGCTTTACGACCTCCAAAGACCAGAAAGTGACTCAAACGCTTGCAAAAAAGCTTACGGAAGCCCATGAGCAGTCTGCACAAGGATCTTTCAAACCAGACACGGATAGAGACGAGCTCACTTTGGCCCTAGGAAATAAGGAGCATGGTGCTCGCACACGAGGCGTTGGGTTGATGGGTTGGAAATATGGATTCCTAGGCGAAGTCGACAGTTATAAGAGCCGAAAGAGATCCTAAGTAGAGCGAGATGCAGAACAAGAGGCAGAACAATCTAGGATGATGAAAATGCTTGAACAAGTGCTAAAAAAGAGAGGAAACATACAGAAGAAAAAATAGCACAAGCAGTAGCACAAGCCCTCATGTGTGAACGAGTCACCATTGTGAGCGAACAGGAATGGCCGGCAACATCTCCTAAGTTTGCACGCTCCAGCCCCGGTGGTCTTCGGAGTAGCTGTGCGTCCATAGGAGTTCTGGGAGCTGACCCCATCACTTATACCGTGGAACTTATCACAGCATGGACACCGTGTGAACTACACATTGGTGCTAGGAACATTACCATCAAGGTGGCTTCCTGCGTGGCTTATCCCCGTGGCTCCCATGAACATTTGCACGGACGTCCAATACCAGAGGGCTATGCCACGGTCGAAGTTGATGAGGCAGTTGACTAGTACTGCCATATTGAGGTGGACTACCCCACATAGGAGGGGGTGAACACTATAGGAGAGAACAAGCACACATTCATCATAAGGGAGAAGGCCTACATAGTTTTTCCACCAGGGATAGCTCCCGAGACTCTGTACTCTCCACTACACCCCAGACCACCGTTGCCTCGTAGATCTCCCTCTCCTCAGCTATTTCCCAAAAGAAGTCCACCTCCTCAGCCATCGCCTTGAAGAAGTCCATCACTCAAGAAGCCAGCACCATCAAGAAACCAGCCATCAGCTCGGAAAACAAGATCAAGTTCTGCAACATCTAAGTAGATGACATCATCTAAGAAGTTGGTGGCATCTAAGAAGTTGGCGGAACACAAGGATTCACTCACTTTCGAGGAAACAAAAAAGATTGTGGACGCCAGTGTCACGTCTCATTTCCATCCTCCACCATCTCCACAGAAGCCTATTGTGCCTGAAGATGCCTTGAAGTTTTTCATGAAAATGGCTAAAGCTAAATAGACGGAGTTGGCTTCAAGTAAGCCGCCGACTGACTATGAACGCATCAGCAAGATGTAAGCCAAGAGCAAACCAGGCCCAATCATTAAGGATGCTCCAAGCATTGTGGACTTCCTAGCTTTTTCTAGATTAAGAGCAGAAGAACTAGCACGACTTACTGTGGGAGCGGATATATCAAATTTGGATGTTATATGGCCATTTGAGTTGGGCAAACCTTTGGTCAAACCAGATATAGAAAGAAACCTTACAACTCAAATGCGTCAATTACATCAATGATACTTGGAGCAGTCCAGGCAGGGTTTTCATGTGTTCCCTATGAGATACAAAGATGAATATTTCCTCAAGGGGGACGACTTCTTGTAGTTGGAATTCTTGCACTTGTATGAACTCATAAGGAAGATGCCCTCGATGTAGCTATAGTCAGAGCGTGGACTCTGTAAGTGACTTATGTATATAATTCACGTTATATGATCTTGCACCTTGAAATTACACAGCTAACTTCTCTCTTTCGTAGAATGGAGATCCAAGCATATGAACAAGACTTAGATAAGAAAGTAGGATTCATCGATCCTGGCCTTGTGAACCAGAAACTTGTAACGAAGAATCCAGACTTCATCGAGGTCTACTTATTGAAGTGTCCGCTTCACCACCAGTACAAGAAATTCTTACTCTTACCCTACAGCTATGAGTACGTGTTTGAGCGCAAGGGTGTCCTCATTTTATGGGCAACTCGATTCTAGTACTAATTTGCTATGGTGACATATTCTGCAGTTTTCATTGGATGCTCTTTGTCATCTACCCAGACTTGAGTAAGACCATTGTGTTAGACTCACAAAAGAGAGATCAGACGACTTACCAACACCTCATCGACATGCTAAATAGGTTAAGTCGATCATTTAATCTTCTCGACGATTGCATCTAAGTTTAATTGGTATTCATATTCACATACAGGGCGTACACAAGATATCGCAAGAAGAGTGTTATCCACTTTCCATTTAGGAAGGAGTGCGCTGTAAAAACTGACTTTCCAGTACACAATATATATTCATGTCTTGCATTTCCTATTGAATAAAAAGGGTCAATTCATTCCACTGACGAATCCTTTCCGCTTGAAGTGTATGAGGCAGCCACCTGGCGACGATCTCTGTGCATTTTATGTTCTTACTTTCATGCACGCATTCAGCCTGGACAGAGACGCTGTTAGTTTCAATGACCTTGAGGTATGAAATAACATATCGATGCCTTCTTTTCAATTTCTACACGTGTTCAAGGACTAATTCTTTCGATTCTTCAAACGCAGCGCTTTAAACTATGCACAAATGTGTTACAACCTGCTGAAATATATGCCCTTCAAGAACAGATGGCCGAGTTCTTATTGGAGCATGCTATCAACCCAAACAGCAAGTTTCATGAACCGATCGTGCCGCCCACGCGTGTGAGACCTTCAGATGACACCTTACCTTCTAGCATAAAGTATGCGACAAGGAGGAAGGCTACCAAGGGGCTTGACACAATATTAATGAATGACATTACCTGTTCTATGATATGCCACCGGTGTATCAATGAAATGTGGGACCAGGTCCCACTTGTCATCCTCATAATGGATGTCATATTGTAGAACTAGCAATTATTCAGTTGTAAATCATAGATTTTTTCCATTTATTAACGAATGATATGAATTACTATGTATGATGAGAAATTAGTATCGTCGGACGACTCTTGGATACAATGGCCTTCCAACGATGATGCGAAGGAGGAGTAAGAAGCAGCGTCTCGTAAACGTGCCCAAGAGGAGGAGGATGAGGGGCTAGCCCGTGAGCTGTGCACTGTGGAGGAGCAAGAAGCAGTATCCTGTAAACCCCAGGAGGAGGAGGACGAGAGGGTGGCCTGTCAGTGTGCTGCGGAGGAGGCCGAAGGCTCAAAACCTAGAGGCATTCAGGCGTTAGACTTCGATGTCTTTGATACGTCGGTGAGCCTAGAGCATAGGCGACGTTGCGGTTGATCAGGCGTTGCTGGGTCCTCCGCTCCACCACCATCGCCCCCCCGGCGTCCCCGGATATACTCACGCCATCAATCGTCAGTGCGGGGACGTAGTCCTCGTCGCGGGAGAGGTAGAGGGATACTGGACTGGCTCAACTCAACCAACTTTTTAGGGGTTCAGGGGGTGACTTGTAATATTTGTGTGTTTGTCGATACCTGACTTGTAATATGTGTTCATTACTATGTATTAATGAATGTGTTTTTATTATTTATTTACAATAAATATATATATCATTGTATGCATGTATTGAGAGAGAGAGACAGAGAGAATGAGGAGAGAGAGGGACTACAGAGAGAACAGAGAGGAGGACCGCGGAGGGGGGAGAGGAAAAACATTGCCGGTTCAAACCTTCGGCCGGCAGTGATTCCAGCAAATCATTGCCGACCGAAGGATACAGCGGCAGTGATGCCAGCGAATCACTACCGACCGAAGGATATAGCTGGCAGTGATGCTTTGGGTATCATTGCTGGCCAAATCCTTCAGCCGGCAGTGATAACCCCTTTCACTGCCAGTCCATCGAGCCGACAGTGATTCGATTATCACTACCCGTTGCCTACTGCCGACTCCAAAACCCACAATGAAGGGGGTTTTGAAGCTGGCAGTGAAGATGTTTTCTGTAGTAGTGAGTGATCATCTTTTTTTTTTAAGTTTGGGCTACTCACTACTCGAACTAGTTTCTCTCGAGACCACGTACACGTACAGGAAGCAGAAACGGGTCATACAAGAAGACCGAAAACCCTAGGGCAAGTGCCAGCCTAGCCGGAGAAGAACTTTGTACTACAGTCTGACGCCTCGGTTGCAGCTTGTTGCATGCCGTGAAATCAAGAACAGTGATCGGCCATGGACGCAGTCGGTGCAGGTATCAGAGTACGTATTGGTCAACTCATATTATATATATATCAGAGTTAATTTTAAACGGCTTTTGGTCTATTCCTATGCGTGGAATCTCTAGTCTCTATTCCACTCTTGGAATGTTGACCTTGATTCAGCCATTCAGGTTGATCATCGATCAGTACGTACAAGATACGCATCGGTCGTAGATACGTTATCTAGATCCATTCATACTTGCATATAGGTGTACCTGGTTTCGTCAGTTTAATCCGTCAAAAACGATTTCTCCATCCGCGATAGACAATGTCGCGGAAACATCATCTAATCGATCGTCTCCATCGTCTGAACGATGTGCTGTTTTGCTATTGCTATAAGTAGACACCAGGTACCTGAGCTTTGGATGCACAGCAACCAAACTCAGCTGGAGCTAATCAACACATTCATTAAGCTGCTATTCAAGAGACCTCGCTCGGTCCGTTAGCTTCGTACGCACGTACAGATTGATCAAGATGAAGGGAGGAGGCGTGGGAGGAAAAGGTATGGGCCGTGGAGCGGCGGCTCTGCTGGCCCTGTTGCTCGTGGCTGCGTCGGTGCATGCCGAAGCCATGGCGGCGCGCCGTCTGCTGGGCCTGGGAGCTGATGGCGCCACTCGGCAGCCACTGGCGCAGCCACCACCTTCGCTGGTGTCCGTCAGTAAGGCATCGCCAGGGCATTCTGGCTGCACGCACGACCCAAACACTCCTCCTGGTGGTGTTTGCCCTCCTAATGCGCCATAGCTACTCGATACCAACCTAGTACTCCTGTAATAAGTTTGTCGTTCGTCGGCTGGCCGTAGTTATCACGAAGAGTGGTTAAGAGTGGAGAAAAATAATTTTTCATTTGGATTACCTGTTGTTCCAGAATAAAGAGCAGTCAGCTTTTGATATAGTTCAATCACCGGCCGTATGGGTTTTTGTCTGTACTGGATCGACGTTGTTCTGCACTAAGATGTATTAATTACACAAAAGCATTGAGCCCCAGCCCTGGGCCTCTCTTTCTTAAACAAAACGTGTGAAATAACTCCTTTTTGGTCGAACTGTGGAAGTGAAGCCAATAACTGGATAATGTACGTATTGCATGTTGAGAAAAGAAAATCGCCCAAGTCCAATGCCCTCTCGAATTCGTAAGACGCTTTCCCTGGCATTATGTTTTGCCCGAAGACTAAATTCCGAGCGTGCATACCCTGGTTATGCAGCATGCACGCTGAGATGAGCCGTTCGTTCAGCATCGAATGTCATTGGCTACATGCATGGAGAAAGGAAATATGACAAAATTTGCTGACGTCATTCACATGCAAATCTATTTCAAAACTTTAAAAACTATAGTTTTCAAACTGAGCATCTAAATTAAAATCCGATCGCACCATTGTGTTTCGTGCGATAAGAACTTCAAAACTAGACCCCAGTTGAGTATATTTTGATGATATTTTTTCTAACATCAACTTCGTATAAAAAAGTGCTTCTGTGTGCATTATAATTTGCTTATGATTTTTGAAAACTTGATCATGACTATACAAAAACTTGCTTATTCGTCAAAATATTTTTCTCAAATCTGTACCCAGTTATGCTAATTTTACTTTTCAAATTCACATAATATGCTTTTCTGGTTCACATGAATTGCTTGTAATTTAGAACTAATATGTTTTTTATGAGTTTACACGGATTTGAGTTTTTCAAATTGAAACAATTTGCTTTCTGGATTTTCTGAACTGCTTGGGTGCGCCTCTCTTCTTTGCTGCTATGCCATGCTAGTCTTTGTTAGGATTACTAAAAATAGAAAAGATGGTTAGATGAAATGCTTTTTCACAGCATATGAAATACTTTTTCATAGTATATAAAATACTTTTTTCAATACATATGATTTTTGCCTGTGGACAGATAAATTCGCTTTTTCCCAGATATTATCGCGGGCGTGCTCTGCGTGTGTTATGCTAATTTGCCCTAATTAGGAAAGCAATTAATTAAATATTTTCTTAATTAAGAGTGTGCATGCTATCCTCTTATAGCATGCACATCCAGTATTTAGTCGTGTCCTATGTTTTGAAGGGTTTTTTTTGCTTTGGTCTGTAACCGTGGGATCTTCTTATTTGTTAGTCTTATTCAGCTTTCAGGCGTGGGCTTGAACCATTTGTTAAAAGGAGGAATTATCTAGCTAGATACTAGCAGATCACTTTAGATTGACCAATCTTTAATTTTGAATTTGATCAACGTGCCCGTGCCGTACGTTACTATGTATATACCTGTCATTCGAACGAGACCGCGATCATCCTGTCCTTAGTAAATGCTACGACGATCCATACATTAGTTGGTCTATGCCTTGTAGATCGATCATATATATATCCAGGCTTAATGCATAGAATGAAGATTATTCTTTTTTAGGATTATGCTAGTTATCTCTGACTGATTTTAGAGGACAAAATTTGTCGAATTTATAGTCGTTCGATCTCAATCCGACGCTCTAGATCAGCTATGAATAAAAGGATCACTAACCCTAATCCCAACCACTCCATCCCGTCCGCTGCAGCCTCCCTGCTCAGTCTCCTCCCTGCATGTTACCTCCACACTGCCTCGTTGTTGCCGTTCCCGACGCCGGCGAGCTCCTCTGCCGCCGACCCTAGCTCCCTTAGGCCTTGGCCTTCGCTGCCACCCCAACCCTGCCACCCGCTCACGTGATCTTCCACGGCTCCCGTGCCTCCGCCGCTGCTAACCACTTTGACCATGACACCCCACCACCATCCCAACCCAACCGACGGGTGGTTGATCATCGATCACTGCACCGGGTAGACTGTAGAATAATGACTTTGATCATCGATCACTGCACCGGGTAGACTGTAGAATAATGACTTTGATCATCGATCACCGCAGAATAATGACTTGGCTGACATTTGCTGAGCACCGGGTAGCTACTAGCTAGCTGCTGAATAATGCCTGCAGAATGTTGGCGAGACAATGGTCTGGTTGAAACGTTCGTCAACTTAACTGAACGTTGACTTGTTCAGTTTGGGAACTGGTTGTGTCAGATAACCAATCCGGACTCATCAAAGGGCGTAACATATCAGACAGTTTTATCTTCGCAGTGGAACTTGTTCAGTGTTGCCATAAAAGGAAAATTCCCACCATTGTGCTGAAATTAGACATCAAGAAAGCTTTTAACTCAATTGAATGGGCGGCTCTGGACAAGATACTCCAAGCACATGCGTGGCTTCAGTAGTCGATGGAGATGCTGGATGAATCAAATCCTTCGCACTCGCCGCGCTGCTATTCTGCTCAATGGTGTTCCGGGGAGGTGGATACAGTGCAAGAAGGGGCTTCGTCAACGTGATACCCTGTCTCCTTACCTCTTATTATGGCAGATGTCCTGCAACAGCTCATTATCCACGATGGGTCGATCAAGCATCCGCCCAGCTTATGCCTCTCTACCAAGCCATCACCTCCGTTGACATTGGCAATGGGATCTCCACCTGTGTTACACGGACACGGACACGGACACGGGTGTCAGAGTCCGAGTCGGATGCGAGTGTCCGATTCGGCAAACTCTAGAAAATAGAATTCGGAGATTCGTCTAATTTATATTAATATTATATTAAAAATACATCATTTTATATTTTTATTACTAAATAATATCAGTATTTCTGAAATAACACATTATTTTGTGATTAACAAATATCAAAACATCTGATTGTGACTTTCTAGTATAAAGAATGTATATAAAAACTACACAAAAGCTGCAGAAAAAAAGAAAAGAAAAAGAAAAAAGAAAAAAAAGGAAGAGAGCCCACTAATGTAGCCCAGTAGCCCACCAGCCGAGTCCTCACTTTCTCTCCCGAGTCACTATCCCCATCTCCCGAGCCACCTCCTCCTCGCCTCCCCCCGCCGCTACCGCCTCCTCACCTCCCCCGCCGCCGACACCTCCGCTCTCCCCCCCTCGGCCGCCCTTTCCTCCCTCTCCTCGGTCGCCACCGCCGCCTCCTCCCCGTCGCCCCCGCAGCCGTCCTCCTCTCCCCCACCGCCACCTCCTCCCCGTCACCCCTGGAGCCGCCTCCTCCCATGTCACCACTGCTTCCTCCCCCCCCCCCCCGTCGCCTCCTCCTCCTCTCCCCATTCTTGGACGCGGCCACAGGTGTCCGATGCGTGTCGCGCCGTGTCCGACGCGAATCGACGCGCGGATTTTTTTTTGGACACGCGTGTCCGGGTAACGCAGATCTCCACATCATTCTGGTATGATGATTGAACCTCTTTTGGCCCTCTGCATCAGGCTCTGCCTACGACCTTCTCGCATTGCATTGACAGGAACGTCTCAGTTCGGGACGTCGTCCTCGCCAATTGCCAGCTAAACTTGCAGCTCCGACCTCGCCTCTCGGCTGCTGCCATGGAGGAGCTAACACTACTGTGCGACAACTTGTCCTCGGTGATGCTCGAGGATCGCACAGACGTGCACAGATCGCACAAGGACTTCAGATTTTACCAGTCATTGGTAGCCCTATTGTTTTGGGAAAGAGTAGTTAACGAGAACATCACTTATTCAAATATGCATAAAGTGAACTTATTCCTCAATATTCATACTTTCTTAGTAAAGGATGGGATGCTACTAAATTCTTGTGTTGCTTAGGAATATGGGAGAAGCACAAGCTCACCAAAGCGTCACCCTCGAAGGCCATATCTAATTAGACTCAAAGTTGACTGCAAGTTGACTACAAACTCGATTCGGAGTCTATAGACAATACGTCAATAAAATGGACGTAAATTTTGCATACAGGATCCAATTGAAGTGTTTCCGGAAAGCTTATGACGAGCTATTTCTAATAAATATGGTCTAACCATTAGATTCCTTAGGAATTAATTAGAACCAATGAAATAAATTTACTGCATCATCATTTTGGGCCATGTTGGGCCTTGTAAACGTCTTGGGTCCAACTCTAGTTTGTGTGCACCCCTTCTCATGGCTACACAACTCTAAGTTGATCTCCTCACATCTCCTCCTATATATATATACACAGTAGCCATCGTAGTTTAGACTCGGATTTTGCTTAAATTATTCTTTTTTAAATAATTTTACTGCTTGTTCAGTTTGTGGAAACCCAACTTGAGTTCGTCATTGGTAATTACCAATATTTAGATTGCATCTACAGTTTTCTTGCTTATGTTCTTGATTTACTTGTAGGGAAAACATGATATAGCGAGGAACCGTATGATGCGGAAGGAATGATCCGATCTTCTCGATGTAGGATCACCAAAGATAAACAGTGACTAATCGTAGTTGTTCACCCGCTGCCATTGTAGGGACTTGCACCTATGGATTAATCAAATCTCACTGTCAAAGATAACTACTGAACCATCAATTCCCAGTGGAAAAGGAAGAATGATCCTGATTGGAACGCCCTATCCACCGTATGTTGGCTGCGCCTAATCATAGGAAGAACGAGCACGAGACTCTCATCATGCGAGTAGCTTGTAGCTAAAATATATTCATATTTTTGAGTCTGAGTTACATGGACACATACTTCCAAATTATACAGACTCCTAAGACACCAAAAATAGCAAACAAACTCATTACATGACTTGGACTCAAATAATTAAAGACTAAACTTTTGCCTTCGGTTTCTCTTTAATATTGCAGTGCAACCAAATGGAAACAGAGGTTGGGATTAGATCCATTATGTGGGCCATCAAATAAGCTTTCCAACGGGTACTCACACGTTCGAATCAGATTCCGTACGTGAGAGATATGGACTTTTCAATCCAAGTCTGCTGGCTACGACGAGATCAATCCGAAGTGAACTCAAACTTTCTTAATATTCAAACTCCATGTTAGGAACGACTTGAATCTGTGTCAATCACGAAAATTAAGTCTAAGAAATATTTAGAAGTCCGTAGAACAGCTATATATCTTCAAATAATACCTTGTAAGCCTTGGACTTTCTATGTTTAGCAATCCTCGCACGTTGCCATGACAGAATGCGCAATATCCAATGAAACCGCCATAACTATTAGTAGGAACCACCAAATCTTGTACCGTTTGATCTATTGAAAAGAAGACATGATTTCCTTTCCAAATATAAATATTGTTGGGCTATAAATCATTTGTACATGTGTGCATGACTTCATAAACATAATGGACAGAGTAGCATTGTATATATATGATATGTGGAGGAACCGTATGATGGGGAAGGAACAACCCAATCTTCTTGACATAGGATCATCAAAGATAAACAAGGACGAATTGTAGATGTTCACCCACTACAATTGCAGGGACTTACACCTCTATGGATTCATCAAATCTCACTCTCAAAGATAACTACTGAACTCTCAATTCCCAGTGGAAAAGGAAGCACGATCATGATTGGAATGCCCTATTCCCCTCTATGTTGGCTGCGCCTAATCATAGGAAGAACAAGTATGAGACCCTCATCATGCGAGTAGCTTGTATCTAAAATGTATTCATAATTTTGAGTCTAAGTTACATGGACTCATACCTCCAACTTATATAGACTCCTAAGAGACCTAAAATAGGAAACAAATTCATTACATGATTTGGACTTGAATAATTAAAGACTAAACTTTTGCCGTCAGTTTCTCTTTGATGTTGAAGTGCAACCGAAAGGAAACAAAGGTTGGGAGTAGATACATTGCGTTGGCCATCAAATAAGCTTTCCAACGGGTACTCACACATTTGAACCAGACTCCGTACGTGAGAGATATGGACTTTTTAATCCATGTTTGCTGGCTGTGACGAGATCAATCCGAATTGAATTCAAACCTTCCTAATATTCAAACTCCGTGTTACGAACGACTTGAATCCGTGTCAATCACGAAAAGTAACTCTGCTATATATTTAGAAGTCCATAGAACAGCTAGATATCTTCATATAATGCCTTGTAAGCCTCAGACTTTCCATGTTTAGCAATCCTAACGCGTTGCCATGACAGCCTGCACAACATCCAATGAAACCGCCATAACTATTAGTAGGAACGACCAAATCTTGTACGGTTTGATCTATTCGAAAGAATACTTGATTTCCTTTCCAAATATCAATATTGGTAGCCTTTTAATCATCTGTACATGCACGCACAACTTCATGAACATGATGGACAGAGTAGCGTTGTATATATATATATATATGATACAGGGAGGAACCATATGATGTGGAAGGAACAACCCGATCTTCTCGATGTAGGGTCACCAAAGATAAACAAGGGCGAATCGTAGATGTTCACCCGCTACCATTGCTGGGACTCACACCTATATGGATTCATCCAATCTCACTCTCAAAGATTACTACTAAAACCTCAATTCCTAGTGGCAAAGGAAGCACAATATTGGTTAGAATGCCCTATTCCTCTCTATGTTGGCTGCGCCTAATCATAGGAAGAATGAGCATGAGACTCTATTTCCCTCTATGTTGGCTACGCCTAATCATAGGAAGAACGAGCATGAGACCCTCATCATGCGAGTAGCTTGTAGCTAAAATATATTCATAATTTCAAGTCTGAGTAACATGGACACATACCTCCATATTACATAGACGCCTAAGACACCTTAAATAGGAAAACAAATTCATTACACGACCTGGACTCGAATAATTAAAGACTAAACTTCTACCATCGGTTTCTCTTCGATATTGCAGTGCAACCGAAAGGAAATAGAGGTTGGGACTGGATCCATTGTGTGGGCTATCAAATAAGCTTTCCAACAGGTACTCACACATTTGAACTGGACTCCATACGTGAGGGATATGGACTTTTTAATCAAGGTCTGCTGGCTCTGACGAGATCAATCCGAATTGAATTCAAGGATTCCTAATATTCAAACTCCGTGTTAGGAGCGACTTGAATCCGTGTCAATCACGAAAAGTAACTCTGCTAAATATTTAGAAGTTTGTAGAACAGCAAGATATCTTCAAATAATGCCTTGTAAGCCTCAGACTTTCCATGTTTAGCAATCCTCGTGTGTTGCCATGACAGCTCGCGCAACATCCAATGAAACCACCATAACTATTAGTAGGAACCCCCAAATCTTTGATCTGTTGAAAAGAAGACATGATTTCATTTCCAAATATCAATATTGGGTGCCTTTAAAATCATATGTACATGTGCGCACAACTTCATGAACATGATGGACAGACTAGCATTGTATAGGGGAGGAACCGTATGATTCAGATGGAACAACCCGATATTCTCAACATAGGATCACTGAAGATAAACAAGGACAAATTGTAGATGTTCACCGCTGCCATTGCAGGGACTTGCACCTCTATGGATTCATCAAATCTCACTCTCAACATAACTACTAAACCCTCAATTCCCAGTGGAAAAGGAAGCACGATCTTAATTGGAACGCCCTATTCACCTCTATGTTGGTTGCGCCTAATCAGAGGAAGATTGAGCATGAGACCCTATTCATGCGAGTAGCTTGTAGCTAAAATATATTCATAATTTTGAATCTGAGTTACATGGATGCATACCTCCAACTTATATAGATTCCTAATGCACCTAAAAGAGGAAAAAAATAAATTACACGACTTGGACTCGACTAAGTAAAGACTAAACTTCTACCGTTTGTTTCTCTTTGATATTGCAGTGCAACAAAAAAGAAACAGAGGTTGGGACTAGATCCATTGTGTGGGCAAGCAGGTACTCACACATTCGAACCAGACTCCATACGTGAGAGATATGGACTTTTTAATCTAGGTCTGCTGGCTGTGATGAGATCAATCCGAATTGAATTCAAACCTTCCTAATATTCAAACTCCATGTTAGGAACGACTTGAATCCGTTTCAATCACGAAAAGTAACTCTGGTAAATACTTAGAAGTCTGTAGAACAACTAGATATCTTCAAATAATGTCTTGTAAGCCTCGGACTTTCCATGTTTAGCAATCCTCGCGCGTTGCCATGAGAGCCTACGCAACATCCAGTGAAACCGCCATAACTATTAGTAGGAACCACCAAATCTTGTACCATTTGATCTCTTGGAAAGAAGACTTGATTTCCTTTCCAAATATCAATATTGTTGGCCTTTAAATCATCTGTACATGTGCGCACAACTTTATGAATGCGATGGATAGAGTAGCGTTGTATATATATGATACAGGGAGGAACCATATGATGCGGAAGGAACAACCCGATCTTCTCGATGTAGGATCACCAAAGATAACAAGGACGAATTGTAGATGTTCATCTGCTGCCATTGTAGGGACTTGCACCACTATGGATTCATCAAATCTCACTCTCAAAGATAACTACTGAACCCTCAATTCCCAGTGTAAAAGGAAGCACAATATTGATTGGAACACCCTATTCTCCTCTTTGTTGGCTACGCCTAATCATAGGAAGAATGAGCATGAGACCCTCATCATGCGAGTAGCTTGCAGCTAAAATATATTCATAATTTTGAGTCTGAGTTACATGGATGCATACCTCCAACTTATATAGACTCCTAAGATGCCTAAAATAGGAAACAAATTCATTACATGATTTGGACTCGAATAATTAAAGACTAAACTTATGTGGTCGGTTTCTCTTTGATATTGCAGTGCAACCGAAAGGAAACAGGGGTTGGAACTTGATCCACTGTTTGGGTCGTCGAATAAGATTTCCAACAGGTATTCACACATTCGAACTGGACTCCGTGCGTGAGAGATATGGACTTTTTAATCCAGGTCTGCTGGCTATGACGAGATCAATCCAAATTGAATTCCCTGTTAGGAATGACTTGAATCCGTGTCAATCACGAAAAGTAACTCTGCTAAATATTTAGAAGTCCATAGAACATCTAGGTATCTTCAAATAATGCCTTGTAAGCCTGGAACTTTCCATGTTTAGCAATCCTCACGTGTTGCCATGACAACCTACACAATATCCAATGAAACCGCCATAACTATTAGTAGGAACGACCAAATCTTGTACCGTTTGATCTGTTGGAAAGAAGACTTGATTTCCTTTCCAAATATCAATATTTTTGGCCTTTAAATCATCTGTATATGTGCACACAACTTTATGAAATGATGAACAGAGTAGCATTGTCTATATATGATACGGGGAGGAACCGTATGATGCGGAAGGAACAGCCTGATCTTCTCGATGTACGATCATCAAAGATAAACAAGGACGAATCGTAGATGCTCACCTGCTCCTATTGCAGGGACTTGCACCTCAATGGATTCATCAAATCTCACTCTCAAAGATAATTACTGAACCATCAATTCCCAGTGGAAAACAAAGCATGATATTGATTGGAACACCCTATTCCCCTCTATGTTGGCTGCGCCTAATCAGAGGAAGATTGAGCATGAGACCCTATTCATGCGAGTAACTTGTAGCTAAAATATATTCATAATTTTGAGTCTGAGTTACATGGACACATACCTCCAACTTATATATACTCCTAAGACACATAAAATAGGAAACACATTCATTACACGACTTGAACTCGAATAATGAAAGACTAAACTTTTGTCATTGGTTTCTCTTTGATGTTACAGTGCAACCAAAATGAAACAGAGGTTGGGACTGGATCCATTGTGTGGGCCATCAAATAAGATTTCCAACAGGTACTCACACATTCGAAACGGACTCCGTACTGAGAGATATGTTCTTTTTAATACAGGTCTACTGGCTGTGATGAGATCAATTCGAATTGAATTCAAACCTTCCTAATATTCAGAATTCGTGTTAGGAACTACTTGAATCTGTGTCAATCATCAAAAGTAACTCTGCTAAATATTCAGAAGTCCATAGAAGAGCTAGATATCTTCAAATAATGCCTTGTAATCCTCGGACTTTCCATGTTTAGCAATCCCTGCGTGTTGCCTTCATTGCATGCGCAACATCCAGTGAACCGCCATAACTCTTGGTAGGTACCTTCAAATCTTGTATTGTTTGATTTGTTGGAAACAAGATTTAATTTCCTTTCCAAATATAAATATTGTTGGCCTTGAAATCCTCTATACACATGCACACAACTTTATGAACATGATGGATAGAGTTGCATTGTATATCCTCATCGAAACCTTCTTGGCGAGGTCAACCGTGTTCGACACGGTTGATAACCATGGAGTAGTGGTATAGTAGTTGCGAGGGTTCTTGATTTGTTCTAGTCAAGGCCTTTGGATCATCAACATCTTAACTCAACCAAATCGTCTTATCACATTACCTTTCGGAAGATCAGGAAATACTCCCATCGGTAGTTGTGTGTTCATCGAGGTGGAGTAGAGCGGTCACAATCCTATAAATGACCTTGATGGGCCCACAGCATGTGCCCTCGTATTTAGACTGGTGGTATCACCATTGAGGTCACAAGGGATCAGGTGCAGCCACTACAGAAGATGTTGCATTGTGTTTAGGTGCAGTAGGGCTATGCATGGTTCAGGTGGATATGGTCTATTCAACTTCATGTCACACAAGTTGGAGATCCCCCCTAATGATGAGATCACAGCTCTAGGGGAAGCTCTCCTACAAAGGATTCGGTGGAAGAAGAGTTTAATAAAGTTGAACCCTCAGACGCTCAACATTCTTTCTCTGCTGCCTAGTGCACCCACACAGTCACCTCCAGCACATGCAGCATTTTGAACACTAACATCAATTTATACACCACAGGAACATCAAGGCAGGAGCTTCGAGAAGGAGATCAAGGAATAGGATGTCCAGTAGGAACAGGTCATCCAAAAGCAACAGGATGTCAACAAGAAGAGGTCACCCAAGAAGAGCATCATGTGCCACCCATGCAATGTAGTGCGACCCCCAAATTCAAGTATGGCCAACCAATGATTTTCCCTTATGATATCTCAATGGCAGGTCATGCATGTACTCGTCTCCATAATTATTATATGGAACAATGCAAGGCTAAAAGGATGCACATCTTCATCAAATATGATCCGAAGCATTTACACAACAGTGAATGCTACTTCCTTGCTAGCTTCAATGATTTGTTTGACTTATTTAACCTTGATGCACTGGACATGTTGCTCCTGAGGTTGTAGCAAACATGTCCTTAGGGAGATTGTAGCGGAACATCTTTAAGGCATGTATGTGATGTTGGTGATTAATAACAATGTAGTCAATGTGACTAACATGTTTGTTAAGTATATGATTTAGTAGGTCTTATGGATGCAATACATAAAAAATTCACTACAGCTGGGACAAAGTTTGATTGAATTAGAGAAGTCCTAGGAGAGAAGCCCTCAATGGATAGTCTGGTGTTGATGAAAAAGATACACACCGAAGTATTCTCAGGGAAAGTTCACAAGCTATGCACTGACCGAATATTCTGGTAATGAAGGGTATAAAGCACTAGAGCAATTGTTTTAGAGGCGATTCAAAGTGCTGAAGAATGGAGATTAGTGACCAGATGGTCTGGTGAATGTATTGTGTACACTGGAGCATCATCACCGGTGCATTTCTTGCACTGAAGGTGTCAGGAGTTGAAGATTGAAGCTTAACTCACCAGATGTTACAGTGTGAAGAGGAAGTGCATCAGAGGCTTGCACTAGAGTGTTTTACACAAAGAAGAAGCCACTCGGTTTGGTTGAAGTTAGCTCACAAGAATGTTTGGTGATGAAGTTGAAGAATCCACCAGAGTATACAATGTTCAGTATGACTTTGAGTGGAATCCAACACTAGTTTCTGATTGTGTACTCACCGGATTATCTGGTGATCGTATACTGTTGTCACCGGACAATCTAGTGTTAATAGCTTTTCTGAGCCATTGGGTTAACAGCTAGTAAGCGAGTTTGAGGCTATAAATACTCCTCCACTCAATCATTTGAAGGTGTGGTTGTCCAGAGAAACCCATATACACTTGAGAAGGCATCCAAGCCACCAAAGTGCTTAAAGTGAACATCCAAGGCAAATTAAGCACAACATTAGAGAGTATTTAGTGCTTATAGGCCTAGAGTGAGTTGTAGCTAGGTGCTGCAGCTTAAAGAAGGGATCAATGAGTGATCCTATCTTGTAACAAGTGGTATGCCGGTGTCTTGGAGTTTTGGTGACTCGTCGGCAACTTAAGCCAGAGTTGCCCAAGTTTGTTGACCCTCCGACTTGGTGTGGAGCAGCAGCAAGACACGTGTATGGGGACGCGGAGACCCTTGCCTTGGTGGCTCAAGCTCTGAAGTGATCATGGCAGCAAGCGACCAGAAGAGAGGCTAGTGGTGAGGCCTTGCCTTGGTGGCTTGGCGGCTCATTTGGCTTGAAGCTTTGCCTTGGTGGCTTGGTGGCTCAAGAGTCATGACCGGGTGCTGACCCGGAGCATATCCTTGGTGGAGCTCTAACGTGGACTAGGGGTGACATTCATGCCATCGATATCATAGGATAAAAATCTCTTATGCCGAGTTTACTCTCTCTACCTTATTTACACTTCCGCATTTACATTCTTGCAATTTACCTTCCTAGATAGGTTACAATCTCTTTTGAATGGTAAGAGTAGACACACTAGACAAACCTAGAGCACATTTAGATAGAAATTGAGATAGATTTATCTTATGAAAATTATGGAGTCAATTTGGTTAGTTTTCTAAGCGTCCTAATTCACCCCCCCTCTTAGGATGTTACCGATCGCCGCAAAGGTGCTTCACATTGTAAGGACTTTCAAATGCATCTTTCAATCATTCATAACAATATATATATGACATCTAACTCATTTCTTATGTATATATAGGCATGTGATACAAGAAGAAAAGATGAACAAACACGATGTTGCATATCTTGACCCCAGTATTTTCGCCCTACAAATGATTGGATCAGATGAAGGATTTGTTGTTAATTCCTTGTAAAGGCATTGTTACTTTTCAGCACCAAGTACTACTTCATTTTTCCCTATAACTTGGGTCATCGTAGGGTTTTAATAGTTATAATTCCTAAAGCTAACAAGGTGTGGTAGATGGATTCTATAAAAGCGCAACCACGTGACTATTCTAGAGTACAAAAAGTTATGGATACATGAGTTTTGTCAGACTATACTTAGTTCATTTGAGGTTATTTTCCAATTCTAGAACTTTCATCTATATTGTTGTTGCATGCATATAGAGCTTTCGAGAGATACGTCTACCACAAAGGAGGTTCACAGACGAAAGGATCAACCAAACTGTACCATTCCTACAAATTCTTTGTATAGTAAAATCTTTTAAGTACGTTCTTATTGTTACTTTGTCTCTAACCCACTTTACACGCACACGCGCGCGCGCGCGCGAGCGCGCGCACACACACACACACACACACACACACACACACACACACACACACACGCTTTCTAGTGCTGCTACCAGCAGCCACCGGGTAACACATGTGGCTTCTACGTTACCCGCTACATGCAAATCATCACATATACAAGTAGGTGTGAAAATACAAAGGTTGGTAAATCATCATTGTTATTTCAATGTTGATTTACAAATGCTCATTACATAAATTTTTTCCATACTGACAAACTTTTAGACTACCAGCAACTCAACTGCTAATTTCAAAACTTAGTAAAATCTGAGGATGACTCACCCTTTTCTTAACTACAGAATCAATAGACAACAAAAGGGGGAGTTTGAATCAGGTTGGTGGTGTCTGAGTTTGAACTCTATGATGTATTGGTAGAAACTATATGTGATGCAGAGACGTTGTACATGTGGTCTTGTACTATTACATTGTGTAACTTTGATAATGAGTTCTGTTTTTGTGCTCTGTGATTGTCATAAGTCTATGTGATATTAATTGTCTATGTTTCATAATGTTCTGAGATTGTAGTATGTCCACATGGTAGCCTGGGAGCAAAATTTGTGCTCAGGGGAGTTAGGGCACACATATGATTTTTACAGAAATAGGTCTGAAATACGCAGACACAAATGGCTCTTAAAGTAACACGTCTGTGAATTTTGACCTGAAAGGCAATTTGTGTCATAGGACAAGATGGTTTTTTTACAAACTCCATCTGAAACCATTAGACAGTCACAGACAGTTTTAAAAACTCGCTTTGAAACCATTTGAGAGTCACATATAGTTATAAACAAAAACCATATATATATATATGCAACTACATATACCCAAATGGTTATTCATGAAAATTCATATGTGAGGCTTGTGAAACTAACATTTGTACAACCATATTACAGATTCAGTTGTTATTCAGACCCATCTATGTGTAGCTATATTACAGACGGAGTATTACCCATCTATGACAATCTTGATAACACATACACTTTTGCATAAAAGGAAACCAAATCCTTCTGTGATAGGGTTTAACAACCATTCATGACAACACGTTATGAGGTAGTGAAGTCATACACACATGCATGCTAATATAGCTTAGAGAATTTTGAATTGCCTTTTGTTGTAGCATGAAATGACGATTAATAGTCTTCAGTCCACTCTTGAAAGTTGAAACTTGGACCTCGTTTCAAGTTCATAGATCAGTAACCAAGATCTCTGCATCCGCGGCAATGTCGTAGAAATTAACACCAGATAGCTAGCTAACCCATTGTCTCCATCGTCCAAACAATCGATAAGCACACTACTACAGAAAAGGGCTTCACTGCCAGTTTTAGAGTTGCCAGTGGACAATGTGCAGCGATAGTCAGGTACTATCACTACCGGCCCTGGAATCGACAGTGGAGGGTCATCACTACTGCCTGGTGGCTATAGTCGGCAGTGTTTCCATTTTCTAGCCAATAGGAAATCCACCCGAAACGATATTAAAAAAAATCTTTTTCATCCGAGGAGCCCCGCAATTTTTCACTCGACCAGGCACAAATCAAGCCATTTTTCGTGTGTGTGCAGTTCCAAGACTCGAACTCATGACCTCAGACTCGCGCGCGTGCGGTTCCCTCTAACCATATTAGCTCTCATTCATTCTTGAGTATAATAGGAAAATCAATCCTTTTGACATCTTGTAATCAAACGTTTGAATGGCTATTTGGAAATCTAAATGATCTTAAATAAAAAAGTTTCAAACTATAAAGTTGTAGATCTCTTCAAAAGCTACAATGTTCATATAAAGTTTATCTCCATTCCACTCCATATGAATTTTTTTTTGTCCAATCCGTAAAGTGTTTTGTAAAACAGTCATAACTTTTGTATACAGAGTCCAATTTCGACGTTTGACCTCTACTTTCGAAGCTAACGAGGAGGCACACCATATGAGAAGAATATTAGTGAATTTTCCATGATTTTTGGTGATTTATTTGAGGCATTAAAAAATTGCTAGAAGTTATACAAGTAGGTTTCTTTGGATGAATTTTAATTAAATATTGGCTTATGTTTTTTGGATCAAAACAATTAAAATGGGTTGCTAGTGAGATCTAATTTACACATAAAAATGTTTAGATTTTTTTGACCACTCTTGTATTCCATATAAAATTGAAAGTTAAATGAAAAATATGAACACACATGAGCACGGCTAAGACCATGCTCTTTCGTGCTCCTGCTGTGGTCAACCGTTGTTGATTACTCATGCTCGTGCTCGTGCCATGGTCAGTCGTGGTTGATCAGCCGTGGTTGATCAGCCATGCTTGTACTCGTGCTGTGAGCATGGTCGATCAGTTGTGCCGACAGTAATACCCATTATCACTGATGATTCATAATATGAGCATCAGTTGTGCCAGCAGTGATACTTGATAGCTAGAACAGGTAGTGATAAGTCAGGGCATCACTGCTAGCCGATGACATCACTGTCGGTAGTGATAGGTCGGGACATCACTGCCGCCAGTGATACCCCAACAGGGCATCAATGCCGGCTCAAGCCATCAGCCAGCAGTGATGCCCTTCATCACTGCCGGCTCATAAGTCACATTAGCTGATTCTTCTTACGTGGCTTATGAACCGGCAATGATGCCCCATCACTGTCGGCACATTAGCTGATTAGCTCGAGGTGATGGGCCGACATATATGGTCGGTTTTGTAGTAGTGGCAGCTACAAGTAGACAGTATAGCTAGCTCAACCGATAGAGAAAGAGTTATGTTGTTGTACATCTAGAGCTGACATGCCGACATTGGAGTATCGTTGCTGCTCATCTCCTAGAGCTCTATCGGTTGAGCTGATTTGTACGCACGTGCCTATAAAGATGAAGGGGGGAGGCGTGAAAGGAAGAGGTTCCGGCTGAGCGGCCGCGACGCTGTTTTCTCTGCTGCTCATCTCGGCGTCGATCCTTCCATGCCGACATCATGGCACACTACAACAGAAATAGTCATTTGAGCCGGGTCATCAGTGCCGACAAGGATAGAACCGACACTGATCAAGTATCAGTGCTGGTTCATAATTTCTTGTGCTCGATGAAGCATCAATGCCGGTTCATAACTCAGTATCAGTGTCTATTCTTGATATAAACCGGCACTGATACTATCGGTGCTTTTTTTTAATTTGAACTAACACTGATGGGAGGACTGGACCTGAAATTTTCATCGAATCAACTTTTTCTCACCCTCACATCCCCTGATTTTTACTAAGTCCCCACGCATTTGCGATTCGCCCTCAGCCCCTCATCTCCTATCTCTCCCCACCTCCCTCCACCTCATGTGCAAGGTGACTTCCTGCCCGTGCACTAACTTCCTCCCCTTCGGATGCGGCCGGATCCAGGCCTCCCTATGTTGGGCAACCCAGGCCCCGCCTCGCCCTGGGGCACTGTTGGCTCTTCCACCTACCTTTGCTATCACATCGTTGCATCTTGTGCCTGCCTCAACCAGTGCCGGCTCATCCTCTTGTTCCCCTCCAGATTTGGTTGGATCCAGGCCGTCCTGCACTAGGCCACCCAGGCCCCACTTCGCCCCGTTGTGCCATTCGCTCCTCTGCCCGCCTCCATTGCCACTTGTTGTCATCATCGGCGCTCGTGGTCGCCAGCCTATCTAGCCGTGCCTGGCACATCTGCACCTGCAGCTCCTCTGCCCGTGCGCCCTTCTCCATGTTACAAAGTTGGATTTGTTTTTGTTCCCCATTGGATTGTATTGTGAAATTAATCCACTTTCTCTCTCTCCTCATTTAGGATTACTAATGGGATTGGATGAGCAGAGCAGGTCGTGGATGCATTGCCATTTGTGTAAATGTTTGTTTGTGTAAATGTTTGTGATTCCTGATGGGATTCTTGATCTGTGCAATTTTTTGTGCAAGTGTTTCTGATAATGAAGAATCATCTGTGCAAATGTTTGTTCTGTGTTCTATGTTTGATCTTTGCGATTGTTTCTTTGTGCAAGTGTTTGTGATAATCGGACACTACCAGAAAATAGGTTTTTCCTATCGGTTGTTAAAAGTTACTGTCGGTTTCATGAGAACAGACAGTACACAAAAATTTGTACTGACGGTGGCATAAATCAACAGGAACAAGCATGTAACTCCTGTCATATCTGGGGGAGGCCATCAGGAAAACGTACACCGACAGGAGAAGTTAGGGAAAATCCTATCGGTTTAGTTTAAACCGATAAGAAACAGGATTCCTGATGGGGATCAACTGATGAGAAACCTCATTCTCGCACGCGTGAGACACAGAACCGTGCGGGAGAGGCCAAAAATTGGGCGCGAAAACAATTTGGTGGTGTGTGCTAAAAAAATTCCTAGATCCCCACCACCTTTCCCCCATCGATCTTTCAAGTCTCGCCTCTTACCTTTCCCCATCTACTACTCCTCGAGCGCCTCCACCCACGGTCGCCCAAATCCGAACCCCATCACCACACCGAGCACCTCACCTCTGAACTCCTTCTCCTAGCTCCAAGCCTACCCCAAATCGACACAAGATGTGGCGCATGGAACATCCTCCGTAGTCCGACTGCCACCTGAATACATCTGCTTGCCCACTGCCCTCAAGTAGCATAGGGAGAAGAAGTGGAAGCCCAAGATTTGCTGCCAAGAGTCAAGTAGAGCTTCTGTGTAGTCAAGACCGGTAATTTCTTCCTCTACTCGGATGTGTCTGCCCCCCCCCCCCCCGTCTCCAATATATTCGGTGATTCAAAGTTTAGATCCCAGAAGTTTGCTTTGCGCACGGGGAGATATGTATGAGTGAGTGTTGTTTCTTGGCCTTGCTAGGCACACTGTGTGTTCATGCATATATTGTCTTGATTGCACTGGGAGATATGCGCACTGAAGGAGCGAGCCCTTAGCTACAAACCACCAGTTACCGTTTTCATGAATAAGCCAATTAGGTGTAGTTTCATATTCCACAGCTCGTGAATTCCACACATTGTTGCTAGAGATATAAGCGTCCACATACCAATTAGAAATAACTGCATTGCTTGATTTGCTACTTTTCATGGTTGTCAATCCATTATGCTTTTCATCTTTTGATATTCAAGAGGTGTAGGAAGTGATATATCATGTATCTGTTCTTGCTGTGCATAACTGGAATTTTAAAATTTCACCTGTTACATTCTACATTTTCTATTGCTGTTATCATGTTTTGTGTCTGTGATTACTAACATTGTTTACTTTTCTATATTGTAGGAATATACAATTTTTTGGCCTGGAGTCTCAGAAGAACGTGGCTAAATCCTTTGTTGTGCTCATCGGTCTTGGAGGGGTTGGAAGTCATGCAGCTTCAATGCTTTTGAGATCTGGAATTGGCAGGTTGCTCCTTGTCGATTTTGATTAGGTGTGGATTTGTGTGGTCCAGAGGTGGATAAATCATATTGTTATAAAAAATTGAATGTGTTCAGGTGTTTTGGATCTCTATTTTATTAGAAATATATTTTGTCAAACACAATTTAAGGTCTAACTACCTAAAATCTTCTTTAGTTAAGAACGACAAAACAAGTATAACATAAATCATATTTTTTCTAAACCTCATATTATAGTTCTCCTCAATCCTAGTTGTTTTTGTTTTCATAAAACCAATTTCTTATCTCTATGTCCTCAACGAATCTCTATTGTAATTCATTACTGAGCAAGAAACACAATGTAATTCAGTAAAATTCAGTAACTACAATCAAGCATTAGCCCTACAGATTTGCAAGTTTTGTATATGCATGAATTCAATAACCATCTGCAGATTTGTGAATTTAGTATAATTCAGTAATTATTTGCAAGTTTATTGTACAGGGAAGATTTGCATTGAAGTGACTCTGGTGCTGAAACTCGCTTTCATTTCCGAGGACTTGTGCATTGGTTGTGGTAAAGGTTGGCTGCTAACTTAAAGAATAGCCCCTGTCTATTAAAGGCTCAACACAACGGGAAGTCTCTAGTTCATTAGTCCTAGCTACTAATGTTAGGTGGTTTCACTACTTTTCTTGCTAGCTTTAATAAGCACTTTGTGTGGTTCTATGATCATGAATTATCTAAACATGCCATTTACATTAGTAAGTCACTAACTGTATAATGTTGTGAATGTTGAAAACAGAACTAAATTATGGCGGAACGTGAGTGGATGTATGGTGGTTGGAAGCGTGGTAGACCAACTAGAGGTTGGGTTGAGCATACAAAGGAATTCTTGAATCTTGCCTTCTCTACTAGTAGTGCAGTACAAGATAATATCATTAAGTGCCCTTGCTCCATTTGTTGGAATTATTTTCGGCACAAAAGGGGAAAGGTAAAGCTGCATCTATGTCAAAATGGTTACGAAGAAAACTATAAAATTTGGACTGCACATGGTGAGAGTGGTGTCCAGCAGCAAAATGAACATGAGGGTTTCAGTGAAACAGATAGGATGGACACAATGTTGGCTGAATTAGCTAGTTCTTGCCCCCCTGATAGTTGACAAAGAGCTGAAAGCTACTGCTCAAGTGTTCTATAGGATGATTGCTAGTGCAGATGAGTTATTGCATGGAAAAACAACACACTCATCTTTGTCTGCTATAGCTCGGTTGCTGTCCATAAAGTCACAATATAACCTCTCCATTGACTGTTATGATGACATTTTGGCACTAATCCATGAGCTCCTACCTTGCGAGAGTACATTGCCCAAGGACTTCTATCGTTCGAAAAAACTGTTAGAGGGTCTTGGTATGCCATATCAAAAAATGCATGCCTGTTATAACAATTGCATGCTTTATTACAAAGACAATAAGGATAAACATAAATGTGACTTTTGCAATACCCCTCGCTATGTGGATGGTTCAAATAAGATCCCACATAAAGTGTTGCGTTACTTGCCCATAAAGGATAGGTTACAAAGATTGTACGCATATGAGGAGACAACAAAAATCATGTACGTAAAGTCTGGAAGCTGAGCATCCAGAAGATTGTGAGCAGCGTAAGTGTGATGGAAATCTGGAAGGCAAAATCGTGTACAAAAGTGGAAATGGCATGCCACATGGCCGTTTGCCCATAGCAAGGTGCTTTGAGGAAGTCTGAGATTGTTGCAACTAACAGGGAAAATAACACAAGGTGGAATGTATTGGCATTGTGTTATTGACAATTGAACACCTTGCTCCAAATGATGTATAATGTATTGGAGCAAGGTGTTCATCTCTTGAGGCGGAATGAGTGATTGGAGCAAGGTGTTCAATTGTCAATAATTTTGGGCAAACATATGCATGTATTTGAGTTGTTACCTAATCTTGAATATATAATTGTTCATTACCTAATTATTTTGTGGTCCACGCACTTTATGCCAAGCATGGAATGGAGGTACCTCCAGAAATTACTGCAATTCAAGCTATGCAAGCAGGCATGTGTGTGCAACTAAGTGACCAGGTAATAGTAATAGAAATTGTTGCAATTCACTAATTAGTAACAGAATGTATCTTTTGGGATTACTTTAGCTCAAATTCTATTTCATTGCCTTTGTGCTATGTTGCTGCCTAGTAATACACTTTGGAGTTATGTGTTGATTTTTTTTTGAACGATAATTTTCTCCAAAACTTTGGTCTTCACTTTTGACCACTCCCATGCTGTCTCTGATAGCTCTTTTTGATATGAACTATATTTGCATGCATGGACATATGGGATGTCCACTACTGAAATGTAGATGGAACAGTACACTTTTTGCATACATGCATCCAACACTGAATGTAGTTGCCTGATTTTTTCCTAGTTTGGTGATGTATACAAGGGGAAAGAAACCTTTGCCACGATTGCAATTATGAACTAAAATGGCTTCCTGAATTGACCAAACTCACATAATCGAAGTGTGGCTCCAGCTCACATGAAACTACCATTTTACTATTTACGTGACTCCAAGTGAAGTGAAATCTGACCATAAGATGCACAAATAAGTCGATCTGTGCACCATCATACCACCAGTTACTGATCATGCAAACATTGGCTAACTTTGCATTGTAATAATTATTCATGACTAAGTTATCAGGTCATGTGTGTTTTCTATATCATGACTGTGAATTGTGAGCTACCCTTTGGACCTAAACCTTGCTATTGTTTTTGTTTGTAGGTGACCCAATCGTCCCATGCTGAAAATAATGAGATAATTGTGCAATCTGACAACAACATCAATGACAGTAGTCATGAATGACATTATGTTACCCTTTGCAATGAAGGATGCCAAACCTCTTTTGCATAGTTAGCATGTTCTAGAAGAGTGAAAGCACCTCTTCTTGCATTTTTTTCAACTGATATATGTGCTACTTGCTCTTGACATTATCAGACTTGTCATGTATTCCTAGCTACTAAATCAACAACTTAGCCTGCCATATTAGTTCTCTGAACTGCTATTGTGTTGTGGACTGCTACTAGTGTTGTGAACTGACATTATTATTGTAAACTTAGTCAAGCATTATATTGTGAAAACTTCTGAAATTAGTGTACCTCTATTTACATATATAGATGCAATTCCTAGATGGATGTGTACACTGAGATGTGTGTACTGCGATAGTTGAATGGTTTTGGAATTTGTGGTTTTATGCAACCTCAGGGAAACTATGTTTCCTAATAGCTATTCCCTGTCACAATTTTTTTGCGTAATCTGTGACGGTCCAGATATGAACCATTAGGAAACCAAACACAATGTTCCTGATGGTGTGGTTTTCCTGTCATAATTCTCTCACGGCCTTCCATCGGCGACACAAGGTTGACCAGTCAAAGTTTCACCGTGAGGGATTATTGTCATGAAATGGTTCCCTATCAGCCACCATCAGGGAAAAGCTGCCTTTCCTGACACCTGAGCCTTGTCGGGGGAATTCCTGACGGTGGGTATCAATTTCTAACGGTGTTTCCGAATTCTTGTCAGTTTTCCACCTTTTCCTAACGGTTTTAGACTGACAGGAATATCTGCTTCTCTAGTAGTGGGAACTCATTTGTGCAATTATTTGTGCAATTGTTTGTGCAAGTGTTTGTGATAATTGAAACTCATCTGTGCAAGTGCACCCGATTTGTGTTTGTAATATATTCTGCTTTGAGAACTGGCACTAATACTCGTTTTCGGTAGATTTTTTTTTTTTTTGGAAAACTGTAACACTGCCGGCTGAACTTGTGAACTGGCACTGATAATGAGTATCAATATCGGTCCATAACAAGGAACCGACACCGATTCTCATTATCAGTGCCGGTTTATGAACCGGCTCTGATAGTCATGGACGATCAGTGTCGAGTAATCAATGCCGATTCAAAGCCTAGCACTGATAGCGTTTTTGAGCCGATACTGATGACTCTTTCTGTAGTAGTAGCACAACACGTCTGCTAGGAGCTGATGGCACCGCTCAGCCACCGCCGCCGCCTCCTGTGGCAGCACAGGCACAGCAGCCACATCCGCTGGCGTCTGTCAGAAAGGCATCGGCAGGGGCTTCTTGCGGCACGTTTAACCCGAACATTTCTTGCCCTCCCCACGCACCAAAGCTAGCTATCTAGCTAGCAATACGTGCATATGCTCTTCATGTAATAATTACCTTTGTATTTTCTTTGAAAAAGTAGCTATTACCTTGATATAATTAAGTTTGTCGTCCGTAGCCTGACAGTAGTGATCAAGACGTACAGATGTTAAGAGTGGAGAGTAATTTGTGCATTTGAATTACCCGTTGCTTTGTAATAAAGAGCAATCACCTATTGATTTTGTTCAATTACTGCCATATGAGCTTTTGACTGTGGATCGATGGTGTTCTGCACTACTTAAGCAGCTGCGTTACAAACAACCTCATGTTTATTTCATTGGTTGACTGCTGAAATGGCTAAAAAAATCCTGCAATTGATTAATAAGTTACTACATAATGCATGCATGGCATAAGACATTACATTCTTGGTTAGGCGAATACCATTGGAGTTTGAAATCTGTTGCTATGTGAAACATGCGGATGACGATATTGGTACAAACAATTTGAGCTCTAGAAACATGATCAACTTTCACTCCACACATTCTTTTCCCCAGTCCTACAGGCCCTGCTTATGGCTATGTTCAAGTGGACCGTATTCAATCTGAAACAAGAATGAGTAAACGATGACCAGTTTATAGGTGCGTATACTAATAGCATTTTTTACATGAAAAGCTGCCAATCAGATCTGGAAGTTAAACCTGGTCCGTACAATGTTTCAACACATTTTGGTGGTGTTAAGTGCTTTGTTTTCATAAAACTACCTCGCGGTGAGACATCTCTCAACATAGGTACTTTTTTATTTTTGAAACAACGGCACCAGACAGTGCCCGTTTCTATTGATATAGAAGGAAAAAAAAAGAGTATAGTCCTAGTAGATTATAATTAGGAAAAAGAAAGAAATACAACAAACACAACAGCTAAACTACAACAAGAAACCGCAACTACTATCTACTTAGCCAGATGGACAACAGATCCACAACACATGCCGACAACTGAACAGAACCACCATGCCACGACCCACCACAATGCCGAGCATTGCCACCTTGTGCCGAAGTCAGCCGCCACTATGCGTGACTGACGATCGCCGAGCCTCTGAGCCCCACTAGCTCCAAAGCACAGAAACTAGCTGCAGCGTTGGCCTCCCCACCACCGCCACCGCCAGCACACGAGCAGGAGTTGTACCGCACCACACTCACCACCGCCATGCAGGGTAAGCCATCGCAGCCCGGCTCGCACTACAGTGTGTCACCGCCCGTCGCCGTGAGGAACAGGCACCATTGCCGACCTGGCACTTGCAGCGCTGGACTAGTCATTGCAACGCAAGACCCGCCGTTGACACCGCCCATGCCCTATGCAGATCTGGACGCCTTGATAGGACGTCACACTAGCCGCCACTCTTCCACTATGACAGCATAGAAGTGTTGAAAACCAACTCAGGCCTGGCCTTGAAGCTGAACCGTGCGTCGTTAGAAGGCCACCGCAGAGTAGACCACACCGCACTGAGAAGGCCTCCGCTGTGTAGGACCCATCGCCACAATGTCGCTTCAGCACTGCACAGATCCGCCGGCCGAGAGCATCATCATATCCGATCGCATCCGAGGCCACTGCCCACTTCACGTCTCGATCACTACATGTAGGCACCACACCATGCCCGCCGTAGGACACCACATATCGAATCCAGTGAGCCTCGCCATTAGGGATACGTGGCACTGCCTTGCAAACCGCACCCAACCTCCCTTTGTTGCGCCACAGTTCCACTTGGTCACCCTCCGCCGCATCGGCCTATGACCATGACCTGATCACCACCCGCACGCCGCAATGTGTGAGCCATGTCCAGTGGAGGACCGGCTACCACAAGCATGGATGCCCTTCACCAAACTGGCCGCCGCCATGTGGGACCAGACGTCATGCCTCACAGGACCACTACCACTGCACCAGCAGCTGTTGCCAGCCACTGCACAACCCACCGGCAAGTGGCCCCTACCTCCGCGCATGCTACTGTCAGCCCTAGGACTGTGGAAGCGGGAAAACGCTCGACTAGAACCGTGGATCAAGGCATGCCTGCACCGGACCGGCCATCACCATGCGAGACCAAATGCCGCCCAGTCGCCCTACTTTCGCAGGACTCGGTCATCACCACCCCAACGCTCCTGGATGCCGACATATCGCGACATCCAACTGCTATCCGCAACCACCTCGTTCTTGGCAACCTCACCTTCGAGCCGCCAGGGCCTCCATCATTGTCAGTCTTGCTGGCACCACTAGCTAACCAACATTCCACCTGTCGATCGCACCATACCACCAAATCTCCACACCATGCCACACAACCACCACTGTACTATCGCCGTGTGGATCCGGACCAACGCGAGTGAAACCAACCACCACCGTGCCGTTCCTAGCTAGTGGCATGGCCGCAGCACCACCGTGTGGAAAATCACTGTGATGTCATTTGCTCAAACGTGCAAATCTGGACGCACCCATGCACTCCTTCACCTCCCAACGGGGAAAACTGGAGGCCTGCCTCCTGGACGACATTCAGCTCACCACTACTAGATTTGGGCGCTAACACCGACGCCGATGCTGACTCTGGCCCCGCGCACTCACAGTGGCACTACTGCACCTCCCCAAGTCAGCGACCCCAGACCCAGACACCACTGCATCCAGATCTAGAGGGCGCCGAGCGAGGACGTCGCCCTTGCCTTCCTTGTGCTGATTCTACCGCCTCCACCGTAGTTGAAAGTTGGTCACTCCCTGGGAATCTCCGTGCTACCTTGGATATCCTTCATCGCCGTCACCACCGCCAGCCATCTAGATCTGGGCAACTAGGGTTTGCCCCTAAAGCCCACGGTAGGGGAGTAGCCCTGCTACCGCCGTCCTTGCAGCTGCACAGGCTTCTAACGGCCTGCTCATGCGATGGCAAGGCGGAAGGAGGGGTGGGAAGGGGTTGGCGGTGCGCGGGTTCAGGAGTTGCCCAGGCCACCCTAGGAGTGACATAGGGGCCCGTAGACTCTTGTTCAGGTTTAGCCACTAGAGAATTCAAATTCTAACATAGGTACTGTAATGTGTTCAAAATTAGAATTTCTTAATGACAATGAAGAACCATCACTACGTGAAAAAAGCTCAAAAGTGATGGGTCATAATCGTCATAAGTGACGGGTGCATCACTTCGAACGTGTCACTGATGACTAGTCATAAGTAACGGGTAAAGACCTGTCACCAATAAGGTCATTGGTGACGGGTCAAAACTTGATCCGTCACTTATTATGGTCATAAGTGACGGGTCATTATGACCCATCACTTATTATAAGTCATAAGTGATAGGTCACAGTTATGACCCGTCACTTATGACTGATTACGTTTTTCACGTTTTTTGGTAGAAAAAAGTAAAAAAAATATTTTTTCACCCGAGCCATTCCAACACATGCCTATCACCACTGCCTATGGGTCACTTTTATTTTTTCAACACTATTTTCACTCTTTGCATCAAGTGGGAATCAAACCCACCACCTTCCCTCGCACGCATGCATTACCACCTTACCTATCGCGTATTTGTGATGGACATTAGATATTTTATCCTTTTGACTTCTTAGTCGGAAGAGCATAAGTGACGGATCATAACCGTGACTCGTCACTTATGAAGGTTATAGGTGACGGGTCATAATCTTGATCCGTCACTGATGACTGATTTTTTATTTTACATATAAAATTTGTATTAATATTAACATATAAAATATGTATTAATATTTACATATAAAATTTGATAGGTGACTGGTTATAATTTACTTATAAAATTGTATTAATATTTTATAAATTTTTGAATATCTCATACAAACGATCGTAATTTGATAGGTGCCCTGGAGTATCTCCGATAAAACGGGCATAACTTTTGCATACGAACTCCGATTTTGAATTTTTTGACTCTACGGATGTCTATAGAAAAAGTTACATCCGTTTCTCCCCAAACTTGTCGGGTTCGGCAAATATTTTGAGGCCAAAAATGGCTTGGAAGATTGAGTTCTCGCCCCCCAGAAGTTTCTACACTATTTTTGGAACACGCGTTTGTGTCTATAGCCGCCACCTTTTACATCAAACTTGAGTAGAAATTATATATATTTCCTATTCTAATGCTTCTGAGGTGATAAAAAATAAGAAAAAAATAAAATAAAAATAAAAAATATTAGTGAACTAAGTATTATGACTATTATCATTAGTGACGGGTCATAATATGACCTGTCACTGATGTCAAGTCATAAGTGATGGATCACAATTTGACTCATAAGTGACGGATCACCTTAGGCTAGTTATAAGTGATGGGTTGACCCGTCACTTATTATTTATCATCAGTGACGGGTCACCTTGCACCACTATAACCTGATATAAGTGAGAGGTTATGTTACGATCTGTTACTATTATTATAAGTGACTTATTTGTCTGTTTTTTATGTAGTGCATCGTTTCCCATTTGTAAGGATCTTGAAACTAGCTCAACAGATCTTTTCTCACTTGAGATAGTTCAGCGCTTTCTTAAGAGAAAATTGTGTTAGAAATATCTGAACTTGTTGCCAAAGTGTCACGTAGCTCGGTCCCTAAACTTCTAGCATAGAGTCTGTCATACTCTCCTTATAAAGAACGTGTGGAAGACTGGAAGTCCTTTTAGATGAAACTGTGAAAGTAAAACCAAATAACCAATCAATCACTTAATATAATGCACTGCACGTTCGGAAAAGGAAACCACCGAAGTCCTTAAAATCAAATGCCTCGAAACTTCGATGGAAGCTTTCCCGTCGTTTAGTTTTGAAGGATTTATTTTGACCGGGAACGTCGGAAGCTTCTTACTACTAGCTAGTATTCAGGTCAGGACTCCAAGTCTCCGATCACGAACTTTGATTCATAGGAGGACATGCAAAATTTCTTGGATTAATATTTGAATCGGTAAACGTTTCCGTACATAAACTCTGTACCAGTCATTTCAGACCTCACGCACTCCGAATTCTCATGATTAAATTTGGCCACCGAATGCGCCTAAAGATTTCAGTACAGAATATAGATTTGAGACTTTGAGTAATTAATTGCACTAACATATTTTGAGATACAAGTTATACACATGTAACATCGTTGAAATTGTTTGAAAGTTTCCCGAAGAGCTAGCTAATGTGTTCTTCTCTCCATCGAAACATAAGTTTACCTACCGTACAAATATGTAAAGAGAGAAGGAATATTTTGGTCAACAGAATGTCAAGTTAGGAGACTAGTTCACTTTGAACTTGTGAGATCATGAATGTTGAAAAATTAGTTTTATTATGAAATTGGCAAAAGCAACACAAATCCGAAGTGTTTGGCATTTTGATCATATGATGGTGTTCATGTGTGGTTTGATATATGTGATGCACTCATATGAGTTATGTTGTGTCGTGAGTTAAGTTTAAAAAACTTTGTTCCTAATTGGTTGTTGATTTTATTCATATTCAAATATGTTCTCAGAACGAACATGATCGATGATAAAAACATAGGCTAGATTCAGGCCACGCAGCCTCCGCGTGGTGTGGGCCAGGCCGCAGCCCAGCAATGCAGCGGGTGCAGGGAGCACGGCCCAGGCGTGGGAGAGGACCGAGCGTGGGAGGTGGGCAAAGGAGTGTAGGACAAGCACAGTAGACATAACAGAAATAAAAAGATAGTATACTGTAGCAACAGGATAGATAGCACACCAGAGAGAGGTTTTTCTTTTTAGGGAAAAAGAAGAACTCGTCTACAGTAGGATTTCATGGAAATCATTATAGGGATACTGTGGAGATGCATCTTATGAACTCGTACATGTAATAAAGAATAAATATTGTAAGTTCACTACTGCATAAAACCTCATCAGTAGTGGTTCAAAATTACCATCAGTGATGAGTATTGAACCGCCACTGATTACTCAGCACTGATAGTCAATGACTATCAGTGCCGATTTTAGACGTCGAAGTCTCTCCCACGCATCCACCATCGCCAGTGCTATAATCGTATCCCCCATCTCCATCCCACCACACCGCACAGAGGAGACATCGAGAGAGATCAACATCGCCATAGTCGGTGCCGCATCCTCCTCCTAGATCAAGACAGAGGAGAGATCGAGAGAGAGAGAGAGAGAGAGAGAGAGAGAGAGAGAGAGAGAGGAGAATGATAGGAGGGGAGAGGGTGAGAGGGATAAGATTGCGCCTAGAAGATATAAGATTGTGCTTGGTTACTGTAGCAATCATCAATAGTGGTTCGAGGCTAGAACCGGCACTGATACTGACTATCAGTGACGGTTCGTGGTTAGAACTGACACTTATATAGACTATCAGTGTTGGTTTGTAACATGAACTAACACTGATGTATCGATACCGGTTTGTAACATGAACCAGCACTCATAGTGGGTTTCAGTGTCACTTCTTAACAGCTCAATCATTGTTCGGACGTGGGAGGTTAAGAACCAGTAGTCACTACTACAAAACTAGCCATATATGCCAGCCCATCACTGCCGGTTCCTAATGAGCTGGCAGTGATGGTGCTTTACTGCCAGTCCATACGCCTCACAAGAAAAATCAACTAATATGGAACAGTAACAAGGGGAATCACTGCCGGCTGATAAATTGAGCCAGTAGTGATGCCCTTCACTGCCAGTTTATAGTATCAACAGGCAGTGAAGGGGTGGCTGGACCCGAATTTCTATTCCAATCGACTTCTACTCACAAAAGCTCACATCCAGCCTCCTCTCTCTCTTATCTCTCATGTCCGGCTGCCTTATCCTCCCCCACCAGCCACATTCGGCTCTCTCCCTTATCCTCTCCCACCATCCTCCTCCCCACCGGCATCACAATCCAACCCAAGGAGTCCATCGGCCTTGACGCCATCTGCGAGTGCCTCAAGCCCAACCTCTGCACGGAGTTCACCTACATCGTCTGTGAGGGGGACCCTGTCAACGAGATGCTCCTCATCATCTGGGGTCGCCTCGAGAGCTCCACCACCAACAGTGGCTGCATGTGGTTCTACAACCAGGGCCTGCTCGAGGAAGGGGACTTCTGCGGCGAGGAGCTGCTCATGTGGGCGCTCAACCCCAAGGCTGGCGCCAACTTCCCTCTCTCCACGCGAACCATTAGGGCCATCTCTGAGGTCAAGGCCTTCGCGCTACAAGCCAAGGAGCTCAAGTTCGTTGTTGGCCAGTTCCTGCGGTGCACAACAAGCAGTTGTAGCAGACGATAGTGGGCAACCGAGCATCTGTGATTGTTTTTCTAGATTTTTGTGAATGTTTGTGATTACCAAATGTGTGTGGGTGAGAATGTTTGTGATTGTTATGTGAATTTGTGATTTTTAGTGTTTTTCAGTGATTTTTGTGAATGTTCTATGAATTTGTGAATATTCTGTGATTGTTTGTGAGCAATACGGCGAGGTCCTATGGCGGCGGCGGTGAGCACGGCAGCAAGCACAACGAGGTCTAGTGGTGGCACCAACGCCCCACCGTCTGCTAGGATCTGATGGCGCCGCTCAGCCGCCGACGGTGGCAACATAGGCACAATAGCCACCACTGCTGGCGTCCGTCATCAAGGCATCGGCAGGGGCTTGCATCATGAACAACCCAAATATTTCTTGCCCTCCCCCTCCCCACACACCATAGCTAGCTAGTTATACACATAAGTGTAATAATTAGCTTGATTTGTTCTTCGGAAAATTAGTTATTTGCTTGAAATAAGTTTGTCGTCTGTAGGCTGGCAATAGTGATCACGACATACGTCAGTTGCTAAGAGTGGGTAATAATTTGATCATTTTATTACCCATTGTTTTTATAATAAAGAGCATGCAATCAGCTATTGATTTGGATTTGGTGCAACCACAGGCTATATTAGGTTTTGTCTGTGGATCAATGGTCTTATGCACTACACTACTGCAGATACCCTCATCAGTATCAGTTCAAAATCATCATCAGTGGCGGGTCTTGAACTGACACTGATTACTCGGCACTGATAGTCACAGACTATCAGTGCCGGGTATGGTACTGGCACTGAAAATCACTATTAGTGCCGGTTTGTGGATCAAACCGGCACGGATAGTACATATATCAGTTTCGGTTGGTGGTTACCAACCGGCACTGATAGGTATTTCCTGCCCTTCTCAAAATGTGGCGGTTGCCGCCAATACCGTGGTATTTTCAAATTTTTACGGTTGCCTGCAATAGTATACGGTATATTTATATACACACATATAAATTTAATTTACGAGACGTCAAGTTTTATCGCAGGATATATACACAAGCACATATAAATTTCATTTCTAAAACATCAAGTCTCGTCACAGTATATATACACCGCATACATGTGAGGTTTCATTACAACAATGAAAAAGAGTTTAAGGTTTCTTACTAATCAAAGGTTCTGAACTCTGCCTTTTTTTGTTGGATGAAGGTAACGAGAGAGAGGAGCCAAATTCATGGAACTCGCCGGTTGGACTGATGATTTGGTCATTAATGAACCCGGCAAGTTGTTCTTGAAGTGCGTTGATTTCAATGGCCATGAGTCGATCACTGGACAACGCGAGGAGCTGCAATTTCAACAATTGAAGAAATCAATCCTGATGAACACGTGTCGGACCTGAAAATTAGTCACCAAGATGTATGTCGCATACCTCAGCATCGACCACCAGGTATGACGCATCTCCGTTGAATCCATGTATGAATTCCATTACACAAAAATCACATAAATTATTGCCCGGACCCTGCTTCCTACAAGGAAAGTCATGTCGGATAATCTATTCTTTCGCGAATGGCCGGTGCCTAACACTCTTTTTGATGTATCGTAGGTACACTACATGTGTGATTATTATCGTAAGTAGACTTAGATTCAATCAAATCAAATATTACAAGAGCAATAACGAAATGGTCCTATTTTACCTTTGTAGTAAGTCAATGATGGGTTGGTAGGTTTCTTTTGGATTATTTTGTTAGTCGAAAACAACGATCTTGCTGATGTCCAGCTGGATGACAAGGAGGATCCAGTGATAACTGCACATAGGTCACCATAGGTTAGTTGGTCCTAATTTCTAACTATTTATTGCTCAAAAAGAGTAGAACATTTATGAAGGGAAACACATACCCAAAGTGATAGGGCAAAAGTATGTATTTCTTCAATCATAGCTCCAGAATACACTTCAATGCATAGTCTTTGGTTACTTTTGAATTGGATTGCATCATTGTCAGGTTTACATGATGTGGGTCGATGAATCCCACATGGTAGATGCCCTCTGTCCTGCATCTTTGTACCTCCATTCTACATAAGGAATAAGTTAAGACATTCAATCCAATGGTACATGAATGTATATTATGAATTATACGTATACGACATTTACAGAGTCCAACAACTCAAGATAGACACGTCGAGGGCATCTTGCTGGTACAGTCGATACATTTCCTCAAATAATATATAAATAGAGTCCTCCCCAAGGAGGAAATCTCGATCCTTGTGTCTGGCCTCGAATATTTCTCTACCATCCCACGACTCCTTCATGTACCACGCATGGAATTTTTGAAGTTGATATGTCAGTTTGTCCCACACGTTTGGTGCGACCAAGAGTTCTCCGAGCTTAAATTGCCATCTCTCGAATGCTTTTGGTGTTAGGTACTTGTTTAGAAATTGCTCTTTTGTCATTTTAGTATCTTCAAGAAATCTTTCTAAATTTTGTTCTTGTCGTATCTGTTCGATACAAGACTCCTTCAAGTATTTCTTGTTTTTTCTTATGCGGGTGTAGTCTGATTTACTCTTATGCTCAACAGGTTTGGCCATCTTCAAGAAAAACTTCTGTGTTTCTACACAGATTGGTATTTTCTTCTCAGGCTCTAGCTTTTGAAAGAATTTCTTGATACTGGCGTCCACTGTCGCTCTGGTTTTCTCTAGTATTTGTTCATAAGGCAACTTCTCAGATGCTGCCACCTTCTTAGGTGCCATTTGCTTCTGGGATGAAGCCGACTTCTGAGATGAACTCAAATTCTTAGACTGTGTAGCTGTTGTCAACTTCGGAGGGGGAAGAGTTGCCTCTCTTGGTGGCATTGGTGCTGACTTCTGAGGGGGAGGAGTTGGCTCCCTTGGTGGCGACTTCGGAGTGGGAGGAGTTGCCTCTATTCTGGGTGACGCTGGCGGTGGTGGTGACCGTGGAGGAGTTGGCTCTCTTCTTTGTGACGAAGGTGGTGGCGGCAACCGTGGAGAAGTCTGAGAAATTCTGTGTGGTGGGTCTGATCCCGCATCAGATGACTCGTCAGTCTCATCTTCAAACACTATGTAGCACTTGGGCCACAGAACAAAGCCACCCACGTTTAATCCGAGCCTCTTGGAACCTATCTCTCCAGGATAATCCATGTCAATCTTCGTTAGCCGTCATATCATTGCATATGTCTTCTTCAACTATTGGTTACCCTTCACGCTCAACATCTTCGAGTTCACCGTGATCAGTCCAACGGGTATAGCCAGCCTTGAAACCCCTGCGAATCAAGTGTGCACAGATCTACTCTATGTTTGAAAATTGCTTCTCATTCTTGCAGTCGACACACGAACAACATATATAGTGATCGGCACGCTTCCTTTTTGGCTTCTTGTACATTGTGGCAGCCCCCAGAAAATCCTCAACGCCAACAAAGAACTCTGGCCCTCGATCCTGGTGCATCCATGATCGATCCATCTGCAAATCATTATAATTAAACACATTCAAATTATAATCATTAAACATTTAACAATCTAGACCAAATTCGTTAAATTACCTCACATCTTGATTGGTCCCTATTTGAGGGCCCATCTCCTTCCAGCATTTAGGCCAGGTCGGGGGACCTGCCTTCCAAAGGATGCCATGTCCAATTGCGACCTGTGGGTGGATGTGCCATCCCTACAACATAGTATTTTATCAATTGTGTTAAATTGACTACATTGATTAATGAACAGAGAAAATTCACTAGATTATTATTTAAATTCAAGACTTTGAAAATATACGCAAACCACATACTATAAATTGGAGCTAGATTTTAGCGGCATTTGCAAATACCTCCCTAATTTTTTTTCTTTGCAAGGATGCCACTCGAATGACAGTTCTAGTGGTATTTTTGTAATTTTTTAATGGCAATAACGGTTTAAGTAGTGGCAAATTTGCAATTATCCGTAGATTTTAATGTATACACCCACACCTATTTATATGTGAATATCAATCTACTCCTTAATCATCTGACAAAATATCAATCTTTCTCTAATTTATATCATATTAGAGCTCTTGCTCATTCCAAAATTCAACACTAAAGAACAACTATCTAAATTCAAATCTAGATCAATATAGCAACTAAATCCAACTAAGAATCAAATGTAGATCATCTCTATACATCTAACAATGACAAAGTTGTAAACTTTTCCTAAATTAGATCTCAATTGCATCTCCAAATCTATAACCGTAGAACAAGCACCAAGCATCAACCCTAGAGCAACCTACCAAGTAAATCTATATAGAAAAGAAATATAGATCATCTTATTAACCTTAGAGCACTTGACTCCTCCAAATCTTGAATCCTCCAACCGTAGAGATGGCAAAAATGGCGAACGACACTGTTCCGGTGGGCTTGCGGCAGCTCTAGTCGCGCTGGTTGCTCTTGGGGAGAAGGTGGGCTTTATACTCTAGCACCCCATCAATATTGGTTGGTATATGGAACCGACAATGATAGACACTATCAGTGCTGGTTTGTGGTTGGAACCGGCACTGATATATCAGTGCCAGTCCAGCCACGAACCGGCACTGATAGACCAGCATATATGTGGTGTTCTGTGGTAGTGCTACTTACGTGCACTTGTAGCTGTGTTACAACTAACCTGAAATCAGGGCTGGTTTCAGTCGACGCGATTTGAATTGTCGTCGGTGCGATTTTGGCTACCGTCAGGTTTAGAGGGAGACACTGGGAAACAGGTTAGCTTGGTGGTGGTGGCGGATGCAAGGGTGGGAAGGTGAGGCAACAAGGACGCTCTTAGCTGTGGGTGGCAAAGGACCGCGTGTTTTGGTAGGTGACAGGACGTGGGAGGCACAGAGAGTGACGGACAAAGCCGGGTTAGCGTGGCGGTAGTGGCAGATGCGGATTGGTAGGGAAGCGTGCAGTGCAGAGAATACGTGAAATCACAAGAAGAGGGGCTATACGGAGGTTGAAGATGATCTCTGGACCATCTGATTTTTATCCGACAGCCTAGGGACGTCGATTGGACGATTGTCAAGCCATTGACATTTAGCAACATCCTTATTCAAGTGGTTCAATGCTGAATTTGCTCGAAAAACTTGGAATTAATTTATAAGTTAGTACTTCCAGGCTTAACTCGAGACTTGGGCAATTAATTGCACTCATATATAAACATAAATAGTTATACGTACACATGTACCATGAAGGACATTAATATCACGATTTCGTTGAAATTATTCATTTCAAAATTCCCGAAAAAGCTAGATAATTATGCGTCCTTCTCTCCATGGAAACAATAGGCTCAGCTGCTACTTGGGGTCGCCATAAATGTGTAAAGATCGAAGGAATATCCTGATCACACAGAATTAATGTCAAGTCCGCATATCACAGTTGACTTGAATGCCTAATACCTGCTGGAGCGCAGATAAACACAAGTCAAAAGGCAAGTTCAAAGCCAATCCGTGGGGGTTCTTGCTATGTAATGCCATCACTGGGAAGCTTCAAGGCAGACAACTAACGCATGAATGTTGTACAGATCTAAGCCGAGTTCAGCTGCAAATGAATTCAACCACACCGCTAGCTGCATTTTGAACGGTCTGCAGTTATAGCTTTATAGCCTTATGGGCATCCATGGCGTAAGGGTACTTATAGCCTTATAGGCATGCAGCTGAGCATGCACGCATGGCGCACATTCGCGTATCAGTGGAGGAAGTGTTTTCGCCGTCGTCGCCGCGGATTCAGAGAGGGTTTTTGACGGAGTGAGCCGTGGAGAAGCTTCATTAGGAATCCGTATGTTCCAATTCAAGCGTGGAATGGAAATGATCCATCCATGGATGCATACGTAAACTTGCAGCGTGCAGATCAGCTGTGACCTTACTCATATATATGACTGTAGGATGAAGTTGGTATGCATAACCCATTTGACGGCCAATTCCTTGGAATTAGAACGCGTTGCCATAGCAATGATCTAGCCAAAAGTCACCGGTACAGACTTGCAATACGGAATGATCGGTACAACCTATCAATTGGATGTTCAAGTCAACGGGTCTGTTGACTTTGACATTCTGTTTGACAGGAATATTCCTTCTCTTTTTAAATATTTATTTTGGCAACTCTAAGTTTGTTTATAATATAATAAAATTATCCTGGCCTCTAGATCCCGCACATTATTACAGCCTCAGTCGTCATAGGATGATCGAACAGGACCAAGCTAAAACATGACAAGTTTAACAATCTCCGAGGTGATTGAACACAACTAAAAGGGAAAAAACAAAAATATGACAAACCACATGACTATGAAAAGGGAAACACAACAAAGTGGGTCTAAGAAGGTGAATTGGCTATGCGTAGTCTAGACTGCGACATAACATGGGTAAAGAGCAACCTGACCACCCGCTCCAAGTGCGCATACGTTGTAGTCACCGAATGTCGCCGCTTCTGTTGCTGCATAATAAACATGTATGGAGTCACCACATACAAGAAAAGATAACATGCAAAGGAGAGGAATATTGTTTTTTGTTAATGTAGGACAAAAAATGGCGACTGGAGGTGGTGAATATGTGTCTCACTAATTTCTTTCAAAACGGATGACCTTCTCCTATTTTGTCACCCAATGCACCTCAAAACGCAGCGGAAGAAAAAACCGAAGAGAAACTATTAGTTGCTATGAAAACTCCAAACATTGCTTTCATGGTTTTAAATGAACTCTAGATTCCATTTGCACATATCCCGCAAGTCATCGCCACATAAAGGTAGCAACTTGATGAAAGAATCATTTGCTCCAAAAAAAAAAAAAGATCACCGGAAGAAAAAATTGTTCTATGTTGAGGGTTAGTCCCTGACGATGATTCCATAGTATACTAGTTGAGGGACGCCCCGCAACCAGCAAGGGCTGGTCATGGGATCACATTAAATCGTAGGGAGGTTGGTCGCGCAAGCTTCGCGCTGGTCGTGCGAGCCAAGGGTTGGTCGCGCGATGTGCCAGGGTTCAGGGAATATCCCCCGCCAGAAGCCATACCCTCGTAGGGCCCGTTAGCCAGGATGCCCCCTTACTCAATAACCCAACAGTAGCTCCTAAGCTTCCTTGTGGTCGTAGTCAGGTCTGGTTGTCCCACTTAGGCCCCGAGGGAACATAGTCCACCCAGAGTGTGGTTGTCGACGCCATTAGCTTTTAGAGTTTGACTTTGAACGTGACATCATGTGGGGAGGTTAAGTGTCTAGAGAGAGAGAGTGAGAGAGAGAGAGAGAGAGAGATTGATTACCACTAGGCCCAAGGGACTTTCGGTTCCCCATGTGCACCTCCTTGGATTTCAAGCGGCTCGGATGTCGTGCCATGTGAGATCACGTGATGAAAAAGTTTGATTGATGAAATTAGCAGTACAAAGTGATTTAGCATAATGACATTTGGTTTATGTTCATGAGTTGCTAAGATATGCTTGGATAGCATAGTTGGTTTGATGCGCTACCATTGTTTGGGTATGCTTATGTTAGTGTGTTGGTCTTGCTTGGAGTTTGCATGGTGTTGTGTGAACTAATCTTGAGTCAAGATGGGAAGAACTTGTGCCCGTACTCGATTGTTGTTTGATTCATGTGCAAGTGTTGCTCGAAGGCGAACGTGGTCGATGACGGATCGACAAACTAAGTTCAAAGAGGAACTGAGGTTCGACGACTAGGTTCAGGATGAACTGAGATCGTGGTGATCAAGGATGTCATGTGGGACGTTCGAGCTAAGAAAACAATGCATATAGAGACAAGGCTTCGCGATGGACGCAAGAGGCGATCTGATCGTGAGAGGATATGAAGACCAATCCATGTTCAAGTCAGAGCAGGCACGAGGGAGTTGTGTGGTGGCTGGACTTGAGACAAGAGTTAGTGTCAGAGATGGACTCTGAATTAGTTACGTATATACATGTATGCATGGGAGATGTCCATGCATGATTACGCAAGAGAGTTGTTGACTAATTAGCTTAATTAGCGGAAGTTATTTGTCCTCTTGTGATTAGAGGAAGATAGAGACCATATTGAATACGACAGGGAGTTGTAGTTTGATTCAGTCACGTTTGTGCGTGTGGCTACTGTATAAATAGAGAGGTCTATTGTATTATGCAGTAGAGCGCAGAACAAGGTAGCACAATGCAACAAAGAGTTAGAGATACTCAAGAGAGAGCTGTTTTGGGATTTCATGAAAATCCTTGTTGGATGCTTTGGAGAGGCATCTTGTAAACTCATCTATGCAATGGAAATCAAGTTTCGTCAGTTGATGAGTTGTTGATTCGGAATTTTCTCTCTGTTCTATATTCTGCATGTTCGGTTTTAGTTTTCAATTAATTTCATGTTTTTATGAAGTTTCATCTTGGTTTAATCCTTCCAAAACCTTGCTAGAATATCTAGTGTTTGATTTGAGAAAATTTCAAGTGGATTTGGTTTGATCTCGAGTAACTTTTTGTCAACTCGACTAGGTTTTGTTCTACTCGATTCTGGTTGACACAATATGCTTCGACTAGGAATAACTTTTTATCCACATATCCAATTTACTCAATACTTATTGTGTTAGTTTCGTATTTGTATCTATTTTCTGCTAACAAAAATTCTGAGCAATCCGACCAGTAGATCTTTCTCTACATCGTTTTTACTAGAGCTTGTGCAATATGTCTCGAGTGGAATATCGAGTTTAAATCGAGTTTCAATTTGGGTGAGTTAATCTTTGAATTTGGTTTACGCAATCATGCACCCCCCTCTGGTTGGGTATTCTTCACATATTCAATCCTACACGTCGGTTTAGGTTGCTCAGTACTTCCGAGAGTGAGGTACCATGTTGAGATATATATAAAAAACTAAGTTGTCGGTGCCTAGACGTAGCCACACATGCACGGTTTTAACCAGGAATCGGCCATGAGCCCCCTGAGTAGTAAATGGCAGGACCACCGACATTTCCCTTAGTGGCTCCGCCTTCTAGCCAGGCATCAATCAATGGCCAATCGGGCTATAAAAGCAAGAGTTTACCTGGCTCCGCTTGCCGTGGTGCCCCTGGGGGCAGACAATCTCAAAGTTCTACTTGTAGGGTTAGAGCCAGCAGCCATCGTGCTTCCCTCACTACAGAGAGGGTCTCCCCCTACCTCTCCCGCTCGATCTCCGGCCCAAGTGGTTGCCCCAGTTTAGATTATCGACATCTCCAACGACGAGGAGGAGACCAACAGGGACCTTCTGAAGGAGGAGACCGACGAAGAGGAGAAGACAGAGGAGAAGCAGAAGGAGGGTTAGCCGGGTTCACTGGCGCCGGTCAATAACTCCAACAGGGTCTTCATGCTGGCCACCCTCCCTAGCCACTACGCAAGCCATCGTCCAATTCCCGGGGCGATCAGCTGCCACCCCAAGGAAGAGTATAAGAGGTTCCTCGACTCGTTTAAGAGCAAATAGGGGTCTATATACTTTTGAATTCTTAGAGGTGGTGGATCTTTACGATTTGCAAGAGTTAGACAGAACCTTTCTGTCAACCTGGCTCTAGCCACTCGAGGCAAGAGGGAAGGAACAAGCATGTAATAGGGTAGTTAGCCCTTTCTAATGGCCTCGCTAATGACTGCAAGACCATACAGGAGCCTCGTGGGTTTTTGTGATAGCCCAAATTGCTTAAGCATGTCATTAAGCGTCATTAGCATCATGTTTATTTATTTTGAGCAATTTTTAACATGTAATTTCAATTAAACATAAATTGTTAAAGTTAATGTGAATTGGTGCATTGTGAAGCATCTCACAAAGTTACTATGAAACATTGTGCTAGAAACAATTTTAGAAATTAGTCAATGCCATGTGAAGAATATAAATGAATTTTCCCAAATTTTGAAGGCATAAAAATTACCACAAGTTAGAAAATCTTGCATTTTTGGAGAATTTTAATTGGAAATTGTCTCATGCTATTGGGGTCAAACAAGTCAAAATGGATTGCACGTGAATTATAGTTTCACACAAAATTTGTCCCATAGTTTTTGGACCATGGGAAAGTTTTCTTTTGGATTAAAGAAGTGGTGGGGGTATATTTCTTTCTGCTGGTCACTGTTCACCGTGCCCACCTGTCATCCCCTCTCTTTCTCTCTACCTCTCACCACCCGTTTTGTTGACTACGGAGGGCAACCGACTTTGTGGACTTTTGAGGCCGACCATTGAGGTGCTTCCAGAGACGTCAAGCGCTAGCCTTATCCCTCCCTGCTCTCTCTCTCCCTTGCTTATCTATGTGTCGGCCATGCTCAAACGCAGAGAGCAGAGCAGAGCAACACATCACAACACGGCAGCGCCACCGCTTTAAAATCCACCACGCTCGAGCTTAAATTTGTCGATCCCGAGCCACAAGAAGCATCAAGGGAGGCCATCGAAGGTGCCCCGAGCTTCTCCCCGCCGGATTCCTCTCCTTTCCAGTCAAATCGAGCGCACAGACGTCGGCTTCCCCAACGTCGGCGTGTTCCCCCATCGCTCACCGTCGACCCGCCGAACCACTGCCTCTTCGACCCAACCAAACCCGCGGTGAGCTTCCCCGAGATCCCCTCTTGCTTTAGCGTGCGTCATTTTGGGCTTGGCCCGTGGCCGGCGCACTCCTCCTTGCGCGATCATGCACCACCGACCCGCCACGCACGTAGCTGGCCGAGTCGTTGCCGGGCCCGTCAGCCGATAGCCACACCGTTGAGTCCACATGCCCTTGTAGATGCTGTAGGAACTTTTGGTTGAGTCGATCTCACCGCCGAACTACTGCCTCTCCGTCGCACTGAATCGAGTCACCGACGTGCTTTGTCCGCCGTGCACCACCGCTTGCCACCTTCTGGCCGTCACCATCGATCAGCTGTGCCTCGAGTAGAACTGCATGCATCTGTTGAAGCCATTGCTGCCCTCCTCTGGCCGTGGCTCGCCACCGTTCACTGCCAGCGAGAACAACCGAGCCGGTCGGTTGGCAGGGGCGCAGTGCAACCGGCTTCGGGTCAATGTTGACCTAGGTCAACCCGCCGGGCCCCACTGTCAGTCGCAGGGGCTAGCCAGTGTCGAGTGCAAAAAGGGATTTGTCCCTTTTTATATTCAGTTAAATTCCAAAAATCACGAAATGGATTTAGTGTACAACTAATAAATTGGCTGAAACATTGTAAAATGCATAGGCAATTAAATATTACTCTAAAAGTTATGAAACCAACTTTGTTGGGTTTGTATGAGCATAATCTACATGTTAAAAATAATAGGAGCTATGAAATATGTATTCAAATTTCATGGATTAATAAAATATGTTTGAGCTTCATTAATCTGTAATTAAATATTGGTAACTCCAAAATTGGTGAAGTCAATTTTGCAAATCTTATTAATTTATTCCCTACTCATTAAAAATAATCACCCTCACGTTAAGTATAAATTAATTTTCTAATTAGGTATAATATTTGTCTTAAGCTTAATTAATCTAGGAAATTAAATGATTAAATGCTTAACATCGATCCAAATTAGGAAATCTTTGAGGCCTGAAAATATTGCATCTCCACTGTTGTCATACACTATGGAGCATCCGTCATTGCATGTCACTCATGCTCATCATTGCATGCATTGTTCAGTAGTGAACGAAGGTCCTAAGCGTGACAAGAGCGCAATCGAGGACAATGCCAACCTTCCACATTTCTGTGAGTTCTGTGCGTGAAGTATCGGGCAAACCCCGGAGCAGCAAGGCAGACATCTAAGCATACTGGACCCTTTGTTCAAATTGAATAGAGTCTAAATTAATAAATTATGCTTTATGTATATTAGCATGTGTTGAGTCCAGTGTCGGGCTGATATAGGTAGAACCTATGTTGATGTATTGTCTCTACCTTAACTTATTGATGAATCCTTATCCTTGTAGCCTTGATGATATAGTTGGTGTCTAGCTTCAAGGATTATTCGAAATTCTTAGCAATGCTTAAATCCTTGGTAGAAGTCAAGCGACGGTGCTGCTGTTGTTCGCGAGCCTAGGGCTTAGTCACTGTTCACAAAGATGAAGTTGAGATGGATGATTCAGATGTGAGATTAAGGCGAGATGTGGGTGGTGTTCGGGGTATTTTCTGCACAGGAGGAGTCCTCTGGGTAGTTTGGAGAGGAGCCCTGATGCCATAGTCCGCTTGCATCATTTAAGGTCGTATGTCAGTGCAGTTGGCTCTAGCACTTTCTGTACTCACCGCATGCCGATCTAATGGTAAGGTGAGCCGATTATAATATGCCATGCCGACACTTTCCTTGCGGCTCTATGACGAGTAAGAGAAAAAGAAAAAGAGAAGTAAGGTGGCGGGGAGCCGGAGGTGTCCGGGATACGCTCGCGGTAACCCCAGTGCCATAGGGCATTGCAAGTTGATGGTTCTAGGTATGAGAAAGGTTGACACGGGTACCCCCTTGGGTGAGACTGTGTGGTCACTGAAGCCGTATGGTCATCGAGTCGTGTGGGTAAGTTGTACCCCCTGCAGGGTGTAAAAACATTTCGAAATGGCGCGCTCTCGGTCATGAGAATGCTTCCGTTCATTTGCATCGATCGTAGAGTTTATGAATGTGGGATAAGGTTATTGTATGATGGAAATGGTCGGTGGTAATTATTGATGAGTTACTATGGTTCCTATATATACATGCTCAAGTTGTGGTTTGTAGGGTACACTAGTATGTTGGTTAAGTATAAATGCTCATACGTAGGTGTCCAGATTGCTTATTGCATATGTTTTACTTAACCCTGTGGCCTTACTCTTGCTAATAGCTCAATGCATGATTCTTGGAATCAAGATATTTATATGTCTCCTATATGGATTAAGTTTTGCCAGTACCTTCATACTCATGCTGCTCTTTTAGGTTATGTTGGTGAGGGTGAGGTGGTGTTTGGCTACTTCGTGCCCGCCGGTGTAGGTGGTGGGCAAGAGTAGTGCATCCTACTTTGGTGAGGCATAGCTTTTGGGGTGTAGCCTAAGGGAATATGGCCCCACTGTGCTTTTCTTATTGTTAAGGTTTTAATCTTTTGCTGTGTAGTTTCTCTTTTGTTGCAAATTGTTGCAAATGGTTACATGCTTAAGAACTCGTATTATAACTTTAATTACTCGCTCTTTCTTAAGCTATGTTGTGATGAACATGTTGAAAAGGCATGTGTTCTGATCTTAGGCACAAAACATGTGCCAAGACTGCTGGGATGGTATTCAAGTTAATCATTGAGGTTGTGATTATGAATAATGATCCTCCTGATGATTAATTAGAATACTGTTTGGATAGTTCCTCAAAAATTTTGACCGTCTAGTTTAAACCATTGTTCGGAGTGTCCAGAGAGTTTTTCCTGTGTTGTCACAGTGAGTAGGCTCTGATTGTTCTAGCCTTCTTGTTAGTTAGGCTTTCAAAGGACAGGACAACCCTTAGCACGACAAGTCCCTCGGCGATGACTAGCACAGGACCTGAGTGGGAACTTGTGGCCTTGTGGTCGCAATCCTAAGCCGTTCGTACCATTGACATTGTGCAAGCAGTGATCCCACACTGTTCGAGAGCCCTCGACCATCTGGTTGTTTTAACTTCCTAGTTGCCAAATCCTGTAGTGGCTGTCGAGCGTTGTCACGTGCTGTGATCGGAGAGCCACTCAAGCGAGGGTCCGTTGTTGGTCGTGAAATCCTGCAAAATAGAGAGTCTGGTCTTTTGAACTTTAAAAACATACAAGCTATATTACACATTCGTCTGGAAGGTTTTGCAAAAATAGAGAAACATGATCGTCTCCGAGCAACCCTGCACATAGAATTTGTGCAGCAGGGTGATTTTCCAGGAATTGTGTAATTCGCATTCATCCTGCATGGCTAGCTTGACCGCACTAGGTTGGTTGACATCGATCACTTTGTAGGACCCTTCCCACTTGGGGGAGAGTTTATTCTGACCGACCTTATTCTGAATCTGCCTAAGGATAAGATCAACTACAAACAGTCTCCGCTCCCACACCTTGTGGCTATGATAGCGTTTGAGGCTTTGTTGATATCAGGCAGCTCGAATTAGAGCACGCTTGCAGAAATCTTCGATCAGGTTTACATCATCCTGTGATTACACCACCTGGTTGTCGTCTGAGTAGTTGGCCACTCGAGGCATTGAAAGGCGATCTTAGAGGGAAGCATTGCCTCTACGCCAAAAATAAGGAAGAAAGGGGTTTCGGCCGTAGCCCTACTGGGAGTCGTTCGTAGCGACCAGAGTATTGTGGGTAGTTCATCCACCTAGAATCTTAAATAGCTTTTAAGCCGATCAAAGATCTGGGTTTTGATCTATTGCAGTATCATCCCATTTTCCCTTTTGACCTGTTCGTTGCTATGTGGGTGTGCCACTGACGCATAGCAAACTTTGGTCCCGATCTCGTCGTAGTAGTCTTGGAAAGCACTACTAGCGAACTGAGTCCCGTTGTTTGTAATTATGTAATTTGGACTACCAAACCATAGTACCAACCCTCATATGAACATAATCACTACTGTAGCGGTGATCTTCCTAATGGCCTCAGTCTCTATCCACTTGGTAAATTTGTCGACTACCACGAACACTCGCACTATTTCACCAGCTCACAAGCATCCTAGAGGGTAGTGGGACAATAAAATCCTTACCATAACGCTTTTTTGATGAGAGTATGGTACGAATCGTGGCTACCACATATGCCTCCATGGATATCAAAGAGCACTGTGCTCCCCTCTTACTGAGTGATGCATTTTAGTAAAAGGTCGTTGCTCCCCCGGCGGTAAAGGTGTCCCTCTACCAGGGAGCATCATCATCAGAGATTGCTCGATTCTGAAGGTAGTTCTAGATCTGATCCATCCATGTCATACCCGAATCAAGCAAGGGGGCCACATGATGACCACCTGAGGTCGACAGCACTGAAGGAGGCATTGCCTCCAAAGGTGTTGCCACTTGTGCTCTATTTCCAAGCAAAGCATCCCCTTCATCTTGGCTCAAGACTGTGGTGGATGGTCCTGTGAGTCTTTCTTCAAAGATTTCTACCAAGACAGGTTTGCGACAAGAAGCTAGATGGGACAGCTCATCGGCTAGGAAGTTGTCCTTGCGAGGGATGTGCTTGACTTCGAAATCGAAACAACATCGCTCTAGTTTTCTCACTTCGGCGAGGTATGCTTCCATTATCGAATAAGAGCACTGAAACTCCTTATGCACTTGGTTAAGAACCAATAGCGAAGCCCCTACACTAATAGGCATTTAATCCCAAGTGCAAAGGCTGCTTGTATTACAAAAAAGAGGCCCTTGTATTCCGTAATATTGTTAGTGGCTAGAAAATATAATTGAACTATGTACCACAGGAGATCGCTGGCTAGTGAGATCATAACCACTCCAGCCCCCGCTCCCTTCAGCGTGAATGATCCATCAAAGTGCACGGTCTAGTGCTCGTCTGCCTCTGGTCGTTGTACCTGCTCAGGCTCAAAGGACAACCACTTAGCCATAAAATCGACCAGCACATGGGACTTGATAGCCGTTCAGGGGATGAATTGGAAATTGAACTCCTCAAGCTCTACTGCCCACTTTGTTGTTCTTCCTGCTGCATCCCTACTATGGAGAGTTTCTCTAATCAGGAGCGAGGAGATCACTTTGATTTTGTGGGCTTGGAAGTAGTGTCTGAGCTTGCGAGCAGCCATCATAATGGCATATAGCATCTTATAAGCCTATGGGTAACGAGCCTTCATGTCGTGTAGCACCTCATTGATGTCGTACACTGGTCGATAATGACCTCCTCGCTCGACAACCACTACCGCGCTCATGACTTGTGGGGTAGCTGCAACATAGAGCAAGAGCTACTCGTCTGGTCGAGGTGCAGCCATTACAGGATGGGAGAAGAGGTACCTTTTTAGATTTTGGATGGTTGTTTCCACTTTTGAGGTCCACCAGAAGTGGTCAGTCTTCTTTAGGAGCTTGAAGAGCAGCAACTCCTTCTCTCTGAGCCTTGAGATGAACCTGCTCAAAGCTGCCACACATCCTGTTAGTTTCTAAACTTCTTTTATCCTGGTCGAGGATTTCAGTCAGTCAATGGCTCTGATCTTGTTAGGGTTTTCCTCTATTTCTCGACTGGAAACGAGGAACCCGAGCAAGTTCCCTGATGGGATTCCATATATGCACTTCTCAGAGTTCAACTTCATGCGGTACTTCCAAAGGTTGTCGAACATTTCCTGGAGGTCTGTGACTAGGTCATCCGTGATTCTACTCTTTACAACCACATCATCAACATACGCCTTGATGTTTCTACCGAGCTTTAGTCAAAGAATGATCTGAATACATCGCTGTTAAATGGCACCGATGCTTTTTAAACCAAAAGGTATTTTTACATAGCAAAAGACCTCGAAGAATGTCACAAAAGCAGTATTCTCCTCATCTTCCTATACATGCTAATCTGGTGGTACCTTGAATGAGCATCTAAGAATCTTAGAAGATCGCTGCCAACGGTTGAGTCAACAAGCTGGTCGATCCGGGGTAAAGGGAAGAGATCTTTCGGGCACGCCTTGTTGAGATCAATGAAGTCAACGCAAATCCTCCACTTTACATTTTGTTTTCGGACCATGACTAGGTTGGCCAGCCACTCTGAGTACTGTATTTCTCGAATGAAGCCTGCTTCCAGGAGATTATCGATCTCCTTACGAAGTACTTCCTTTCGGTCGGCTGTGAGCCAACACACTTTTTATTTGACTGGTCACGCGCCAGGTCGCATTGACAACTTATGCTCGATCATGTCCCTAAGGACTCCGAGCATATCAGATGGACTCCATAAAAAGACCTCCACGTTCTCCTGGAGGGAAGTGATGAGAGGGAGGTCCTATTTGGGGTCTACGCCAACCCCTATCTGGACCGTCCTGGTCAGGTTAGAGTCATCAAGGAACACTGCCTTGAGCCGCTCGTCCGGGCTGGTGGCGATGTGAACCTTCACCAGGTGACCACTAGGCATAGCTTTCTCTGGCCGCGACCTAAGAGTTAGCTCGACCATATCGAGGCTCCTCTTGTCATAGTGCAGGGCCATCTTTGCATTGCCAAAGATGGTGATGGCCCTAATCGGACCAGGGATCTTGATCGCCTAATATGTGTATTGGGTGACGGCCACGAACTGGGCCATCGCTGGTCGCCCCATGATCACATTATAAGTGCACATCAAACAGGACCTTTTTGGTCCTCAAGTTACTTGGTGAGCCAAAAGTGACGGGTAGCTCGACCTGCCCCAAGGGCTTAGCCGAAGAGCCCAGGGTAATCGCAAAGATGGGGGAGACGGTTTCAACACGTGTCATATCCCAAAAATGCTAATTTCGTAATTAAGCATGTGTAATTGTTATCGCATGTGCTTACACATGTTTGCCTATCAAAGACTAGTTAAACATATTTCACATACCTTAGAGATGGTTTAGAGCGCTTTGGAGAATCCCTAAATACCTTGGAGAAGGAAAAGGATAGGAGGAGGTTGATGAGGGGAGACTTAGAAAAATTTCAGCAAAAGAACACTCATCGCGGTCTGACCCGGGTCCCCCACGGTCTAACTGCCAGGTACGCTGCCACGTGGGCTGCCACATGGATTTCCTGCGGCCCAACCGGAGCCAGTCGTGGTCTGACCGCCAACGTACAAAGGCTCGAGTTAAGTAGAACGATCACTTTCTTTTGCTCTCTCTTCCCCACGTGCACACTCTCCCACACTCTCTCCCTCTCCCACGCCATGCAGCAGGAGCTGCTGCTCCTTTCTTTCCCCAACCAAACCAAGGAGAGGAGGAACAAGGAGGGGAGGTCAAGGAGGAGATCCCCAGTGAGCTCTCCCACTGGAGGTGGTCTTCCCCATCGAGCCTGAGCCCCTCAGCAACGTCTTCTTCCTCCTCAAGCCGTCCACCACCTCCCCGATGGTGATTTTGAGCTCTGGCCATTCCCCAACCTCCACGACCGGACCACGGGCTTGCTAGGACATGGTGAGCACCCTAAACCCCCTCCCATTCCTTCCCCATTGCTAGAATGACCGGATTTGAGCTCACCAATCTCAACAATGGCCTCCACCACCATTAAAGGCAATAGCCAAGTTTCGGTCATTTTTGGCGTGTGCATGTTATCCTATGCAGTAGAGGAGGCCAAGATGATGTTTTGGTCCAAAATACCCAACAAAAAACCACCAGAATCATTGTCGGTGAGCTCACAAAGTTTCCCCGGTCGAGCATAGCGGTCTAACCGTGTTTTATAGTGGTCTGACCACCGTTCCAGGAGTCGGACCGCCCCCTCGGGCTAGTCTGACCGTCAAACTCCAAATCTCTCTACATACCGGTGGTCTAACTACTTTTTCCCACGGTCTAACCACCACTACCGGCGGTCTGACCACCCCTATTGGTGGTCTGATCGTGGTCAACTCAGACCGTACCTTTTCAGCGCAATTCACTGTTTTTTGAAATTTGTAAAAATCATAATTAATTCTACGTAACTCCAAAACTTATGAAATCAATTTTTTTGGTTTCATAATACCATAATATACCTATTAAAAATATCCCCATCAATAAAATAATTAATTCAATTTCCAAGATAAATTAATTAGGTTGATGTTTCATTAATTCACCGTTAATCCTTTACAAGTCTAAAAATTTTGAAACCAATTTTTCTAGTCTTCTTATGACTTTTTATAGCTAGAAAAAGTGTTTCATACATTATGAAGCATATTTAATGGTATTTCATCAGATACATATTGTAGCATGCATTGTTGCACTTCATTCATGCTGATCATTGCATGCGTTCCTCTTTAGTGAATGAAGAACCGGAGCATAGCGTGATCGTGGTTGAAGGTGATGCCAAACTCCTAGAGTTCTGTGAGTGTTGTGCGGGGAGTATCAGACAACCACCAGAGCGGCAAGGCAAGCATCTAAGCATATTGTACCTTTTGAATTCAAGTGTGGAGTCTAAAATTGATAAGATATGCTCTATGTATGTTTGCATGTGTAGCGAGTTAATGTCAGGTTTATGTGGGTAGAACCTATATTGATTGCATTAGACCTTGAGTTGTTGAATATCCACATCCTTGTAGCTTTGGCCATATTGTTGATATCTAATTTACAAGGTCATTCAAAATGCTTAGCGATGCATAGGTCACCGGTAGAAGTCGAGTGGTGGAGTGTTCCATCACTCGCGAGCTATAGGTCTGATTACGCTTCACTATGATAATATTGATGATGTTGGTTGGGTGAGTTGTGAGGATGAGATGAGGTGTGGATGGTGTTAGGGGTGTCTTTTGCCCCGGAGGAGTTCCTCAGGGTAGTTCGGGACAGGAGCCTGGACACCGTAGACCCTTTTGCATCGTTTAAGCACCGTCCGTTGGTGCCGTTGGCTTTACCACTTTTCGTACTTACTACATGTCGCATTATGGGAATGACAAGCCGATTACCATTGTAGCTATGACCTTTTGGCGTGCGAGTCGATGGTGTGAGCTGGCAGGGATGTAAGGGTATCCAGTTCATGATGACTCCTGCACCTATCGGCACATGAGAAAATGTTTGGGGCTTATTGGGAAATGTTGACTCGAGTACCCCCTTGCGTGGGCCTATGTGGGCACGTGAGTCGTATGGTCCTCAAATCGTGTAGGAAAATGAGTACCCCCTGCAGGGTGTAAAAATAATTTGAATTGCCACGCTCTCGGTCATGAGCATGAATCTGTCCCTCCGCATCGGTCGTAGAGTTACGAGTGTGGGACAATGGTATGGATGGTCTGTTGGGAAATGTTGATGTTGGCTATTGATTTATTGCTATGTTTCCATTTACATTTGTGTGCAAGTTGTTGGTTACAAGGTATATTGGTTAAGCATAGGTGCTCACACATATGTGTCTAGGTGGCTTAAGCACCTTAATGTACTTAACCTTGTGGCCTTTTTCTTGCTATTGGCTCAATGTATGATCCTTGGAGTCAGGTTATTTATATGTACCCTATATGGATTAAGTCTTGCGAGTACCTTTATACTCAGCTGCTCTACAGGTTTTTGCAGGTGAGGAAGAGGTGGTGTTTGGCTACTTCACGCCTGCCGAGGGTGGCGGGCATGAGTAGGCAACTGCTCGGTGGTCGCACTTTTGGGGTGAAGTCTAAGGTCATATGCCTTCAGCCACCTTTTGTGGTCTATAGCTTTTGTTTTCACTGCGTAGTTCTCTTTTGGCTAGGAGTTGATCAGCTTTAGTTTCTTCCTAGATGCCTTTTGTTGTAAAGTGTTAAGCTTCTTAGTGCTTAGATCTTGTAATATAATTTAATCACTCGCTCTTTATTAATCTTGGTTGTGATTGCTTATGTTGGAAAGGTATGTGTTCCAATCTTAGGCACAAAACACATGCCGGGACTACCAGGATGATATTTTGGTAAATTGTTGAAGTCGTGATTATGTAAATGATCAACTGGGTGATTAACTAGAATATTATTTGGATGGTTCCTCACAACACACTCCTTGGGATTTACAAGGCGTCCAACGCGTCAACGAAGAGGAGCTTGATAGAGCTCCCTCCATCGATCAGCACGTGACTAAGTTAGGAAGTAGCCACGGCCCTTTCTTTCCTCCTTTTGCTCGATATCCATGACATCGTACGGTTCTTCCTTTCATTTGTTCTTCTTTTTCTCCTTCAAGTCGACCCCTTTGGAGGAGGCGTGCTGGTCGGAGGTTGGCTATGACCTGGCATCAATCTGACGCTGTTGGGCCTCAATAGCCTGTGCGCACTTGTCTACGAGCTCGAAGAGCTCAGTAGTGCTTTGGTTTTCCTTGGTGGCCAACTTCTAGACCATCTTTTGGTCTTTGACCCCTCTCTCGATTGCTATGACCATGGATTCATCCGTTATCCTTGGAATGGTGTTTTAGCGCTTGGTGAAGCGCCAGATGAAGTCACGTAATGACTCACCCAGTCACTGCCTGACTTGGTACAGGTCATCCTTGACCCTCGGTTGGGCATAGGTCCCTTGTAAGTTAGCGACAAAATAGTCACATAGATCCTCCCAAGAGCGAACCGACTCACGGGAGAGATTCATAAGCTAGGACTATACTGAATCGATCAAGGCGGTCGGGAAGTAGTTGACCATGACTTTCCCATGGCCTCCTGCGGCCTACACCTTGGTGGTGTAGATCTACAGGAACTCCTCGGGGTTGGTTGAGCCATCGTACTTTTTAGCTAGGACCGACCAGATTTTGCCAAGAAAGTACACCTCTTGCATCCAGGCTTGTAGGACCTTGCACTCTGTTCCATAACGGGGAATCACCCGCTGATGGGTGACAGCGCGTTCTCCAGGAGAGAGACGACGGTCACGCGGTCCTGGGGAGGGGATGCAGGAATCTGACGCCTCCCTATGGGGGGAGGCGAGTGGTAGGGCTGCTTGCCCTTTTCCTGCTCTCACCGGGTGCGGTCCTCCTGTTGTCGGTGGCCACTTGGCTCTGGATCATGCTGTAGGGGTCACGTTGGCGCAGATAATCACGCAGGTCAGAGGGTTGCCTGTCCTGGCATGGCGGGGGTCTCCGAGCACTCCCTGATACCTAGGGAGGATGAGATCTTTCCTATCATGGGGCCTGCTGCAATCTTGGTAATCGTGGCCTTCACCAGTCCTAGCAACAGACATGGTTTTTGCTACCAGAGTTTGGTGTCGGGCGGTCTCAATCAGGAGGGCGAGGTCATGCAAGCATAACACTACAGGCGGACCCTCTGGTACTACTACTAGTGGGTGGCTAAGAAGCATTAGCATAGTCTGCAGATTCTGTGTAGGCGTCATGGCCTCATAGTCGAGCTGTTGAGCGCGAAGTGGCAACATATTGTGAGGGGGGAGCCCCCGACATTTGTGTAGTATGACGGCCTTGGTGACAACATCGCCAATACTGCGTCCTCTGCGGCGACTCCTTCGGGTGATGTTGTGGTGGTTGGGACTGTGCCAGAGTGTCCCCGTGTCTGGCACTGGTCTGGTTCCCCTCTGGGCGTGTAGCCTGGGGATCATTGTCGATGGGAGCCTCCACTGCGCCCCATTGTATGAACTGTCATGCAAACTTCCAGTTGAGCTTCGGAGCCTTCGGACTTCGATTTGGTGTCTCATACCTAGAGCACACCGAGCTCATCTGGGTCATACCCCATGATGAACACCTCTAGGTGACCAAGGTCCTCAGAATGGGACTCAGCGGTTGTCGTGGATCCAGCCATGGGTAACCCAATCTAATCTCCAACACTTACCGAAACGCAGAAATGCGCCCCCTATCTGGTGCGCTAACTATTGAGGGTTAGTCCCTGACGATGATTCCGGGGTATACCGGTTGATAGGCGTGTGTACAACATTTGCAGTGTGCGTGTGTTTGTGATGAACTCAAGAACACAAGAGTTATCCAAGTTCAGGCCTCCCGAAGGATAACAGCCATATGTCCTGTGTATTTTGTTATCAGTGTTTGTGAACTGGTTATAGATGAGTCCCTTTTTCCCAGACCCATTCTCCTATATATATACAAGAGAAGGAGAACTTATATGTGGGCCTTTTTCCACTGACCCATACCTAGCTTGTTGTGTGAAGCATTTCATAGTCTACATGATTAATAAAATTACCAAATTTTATCCTTAGAAAAGCTAGCTTGCTTGAAATGATTCATGTCAAAGCATCAAGAGGAGCCTAAGTTTAAAAGATTGATTGACACAACTAATTAACTTAGTCCAAATTCAAGTCTAGCAACTAAAAATGCTAAAGACATACATGTCCAAACTCAACTACAATGATTATCTTACAAGATGAGATGCAATGCAAACACAACAAAAGTAAGATAGAGTATGCATAACTGCAACTCCCCTTCACACAATACCATAGGGATGGCATACTCCAAACTCTCTCCTCAAATAGGCAAATCTTGTTGCATCTAGAGGCTTGGTAAAGATGTCGACAAGCTAGTGTTGGGTATCTATGTATCTCAAGTCAATATCTTCCTTCTCATTGTGGTCTTGCAAGAAGTGGAATCTCACATCTATGTGTTTCATTTTGGAGTGTTTGACTGGGTTATTGGCTAAGCTGATGGCACTGATGTTATCACACAAAAGTGGCACTCTCATAAAAATCCCTCAAGGTAGCAATCATCCACAAAATCTAAGAACAACAACTAGCAGCACCAACATATTGAGCTTCAGTAGTTGACTGCGCAACACTAGACAGCTTGCGAGAAGACTAACACACAGGAGAAGTACCCAAGAAATGACAGGTATTAGAGGTAATCTTCTTGTCAATTCTATAACTAACAAAATCTACATCCAAAAAATGATGAAGAGAGAGAGAAGAAGATGCAGAAAACCAAAGACCATATTCAAGGGTGTGCTTGAGATACCTCAATATGCGCTTCACTGCTTAGCAGTCAAATGCCCTTGGTGACGCTTGAAAGCGGGCACACAAGTAGATAGCAAAGTGAATGTTAGGTCTTGTCGCTGTCAAGTACAGGAGGGAGCCAATCTTGCTCCTGTACTCGTGCTAGTCTACCTCCTTTCCATCTTCATCTAGATCAAGCACAGTCTAGGTAGCCATCGGTGTTGCTAGGGGCTTTGCATCGCTCATGTTGAACTTCTTTAGCAAATCCTTCTTTTACTTCATCTGGTGGATGATTGTACCTTACTTGCATTGCTTGATTTTTAGTCCAAAGAAGAAGTTGAGCTCGCCCATCATCGACATCTCAAATTGTTTGCTCATAATTTTTGCAAACTTGCCCACAAGGGCATGAGAGGAGGCACCACAAATTATATCATCCACGTATATCTAAACAAGTAGAAAACATTGCCATGCCTGATTATCGACCGGCACCATCACACACCCATGCTCTAACAAGGACTTAAGCATATCATACCAAGCCCTAGGTGCCTACTTAAGCCTATACAAAGCTTTTTGAAGCTTGTATACTCTATGTGGGTATTTTGGGTGCTCAAAACTGGAGGTTGTTTGACATATACCTCTTACTCTATGTACTCATTTGGGAATGCACTTTTGACATCCATTTGGTATAGCTTGAAACCTTGGGATGTTAAAAATGAAAGAAGGATCCTAGTGACTTCTAATCTAGCTACTAGTGCAATGGTCTCTCCAAAGTCTATCCCCTCTAATTGAGTAAAACATTGAGCCACAAGTCTAACCTTTTTTCTCACTACACACCTATCCTCTCCCTGTTTGTTTTTAAAAACTACTTTAGTGCCTATGGTGTTAACATTTGGGGTGGCTCTACAAGGACCCAAAATTAGTTTCTCTCAAAATTTTCTAGTTCTTTTGTATGGTATTGACCCAACATGAATCAAAAAGAGTGTGTCCAACATCATGGAGCTTAAAAGAAGCAATGAATGTAGAATCAGTAAAATGAGCATGATATGTAGATTTGGATCTAGTTACCCTCTCACCAAGTTCATTGATCATATATTGAGGAGGATGTATCCATTGAATGTGTCGAGGAGGCTCACGTTGTGAGACCACCTCCCCCTTAAATGTAGTTGGTGCAGGCTCAAAAGCAGCTGAAGTGGAAGCAGAGGTTGCAGGACCCTCTGCCAGTGTAGAAGACGTAGGAGCTAGCTCAGGAGCAGGTGTGGTGGAAGCAAGTAGTAGATCATTCTCATCATCACCGAGAGTTGGAAGGTCGCCATCTACGAAGATGCTTTCGCCAATCTCTTTGTCACCTACACACTCCGTGAGGAACGGTGACATCCTAAGAGGGGGTGAATTTGGACACTTAGAAAATAATAGCTCCAAAAACTTCCAAGATAAACCTATCTCAATTTCTATCTAAATGTGCTCTAGGTTTATCTAGTGTCTCTACTCTACCACTCAAGAGGATTGCAACCTACTTTAGCAAGGTAAATTACAAGAAAGTAAATGTGGAAAGATAAATAAGGTAGAGAGACAAACTCAGCACAAGGAATTTTTATCCTGTGGTATCGATGGCATGAATGCTACCCCTAGTCTATGTTAGAGCTTCACTAAGGATATGCTCTTTATTGGCACCTGGTCATGACTCTTGAGCCACCAAGGTAAGGCCTCAAACCAGATGAGCCACCAAGCCACCAAGGCAAGGTCTCACCACTAGCCTCTCTTTGATCACTTGCCACCGTGATCACTTCGAAGCTTGAGCCACTAAGACAAGGGTCTCCATGACCTCGTACATGTGTCTTGTAACCGCTCCACACCAAGTCGAAGGGTCAACAAGCTTGACAAACTCTGGCTCAAGTTGCCGACGAGTCACCAAGATTCCAAGGCACCGACATACCACTTGGTATAAGCTAGGATCACTCTTTAATCCACTCTATAGGTAGCAATCACCTAGCAACACTCTCTAGGCATATAAGCACTAATCACTCACTAATCTTGTGCTTAATTGCCTTGGATGATCACTTTAAGCACTTTGGTGGCTTCGATGTCTTCTCAAGTGTCTATGAGATTCTCTAGACTCCAACAGCATGCCACACCTTCAAATAACTGAGTGGAGGGATATTTATAGCCTCAAACCCGCTAACTAGCCATTTTCCCAACAACTCAGAAAAGCAGTTAACAACAGATGATCCGTTGAGAATAGTAGTACTAACACCGGATCATCCAGTGAGAATAGTAGTACTAACACCGGATTATCTGGTGAGTATATCTCATAAACTAGTCGTTGGTAATCCACTCAATGCCTCTGTGAATACCGAATACTCCGGTGTACCTTCAAATCTATCACTAGACTTTCCGGTGAGTTATCTTGAGCCATCTGAACCTTTGCAACTCCTCTGTGTAAAATGCTCCGGTGCATTCATCCTCAGAGCACTAGACCTTCCGATGGGTTGTTCTTCATTCTTCAACAGTCGCAGTCGCCTCTACAAGAAATACTCCGGTGCTATAATCTGGTGTGCACCAAAACAAGCACTAGACCATCCGGTGGGTTGATCTTCAGTCTTCTGCACTTGTATTCTTCTCTATAGAAAATACTCTAGTGTTACCCAGTGCAGATCACCGGACTATTCAGTGAGGTCCTCAGTCTTCTCCCCCTTTATCAGAAACACTCTAATGGTCTCATGTCCTATTCACCAAACTATCCGATGAGGCTATTAGTCTCTAGACACAATGCTCTGGTTAGTGCAAGCTCCTCTGCAGGGACCATCCAGTGAGGCAAATCTTCATGAGACTTTTTCAGTTCAATCAAATTTTGTCCCGGCTGTGGTGGCTTTTTGATGTATTGCATCCATGAGATCTACCAACATATATTTTTGACAGACATATTAGTCCCAATAACTATGTTGTCAGTAATCACCAAAATCACAATCATGGCCTAATAGGGTCATTTTCGCTATAATCTTCCTCTTTTGGTGATTGATGACACCACAACCAAAGTAAGTGGCAAATAATAAATGATATAATTGTAAAGAGCACAAAGTATTACCACATTGTTTGGATGCATATTCTTACCATTTAGTCTCCATTTGTTGTGGCTCCCCCTTTCTCCATTGCTACTATATCCCTTGATCGACCCATGTAAGAAATTCTCTCTCTTTGTTAATCTAGGTGTCTCATGTTGCTTCTTGTATCTTATTCTTCTCCCCTTTTGTCAACTTTAACATTCCTAGACATCTTGTATCTTGCTTTGGTCATCAAACTTCTCCTCTTTTGTCAATAATCTCAATAAGGGCCATAAACATATGTTGAACTCGAGGAAAAGTGTTAGAACACATGAGAGAAAGCTTCATAAATCATGATCCAATGAAATGATACCAATTGGAAACATATATCAATTATAAGGATAGGAGGCGTTGATATCAATTGAAAAGGACAAACAAGGATCATAATTCATGAAACTCAGATGATATAATCTAAGCTCCCCCTTTTATATGTGCATACATATAATAAGGCCCACTTGTAAATACCACTTGTAGGAATGTAGCAATATATGCACATCTAGATAATAAGTAGAGATTTGAAGTTTAACTCATATCATCCATGGAGGTAGTTTAAATATAGAAATGAATTGACAATGATATCAATTGAAGCATTTAAACATTGCGTACCTCTGGGGACGTGTTGATTTCTCTATGAGACTATAAAAGATACATCTAGCAACATATGTTAGTCTTAAAATCACAACCCATAGGATATACTCCCCTAAATATGTACATAAGAGTATTGAATACTTGTGAGACATAGGAACTTATTATTAATAACAAGGGGAATGGTACCCTATAGATTGGTTCATGGCACATAAAAGATACTAATTGTGAAACTAGTACCATAAAAGAAACTTACAACTAATAAACTATGTAGATTGCTTATAACAAAGAAAGAAACACAAGCAACCTACTATATAAAACCTACAGTAGGCATTACCATAAATTAAAATATGCACATGCAATCCTAGATAAGGAAAATGAGCTACAATAATTGAAAGATTTTGTATCTAGCTCCATTACCTTTTTTATATTTGGATAGAGATTTGGGTATATGATGATCATAATCTTCATCAAAGCGTCCAATCTTATACATTTGGCTTCTTTGCTTGAACCTTCACTTCATTTTGTGAGTCAAGTCTCTAAATCCCCATAGCCGTATCGGGCTTCAAGTCTTCTTTGGAATCCAAACTGATTGGGGCCCCTTCATGTTGGTAATGACTTCCTTGGGTACCCAAATAGGTTGGTTCCACCCCCGGTCCTTTCTCCCAACCATATGTGCAACCACCTTGCCTTTTTCCTTTTTCTTGAGCTTGTAGTGGGTGCCCTTGATCTTGTTCTTGTAGTTGGTGTAGATATTGGAGATCTTGTTGGAGAGATGCATGATCTTCTTCTTCTCCTTGATCTCCTTCTTGACTTTCTTCCATTGGAAGGACTTGTGACCTTCTTGATAACATTTGAAGCATATCATAGTGGACCTCTCCGCAAGCTTCTTCATCATGGTACCTTGGTTATCTTGAGGATATTAGACATGGTTCTTGCCCTTTAATCTTGCCAAATCCTTCATAATATTTTCCACTTTTTGCTTGAGGTCATTATTTTGTGCAATGAGATCATCACATGTTTCTACAATAACATTCTTAACACATATCTCCTTGCAAAGGGGTGAGTTAGATAGATTAATTAAATCATCACAAGAAGTGTAAGCATCTACCTTGAGATTGAAATTAAATAGAGAGGTAGATTTCTCCAAATGGGCCTTAGATTGAGATTCAATTCACTCAAATTGCCTTAAGCTTTTTATGCTTATTGTTTAGCAAATTGCATTTTCTCAATAATTACTCATAATTAGAAACAAAGGTAGCATGAATGTCATTGAGGGCATTGAATTTCTTAAGTTCATTAGATTTTTTCTTAAGGGCCCTTTATTGCTCATTGATCAAATGAAAGGGTTCATCATAGGAGGGAGAATCCTCATCGGATTTATCATCACTTACATCGCTATCCATACCTTTGTCCATAAGGTACTTGTGTGATGACTTGTATGATGACGACTTGCGTGATGATGACCTTGAGGAAGAGCTTTTCTTGAGGAGTGGGTGGCGAAGCTCTCATCACTTGCACGAATCTTCATCTTCACTCACCCATCTTCCCATACTTGCAAATGCTTTGGCTCTTCCCCTTGTCTCCTTCTTGCTCTTGGTCTTTTTCTCCTTCTTGATGTGATCAATAGTTTTAACCAAGTCTTTCATGGAGATTCAATGATCAATCTTGGTATTGATCTTCTTGATGTTCTTTTCCACTTGAGAGATGAGCTTGGCGACTTTGGGGTCTATTTCTTCATTACTTGATGTGTTTTTCTCATCATCTTCATTGCTCTCCATCTTCATCTTCATCTTCATCTCTATCATCGTCGCTTGAGCTTGACTCTTGCTATTGCCTCCTCATCTTCTCCTTCATGTGCGGGCTTGGTGCTTGCTTGCTTGTGAGAGAAAGGTTCTTGGCATCAGATGAGGAAGAGGCTTCCACCCTCATGTTCATGATCATCTCATGGACGGTGATCTTGCCAAGCACTTGAGTTGGAGTCATCTTCTTAATGTCGTTGTTGTCATAGATGATAGAGACTATCAACTTGTACTTTTGAAGAAGAGCTTAAAGTATTCTTCTCACCACTTAGTCATCGTCAATTGGCATCAAACCTACACTATTGATTTCATTGACAAGAATATTTAAATGTAAGTACATGCCATTAGCACTTTCATGGGCAAATTATTTAATGCTATTGATCTTAGTAACAAGCACATGATATTTCTCATTGCGCACATCTTTTGTGCCTTCATGTATTTCAATGAGACTATTCCAAACATCATGTGCATTGGTGAGAGAATAAACATGATTAAATACATCAATATTTAAAGATTATAAAAAGATACTCTTCGCCAATGCATCTAATTATCTCTCCTTGTTGGTGATACGAGACCTCATCCCTTCCTCGGTGACCCTCCAAACATCTAAACCTTTAGTTTGCAAATAACAAGTCATAAGAATTTTTCATCTGGGGAAATTGGTGTCGTCGAAATGTGGAGTGCTTGGGTATCCATCCTAACCCCGGACGTCACAACTCTAGGATGTTAAGCCTATCAAGAGCATGAGCTTCTGATATCAATTATGAGGAACGATGATGTCCTAAGAGGGGAGGTGAAGTATGACAAACTAATAACTCCAAAAGCTTCACAAGATAAACCTATCTCAATTTCTAACTAAATGTGCTATAGGTTTATCTAGTGTCTCTACTCTGCCACTAACGAGGATTGCCTTAGTGCACTCTCTTGCTTCTTGATGACACACGGTGTATAGGCTCCTCTGCATTTGCAAGAGTACTTAGTGAGATGAAATGAGGAGTTATCTATATGCTAGAGGTACAAATCTAGCCGTTACTCAACCACCCACATTTCCTATGAACACCGGATGATATGATGTACACCATCTCACACACACCGGACCATCTGGTGTGTACAATTGTCAAATATCACATTACCAACTATCATTAGCCGTTACTACTGAGAAATGCTTCGACGCTCCTATTGTCTACACACCGAACCATCCGATGAGTAGCATTTCCACTATGTCGAACGCATTCTCCTGAAAAATGCTCTGGTGTTGCATCCCATTGAACACCGGACCATCCGGTGTATTCAACTCTATCCTGTGAATTTGCATAAGTCCAATAAAATACTCTGGTGTTTTCTTCATACTAACACTGGACCATCTGGTGTCAACTTGTTCCTTTTTTAGCCAAAAATGCTCGGACGAGAGTAACCTGTTGATCGTCAGACAATCTAATGTACTTATCATCTCTCGGACCTGAGCCAAGATTGCTCCGGTGAGTTTAACTCACTGAACGCCGCACCATTTGGTAAGAACAAAATTTTCAAAGCTCGTCCAATTCAAACTTTCTTGAGCTCTAACTTCTCGACATCTCAACCATGAGCTTCTCTGAGCTACCTACTACTAGAATTTTATAATTGTACATCTAATTAAGTCTAGACTCAACTAGGTCAAACTACTACCCTTAGACTCTTTTATAGTATGATCAAAAGACTAAGAAAAGATATCTATATTACTTTAAATGTCATTCGTCTTCTTGTGACACTTAAAACTAAAAGATTCTTAATCTTAATACTCATATCCTTTGATCGTCCATGAATCAACTTAAGGATCAAGAATATCCAATAATCATTGTGAACTAATTTTTTTATATATCCTTTAAAACAAATTTTTTGGATAGAATGATATCACTACTATAGAAATCGGATGTACTATTTATGATCGGAGGTACTGACCATATAGATATCAAATCTTATCATCAACAGACCCATCAATGAACGCAGGGGCAACCTAGCTGGGTTGCACGTGACCCGCACTACTTAAAAAACTATTTTTTGAGACACCTAAAATACCTTATGACAGACGGTTCATTTGAAAAACCTCCTAAACAGTTGGCGAGGGTCTCCTGCGGTTACGGACCGCCTATGGAATTAAATTTTCACAGGTGGTTTCTTATGTGAACCGCCTGTGATAATGGATAATTATCACAGACGGTTCCTTATATGAACCGTCTGTAGAAATAACCATCTATTAAAAAATTTATAACTTTTTCATATCAAGTCGGATGAGTAAAAACTCTATATGAAAATTGTAGCCCTCGATGAGATCTACAACCTTGTAGTTGACATTTTTTTATTTGAAGTTATTTAGAGGTCCAAATAATTATTTTAAGTTTTAAACGATTATTTGGACATCTAAGTGACTTCAAATGAAAAAAAGTTTCAACTACAAAGTTGTAGATCTCATCGAGGGCTATAATTTTCATATAGGGTTTGTTCTCATCTGACTTTATATGAAAAAATTATAAATTTTTAAAGATAAACTGTCACCTATTTCTACAGACGGTTACTTACGCGAACCGGCTGTAATAATTAATGTTCATTTCTACAGGCGGTTAATTAGGTGAACCGTCTGTGGAAATAGGTGATAGCTTATCTTAAAAAATTTATAATTTTTTCATACGAGGTCGGATGAGGACAAACTTTATATGAAACTTATAGCCCTCGACGAGATCTACAACTTTGTAGTTGAAAGATTTTTCATTTGAAGTCACTTAGATGTCTAAATAATTATTTGAAGTTTCAGATATAAGATATCAAAAGAATTACATACGCTAATAAGATCAGTAGTAGTTCTGTGGTGGGATAGTGAGGAAGGTTCGCGCGAGCTGAGAGGTTTCGAGTTCGAATGTCAAAAACCGTGTAGTGCGCGTATTTCGCGCGAAAAAATATGTGACTTGTGACTTGCGACCGTGGGGGGTGCCTGGTCGGTCAAAAAAAATTTGCTTTTTTTCGGATAAAAAAATATTGATTCGGGGACCGATTATCACAGGCGGTTCGCTTAAGGAACCGCCTGTAGAAATAAATTTTCCACAGGCGGTCCGCTTAAGGAACCGCCTGTGGAAACCTATTTTCACAGGCGGTTTCTTAAGTGAATCGTCTGTGGTAATAGATTTTTATAGACGGTCTTTTTTGCGTATATGAAAATCGTTCATTTTTACAGACCTTCGACCACAGACGGATACGTTAAACACCTATAAAAATAAATTATCATCCGTCTCTAGAAATAATTTTTTAGTAGTGCCGTTTGTCGGCCAGCGCGTTTGTTTGAATCTTGCATTGACCGCATGCATGGCCATCGATGGGACGATCTTGCACGGCGACAACCTCCAACCGTTTCACTGCAGTTTCGATACGCCTTCTCCTACTATGTTGCCGGGTAGGCTGGTCCGATCCTTGGACCGGCGTTATTTGGACTTTGGATCTGGTTGGGTTCATTTGCAGCTGAACTTTTTTTTTTTTTTTTTTGCATGGCATTTGCAGCTGAACTTTTTTTTTTTTTGCATGGCATTTGCAGCTGAACTTAGAGTACGGAGTAGACCTGTCGAACATTCATGAGAGAGCGGTCTGCCTTGAAGTTTCCCAGCTAAGCGCCTATATATGCCCTTCCAGACCAAGAACCCCCACGGATTGACTTTGAGCTTTTCTACTAGTGTTGGTCTGCCTTAAGCTTCAAGCAAGTATGCATCCATGGATGGATCATTCCCAATCCACGCTTGATTAGCAACACACGAATTACTAATGAAGTTTCTCCACTGATTTGGATGAAGTTTCTCCACGGATTTGGATGAAGTTTCTCCACGACTCCATCCGTGAAGAACGCTCTCTGAATCCACGGCGACGCCTAAAATACCTCCTATAAGTAGCCACCGCACCCTCCAGCTTCATGAAACACACCACACTCGATCTCTCAGCTCGAGCTGATCGCGAACAAGCAAGGTAGCTAGGAGCTGATCACCAGACACGATGAATGGAGGAGGCAACGGTGCGAGCGCCGGAGCAGCAACGACGGCGGCTTTGCTCGTGTTGCTGATGCTCGTAGCGGCGGCGCTGCAAGCGGACGCCACGGCGGCGCGCCGTCTCGGGGCTGGTGATGGTAGTAAGCAAGCGTCTAGGGCGCTGTCAGGGCCTACTCCTAACCCCTGCACTAGTGACCCAAACAACCCGGGCCACACGTGCCACGGCCCCGGCCATCAAGAAGCTGAGGTGCTGTCACCTCCGCTGGTGTCCATCAGCAAGGCGTCGTCAGGGCCTAACAAGTGCACCTACAACCCGACTGGTCCGGGCAAGAAATGCATCTCTCCGCCCACAGCTCCGTGATTTTACCTCGCCTTGTGATTTGTGAACAGCTGTATGCTGTTTAGATCAAATTCATGCGTAGAACTGGCCTATCGAAAGACTATAATCTAGCTACGCTAGGCATGCAGATCATTCGTTAGTTGGTATGAATAATTCATGAGAAAGTGTTCATCTGTGTTTTACACAGATGACGTACATATGTAGATGATCAATAATTGTACACGGGTGGAAGGCGGTGATCCTACTGAATACTTTTTAATAGTGTACTGTATAGCTGTAAGATATTTTAGAATAAAATAAATTTCTACTAGTTTTTTATTACGGTTTTTCTTTTTCCTTTTTTCTCTATAGGAACGGGATTGATGATTAGAGTAGTGAATAGGCGTCTCAACAAATTTCAAAACTCAAGCGGAAGCAAAAATAGAGAGAAATTTTAACAAGAGAAAATTGAGATAACATGACTCCACGGATGGTATATAAAGCATAAGTTCCATTTAAGATCAATCCATGTGTCTTAGCACTCGAAATATCACAATTTGCAAAGAAACAAGAAAAGATGAATACCGACCAACGAAACTCTCCAAGTTAATTGTCTAGAAGCAAGGGAATTCAAGATCCCATCACATAAGCATATGTATGCGAATTTTATGCATCTAGTAACAAGAAGAATGATCTCACAAGATGCTGAAATTTCAGCTCAATAGAGAGAAACAAGAAGGAGGTGAGCACAATAACATGAAAAAAAATAAACTTTATTGCAGCATAGGTCAGCCCTATTTTAGATAGATTATAAAGATTTTTTCTCACAAAACTTTCACCTAATATATAGGCTAAGCACTGTTATTCCTCTCCTCTAAAACCCTAGCACAAGGTTCTCATATGGCTGCCACAAGGGGCTCAAAATGGCTAGTTACAACTCTCTCATAGCTCTAATCCTCTATTAATAGTTCTAGAAAACTTGATCCTTAAGTTTCCTATCTTATTACCAAAATACCCCTCTCTTATAGTACAATCCTAGGTACCACAGAGGACATTTTGGTTCATCTCTTGCTCCGTCCATCGAACGGCCACGACGCCTTCATGATTTAGCTTCGCCTCGACGCAAGCTTTGCGATGGTGCCACATATTCCTCCAGTTCTCCCATGGTTTTAAGACACAACCATGAAACCCTCGGCACGCTTCTCATAGCGTGACTCGCCACTTGCTTACACCTTAAGCAAATGCTCTGATGTCGGCACGTGTACCCCATCTTGTGATCCTGACCAACGATAAGTCTCTCCCGCTTCCAATCCCTCGAGCCGCCTTGTCACTTGCACCGGCATCCCTTTCGCTTGACTTTGTCAACACGACGTTTTCATTCTTCGTTTTATGCTTTGCCTGACCTCTACGTGTACATCTAGGATCACCCTTGGCTCCATCCGGCCTCCTTATTGTCCGGTACCAAGCATCCGCTTAGCCTCAATCACCCGCCATCGACCGCCAAGTTGCATACGTCACCTGCACACTATTAGACAAACAAACACATATCTACAACTCTAATTCTAGTTAGTCTATAATCAATATGCTCAAATGAAATCCCAAATCAATTCAAATCGCATCAAAGCTCATATAAAACTGAAGATCATCTAACCAAATAAATACCAATATCAATCACTCATCATAAGTAAACTAAGGCGCATTTCAACTTGATTTCTTAGTCTCCTCTTGATGAGTGCATTGACAACCCTCAAAGCACAAATATTTTAGTTTGGAGAAATTAAAACAAGATAAGCTCATCCAATTGACCAAAAACTCAAGAAAGAGTAAAATATATCACTTGGCATAATAAAGGTTGCAAAAACCCTAAGAGATGCAAAGACGAGCCAAAAAAAACCTCAAAAGAGAAAAAAAAACTCAAAAATACATGCTCCTCCTCGATGATTGCATATTTTCTATTTTCCCCCCTTTCATTTCTAGAGCAAGTGTAATAGTAGAAAGTAGTGGATCATCCTTGTCATCCCCGAAAGCTGGAAGGTCGTCATCTACAAAGATACTTTCGCTAATCTCCTGGTCACCTGCACACTCAAAGAAAGTGCTAGCACAAGGGGCTGATTCATCAAAGGTCACATCACAGGACTCCATGATGGTTCTAGTATCAAGATTAAAGACCCTATAAGAAGACCCTAAGAAAATGCCATCGAAAGAACGTGACTCAAACTTATCATGATTACCATGCTTTAGGATGAAGCACCGACACCCAAAAACTCTCAAATGTGAAACCTTCGGCTTCCTCCCAAAACGCGACTCATAAGAAGTCAAATTCAATATCAAGTGCAAGAAAATTTGATTGGAGATGTAGCACGTCGTGCTAATTGCCTCAGCCAAAAACTTCATATGAGTCTTATACTCATAGAGCATCGTCTTAGCCATCTCCACCAAAGTGCGATTCTTTCTCTCAACCACGCCATTCTGCTGAGGAACACATGGGGCAAAAAAAATGATTCTCAATACCATGCTCAAGATAGAAAGCATCAAAGAGATAGTTCTTAAACTCGGTGCCATTATCACTGTGAATTGCTTTCAATGCACCAGGAAATTCATTAAACAATCTCAAAGCCAAGCTCTGAAAATGTGAAAATACTTCATGCTTGCTCACAAGAAAGAAGACCCAAGAGTAGCGAGAGAAGTCATCAACAATAACAAGAACATACCACTTTCCGCCCGTCAAACGAACCTGGGAAGAACCAATAGTGTCCATAAGGGGAAGTTCTCCCGATTATTCAGTCATCACTAGATTGACTGGTGGGTAAGGAGCGGTAACCATTTTGCCATGCTGACAAGGAGCACAAACAAGGTTTTTCTCAAACTTGAGCTTGGGAAATCCTTGGATCAAACCTAGGGCACTCAAATGAGTAAGCAAATCAAAACTCATATGCCTTAGTCTCCTATGCCACATCCAATGCTCAGAAGAAGGTTGTGCAATCAAACAATGAGAAGAACCAAGAGACTCGGAAAAATTAGCTCCAAAAACTCTCCCAACTCTAGAAATTCGGCAAATCAAAGCACCGGAAGAATCAAGAACTCGAGAAGTATTGTGTTGAAACGCACTTCCAAGTCTTCATCTAGCAATTGAGATACAAAGAGAAGATTGTATCCCGGATACTCTACCAAAACCACATCTTTGAGAGTGAAACTCTGATTCACCCTTACCATACCTTTGGCCTTCACTCTTCCTTTTCGATCATCCCCGAAAGTGATGTACTTGTTCTGCTTCATCGAGGGTGAGGCTAGAGAACCATGATACATCTCCGGTCATATGGTGTGAACAACCGGAGTCGATGAGCCACTTGTTCTCTAGACCTTGACCTACCACCTACATATGAGAAGAATAGTAGGTGGATAGCTCAGTATTGGGCTTAGACAGAAATCCCTTGGGAATCCAGTACTGGGTCAACTGCCCTGAAGCGGTGAAAGCAGGTGAATACAGATCAACACTAGCATGCTGGGGGTGAGAACCGCAATGAGGAAAATGTGGTCCGCTAAAGCACTGGGACTCAAAGTCTCTTACACATGGACTAAAACCATATGATTCATGGTAAAATCCACATCGGGCAAAGCCTCTGGAAGAAAACTAACGAGCATTTAAGACTCGTGGGCGAGAGCGAGGAAAAGGCACATGTACACCAGCAGTGGGGCGGTACATGTCGTGGGTACTCCACTCCCACTCATGCCGAAAGCAAAACCCAACAAGGTGACCATCTCTCTGGCAGTAGGTGCAGTGGTAGCGTCTCTCATGAACTTAACTACCAGTCACTCTAGGCTCTCTCACTTGGGCTCTCACCTTAGGTTGTGGAGCTTTCTTCGGTTGTGGTGTTGGATTATTCTTCGTAGGTTATGGTGTGGGTTTCTTCTTGATAGGTTATGGTGTGACATTGATTCTGGACTTCTCAGCTTTTAGGGTAGTAGGTGTGGCAAAAATAGTCTTACTGTCCCCATTGTAAGAAACCATCTTAAATCCAAACCCAAGAGCCAAACCCGCCTTGTCAGCACACATCTTGGTCTTGGCCAAGATCAAATTCATTTTTCCGTTGCCCTTTGAGTACTTCTCCACTAGAGAAAAGAGATACTCATTCTCATCGAAGAGTTTCTGAACTTGCCCTCTAACCTAGCTGAGCTTGTCCTGAAAGACTATACAAGTGGAATAGTTTGGCTGCACATCCTTTGAACAACCAGTACTCGCCAATCTAGATTCTAGCTCTTTAAGGCGCTTGTCTTTCAGTTCAACATCATTTGCAAGCAAAGGATAATTCTTGCAAGTACCTAAGAGAGTAGACCTAGACTCCTTAAGGAGCTTCTTCTCGGAAGTCTAAAGCCGACTGGTGACTTGAGCATGCACATTCCGAAGCTCAGCAGGTTCAGCCATGACAATCAAACAACTCTCACACTCCTCAACATCAGGTCTAGACCTAAGAAATGCAAGTTCAGTGGACACAGACTCATTCTTAGGTCTAAGATCCTTCAACTCACGCATAGCTTTCTTAATTAACCTATCCTGGCAAACAAGAACATCATTCCAAGTATCAACTTAGATGGAAAGCTGGTCGTAGGAAGGCAATACCTTGGAAGGATCAAGCTCGGGGTCGCTGTTGTTGTCGTTGTCATCCGCCATGAAGCAGAGGCCAGTGAAGTCCTTGGCCTTCTTCTTGCTCTTCACTTGCGGTTCCTCCTTCTCCGAGCTCTCCTCCTCACTTGAAGAGGTGTCAATGTCACTGAGAGCCGCCACGAATGCCCTAGAAGTTGTTTTGGATCTAGCTTCATTCTGTTGTGCTCTTCTGTTGTTGTAGAAAGATAGCGCCAACAAGGTCCATTTTTACACAAGCAAATAAACCAGGAAAGATAGTGCTTCTAGATAGTTAGCAAAGGAGCAGGTTGATTTATCTAGTGTCACTTCTAGATAGTTAGCACAACTGTTTTATCTAGTGTCGCTTCTAGAAAGATAGGCTAGACCTATCTAGATAGGTCGCTTCTAGTTTCGCTTCTAGATAGTTAGCTTGAGGCACAACCGTTTTAAGCCCTAGCGCTATCTATCTAGAAGAGTTTTGTCTCCCTAGAATAGAGCACAAAAAAAGAACAAAGCATGAAACTAGCTCTAGTCTGATTGCCACCACTAGGTCCGGAATCTAACGCCATGTTCTAAGACAACATGTTTCCGAGACCGATCCGAGCCACCTTGGCTATCTCATTGGATTTGAGCTTGCTAAAGAGTTCATCACAAGTTAACATGTCGTAACTTGGTGACTCTTCAATGCTTGAGATCTTAACTTCTCATATGCTACGGTCAAGAGCATAGAGAAGCTTGATCGCTCTCTCGTGGTCAGAATAGGGCAAAACACTAGTGGATCTAAGGTTGCTAATAATTTCATCAAAATGAGGTAATATAGCATCCAAAGACTCTCCAGGGTTCTGTATGAACATCTAGTATTCCTGGATGTACGTGCTCTGGCGTCTGGCCTTGATCTGGTTAGTGCCCGCATGAAAGACACTAAGAGTTGACCAGATCTCGTGAGCAGTATGGAGGTGTTGAATTCTGTCAAACTCATTACGAATTAGGCTAGTGAACAATATATTATGAGCCTTGTTGTTGGCTTCATATTGTTTAATCTGGGCTCGAGAAGAATGACCAATAGGAATCATATAGTTGGAGTCCACAATCTCTTATATTGCACTTCTTTGGCTTAGGAGATAAGCATCCATGCGCACCTTTCAGTATGAAAAATCTCGACCATAAAACTGGATCAAATCGGCTCTGATACCATTGTAAGAACGAGATTGGCGACTAGAAGGGAGTGAATAGGAGTCTCAACAAATTTCTTGTAAAATCGATGGCCTTCTCCTATTTGGATCACCTAATGCACCTCAAACCTCAAGCGAAAGGAAAAATAGAGAGAATTTTTAACAAGAGAAAATCAAGACAACACGATTTCATGGATGGTATATGAACCATAGGTTCCATTTAAGATCAATTCATGTGTCTTAGCACTCGAAAGATCCAACTTGCAAAGAAACAAGAAAAGATGAACACAAAGCAATGAAACTCTCTATGTTGATTATCTAGAGGTAAGGGAATTGAAGACCCCATCACATAAGCGTGTGTATGCATTTTATGCCTCTAGTAGCAAGAAGAATGGCTTCACAAGGCGCTAAAATTTTAGCCCAATAATCAAAATGAAAATCAAATCTGTAAAACGAAAAACTTGCAAGGAAACAAATAGATGGAAACTAGAAGAATGTGAGCACAATAATATGAAGAAAAATAAACTTCATTGTAGCAGAGGTCAACCCTAATTTTGTCAGATTACAAAGATTTTTCCTCACAAAACTCTCACCTAATACATAGGCTAAGCACTCCTACTCATCTCTTCTAAAACTCTAGCATAAGGCTCTCATATAGATAGACAAGGGGCTCAAAAATGGTTAGTTCAAACTCTCTCATAGCTCTACCACTCTATTTATAGGCCTAGGAAATTTAATCCTTAAGTTTCTTAGCATGTTACCAAAATACATCTATCTTGTAGTACACTCCTACCTACTACCGAGGGCATTTTGGTCTATTTTTTGCTCCGTTCATCGAACGGCCGAGATGTCTTCACGACTTAGCTTCACCTTGAAGCAAGCTTCATGATGGTGCCACATACTCCTCCAGTCCTCACACGGTTTTGAAGCCCAACCGTGAAACCCTCTGCACGCTTCTCAAAGCGTGACTCGCCACTTGCTTACACCTTAAGCAAGTGCTCTGATGTCGACACGTGAACTCCGTCTTGTGATTCTAACCGACGAGAAATCTCTCCCGCTCCCAATCCCTCAGGCCACCTTGTCACTCTTACTAGTATCCCTTTCGCTTAACTTTGTCAATATGACATTTTCATCCTCTGTTTCATGATTTGCTTGACTTCCATGTGTACAGTTAGGATCACTCTTGACTCCGCCTAGCCTCCCTGATCCTCTGACACCAAGCATCCACTTAGCGCCGATCACCCGCCATTGACCATCAAGTTACATCCATCATCTGCACACCATGAGACAAGGAAACACAAATCTCCAACTCTAATTCCAGTTAGTCCATAATCAATATGCTCAAATGAAATCACAAATCAATTTACAAAATCGAAGATCATCAAACCAATTAAATACCAATGTCAATCACTCATCACAAGTAAACCAAGGCAATTTTCATCTTAGTTTCTCATTCTCTATAAGTATGTATATTTTAGACCAAAGGCATAGCCATGCTATCTATAGAAAGCAGAATATTGTCACTAGGGTTACCAGCTTACAAGATTAAGCATAAACCAAAAGGCAAGTTTGGCGGGTACTCTGGCTCTCGGCATCTCTACTAGAACTATCTCTACCCAAAAGCAACAAAGCAAGTTCGAAGAGCATGTTTGCAACATATACCACATCAAAAGAAGCATACAAAACATTAACCAATGCAGTAGGCAATCTAGCGATTTTTTGAGCATGCTGGTAAGACGAGAGTTGTCTCTTGAGGTCATGTCTGGATTTATATGTGGTGCCATGGTGCTGGAGACCTTCTCTCGGCTTGAGAATGGTTTAATTGGTGGACGTCTTGTCCACCTCCCCTTCTGTCCATCACCGGTAAACCTGCTCTGCCTCTACTTGATGCAACCTACTTCCTAGCCTTCATGCTTCCCAAACGCCCCAACTCCGTTCACCACCTTTGCATGTTTCTAGCGAGATGTGCCTTTGTCACCCACTATCATGCTCATACCTGCCTAGTTTATCGAACCCGAACCCTAACCGCAGCATTCACGCACTCTTGTACAACTCAAGATGGTGCTTGTTAATTTCTATTGGATCAGGCCACATGAACACTTACACTCACGTACATAGATGTAAAGGTAGAACGAGCTAACACACACATGATGAAGAGGAAAACATAGAGCCCTAGTAGCACGATGCATAACCAATGCAATTTCTCTTGTTTCTCCCTTAATCTTTCATAAGCTAAGTACAATGTTGGTTACAACTCTCAGGATCACGAGCACAACCAGTCCGCCGAACCGCGACCACGCGAGCGACCAGCTCACACTCCCTCGACCACGCAACCAAATAGCTAGTTCCGACCACAAGAGTGACCGGCTATTTAGGCCATGCGAATGACCAGCTAGCATGAGCTGTACTCGAGCATGTGTCCGCCTCGTACGTGCTACTCTCTGATCACGTTAATTTACCATCTACGTGCGAGTCGTGTACTACTCCGCGAGAAGTACCTGATACTTGACGAAAACTAGATTCTCGACGAGAACAATGAAACAGAAGAAGCAAGATGAAAACTCTCTAGAGAATAATTTACGACTCTATTGAACTTGCGACTTGACTTCTACTTTTAAAACTAGAGATTACAACCCATATATATAGCACCTGTTAACTCTGAATTCTAACATGAATCGTATCATCCCACGATTCAGACTTCAACTCAAACTAGACCCATGAACACCGCACGTTACAAAGTCCTAAACGACACTCTAGCTATATACTAACCTTATACGTACTCCTTGCTTTTGCATCGCATGAAACGAGTCCCCGACGCCCACGCTAGGAATAAGTCCAACATACTTCCCCCTAATCCCAACGTGGGGCAAGATCACAAACTCCTAGAAGATGATCTCTTTTGGACTTTCTCCTAACACAATGAGATCATCAACATATACTCCGACTATCACACCTGCAAGACCTAATTCTCTTCTGTATACGGTATGATCTTAGCACACTTCACAAATCCGAGTTGCTTCAAGCTCCTATCAAGCCAAATATTCCATGCTTGTGGCACCTGTCGGAGTCCATACAACACCTTGCTGAGTTTGACCACAACATGCTCTTTATTCTTCACTTCAAAAACCTCCGGCTAGGCCATGTATACTTCCTCTTTGAGCTCACCATTTAAGAATGCTGACTTGACATCCAAGTGACGAACCTGCCAACCTTGATTGGCTGCAACAGCAAGGATGACGTGGATGGTGTCCAACCTCACCACCAGTGCAAACACTTCTTCAAAACCGATTCCTTGCCGCTGCACATATCCTTCTGCGAGAAGCCTTGCCTTATGCTTGATCATGTCTCCTTTTGTGTTCTTTTTCAGTTTGTAAACCCATTTGAGTCCAATCAGCTTATGTCCAGCTAACAGCGTTGTGAGAGTCCATGTGTTATTCTTCTCTATGGACTCAATCTCCTTGGCCATGGCATCCTCGAAGACCTGCTGCCCAGTGGCCTAAAGCTAGCAAGACGGCTCCTCCGTCTCCACAAGCATGGCCTCTTCTTTAATGTCCTCCTCGTCAAGCTCCATCTTTGATGATGTTGTCGATGTGCCTGTAACAAATTGGCCCTTCGTTTGTACTGCTACTCCCACTGGGCAGCGGTGTGGATAGATCATATGTCTGTGTTTCAAGAGTCAACGACATCAACAGTGTGGTGGGAGTTGTCGGGGAGGTTGTTGCCGCACGTGCTGCAACACGCACCCTAGTTACTGGCCCTCCCGACGTAACCTCGCTGTCCAGAGGAGTCGATGAAGGAGCTTGATCGCCTTGTGCCATGGGTGCTAGCATGCCTGCCAGGCCACCCTCGTGAGGCACAGAGCCACCAACTACCAGCTCAGTGTTGAACTCCTCATCGACGATGAAGTCTGATGGATCCCCGTCGCTTGTGCCTGTACTCCAACTCCACTCCATATTTTCTTCAAATTTGACATCACGACTTACATGAACTTCCCCACGCCATGGATCAAAGAGACGGTGCGCCTTGCAGCCATCCTCGACGCCATGATATACCATCAACTAGCTTAGGCCGTTGAGTTTCTTCGAGTGTGCTATTGTCACCTTCGCATGTGTTGTGCAGCCGAACACACGAAGGTGCACCAAATGCGACTTGCTTCCATTCCAGGCCTTGAACAAAGTGCGAGTGTCCAGCGCCTTCGTCAGCAAGCGGTTCATCAGATACACCACGTGTCGCACCATCTCCCCCCCAAATATTTTCTAGGCACGTTCATGCTCTTGAGAAGGGACCTCACCATCGCCATCATGGTCCTGTTCCTCCGCTCTACCATGCCATTTAGTTTTGCCGTGTACAATGCGGTGAGGTGCCACTCGATCACAGCCTCCTCGCAAAGCTGGGTGAACTCAGTAGGGGAGAACTCACCATCCGATCTGTTCTCAACGTCTTGATGTGCCACCCACTCATGTTCTTGACTTGTAGCTTGAACTTCCTGAACACGGAGCAGGCTTGATCCTTTGTCTTGATCACATACACCCACATCCATTGTGAGTAATCATCAACAGTTAACATAAAATAACTATTACCGGTGAGGGTCGAGGGTGTGATTGGACCACATAGGTACGCATGTAACAGCTCGAGTGGCTTCTCCGTCCTAAAACTTGCAGCCGCCAGGAACGGCTACCTCGCCTACTTTTCCACTAAACATCCTTGACATAGATGGTTTGGGTGTATGATTGACGGCATGCCTACCGCCATCTCCTTGTCAACAAGTAGCTTCAGAGCTATGAAGTTGACATATCCGAGGCTCGCATGCCAGAGCCACACCAGGTCTTCAAGACTAGCTAGGATATATAATGGCGTCGCTAGATGTAGCTCGATTTTGTAGAGGCGATTTGGAGTTTGCCTCACTTTCATCAGCAAACATGTAGGACTTCCATCATACACACGTAGATGTTCAACATCCATGATCACCTTGTGACCAACTTCAGTAAGTTGTTCTAAGCTAATGATATTGCTGTATAGTTTTGGAATATAGTAGAATTCCTGTAACAGCCACTGGTTACCATTCTTGGAACTTAATACGACAGACCATAAGCCCATGATCTGTACCATGAAGCCATCCTCGAACTTCACCCTGCCAGTGATACCTTCGTCTAGCTCTCTAAACTTCTCTTTATCATCGGTCATGTAATTACTAGCTCCATTGTCTAGGTACTAGATCTCAGAGTTGGAGCCTCCCTCTGGTGTCACGTAGTTCTGGCTTCAACTTCTCATTCAGCAACACAGCATCCCACCTTTGTTGTAGCCCCGGTGTAGTCTCCTCTGACACTGCAAGCAATAAGTCCAGCTCGGTGTCATCAGTGAGTCTGAGGTGTGTCTCGCCTTTCTCTTCCTCCTTCTTTTGTGCCTTGCACTCGTTCGCGTAGTGCACCATCTTGTAGTAATTGTAGCACTTGATGTGAATCTTGTTTCAACGACCACCACCCAAGCCGCTCTCCTCATCATTACACAATGTACCATTGTGACCACCTCTGCAACGGCCTCTACCACGACCACAACCACCCTGGTCGTGGTTGCTATCTTTAGTAGGGTGGTATTTCCCTTGTTGCTTGATGAGGAGTCATCGTCGTCCTTCTTCTGCCGCACCTACCACTCAGCCTGAGTGAGCAGAAGCTGATTGTCACCAATGCTGTTGCTACCAGATGCATGTAGGCAAGCACGTTATTCAAAAGCCTTCAGCCACCCCACGAGTTCCTTGAATGGCATGGTGTTGAGGTCATAGAACTGCTCGATTCCGGCGATCACACTCAAGAAACGATTTAGCACAGTGTCAAATTGCTTCTTGACCAATGTAGCATCATCGAGCGTCTCCCCCAGATTGGCATACCTGACGGACATGGCGTTGAGCTTTTCAGCGTACAGGTCTAGCGTCTCTCCCTCCTGCATGTGCATGGCATTGAAGTCGCTCTTCAACGTCTGTAGCCGTGCATTCTTGATGCAATCCGTGCCAACGAACCTTGTCTTGAGACAGTCTCAGACCTCCTTTGCAGTTTTCTTCCTAGCTGCCTACATCAGGAGGTCCTCCGGGTTCGCTTGAAAGAGATGCGACCTCGCTTTCTTGTCCTTCTTCTCATCAACGGCCGCACTGGCCGCCGGCTTGACTGCTTCCCAGACGCCTTGATCCTCCATCATCGCTTGCATGCGAATCAGCAAGCTTGTGTAGTTCATCGCCGTCAACTATGGGTACTGAAACGGCCCACCGCTGCCTCGCCCTAAGGAACGAACGACATCTCACTACTACAGAAATAGGCTTATATGCCGGCCATCACTGCTGGTTTCTTACAAGCCGGTAGTGATGGAATATCACTACCGGTTCGTATCAAGGACAGGCACTAAAAGCCATTCGAAAAGAACCAATAGTGAAAATCCACTGTCACTGCCGGCTCTAGCCACGAGCTGGCAGTGATAGTATCACTGCCGGTTCGTGTTATGAGCCGATAGTGAAACCTTGACTATCACTGTCAGTTCATAACTTTTTCATACGAAGTTGGATGAGAACAAACTTAATATCAAAACTGTAGCCCTCGACAAGATCTACAACTTTGTAGTTGAAATTTTTTTCATTTAATGTCATTTAGATATCTAAATAATCATTTAAAATTTCAGACAGAAGATGTCAAGATGATTGTATATTCTAATGTTATCACAAGTACTTATGTGGAGGGATGGTAAGGACGTATTACGCAAGCTGAGAGGTTTCGAGTTCGAGTGCCATGAACCACACGCGCATGTATTTTGCGTGACTTGTGACTTGCAACGGCGCGGGCGTGAGGATTCCTCGAGTGCAAAATTTTTTTTTTTTTTCAATTTTTTCGGCCCCAAAAAGATTGATTCAGTGCCCGACTATCACGGTCGACTGAAGCCTTCAATAGGTAGTGATAGTCGACAATGACTGCCGGTAGAAGCCTTCAGTCGGCAGTGATAACCCCTTCATTGTCGGTCCCTGAGCCAGCAGTGATAGTCAGGGACTATCATGCCCGTTGCCCACTGCTGGCTCCAAAACCGGTAATGAAACCGCTTTATAGGCCGGTAGTGAAACGGTGTTTTTTAAGTAGTGTCTTCACGAGTTGGTGATGCACCATTCTGGCTCTAATACCAGACGTTGGTTACAACTCCCAGGATCACGAGCATGACCA